>NW_026889757.1:3788750-4472500 GCF_033153115.1 Saccostrea echinata | reverse complement strand
TTTTCATGTGACCCTAATTTTCACATTTCAAAAAATTCAAATTCAATTCTTTAAATAGTGCGTTGTTATGGAAATGAGCCGAAAAAATATGCATAAAAATCTGAAAAATATTTTGTTTCCTTGGATACGTACCCTTGTATGTAGATTCCCAAAACTTTTATGATTGATAATTATGAACAACTAACCTGACTTTCAATCATGACTGCCACCCAATCTCTAACTGGATGCAAAAAGCTGGCACATAGGGTTTCATATTGATATAAAATTAACAAAATCGAACATTTTTCCTTCTTGGTTACCATAGCAACAGTGTTGTATTTTTCAACAAACGTTATCAATATATGATATTCAACTTTAGTTCTTCCAGATAAGTACCTTTCAAGGTGAGTCAAATAATATGTTTCTTGAATAAAAAGTAAGTAAATTCCTAAGGCAGCAAAAAAATATCCCTTTAAACAACTGGTACATTGTTTCCATGGTAACACTGCAAAGTAACAATTAATCCCAATTTTGCTTATGTTGCCGGTGTTGCAAGGTCCTAAGGATGTATATGTGCCAGTCATGAATTTTATTGTTTTTCCTGAAGATAGTAGCTTTAACCCAATCTTAGCAATATATTTTGCACGGTTACACTGTGTTACCATGGCAACCATGAGTTATTTTTATAATAATATTGCCAATACCTAATTACTTAAGGTCAAATATTTTTATTGTTTTTTCTTAGGTTGTTGATTGAGTTTGATCATTTAACACCTATCATTAGTGAATATTGAGCGTTTTTCTGCATTTTTCAGCATCTAAAATGTATTCCAAATGTACCCATGGTTACAACTTACTTAAAGATAAATTCTAAATAGTTTCTTTACAGCATAAGTGGCAACAAGGTTTCAGATTTTTGTGAGAATGGTTTGTTTGTTTTTCTTAGTCTTTATCAAGGCTTAATAAAGATTCAAAGTAGCGTAAAATCTCAATTTTCCCAACTTTTCTGGCTGTTACCATGGCAACCAAGACGCATAGCAACGAAATTTTATTTGATATATGTTTCTGGTGTCAAGTTGTAATAATGGGCAAAGTTTCATCAAAATCGGTGACCATGCGTGGCAAAGAAGTTTAAGTGGTTACAGAGAATCGCTATTAATATGCACGAATGTAGTAATATATTTGAACTAATTTGTCCACCCAAATATCTTGTTCGTCCGAACGAAAAACAAACCTGTCAAAACATTTTTTCCAAACAAATATATATTTTTTCTGGGGTTCAACGGCACCATACTATTAAATTATATTCCGTATTTATAAAAGCCATGGCCTTCATGGATTTTTGTAAATTTGCAAAGTTTATAAAAAGTTTTTTGTAAAGTTTATAACCTTGCAAAAAATGGAAAAATAAATGTATTTGCTTTCAAATTACAATATTGACTCAGGAATTTTCGAAATGTTGACCTTGATTGAGACTGATGAAAGCTCTGATACGTCATCTTATTTGTCAGTATCCTGCCTGTTCAAAAGTTGATCGTATACAGACTTTGTATTACACAGCATGCTTTAGCATACCGAATAAGTTAGAGACTCACACACCATATGCAGGTGATTGTAGAATTTTACTAATAATACATTTAAGAAGAGGCTGATTCGAAAGTCATCCCGTTTATCAATAATTTACTGTATAATTGGCAATAAACGTTTATTAGTAGTAAAATATCAAAATTTGAAACTGATGAGAGAGAAGGATCAAAATAGTATTAACCGATAGGCTCTGTGAAGTACCTATTGTGCGATTTTTACTGTGTGCTAAAAACTCAATAGGTGAAATATTTATATGAAGATAACGACCAGTAATCAAGCTAAATGTCAATCGGAAAATTACATGGGAGAAGAGCAAATGGGGATCTTTAAAAAAATCATCAGAGGTGGGTTCAGGTGCCATGGAGGAGTAAGCATCCTCTGTCGACCGATCATACCTGCTGTTGCTCGTTGGAATGATCGGGCAAACGGGAAATCCGTAGACAATTCGGTGTGAAAATAATGGCTTAACAATTTATATGAAAAACGCCAGTCAACATTCGACTTAACGATAGATTGTATGTATATGCTAATAAGGTCATTGTATAGACCATAAAATTTGCGAATTGTTGACAAAACGAAGCTGTTGATATCCTTGTATTATCAACTTATTTGTCAATAGCTTGTCTCGTTTTAGAAATTGTTCGTAAGTAGATCGTGCTCTCGTGTATCAATTGGGAGCCATGAACTCAATGTGCAGGTGATAATGATATATTGCTACATAAATAAGGCAAGAGGACGATAGAAAAGTTTAAGTCATCATATTTATAATAAATTTTTAGTTAGTTTCCCATTAGTATTTTTCTCTAATAAAATATCCAAAAAGGTATAATAGATCTAAACACATGTAATGCTCTTATATTACATTTTAATTGAGTGTTCTTCCAGTGTTCGTCAGAGAAACGCAAGAGAATCAAACGTTGAGAATCAAACTTTGTCATCAATCACCTTTTTTAGCTCACCTGAGCCAAAGGCTCAAGTGAGCTTTTCTGATCAAAATTTGTCTGTTGTCTGTCGTCGTTGTCGTTGTTGTTGTTGTTGTAAACTTTTCACATTTTCATCTTCTTCTCAAGAACCACTGGGCCAAATTCATCCAAACTTGCCACAAAGCATCCTTGGGTAAAGGGGATTCAAGTTTGTTCAAATGTAGGGCCACGTCCTCTTTCAAGGGGAGATAATTATGAATTAGTGAAAAAATAAATCTTCTTCTCAAGAACCACTGGGCCAGGAAAGATAAAACTTATGTGGAAACATATCCTCAGGTAGTGTAGATTCAAGTTTGTTCAAATCATGACCCCCGGGGGTAGGGTGGGGCCACAATGGGGGATACAAGTTTTACATAGAAATATATAGGAAAATATCTTTAAAAATCTTCTTCTTAAGAACAGTAAAGCCAAGATTGGTCATATTAATATGGAAGCATCCTCAGGTAGTGTAGATTCAAGTTTGTTCAAATCATGACCCCCGGGGGTAGGGTGGGGCCACAATGGGGGATCCAAGTTTTGCATAGAAATATATAGGAAAATATCTTTAAAAATCTTCTTCTTAAGAACAGCAAAGCCATGATTGGTCATATTTTTATGGAAGCATCCTCAGGTAGTGTAGATTCAAGTTTATTCAAATCATGACCCCCAGGGGTAGGGTGGGACCACAATGGGGGATGCATGATTAACATAGAAATATATAGGAAAATATCTTTAAAAATCTTCTTCTTAAGAACAGTAAAGCCATGATTGGTCATATTGTTATGGAAGCATCCTCAGGTAGTGTAGATTCAAGTTTATTCAAATCATGACCCCCGGAGGTAGGGTGGGGCCACAATGGGGGATCCAAGTTTTACATAGAAATATATAGGAAAATATCTTTAAAAATCTTCTTCTTAAGAACAGTAAAGCCAAGATTGGTCATATTTATATGGAAGCATCCTCAGGTAGTGTAGATTCAAGTTTGTTCAAATCATGACCCCCGGGGGGTAGGGTGGGGCCACAATGGGGGATCCAAGTTTTACATAGAAATATATAGGAAAATATCTTTAAAAATCTTCTTCTTAAGAACAGTAAAGCCATGATTGGTCATATTGTTATGGAAGCATCCTCAGGTAGTGTAGATTCAAGTTTGTTCAAATCATGACCCCCGGGGGTAGGGTGGGGCCAAAATGGGGGATCCAAGTTTTACATAGATATATATAGGAAAATATCTTTAAAAATCTTATTCTTAAGAACAGCAAAGGCATGATTGGTCATATTTATATGGAAGCATCCTCAGGTAGTGTAGACTCAAGTATGTTCAAATTATGACCCCCGGGGGTAGGGTGGGGCCACAATGGGGATCAAAATTTTACATAGAAATATATAGGAAAATATCTTTAAAAATCTTATTCTTAAGAACAGCAAAACCACAATTGGTCATATTTATACGGAAACATCCTCAGGTAGTGAAGATTCAAGTTTGTTCAAATCATGACCCCCGGGGGTAGGGTGGGACCACAATGGGGGATCAAAGTTTTACCTAAAAATATATAAGAAAATATATCTAAAAATCTTTTTCTTAAAAACAGTAAAGCCATGATTGGTCATATTTATAAGGAAGCATCCTCAGGTAGTGAAGATTCAAATTTGTTCAAATCATGACCCCCGGGGGTAGGGTGGGACCACAATGGGGGATCCAAGATTTACATAGAAATATATAGGAAAATATCTTTAAAAATCTTCTTCTTAAGAACAGTAAAGCCAAGATTGGTCATATTTATATGGAAGCATCCTCAGGTAGTGTAGATTCAAGTTTGTTCAAATCAAGACCCCGGGGGGTAGGGTGGGGCCACAATGGGGGATCCAAGTTTTGCATAGAAATATATAGGAAAATATCTTTAAAAATCTTCTTCTTAAGAACAGCAAAGCCATGATTGGTCATATTTTTATGGAAGCATCCTCAGGTAGTGTAGATTCAAGTTTATTCAAATCATGACCCCCGGGGGTAGGGTGGGACCACAATGGGGGATGCATGATTAACATAGAAATATATAGGAAAATATCTTTAAAAATCTTCTTCTTAAGAACAGCAAAGCCATGATTGGTCATATTTATATGGAAGCATCCTCAGGTAGTGTAGATTCAAGTTTATTCAAATCATGACCCCCGGAGGTAGGGTGGGGCCACAATGGGGGATCCAAGTTTTACATAGAAATATATAGGAAAATATCTTTAAAAATCTTCTTCTTAAGAACAGCAAAGCCATGATTGGTCATATTGTTATGGAAGCATCCTCAGGTAGTGTAGACTCAAGTTTGTTCAAATTATGACCCCCGGGGGTAGGGTGGGGCCAAAATGGGGGATCCAAGTTTTACATAGATATTTATAGGAAAATATAATTAAAAATCTTCTTCTTAAGAACAGCAAAGGCATGATTGGTCATATTGTTATGGAAGCATCCTCAGGTAGTGTAGACTCAAGTTTGTTCAAATTATGACCCCCGGGGGTAGGGTGGGGCCACAATGGGGATCAAAATTTTACATAGAAATATATAGGAAAATATCTTTAAAAATCTTCTTCTTAAGAACAGCAAAACCACAATTGGTCATATTTATATGGAAGCATCCTCAGGTAGTGAAGATTCAAGTTTGTTCAAATCATGACCCCCGGGGGTAGGGTGGGGCCACAATGGGGGATCAAAGTTTTACCTAAAAATATATAAGAAAATATCTCTAAAAATCTTTTTCTTAAAAACAGTAAAGCCATGATTGGTCATATTTATAAGGAAGCATCCTCAGGTAGTGAAGATTCAAATTTGTTCAAATCATGACCCCCGGGGGTAGGGTGGGACCACAATGGGGGATCCAAGATTTACATAGAAATATATAGGAAAATATCTTTAAAAATCTTCTTCTTAAGAACAGTAAAGCCATGATTGGTCATATTTATATGGTAGCATCCTCAGAAAGTGAAGATTCAAGTTTGTTCAAATTATTACCCCGGGGATAGGTTGGGGCCACAATGGGTGATCATAGTTTACAGAGGAATATATAGGAAAAAGTCTTTTTCTCAAGAACAGAAAAGCCATGATTAGTTAAATTGATATGGAGGCATCTTTGGGTAGTGTAGAATTAAATTTGTTCAAATGAGGGCCCCCGGGGGTAGGATGGGGCCACAATGGGGGATCAAATTTTTACAAATGAATATATGGGGGAAAAAAATCTGCTGCTCAAGAACAACAAAGCCATTTGTTATATTGATATGAAAGCATCATCAGGTAGTTTAAAATTCAACACCCCCTCCCTGTAAACTTTTCAATACTGTACTGGGAGAGCGCAAGCAAAGTTGATTTTTTTTTTACAGTATTTTAAAGTTGGCCTAATCACAAATGCTAAGGCTGTGGTAAATTGCTCGTGACTTCTTCGTCTCAAGATCACAAATATAAAAGGGGAATTGATTTTGTATCCTTAACATTGATATTTAACTTAATTTGATATGAATTAATAGGAGATACCAATTCCTGTAATTTTTCAGTCAAACCACTAGTCAACTTTATAAAACAAATTTTACAAAATCATCATGCGCTGGAGTTCCTAAATGACAACATTTATTTAGACTTTGGAGACCAAGTTTTTCAACGAAATGTTGGAATTTCAATGGGGACTAATTGTGCTCGTTTATTAGCCGACCTGTTTTTATACTCCTATGGAGCAGAATTCATTCAAAAATTTCTACATAAGAAGAAGAAAACACTTGCCGTTGCCTTTAACTTGATATTCAGATATATCAACGACGTTTTATAAATTAACAATAGTTACAATATGTATTTCCATTCGTATATTCGAATATTTTGCCTTACATCAATAAACAATTGGGCATTCATTACATTCGCACCAATCTCCATTCGGTACCCTTGACATTTTTGAATTGTCTATTTGAAGAAGCTAAAGCAACTCCATACTTTAACTGCAGAATACAGAATAGTGTTTGTAATTATGGATGTTGTCCAGCACAGGCTTTTAAGCTACCACGTGTATCAGAAGATACTGAAAGCGCCGGTTTAAACTTAAATTTTCCAATAGAGGAATAGATGCTAAAAACATTAGTAAGATTCTTAATCAAAATGTTCATTCTTGTATTCCACCATATGTATCAAGTTGTAGTCTACACCCTGCATTTCCTACAAATATTCTCAAACCGTTCCCTCCAACTTTTCAATTATAAACAAACCTTAAAATGCCTAGATATTAAACATCTAAAACAAAATCCTTTCAAGTGCTCTTGCTCTTTTTCATCTTTCAACTACAGTCCTATTGGACTGTCACTACCGGTGATGTCGATAGAGTTGAAAATGAAGACCTTAAAGCAATGATCTAAAAGGTCCGAAATACAGGAAACCCCAATCTCTCAATTGGTGACAGACATTTCTATTATGAATTCTGTCGAAGATTATGCCAGACGTTGGGCTAAATATGAAAAGAAAAACCTGAACACTTTGTCAGAATGGATTAAGTGTTTTAGAAATAAATTAAAATAATCGTATAAAAAATTTAAAGGTCAATATGCAAACCATCTTTCTTTCAGCTATTAATGGAATATTTCATTGGAAACCACAGACACAAGTATTGCTGTCAACTGAAAGCTAAAAAAAGATAGACCGAATATTTTCAGTTTAAGTTTCATATTTTAACAAATTCCTTAACTACTCTGGCATAATTTATTAACAGCCTGTTGAAACTTTGAAATAAAAAAATCTTAAAATGTATTAAGTGCAATATATCAAAAAAAACTAGGAAAAGAGAAAGCTTTGGCGATTTTTTATGTGTACATGTTTATCTTGTGTAATCAACCTAGTTATGAAAACTAGTATCCGCTCCTCAGCCATGAACAAACTCTTAAAATTATTATTAAATTGAAAAAAGCATCAAAATGAAATATGAAATTGAATTTTTTTCTTGAAACAATTTTCATTTCACGCATCTCACTTAGATTTGAGTTTCTATAGTCTTGTAAATATTTGACATTTTTGTCTCATAAAAGTACAAAAATAAATGATTTTTTAATAGAAATCAAAATTTTCCTTATATTGCTCCCGATGCCAATGCTTATTAACATGATATGAAATTGGGATCTGTAATTGTTTGCAATGATATCACAAGTTTTATACACAATGTGTAAAAATATATATAACAATATATTGAAGATTTTGTTTGTTTGTTTGTACTTTTAACGTCCCTTTGAGGATTTTTTCAATCATATGGAGACGCCACTATTTGCGGTGGAAGGTTGCAAATTTAGACCTGTGAAAGACATTTATGGTTCTGAGCAGTGAGGGATCTTTTTCCTGCCAGCACCTACTGCAACATGATACCCCAATTTATACGGTTTCATCGAAGGAATGTTCTCCACTTCCCGCAGTGGGTTTAGATCCTGCGACGTTAATTTTAACAAGTGTGTCACGCGTTAGACACAATTAATTGATAGATTATTATTTTTTAACGCCGAGTAGGCAATATTTCAGCCATATTTTGGGCGATTCTACACAATTGAAGATAAACGAAAAACCAAAATACTGTATAAATATAAAATAAAACCAATTTTCTCCTGTTAAGGAAAAATATACCTATAGTTTTTTGTCCAAAAATATACTTGTTGATCAATTTTTATATTAGAAAATGCAATATTCATAAGCTGCAGATTTCCTGAAAATATATTTGAAATTTAATAATTTTCCTTATAATATGATTAAGTGTAATGATGAACTTTGAAGAAATACTACGGGTAAATACATTTTACTTTGTGAATTCAGAGATATTCTTGTGAGTATTTTCAGTAGTGTAACTGAATATGTGGATCGGATTACCAAAATACGAAGTATACAATTCTATTTAAAAAAATGGAATTAAGCATTTGAGCAATGTGATTTATGAAATCTCATAACAGCATACAATGAAGCGCATTGAAGTGGTAAAATTTTTCTTTTGAATGGAAAGTTTGGGTCTTTTTTATCGAACGTCAATTGTTACATAATGACACGCCCATTTCTTTAGAAACGAGAAAGAAATATTCGTCGTAATGCTTTAAGACACCCCACTCTCTGCGACTAGCAGAGATTTTATGAAGTTAGGAGAGAGAGCTATAGACTTCCCGCTTCTGTAAAATAGGTATTGCAACGAATGTGTACATAATTATGAATTTATCGTGTTTATTGGAGTTACCACAACACATGTATCAGTCGAACACGTGTTTACTCGTTGTTTATGTATACTTTCAATTGATTGGCTATTGTATTTATGGAATACCTGTTGAACGGGTATTCGAATGAACCATTTGATCGCTTTTTTCCCTTTTTAAAAGAAATGGGCGTGTCATTATTTGGCAATCAACATTCTAAAGAAAGCTCAAAACGTTTCATTCAAACGGAAAATTTTACCACTTCAATGCGCTTCATTGTATCACTTACTCCAAACAGTTCAAAACTTAACTGCAGTGTATAGTATGCATTTACGCAATATTGTAATATAATGTCTCATAAAACAGCCTTTCAGTGTTAGTTATCATCTGATTAAGATTTTGTTCGTCGAGAGGGGTATTATATAAAGCTATATGTTGTTATCTTCTGACAAGATATAGTTCGTTTCCCACTCTATGTGTCCTACTGACTAGGTACCGTTTCCACGGTACCCCTTGTAACCGATGTTTAAAAAAGCTATAGATGACAAAATAATGAAAAAAGGCCAAGATAACAAACAGTGGTGATCGACTTTAAAACACAATACAGTTCTGTGAACAAGGCGAAAAACACGGGTCCATTGAGTTTCCACAGTTGGGATCAGGATCCTATGCAAAGTAAACATGCCCTGTCGACAAGTCAAACTCGTGAACCATGTATACTGATCAGATAGACTGAATATTCCGTAATAAAAATTTAGGTTAAACGTAAAGGCTTAACAATAGGTATTATTAGGTCATAATAACGACCATAGAATGAAATATGAAGATAAAAAATTGTATTCAATCTCGAATTTAAAGTCTAATGAAACGATACAAATTTGGAGCAGAGCAAACACGGGCCTCACAATTAAGAGGTGGGATCAGGTGCCATGGAGGAGTGAGCATCCCCTGTCGATAGGTCACACCCGCCGTGTGCTCCTTGTCATGATCGAAAACAAAATCCGTAGACAGTTTAGTGTATAAATAATGGCCTAACAATTAGTATGTAAAACGTCAGTCAGCATTTGACTCAATGATAGGTTGTATGTGTTGACAAGATCATTGTATCGACTGTAAAACTTGCGGAATGATTACTTCAAACGAGACTGTTGAAATCCTTGTTTTGTCAACTTATTTGTCAATAGATTGCCTCGTTTTAGAAATTGTATATACGTAGAGCATGCTCTTGCGTATCGAATCAACTGAGAGACATAAACGCCATATGCAGGTGATAAGGGTATATTGCTACATAAGTAAGGTAAGTTGACGATTGAAAAGTTGAAGTCATCACGTTTATCATAAAGCTTTGTTGTTTGGTTACCATTCACGTCTTTTTCTAGTAACGTCTTTTTCTAGTAAAATATCTAAAGAGATGTGTTAGAATATGTGGTATCTTTTAATTTAAGTTCACTGGGATATATGGAGTCGACATATGAATGAAAGTAACTATTATTCATTGATAATACGTCGTCGATAGATCGAAATGTCGAGCTGAAGGCCACTGCAAGTGTTTCCTTCTTCTATGTAGAAGTTTTTGAATTTTGCTTCGTATAAATACAAAAACAGGTCTGCTTAAAACGGGGCGCAATTGGTACCCATGGGAATTCCAATAGATTGTTGGAAGACCTGATCTTCAAAAACTACATAGATATTGTCAATCAGAAACTGAGGCATCTCTTTACTATGAACTTCAGAGTACTTGTGTATACAATCAGAATGCTTTTTAACAATATAATTTTGCAAATGACCAGTGATAATGTAAGTTTATTTATGAGTTCCATTTTTATTAAAAAAGCAGCTGTCTATGATGTCAAAAAGCCTGGACTTCAATTTATCCTTCGGAATAGTTGTATAAATTGTTGAAAAGTCGAGTACGTTTTGATGTTATTGATGTTAGTGATTTCAAATTTTCTAAAAGTTCTTTGGAGTTTTGAAGTACCCATTTCTGATTTACACCACTTCTCGAATATACTGTTGTACAGTACTCCTGAAGTTTCTCCTTCATTACAGTAAATATTTGAGTGAGGAGTAAAGAAAGAGGATTGGTAGAACATTTACTGGAACCAGCTATGTATCTTTGATTATAAGGATTTTTATGAAGTTTAGGAATCCAGTAAAGGTATGGTAATTCAAATTTATTTTGATTGTTAGGAATATTTAAAAATATCTAAAACGGACATATGATTTTGAAGAATTTCTTCCCTAGAAAGAGAGCTATGGGTGTAAGTTGGATTTTCCAATTTAATAAATGGGGTTGTTGAAATTCCTGTAAGATCAACTTATTTGTCAGTAACCTGCCTGTCTTAAAAAAATATCGTACTTAGAACATGTTTGAGTATCGAGTAACGTGGGAAACACAATATGCTGGTAATAGCAGCTTATTGCTACATAAATTAGGAACATTGACCCTGGAAAAACTGAAGTCGTCTAGTCTGTCATAGTTTAGTTGTTAGTTGGCTTTTATCACTTATAGTCAGTAAAACATCAAAATATGAAACAGATATAGCTAACTTTGATGCCTTTTTTTTTCGAGATCACTGGGATATATCGATATATGAATGGAAGAAACTATTGTTAATAAACAATGACATGAAACGATTTGAGCAAACTTTGCTGAGCAAATATTGAAATTCGTTGTCATTGACAGGACATATTCGTTAAGTAGACACTTACAGGGGTAATACGGACATATGTAGAATCCTTAAAATAGTTATACCTCGCCCAAGTTGATTTTTAAAGAACTCCATATATTTCCTTGTTGAACCTCTTCTCTAGCCAGTGTTCCCACTGCCTTTTTCTATTACTAATAGACATGAGCTGTAGTTATAAATCTTTAATAAATCAAATCATCTTCAATCATGCTTATAAAACATAAAAAAAAATAAATATTAAAAAATGTAATAGATCGACTAAGTAGAATTAATTTCATGTGCAATTTACAAACTCGTAGTTAAGGAGGGATTCCTGTCTGGTTTCTGACTAGATGAGATTTTCAAAGTATATTCGCTTATAGGTCTTATACATTTAGATGTAAGGGATTTAAAAAATCATATTTTTCTTTCCTCATCATAGTTGTACAACCTAAAATAGAAATGGTAAACTGAATTTGAAATATAGCAGGGACTATATTTTTGGCGGAACGACAGTGTATGAAAATATCTCCTTCTCTGCTTCTTAACATTATTATACAACAATGAATTTCGTTAAAATTTTTAAACAATCAAAGACATTACAAAAAATTTCAAATGTAAGTAAAATTGATAGTAAGGGACTAAAGTTTTAAAATATATCAAAAAATATATATATAATTTTTCATACAAACTACAATTTAATTAGCTTTTAAAAGCTTCCAATCTAAGTACAGATTTGAGCAAAAAATCTGTAAAAAGTGTTTTTTCTCGCTTAGTAAACGGTCAAAACTTTTTGTTTTTGTATCAGTTTGTATCTTTATATGACTACTTTACCATATGTGAAAATAAGAAAAATTTAAATATACGAAGCATATTAAAATAACTAATATATCCTAAATATCTAAGAAAAAAAGAGAAAATGCGGATTAGCCAATATCTATTTTAGTTGCATTATTCATGTCGATTTGGTAGTATCATCTGAAAGACCTTATATGGTAGTAACTTTTTATGCAAAAAGAAAAGTATTTAACTTTTTGAAATAGAAGTAGGCATTATATGATTGGCAACAGTAACTTTTTATTTTTATTGTGAAGGAAAAAGATAATGACCTTGGCCTGACCTTGCTTCTAAAATAAAACGGTCAAATTTAATCTAATTGATACCATCACCCAGTGGTAATGTCTTCTTGAATCTGTGAAAATTTCATTAATTTCTAAATACAAGAAATATGAGAAGAATCCCTCTTTAATATACAATAGGGTGTAAGAGGGTAGTTGACATGAAAAATAATGTTTTTTTTCTTAGTTTATTTTTGATAAAACGCATAAAAATATTCTGTATTGTTTAAAAATGTATACAAAATGGAAATCTCAGATTTATATTTTATGAAACATCATTCTTGGAATAAGACATCAGATACATGTACAATGTGCACAATTATGGTACATGTATTACACATATACATATAGATGTGAACTTAGTTCATTACAATGTTTAAGACTTGGAAATTGAGTCCACCTCAATGATACGTGTCAATACGATATATTCAAAATGAACATATCAAATATATTAGTGGCAAATGTCAGCTTTATCTGTAAATATCGGTCTTTTTGTAAAGTTCATACATTTCTATTGCTGTCAGAAATCTGTAAAACAGCATGATAGGAAACATCATTTGCATAATCACTCTTAAATAGTCCTCTCCATAAAAATCTACCTCGAGGGACATAGTGTCTTCGGGTTTTCCGGAAGCAAACGTAGTTAGTGTCCAATGAATTATGTTCATAACGAATATACAAAGAAAGATGCCATGTACTTTAGTAAATGTAACATGAACATTTGCATCCTTGAAGCAGAATGTTTGAACATGGAGTATAAGCTTGGTCTGGAAAATGATGCCAATTGCCTGAATAATTTTATCAGCTAAAAGAACACGACCAGACGATTGGTGTAAACACATTATTCCAGCTATACAACCAAAAGTGGTGTAAGCCATCGCTCCCGCTGTGACGAAGATAAGAACTGGGTGATTTATTATTTTTTCTGTTTGTCTACCTAATTTTTCATGAAATTGTACGTTAAATTGTCTGTATCCGAAACATAGAAGACATAAAACCATTAAGTCATATGGTATTCTAATTATTCTGTAGACGCCAGACAAATTATGGTTGTTGAAACCGAGTAAAAAATAAGCCACAGCAAAAGGAAGTGATAAAATGATCCCACTCCCTATAGACAAATAGAAAGAGATTTGATGCCTCTGTATGTCGAACATATTCCATGAAATTGTTGACGAATTTTCAATATCGGAACAAGAACTTGAATCTCCTTGCCTCATTGTCGCTTCTTCCGTTTGCATACACGAGCCAAAGTCAAATGTAATAAACATTTTAATAGCTATGGCAACAGATAGTAAACAGTATTCACTGATAATAGGTCCGATGTATGGATTAAACATATGTCGAATGGAAACTATGGTGGAATTATAAAAGCAGTCATCCACAAACGTTTTATTTGAAAAAGATGGCTTGCCTTCTTCCAAAATTGAATCAAAGAAAGTTCTACACCATCGAAGAAGATGAGCTATGACCATGAAAGATATTCCATAATTAATTAGAGACGATGATTTAAATCTATACGATCCATAAAGACTTAGAAATCCCAACTGCCCAACACAGAAAAATATCTCAGTTACATGACAAAGAATACTTGTAATTTGCTCACCCTCAAATGGCTGGGGGCCACCAAAAATCAAACAGTCAATATTGATAGCCATGTTAATTCCAGAATTAAGAATGTTGCCAAGACCAAATATCCAAAGGAAAACGAGCTTAACATTCTTGGACACGTCGTCTCTTACTTGCCCTCTTAAATATCTGCGTCTGTTGTAATGTACAAGGAACCAAACAAGAAACGTAAAAAGCATGCTTATGAAGGTCATAATTGCTTCCGTTCCCCAAACAACTGGACGTGGTTTTGGAACTGATTTTGACGTGGAGAAAATTATCATTATAACAATACTCATGAACAGAATGCACGTAGGTGCTAACATAGAGTTTGTGTAAAAGAAGCTTGAGAGAGCCTGGGATGGAGTAGTACGCGACGAGTCGGCCATCTTTCTGCAAAAAGAAAAAGATAAAAATCTCTATACTAATTTCAAAATTATCATATTGTAAAATAGGTTTATCAGATGTACGAATCTCTGAACTATAAAAAAAAATATTTACGTATACATACCTGAGGATTGATCGAATTTGAAGAACAACTCGTGCGGCTTCTTCGTCACTGCATTTTAAGGAAAAACTTGTGTGGGAGAATTTTTATTATCTTTTCCTACAAAGTGTCCAGGATTGAGGAAGCTGAAAGTGAAAAACGGAAAATTCACTCACACTTGCTGTATGCTGGTTTAAAGTCTAAAGCAATTGTAATAGCAGAGGATTGTTACGAGTTTGTGTAGATTGACAGCTGCAAATGTATTCTGTGAAATTATTCAGGACAAAATCCTCTTTATGAATACAAATATAATAACCTAAATGTGCTTAATTTTCATTCAAAGAACTTAAATATTGAAATAATTCTCGCATATAATGAGTTTTTAAAAACAACATTAATTTGATACATTCTTCCATTATGTCTTTGTCAAGATCTGGTAAACGGAGAAAGCCGTAGTCAATTCAGTTTGAAAATAATGGCCTTTTAATTTGTATGAAAGACATCAGTCAACATTCGACCTAACGACAGATTGCAATTGCAAACAAAGTCATTTTTCTCAATCCTAGAATTTTCGAAATTTTGACTTTAAACGAGATTGTAGAAACACTTGTATCATCATCTTATTTTTCAGTAGTCTGTCTCATTGTAGAAATTGTTCGTACAAAGAACATTCTCCTGCGTATCGAATCAACTGTGAGATATAAACCCGATATGCAGGTAATGGTATATTGCTACATAAATAAGGGGACCATAGAAAAGTTTTAGATAAAAATCCAACAATTCTGTGTTAAATACGTCAGTCAACATTCCACCTAACCACAGGTTGTACCTTCAAACAACGTCATTATATCGCTATAGTGAAACGTTGATTGTTGATACCCTTGTAAAATCAACATATTTGTCAGAAGCCTGCTTCGTTTTAGAAATGTTTCGTATGCAGAACATGCTCTTGCGTATCGAATCAATTGGGAGACATAGACACTTTAAATAGATAATAAAGGAATATTGCAACATAAACTAGTATTAATTGTAACGGGCACCGTTACAGATGTTCCCCAAACGCTCCCCAACTCCCTTTTGGTGTCTTATTTCCTGTAAGCTTCATTAAATAAGGCAATTAAGTATATTGGTCATATAACGCATTTCACGCGCGCGCACGTGCATGCATGTGCAGGTTGACCATGTCATTCCGTCTATACTATAAATGCATCTTTATATTCTCAGTATCAAAACATTTCATCAAAAAATATATAAGTTCCGGCTATATCAAGTATATTGGTCATCTTAGCATTGCGCGCACGCGCACCTGTATGCATGTTCATAATGACCATGCCATTTTGTCTACACTTATAATATGTCTGTTTATTCTTAGTATCAAAGCTTTTCATCAAAAAATATAAAAGTTACGGCTATATTAAGTATATTGGTCATTAAACACATTGCACGCGCGCGCATGTGCATGATGGCCACATCATCCTGTCTACACTTTTAATATATCTGTATATTCTTAATATCAAAGCTTTTCATCAAAAAATATAAAAAGTACGGCTATATTAAGTAAATTGGCCATTTAACACATTGCACGCGCGCGCACGTGCATGCATATGCATGCATGTGCATGATGATCATGTCGTCTTGTCTACACTTTAAATACATATAAATATTTTGAGTATCAAAGCATTTCATCAAAAAATTTCAAAGTTACGACTATATCAAGTAAATTGGTCATTTTACGCTTTGCGCGTGCGCGCACGTGCATGCATGTGCATGTTGACCATGTCATCTTGTTCATACTTTTAATATATCCTTATATTCTGAGTATCAAAGCATTTTATCAAAAAATATAAAAGTTACAGCTATATCAAGTATATTGGTCATTTTACGCATTGCACGCGCACGCACGTGCATGCGCGTGCGCGCAAAATGACCTTCGTTCCGCAAATCTACATAACATGCCTAGTAACCCTAAAAAGGTTTCACCTCAATCGGATGTGTAGTTTCGGAGATCACTCACGGACAAAAAAGTACCCAGGAAGAAAAATAATAATAATAATAACTAGAAACTCATTGCGAGCAATGAGAGGTCTTCCGTCCGATTCTGAAAAAAAGAAAACCCAAGCTGAAAAAGTGAAAAAAGAAATTCAGACACTTTGGAGATTTAACCCTGGTAGTCAGCCTGAAAATCCAACGTGCTAACCATTAACCATTCCCTTTTTTGCATCACTTCCTGTCACGACCAAAAGTAACGGCGATACAAGATTTTGTCACGATTCAAATAAACTGATGACTGACTATCAGTCCTGAAAGTTTTAGACTTCAGTCGTTTACTGTTGTTGAGCAATAGACCGGAAGTTGACGTTTTATTTATTTTGAAATGTTAGTGGAATCTAACATTTCAAAACAGCGAAAGAGATGCATTAAAGTGATGCAAGTTTTAGTTTTAAAAAGAAAGAAGAGAAATAATATGAGCGCATCCTCTGATCTAAAAAATAAAACAGGTTTTGTAATCCTCAGAAACAGTTCTATCATTTAATAGTTGCATATTTAAGATCAGAGGTTACGTCCTATATTAAATATCGAAAAATAGCTTTAAAAATTGGCTGTTTTGTAGAAATTTTCAGGATACGAGGAAAATGACGCATTTCATGACGTCGTAATGCATAGGCTAGCAAGAAAATTACGTCATTTTTGATAGATACGCAGTCATCAAAGGTCTAAATGATATTTAATGCATTGTCAACTAAAACCAAGCAGTTTCAGTTTTCCTGAAATTCATAGGGCCAATAAAGGTCCTAAGCGGTTCTTGTTCTTTAATGTTGAAACCACTACACTAGCGCAATGTACCAGCCATCATCGATGTTTACCTTGCACTCATTCCCTGAAGTAACGAGTGTCGGGCAGGTTATTATTTTTTCTTATAGTGCGGACTTACAGGATGAAAACTAGCCAGCTAAATTTTGAGAAGTGCTAGTAGATTTACATCGGATTTGTTACTTGAGTTTTAACAATAATTGATAGCAGAGAAAATAATCTGTTACTGATAAAAACTAAAAAAAAAAACTATTGTGTTTACTTCCTTTATTCTTTGTACATTCAACTTTCTATTCTATGCAATTCCAAATACAGACATGTCCGTGTACTCTTTTCTGTACTTCTACACTACTGCATCAGACCATTTGTGAAAGGCGGATCAAGATACATTATTTCGCGCCAAACTTCACGAGTAAATCTTCGCACCTTTTCTTTGAAATGTGTCTTCAATTGAATAAGTGTACGTGATAGCTTCAATGAAATTAAAAAAAAATATGTTGCTGTAGCCTGATTTTCGAGCCTAAGAATGTTTATTTATCACACTGGACATATAACATATCGTATACGGGCAAGTAACATAAAGGCAGCGCTAAGTTTTCTTACACAATTTATATTCCTCTTTACCCCCAAAGTGGACTATTCCATTTAGTAACACATTAATGATAAGTCTTGAATGTTTTGCAACAAAACACGTCTCGCCATATGACGCTCAAGGAATCTGATACCTATTATGTTCGGTAACTTGCATCTGTAAAGGAATATAACCCTACTAAGATCAAAGAAAAATATTGAAAAACGTAAAAGTTGAAAAAATGGACTTTTTTAATTCGCTTCCGGTAGCGACCGGAAGTACTCACGACGCACGAAAAGGCAAACCCGCATATCTAGAAGTCATGTTCTATGCTCTCCAACAATTCTCCAATTCATATCTTTAGCCGTTCTTTAGATCTCGCGCGGATAAAATTTCATTTCAAAATCAGAAAATGTCCATAACTTGGAACCGGAAACGAATTTTTCCAAAATTCTTTCAAATGTAACAATGGCATTTCATAGCGCATTATCCCTGAAAGTTTGATGGAAAACCATTGAAGAGTTCTCGAGATATTGCGTGCACAAGATTTGTCTAAAAAATCTATTTTTAAAATGTATTCTGGTAGACAATTTTAAAAACAAATTATATATTAAGCATTACAATAAGAGTCTCTATTAACCCTATTAAAATCAAAGAAAAATATTGAAAAACGTAAAAGTTGAAAAAATTGACTTTTTTAATTCGCTTCCGGTAGCGACCGGAAGTACTCACGACGCACGAAAAAGCAAACCCGCATATTTAGAAGTCATGTTCTATGCTCTCCAACAAGTCTCCAGTTCATATCTTTAGCCGTTCTTTAGATCTCGCGCGGATAAAATGTCATTTCAAAATCAGAAAAATGTCCATAACTTGGAACCGGAAACGAATTTCTCCAAAATTCTTTCAAATGTAACAATGGCATTTCATAGCGCATTATCCCTGAAAGTTTGATGGAAAACCACTGAATAGTTCTCGAGATAATGCGTGCACAAAATTTGTCTAAAAAATAAGAATAATAATAATAATAATAACTAGAAACTCATTACTAGTAATGAGAAGGTCTTCCGTTATACTACTTCCTGTTTGCATCAATATGTCTTTTCCAACGTCGGTATTAGCCTATAATTTATGTAGAAACAAAATAACTTAAAAATCACTTTTTTGCTTCGTTTCCTGTCACGACCGGAAGTAATGACGACACACGATCTTTACACGATGCAAATGAACTGATGACTGACTATAAGTCCTGAAAGTTTTAGACTTCAGTCTATTATTGTTGCCGAACAAATGTGAAAACAAATTTTAATTTAGAGGACAGGAAAACACACGACCGGAAGTGAACTGAATAAAAATCTCTGAATTTTCTCTTGACTTTTGCAGTATCTACAACATATGTAAAAAAAAACATTTCAAATACTGATATATAAGTGATATTTATGAGAAAGTTAAACCACGAAATAACGTAGTTTATCTCTTAAGACCGGAAGTTTAAAGTTTTTGTTTCCGATAGAATCTAACATATTTCAAAACAGCGAAAGAGAAGCAATAAAGTGATGAAAGTTTTTATTTTAAAAAGAAAAGTTGAATTTTTGATTTCTTTGATCACTTCCTGTGACGACCGGAAGCGACGGCTGACGCGTTTAACCCTATGTGCTTTGATTTCTCACCGAGTTTTATTACTCCTATAAGTTTGGTGTCTTACTTTCATGCCGTTTCCGAGATCTCGCTGAAATAGCTTTTCATTTTGAGGACAAGAAAACACGCGACCGGAAGTGAATTTTACTAAGATATTTCACGTCACTCTAGACATCTGCAGTTTCAATAACATATATAAAAAAAAACATTTAAAGAACTCTTTCTATAAGCGATATGTATGGGAAAATTAAAAAACCCTATTATGTAGTTTTTCTCTTATAACCGGAAGTTGTCATTTTTTGTTTCCGGTGGGACCAACACATATCGTAACTGTGAAAAAAATACAATTATATCATGCGAGTCTTACTCCAAAAGAGAAAAGTTGAAATTTTTTATTTCTTTGATCACTTCCTGTGACGAACGGAAGTGACGACTGATGCTCTTAATCCAAATGGTTTTGTCTACTCTTCAAGGTCTAATACTCCTATAAGTTTGGTTTTTAAATATCATACGGTTTCTTAGATCTCATTCGGACAAATTCTCATTTTGCGGACACTTAATCGCGCGACCGGAAGTGAATTTTACAAAGAATATGACGTTACTCTAGACATTTGCAGTCTTGATAACATATTCAAAAATCAGTTCAAATACTTTATCTATAAAAAATATTTATGGGAAAGTAAAATACTCAAATTATGCAGTTTTTCATTATAGCCGGAAGTTGACGTTTTTGTTTCCAGTGGGACCAACATATTTCGAATCTGCAAATTAGATGCAACAATGTGATGAAAGAAAAAAAATCAAAAAAAGGAAAGTTGAAAATTTCGATTTCTTTGATCACTTCCTGTGACGACCGGAAGTGACGACTGACGCTCTTAACCCAAATGGTTTTGCCTACTCCTCAAGATCTATTACACATATAAGTTTGGTGTCTTAATATCTTACCGTTTCTGAGATATGACTGGGACAAAATATTTTTGAAAAAAACGGAAATCGGACATATCTGACGACCGGAAGTGAATTTTGATAAAAGGAAAAAACGCCTGGGGGTATTTTCATTTTCTATCATCCCTGAAAATTTCAAGAAAATCCGTCCAGCCATCTCTGAGAAATCGCCCCGAAAAGAAAAGGGAAAAAAAATAATAATAAAGAAGAAACAGAAGAATCACTATAAGGTCGTCCGTCTAAAACGGAAGACCTTAATAAAAAGAAAAAAACAGTAGAATCACTAAAAGGTCTTCCGACTGAAACGGAAGACCTTAATAACAGAATGCGGTGTAAGGTTCACGTCAAAACATGGCTGACGCAAAACAATTCCTGAATTTTCCCCTTCAATTCGAGCTTTTCTGCATTGGACAGGGCTGATGGTTGTTTATGAGATGAAAATCTATGTGTAAACTTTCTTAGTTTAGCGGAATCATGAACATTTTCGGCGTGATGAATAATTTGTTTACAGTAGTGATGAGGCTTTCGCGCACCTGCAGGAGCGGATCCAAGGATTTACAAATGAATAAAATTTAATAGAAATGAAGTTTTAATACTTTAAAATATTATTTAATGAACTTATTAATATGCAAGTAATAGATATACAAGAAAACGGCTAATGAATGCAGCTGACAATCACTACTTTCTAAAGATAAATTAATTCTAAATAAAATAATTATAAATTCTATTGACAAAACAGAAGAAGAATGAATGGTAGCAAAATATCAAACCACATCAGGGGAACTGAATTTTATTAGTGAACCTCTTAAGAAGTTCCTTATAAGTTGTATATTTTATATCTGCCTATTCCACCTGGCTGCTTCGAGTGGGGGGGGGGGGGTGTCTTAAACATAAACATGTAAATTACCAATTTTTTGTACAAAGAATGAAGCCTTATCATTTTTGAAAACTTCAAGAAGAGTTGCTTGTGATATGAAGGTCAAGGTCATTTTGTTTAGAATCCAAAACATAAAAGCGAAATTTAAATTCATTACAATAAAAGAGAAGGGGGTGGGGGGTGGGGGGTGGGGGGTCTGTAAAGATGACAATGTCTTCTACAGTTGACAAACTAAAAGAGGGGCAAATAAAATGCACACACATGATATATATCATATACAACCATTTTTATTTAATATAAACTCGTTTCCATGGCAACAGGAAGGTTTTTCTGGCCTATCCCAATCACCAGGTAGGTGTTACCTCTACACCTCCTCCTAGGTGAATGAGCACTGAGCTGTCCCCGCAAACTATATATATGGGAAAAAAAATCAATATTTTGTAGTGTTTAAGAAACGTTGGTCCTACGTTTTCGGAAATTCTAAGATGTTAAAAGATATTTGATTCCTTCTTATTCCTATCAAGAAACTGGTAATACGTAAAATCTTCAAAGAGGGGCCTTTACATACCCTATGAATATTACAGAAAAAAGAAGTTAGAAAGACGAAGAAATTGAAAAAATCGACTTTTTAATCCACTTTCTGTGACGACCGGAAGTATTAACGACGGAAAGAATATTCATGGTGACATCTACAAGTCATTATCTATGATATCTGACAAAGTTAACTTTCATATCTTAAGCTGTTCTGGAGAAATGGAGCGGACATAGTCCTTTACCAAACTTCGTCTATACAATAATATTAAGAATACTAGAAACTCATTACTAGTAATGAGAAGGTCTTCCGTTATACTACTTCCTGTTTGCATAAACATGTCTTTTCCAACGTCGGTATAAGCCTAAAACTGATGTAGAAACAAAATAACTTAAAAAAATACTTTTTTCTTCATTTCCTGTCACGACCGGAAGCAATGACGACAGACGATTTTTACACGATGCAAATGAACTAATGACTGACTATAAGTCCTGAAAGTTTTAGACTTCAGTCTTTTACTCTTACCGAGCAATTGTGAGAACACATTCTAATTTTGGGGACAGGAAAACACACGACCGGAAGTGAATTGAATAAAAATCTCTGAATTTTCTCATGACATTTGTAGTATCTACAGCATATGTATAAAAAAAAAACAATTCAAATACTTATCTGTAAGTGATATTTATGAGAAAGCTAAACATCGAAATAACGTAGTTTATCTCTTTAAACCGGAAGTTTACAGTTTTTGTTTCCGGTGGAATCTAACATATTTCAAAACACGAAAGAGATGCAACAAAGTGATGCAAGTTTTAATTTTATAAAGAAAAGTTGAAATTTTCGATTTTTTGATCACTTCCTGTGACGACCGGAAGTGAAGGCTGACGCTCTGAACCCTATGTGTTTTGCATACTCCTCAAGTTCTATTACTCATTTAAGTTTGGTGTCTTAATCTCATGCCGTTTCCGAGATCTCGCTCAGATAACTTTTCATTTTGAGGACAGGAAAAACACGCGACCGGAAGTGAGTTTTACTAAGATTTTTGACGTTACTCTAGACATTTGCAGTCTGAATAACATATCTAAAAATCATTTCAAATACTTTATCTATAAAAGATATTTAAGGGAAAGTAAATTACTCAAATTATGTAGTTTTCCTCTTCTAACCGGAAGTTGTCGTTTTTGTTTCCGGTGGAACTGACATATTTCGAAACTACACATAAGATGCAATAATGTGATGCAAAAAAAATTCCAAAAAGAAAAGTTGAAATTTTCGATTTCTTTGATCACTTCCTGTGACGACCGGAAGTGACGGCTGACACGCTTAACCCAAATGGGCTCGCCTACTCCTCATGATCTATTACTCGTATAAGTTTGGTGTCTTAATCTCTTACCGTTTCTGAGATCTCACTCGGAAAAAATATTTTTGAAAAAAACGGAAATCGGACATTTCTGACGACCGGAAGTGAATTTTGAAAAAATGAAAAAAACGCCTCGGGGTATTTTCATTCTCTATCAACCCTGAAAATTTCAGGAAAATCCATCCAGTCATCTCTGAGAAATCCTGCCGACAAAAAAAGGGGAAAAAAATAATAATAATAATAATAATAATAAACAGTACAATCACTATAAGGTCTTCCGTCTGGAACGGAAGACCTTAATAATAATAATAATAAGAAGAAACAGTAGAATCACTATAAGGTCTTCCGTGAAGACGGAAGACCTTAATAATAATAAGAAACAGAGTAAAAACAATATGTTCCCAAACTTCGTTTGGGGAACATAATAAGGGAAGTTGAAGAGGGTTGAAATAATCACACTTATCACATAGTTAATTTTTGGCCAAAAATGGCTTTCTCCAGTTATGAAACAGATGTGTGAGACTAACTGGTCTCCTTATGAAAGACACAATAAATACCCATGGAAATTCAAACAAATTCCTAGAAGATCTAGTCATCAAAGTCTCCATAGATTTGTCAATGGGGAACTCAAGCATCTTTTTAATATCATGCAACTTCAGAGTACCTGTGTATGGAATCATAATATGCTTTAACAAAAAAGATTGTAGACTTATGATCAATCACGATTTTTGTTGAAGAAAGCAGTTGTCTGTGATGCAAAAAAGCCTGGTCTCTAATTTATCATGAAGAATGTCTGCATAAAATGTTGAAAAGTCATATATAACGTATTGATGATATATAATGTATTGAAATATTGATGGTAATCAAGAATAGGCTCGTCATTTTTTCGACTTATTTTTGAAATAAGAATACTTTAAATATTTTGATATCATTCAGTTTAACAATGTTTTAAATTGTAAAAGACTTTTATTCAATATATATAAACCTCTTAATTTTCCTGTTACAATCAAATAATGCAATAAAAATGGGATTTTATTTTCAAAACTGAGGGAGATTTACAAAAGGACATTTTTAATGTTAAATTCGTGACTTCAAAATCTTTAAATGTCTTAACATAATTCAAATAAATCACTTCCCTATTTAAGTGCCTTTTCATACTGTTCAATTGTTTGATCAATTCTTAAGGAGGAAATACTTAATTGCTCCATGCTCATATTTGTAATTTTATCTACAACATTGTTTCTAGAAGAAAACTGACCAAGTGGGCATGAATAATTTTGGATTTAAGGTTTCCAACGATAAAGATTCTTTGACTTTCAAGTATTATTTCCATTTTGGTGATTCTGAAAATTTCAAATCTCATCTCCCAAGATGATAAAGTGAATTTAAAATACAGTTTTGTAATATCGTAAGTCCTAGCCATTTATCAGGTTTGTGGAAGTAACACAATGTTTGAGCATAAGGACAATGTTTGCTGATTACGCGTCGAAATTCTTGATGATTTTTTGTGAGAATATATGAGTTTCAAAAAAACCTGGACCAAATGTTTATTCACATCCCATTTAAAAATATTACACAAATGTAAGCCATATCACTTCAAAGCCTGTGTTTTGTTAACATATAAACTCCTTGTTCAATCTAACAATGTTAACTGTAAATTTTAACTTTAAAAAATCCTCACAACATGGAAAGTCCAATTTCTCTTCCCTTTCATTCATGGAGCACACCTGCGTTGTGAATATTATGAGCTGTGGCAGATAAGGAAGAAATGCAATATACATGTATGGTGCTCTGTAAGGAAACAAACTGGCTTACTTTAAATTAATCACAATGCGCATGATTTTGAGTAAGACTTTCCTAAAATCCCACACTTCTTATATTTTTAGCGACTTTGCAAAAATTACGCATATTACGCATATTTTTCTAGCTTTTAAGTTTTAAAATGTAGTAACTGTACAATGGAACAAGTCAAAATATATTCTTTATTTGTGTTATAACTTGAGCAGACCCATGCATGGCTTAAATAAAATTAATAAAATTAAAGGTTTATAAAATATAAAATGGGCTGTTTGAGCTACTTAATTTGATGGAATGCTTTAAAACGTAGATAAAACAGTAATCAGTGTATTTTTATATATTTTTATCTATTTATCTAAATTATATCTAAACCCCTTCGAAAAAATTTTCTTTATCAAATACTTAATTAGTAGTAAACACATAAATAATGCAATGTGCGATACGGGTGACGTTACAGTACCCCATATAAACGACCGGTGTGCAAAAATGCATATCAAACCGGAAATAAAGTGTTCATAAAGTTTTAAAAAGTTAGTTAACTTGATTTATTGAAATATACGAGTAATGCAATTAATGCACTAAATCTAAAATTTGTTGACTTAATAGTTTTAATATAACCTAGAATTGGGTTTTTTTTTAGATTTTAAAGAAAAAGGTCATGCATGCACAAAACATTATGAATTCACAAATTAAATATTTTAAAATAAACAAATGATAATTAGAACAGCTTATACTTAAATCCATATCATATGTCATATCAGACCCCGGGCATTTGGACCTTGGACTGATATGGGCCATATGGGCTGATATGATATGAGATGTGGATTTTAGTATGTAATATTCTCTGTATACGAGATTGTCTTAAAATTTCTCCGTATTTAACCATGTTTAATCTGAGACCTGGTAACATTTTCGCTTCTCCGAGTGCAAAGCTGCATGTTTATTGTTCATAAGCAGTCATAGAGAAATTTTTGTGAGAGAAATAAAATGTTTCAAGGAGGAAATTTTGACACTATAAAAGTTACCTTCATTCATATGTACATTCGATGTATCTCAGTGAACTTGAAATAAAAGACACCACAGAATATATCACATTTGTTTCATTTTTGGATGTTTAGTGACTATAACCGATAATTGTCAAATAACAACTAAACTGAATGACAAATGGGATGACTTCATTTTGACTTTACTGTTAATTCCTTTATTTATGTATAGTAATATTCCACTTTCATCTGCATATGGTATTTATATTTCCAAACTTATTCAGGAGCATGCTCTGTGACGTGTATGATCAGGTTTTAAACCCAGGAAGACTACTGAGAAATAAGTTGAGGTCACAGGGATTTCAACAATCTCACTTAGTTAAAGTTAGCGATTTTAGTTCTATGACCTTATTTGCATGTAAAACATATCGTTTTTTGACTGACGTTTTATGCCATTTGTTAGGTTATTTTTAATTCTAGAATTGGCGAGGAATTAATTTACCTGATCAAAACAACGGGCTCCCGGCAGAGGATTCTTACTCCTCCTTGGCACCTGATTCCACCTTTGGAGGTCCAAATGGTCCGTGTTTTATGACTTGTTTAGAATTTTGTATTGTTTATAAGATTTATTATATCGATCACTGTTCGTTATCTTCAATTTTTTTAATTGACTTTGAGTTCGTCCTGTTTAATATTATTTCTATCTCAACCTTGTTAGAAAAATGCCATAATACTGAACAGGTGTAAAATACTTTTTTTTGCATTTGCACTCTCATTAATTTTGCACATTCAAGTACGTGTAAAAAAAAAATCATATGATTAAAGGTTACTATATATATGTTTATTATACTTCATAGTCTGATAAATTCAAACACCCGCTATAAGGTATCAAAGAAAATTACTCCAATTTATGCATCTGTATTATTAACCTTCTAAATGTGCATACAGTATTAGAAAAAATACAATTAAGTGATTGGAGGGTTGTCCCCTGAATAATCACGTCAAGGTTATTTTTACACATGAAGTTGAAACATGATACAATGATTAATCAAAATACGCAAAAACATGTTAATAAAATTATGTTCTCTCCTTCTGTATCCAATAGGACAAGGTATAGTAACGGCAAAATCTGGCCTCTTATTTGATGTAAAAATCAGAACACAGAAAAAATTGTGATAGTTTGTAGATAAGAACTTAAAATGATGCTTGTTTTAAAACCAGCACTTATTTTGATTCAAAGCTTACACGGAGGCCACAAGAGGGTGCAGAAGTAGGACATTTTCCCGAATTTCCTCAATTCTGGTGGAATTTCATCAAATTTGAGATACCTTTTCACTTCGGAAACATAGAGCACAAGCTTGCCTATCTAAGATTTTTATATATAAGATGCATCTGATACTAATGTATGAAATATATAAATTTGGTAGATAGGCAAGTTTGTGCTCTATGTTTTCTGAATCAAAATATACTGTAAAATCGATGAAAATTTTCATAAAAATGAGAAAATTCGGAAATGGACATATTTTTCTGACCATCCTGTGACTTCTGTGTATCCCAAAATTTAGATCCAATACTCATTTTGTGGCAGGGGTGACACAGGTTTCCATTGATAAACTGTTGCATCATTCTAAAAGACATCCCAAACCAGGGGCCAAAAAAATTTGTTTCTTTGAAAAACTGTTCTTGGATGACTATGGCCTTTTCCCTGTCACGATACTGTCTACAAACCACCTTGAAATGTTCATGAAGAACATGCAAAGAAAAATACTGTTAGCTTTCAATAATCTCATACGAACAGATCTCAGTTTAAACGTAGATCTACTAGTGTAGATTATAAACATCGTCTGTACCATAGGGGCAATTGTTTGAAGAATTTTATTCAGAAAACAACAGAAGGCCTAAAACCGATTTAGCAAGCATCAGTCCAGAAATGCATCCAAATGTTTCGTAAGCGACTGCCCCAGCAGTAAAACGATTAGCACGATCTGATTATTGGGTGCAGTACTTCTTTCCAGAACTTCCAATTCATAAACAATGCTTATTATTCTGAAAATCATTGCTGTGTTTGAAGTTTGCAGGTAATTAAATATAAAACCCGTTAAAAAAGGTAAAGAAAGTATCAAGCCAGTCCCGATCAGCGGAAAAAATGAAGTATGTCTGGTTTCCATATTCTTATTTTCCAAAGTATCATTTATCGACTATTCATTACCGTAGAATCTACCGGTATGTTCAATTCCTTCAGACAGTTTCTTTGCTTCACTGTCAGATATACCCAACATTTTGAGATCTATCGCGGTCGAAAGTAAACTGTATTCGATGATGAATGGTCTAATGTAAGGATGTATATTTCTTCCGATAGAAGAAATGTTGGATGTCAAGAAACAATCTTCCGGTAAAGTAACACTAGCATTCCATGGCTTACTATTGACATTCATAAAGGAATCTAAAATACATTTTATTGAGCATTTAATGATTTTAATATGTGGTTTACTTTTTTGTGAATGAAAGGAAAAAATTTCATCATTACTTTCTATTTCCATTACTGGAACTCTTCAAATTAGAGGCGCGTTTGGTCGTCTGACTGGGACATCAATGACGTAGCGGAGAATACAAAACATGCCGATCTCAATCCAATTTTGAATGTTAAATATATTTGTCATTCCAGTTAAAGAACAGAAGAACTAATAGGCATATGTGAGATTATGAAATCCCAGAATTTATCATCCATCGATAAACATTACGACGTTTCCGAGGCATGTACATTGTATTTAGAGACGAACCGACAATACTAAGTCTTAATTGTTAGCAATTTTCTGTGGTGAAAAAAATTGACATTGTTGTTTCTACTTCTGATGCATGTTAGGTTTACAACAATACAGTGTCTCGTTTTTTTTGTTAAGCTTTTTTTTCATCGACATTCAATATACTGTTTACATTTTGTTACGAGTGTCCCTGAAATCCCGCGAGATTTGTACATTTTCCGACTTTTTCACAAAAGAGCGCACTAAGAACTTTAACTCTTCCATGGTGAAAATAGAACGTATTGATAAAGTGCGATAAATTGCTCGTTAATTCTTCACGACAAGATCACGAATATAAAGAAAACTGGCTTCGTATCTTTTACATTGATGATAAACTTAATTTGATATGAATTGAAACCACAAACATCATCACGTGACAACATTGCAACTTTTACTACGTCCTAAGGTTGTTATAGCAGATAATATATACATCTTTTTGTGTTATGTACAGGTTTATTTTTCTCAAAATATTGTTAAGAATATACATTTAGAGATTTTGCAACAACTTATACTAACTAAAATACTACAAACCGTCTTTAATTTTCAGATTCCATATAATCATCCATGAATTATAGCGAAAAAAACTAATCTTTCTTTCAATCAGAGAGATGACTGTGGCTCGTACTTTCTTTTGAGTAAAATATTATTGTTTCATATCTTTTCTGCTTAAGGATACGGACGGAAGAGATGGAAAAAAAATTAAAATAAGACAAGAACATTGCAAACATTTATTTATACAAAATTACAAATGCATACATGTTGATTAATTCATGTGTTCCTTTGTCATAAAAATATCATTGATGCTTATTTTCTGTCACGTCTCTGGAATAATGTCAACAATAACAACACAATCTGCTATAACATTAAATTAGAAAAAATGACATCAAAGTTAGCCAAGAAGATTTTTTTTTCATTTTACAGTACTGATTTAGTTTGAGAAGAAAATAAATGCAGATGGTTGTTGTGGACGATAAATTTCTCTTAATTTTCTCTATTTAGCCAACAGTCATTTAAAGCTTACATACATGTGTAGCTGTCTGTCAATAGGAGTGAAATCATAATTTTATAATCTGAAATATGTACGAGGGTTGTTCGAAAAGTTCGTGGACAACGTCAATCCTCGTTATACTACTTTCAAGAAATATAATAAAAGCACATTATGAAATGTAAAAATATATATTTTGTTGATGTGTGAAGTTTCATTCCATTCGATTTGATAGAAATCAATTTACTTTATTTTAAAATCAACATGTTTGATCACCCCGGAGCAAACTAAACAACATTATAACGTCAAAAATACAGCGTCTTGAGGTTCTCAAAATATTCTCCCTATACATTTCACACAGTCTGGTCCAAAATCTGCCCAGTGAAAACGTGTCTCTATCAATTGAGATTCGTTTTGTTAACAATTGTTCCAGTAGCATAATTTTGATTGTCAATGTTTTCTTTTTTTTTACCGCTTAACTATACTTTCACAAGATCAGCAACCGTGAAACGCCTTTCTCTTTCCAAGACCTTACTAACTAAACGTATTTGGGCTGATTCTTTACAGATAATCCGTTTTCTCACAGATCGTCCTCGTCTGATACAGAGTCTCTATCATTCAAATACCGCCTGGGCCATTTACACACAAGTATGCATAAACCGCTTTTGAGATATTTCATGCTTCCTACAACATTTTCAGATTTTATTCTGACGTTTTCCAGACTACAACAGAAAATTGTATTGTAAACTTGCTGCTTCGTGACGTTCTACGACGTCACCTTTTTTGCCTTTTTCATTGAGGACTACCTATCTTCAGAAATTGATTTCTTTTCTATGACGCAAACTATTAAGTCATAATTTGAAAAATGAAACGATGTAACAATTCTTAATTTGATCGTCTAGATTTATTTTGGTTTTGAGCCATTTTACAGACGATATAACTACATATATTAATTAGTGTATTGTTTGTAAATTACTAAATTTTGACTTGCTCCGCGAACCAATTTTCGCAGTTTTTAACCCCTAATTAGTTTGAAATAAATCAAGATATTTTAAATTTTTTTAATACAAATCATTTGAAGCTTTTGTCAAAATATTTCTACCAGATTTGGATATAATATGACGTTAAATAAAAAAGATATGACAGAAGTCCACGAACTTTCCGAACAACCCTCGTATTGTGTATATATTTTTTAAACAAAAAAACCTTATCTGCACTTTTTATAAAATTATTCTAAAATTAGAATTGAAGAAAGAAATATATTGACAATTTGAAACATTTTTATCATGAAAGTTTCATTCCTGTTTTGCTCTCAGCATATTTCAAATGCAAAAATGAGCATTCGAAGAAATCTGGCACCAAGTACTTCTTTGTGGGCTAGGAACTTAAAAAAATGGAGATTCGAAAGAAGCAAAATAAATATATATGGCTGAGTATAATATATTCATGTCACATTTGCAGATTTCAACTTTACAACAAATTACAAATTACTATTCTAAAATATTAATAGTGCTACAAAACATGATTCACAATATTCAACAAAATCAATATGACAGCGATAATGTCCAAGGAAACAGTGTTACCTGACATGTGCAAACATTGACAACCACTCACCACATTACCACATGGATGAGGATAATTAGGATCCTACCTTCAATTAAAAAAATAATACTAGTATTACTAACAAATCATGAAGACACCTGAAGCAACAATGTTTGCAACTCGTGACAATATAACAATTATATTACTCTTTCTTAAGAAAGGGTTGACACAGATAAATGATATTTTCCATCAATTTAATGAATATACCAGAAATCGACGAAACTATCCAATTCGTTGAATTATCAATCTCTGGTTTGACAATCAATTTGTTCTAAGTATTCGCAGTTAGTCTTTTTTTCTGATATAAATTGTGTCAGATTATTCCAAGACATGTTTGCGTCCTTTAAACGTCTGAAAATTTTTATTTCCAAAATTTAAAATAAATGATGATTCCCTGTTATATAAATTTACCAGAAACATCCTGTTATATAAATTTACCAGAAACATTTTAATCGTTTTGCTCATAAAGTACATTTTGAATTTAAACTTACTTATAAAAGGTTTCACATCCACTGCATTGTTACTGTTTCCAGGGCTATAGTTCTGACCTAGGATAAAAAATATGGTTTTTATAATAATTTTATGCATACGGTTTTTTGTTTTAATCTACATTCCAAATAAAATACAATTCTGTTTATATTTTATAGATTAATGTTTATAATATTTCACAATCTTACGGATTGTGAACACTCTATTAACAAAAATCTTCTATAGATTTGAAAAAAATACGTTAGCGATAAAAAACAAAAACGTTACAAAATTTATATCATGCTGAATTGATTGTGATAACATTGTATTTTAATCTTCCATTCATTCCATTCATAGAGTGATCCAGCTTTAAAGCGGAATTCGTCAGCTGATCATTTGCTTCATTTGCTGATCACCAGGTTAAATAAAAGAACATTGAGCCTATACATATAAAGAATATCGTAGACATACAATTATTTTTTAGAAACAACTCACTACCCTCTGGTTCCCAGCATATTGGATATCCAGATGGTGTTTTTGGATAAAGATCCGGTGATTCATGGAGAACCATTCCCATACCATTTGTATTGTGAAGATCAATATGACAGTGAAAAAACCAAGCTCCTGGATTATCAGCCTTAAATCGTATTATGACATATCCTCCGGTAGGAACGATAATGGTGTCCTTCTCTGGTGGGTTTTCTTCTTTAATATCAGGAATCAGTTGAGGATTGGAAGTCCAGCTGCTATTTCTACAGTTTGCAGAATTACAATAACCTCTATTACCCTGACAAACAATGTCGTCTGTTTCCTTGATAAATTTGGCTGATGTTTTGTCATAAGAACCAAACCCTATTTTATAAACGAAAAAATAGTGACCATGAAGGTGAACTGGATGGGACCAACCTCTTCCATTTCCAATGTTAGTAAGTACAAACTGATAAACTTTTCCGGCCGATAAAGTTATTGAGTAAGTGCATTCACATATTGAATTAACTCCACATCTGGCACTTGAACATGGAACTTCAATACCGGAAGACTGGACTAAAACAGGGGTGATGGGAAATAGAAATTGATGCCCATTCACAGACCCAGGTGTTTGGCCAGGCTCTCCGGGAAACGCAAAATTAAAAAACATTGTTTCAGAGACACTTTCCACTGTTGAGTAATCAGAGTTCTGTTCATTGCTGTTTGCATAGTCGTATGGAAGACATTTTTTATTATCTGTTTCAGGATAAAACATATATGGACAGTTGAATGTTGTGCAAGGACATGGGTTAGGCGTAGCCTTGGTGTTCGGATAATTATATGGGATATTTTTATACTGAAGTATTGCTTCTGCAGCATGGTATTGATTGGAGGAAAGAACCTCAATGCTTTCTGCAACAATAAGGTAAGTTCCTGGTCTTTGCACTGCGTTCAAAATAAAATCGTATCTTTCCCCGGGATGAATAATGAAGGATTCAACAAAAATATCGTTTTTATCATTGCCGACACCCTGGGCGATTTCAAATCCGTCAGAAGCACGTATACTTATATTCGGATGGCCTTCAATGAAAACTCGAAATGGATATAATGTTGAAGCACTGATTACGCGAAACCGGTATGTTTTTCCGTGTTCTACTTCAAAAACATCAAGGGGAGCGCCATTATTTGTCCTAGCGTTGTCATAATATCTACCCTTACCGTTGATTAGACCTGAATGAAACTGGAATCGACTGAAATTAGCCCCATCCACTGATTGTGTAGGCTCTATTAAAACTCTACTTTGAACATTGTACACTCCATTAAGCATTCGCTGATATAACGTTTCTGGCTCGTCGTCGTGATTCCAGTCTTGTAAAAGAATAGTAAACCCCTTCTGTGGTTGTGAGACAGCTTGACTTCCTGGATAGATGACGAGACCTCCATATAATCCCATGCTGCGCTGGTCTCCAATATGTGCATGATAGAAACTGGACCCATGTGGACTTGCTATGAATCTGTAAGTAAATGTTTGTCCCGGTAAAATTGGACACTGACTTATGAAAGCTACTCCATCAGAATGTGGAGTTCCACGCTGATGCATTCCGTGCCAGTGAACAGTAGTTGAGTCTGTGTGCATCAAGTTACGAACGTGTATAATCATGTTCTGGTTTTCGTATGCTTCGATTGTTGGACCTGGAAATCTTCCGTTGACTGCTATGACAAGACGCGATCCGTATCCATCAGCGGTTATTACGTTTTGTGTAATTTCATCATTTATTTGAATGTTGTTACTGTAGTTATATAAACCTCCATTTTGTGGGAAAACAAGAGAGGCTGATGGAAGTGGCGTCATCATTGTCAGTCGGTGATCAATGGTAAGAGAACACTCTCTCTGCAGGTATTTGCCTTGCATGTTGGTCCTTCCTCGGGACTTTTCCAGTAACCTTGTCCTTCGCATACAAGTATCAATGATGTTAATATGATGATAAATCTGGAAAATAAATCCTTGTAAATTAGCTGAAAGTTACATTTACGAGCAATACTTATTCTGTTTAAGCAATGGAACATTTCAATTCACAAAAAAGACAATACAGCAATAAACCAAGATATCAAAAGGTAACAGGTAATATTCTATTCTCTCTTTATGTATTCAAATCACGTCTTTTTCTCATAATGCAGAAATCCACCCTGATCATTCTATGTTGTCACTATGTTAACGTCGTTAAAAAGCTGTGTTATGGTCTAAAAATAGATAAGCCTCGTTTTGAAGAAGCTTCCGCTTTTTTAAAAAAATATGGAAATCCTATAATATAGTTATTTTATTTGAAATTTCGGAGATTTTTCTGTTTTAAGGGTGTATTTCTGGTGTTCATCGTTTGTTTTCTTGTAGATAAGGAAATTACAAAAGCTATAGTCTAGAGGCCTTGGACAGTGTGCTTATGGAAAAGTGTTGTGTCTTTGATAGACTGGAGCCTGAAGACTTGAAGTTTAAGCCTTATATTGAGTTTGTTAGGTTGGGGCAATCTCAATGTGGACACTGGGTACACCTGTCCTACTGTGTCAAGGAGAAAGTTATCCGAAGAGACACACAAATGAAATGCCCTAAGGCTTATTGTGTTTGACATTCTTATTTCAGTCAGTAATTCCTGACTTGAACTTTTAATTCCATAAAGAGTTGAAGAAATTTTAATGTTATGGTTAATTATGATTAATTTGTTGTTAGGATCGGTAAAAAAAACCATATTAATTTTATTTAATTTTTTATGCCACTAACTGCGCGCCATACGTGCTTTCGAAAATAGGTGACGTCATTCAAAACAACTTGTATTATGGTGGATCCAAAGAAAGTCGAAATACTACTGAAATTCTTATGATTTCAAAAACTAAGGTAAAATATACTTATGTATTATTGACTAATAATACATAAATAATCAAGGTGAGAAAACCACCCATAAAGGTGAGATGCTCAGATTAAATTTGTGATAACGCAAGGATATACCAAGGTTCGAAACGTAATTTCCTCCTTTCTAATCTAGAAGACGAACAAATTAGTAGGTGAGTTCAAATGATAAAAAATTTTCCGTGTTGTGTCGTTATTTAAAGCTATGTATGGCGTATCTGAGCTAAAAATATAAATACGAGATTGAGTGTAGATAAACATGACATAATATGTTATTTTCGTGATTAAAATTTTCACCGATTTTGAACTTCATGTTTCCAAAGTTAAACTGATTTTAAACTGTGTCTGTTAATTAAAATTTCTAATATCTTTAAAACGTAACTGATTTAAATTGTGTAATTTACAGGAAAGTCCTATCTTTATATAAAGTAATAAAACAAATAGAAAAATCTTTTTAATTTTAGTTAGTCTGAACTTATAAAAATACGCCATATATGACTTAAAAAAATGTGTTTGATCTTGGCAGTGTCTACCCATATCATATAGAGAATGTTTGGCCATTATTACTTAAATATTTACTTCGATTGCGCATATTTTCATTGGATTGAATGTTATCTGGTAATAATTTTTAATTGATGCTGTTCGCTATATTTACATTTATTGCCTTGCGTTGTTAAACTGGATACGCAAGATATTATTATAAAAATATAATTATATTGTTTACAGTTCCTCGCATCTTGAAACAGCTTGTTGCAACGACAAATTTGAATTAGATTTTGTGACACGTGCATACAAAACAACGGGCACAATGCCAAAGGTGAACCCGATGTCAGGAAGGGTGGTCACGGATAAGTAGCTTTCCTAAGTTAAAAATGTTATAATTACGAAGGATGTTAGAGGATGAATTGCCCATATGTTCACAGGTGCATGTAACGACATGCATCCGTCTAACACTTGCATAAAGATAACAGCACTGCACAGGAATGCACATCATCCATTTCCATTTCTTAATGAACACCTTTGGTCCCTGGGAAACACACCAATTATAACTCAGATGGTCTCGCACTACTAGTATCTTTAAGACTACCTAAACGATCAGTCAGCTAGAGTTTTGGAATGGTTTTAAACTGGGCTTTAACTTGCTGTATGCAGGCCAAAAAACCCCTCTTTTTTCGAATAACTTGGTATCGGCAAATCAGCACGGGGATATTTTGCAGGCTGAAATAAAGTAAGAAATAGGTGAGGGTCGCATGGGGGTTCCATTTTTAGACCCACCAACGCGTAACCATCATTTATCTCCCATCGGAATTGTACCCAAAAGTGATGGCGTCTGGCTAATGATGTCGCACTTGTCCTACCCACCGCTCTCTAGCATTAATGCATACATAGACCCTAGGGGCACAACAGTTTTTAAAAATACACAATTTTTGACACAGCTGTGGATACCATAAGCAAGTTGGAAAGTGGGGCCCTCTTGGCTAAAGCAAACATTAAAAGTGCATTTTGGTTAATACCAGTACAACCAGGGGACTATGAGCTACTAGGACTTTATTTTAGGGGTGCCTACTTCATAGACAAAATGTTGCCATTTGGCGGTTCCATATAATGCAAAATTTTTGAAACATTCTCTACATTTCTGAAATGGTTGGTTAGAAAACAAGCAGGAGTAGATACATTACTATTTTGACGACTTTATTTTGCAGGAAAGGCAGGCACTAGTCATTGTAAAATCGTGGTCAACAAATTTCAAAGTTTGTGTGTTGAACGGGTATTCCCCTAAACCCCGATAAAGCCCGGGATCCACCACATGTTTGGTGTTTTTGGGATTTAGAAACAGACACAATGAAAACGCAAATTCGAATTCCAGCTTCGAAATGTTGTAGAAATCTCGCAAACCTTAGAGCACCATATCCAGAAAAGAACAATTACCTTAAAAGCCCTCCAGCGCATAGTGGGTAAACTAAATTTCTTTTCCAAGGCCATTCTGGGTAGCCGTGCATTTAACAGGCGTTTCTATAATGCTATGTATGAGGCGCCGTTTTGGTATTTACTGCCAAAAAGTGATATCACCTATTCGAATAAGTGATATCACCTATTCAAATAGGTGATATCACTTTTTGGCAGTAAATACCAAAATGGCGCCTCATAGCTATGCTAGGCAAGTACAAACCTTATCATCATGTGAACATTACTAATGCTATGAAACTAGACATGCAGATGTGGCTGGAATTTCTAGATAACTTCAATGGGGTTATATGAATTTCCCGGATACTGAATGGAGTTCTCCATAAACTCTACAGCTTTTCACCGACAGCTCGGGGCACCAAACTCTCCTTGACATTACATTTTAGCTCACCTGAGCTGAAAGCTCAAGTGAGCTTTTCTGATCACCCGTTGTCCGTCGTCCGTCCGTCTGTCCGTCCGTCTGTAAACTTTTCACATTTTCAAGTTCTTCTCAAGAACCACTGGGCCATTTTTAACCAAATTTGGTATAAAGCATCCTTAAGTGAAGGGGAGTTTAAATTGTGAAAATAAAGGGCCAAACCCCCTTACAAGGGGAGATAATCAAGAAAAGACAAAAATAGGGTGGGGTCATTAAAAAATCTTCTTCTCAAGAACCACTGAGCCAGAAAAGCTGAAACTTATGTGGAAGCATGCTGGGGTAGTGTAAATTCTAAATTGTTAAAATCATGACCCCCCGGGGAAGGGCGGGGCCACAATAGGGAATCCAACTTTTACATTGAAATATATAGAAAAAATCTTTAAAAATCTTCTTCTCAAGAACCACTGGGCCAGAAAAGCTGAAACTTTTGTGGAAGCATCCTGGGGTAGTGTAGATTCTAAATTGTTAAAATCATGACTCCCGGGGGAAGGACGGGGTCACAATAAGGAATCCAACTTTTACATTGAAATATATAGAAAAAATCTTTAAAAATCTTCTTCTCAAGAACCACTGGGCCAGAAAAGCTGAACCTTACGTGGAAGCATCCTGGGGTAGTGTAGATTCTAAATTATTAAAATCATGACCCCCGGGGGAAGGGCGGGGCCACAATAAGGAATCCAACTTTTACATTGAAATATATAGAAAAAATCTTTAAAAATCTTCTTTTCAAGAACCACTGAGCCAGAAAAGCTGAACCTTACGTGGAAGCATCCTGGGGTAGTGTAGATTCTAAATTGTTAAAATCATGACCCCCGGGGGAAGGGCAGGGCCACAATAGGGAATCCAACTTTTACATTGAAATATATAGAAAAAATCTTTAAAAATCTTCTTTTCAAGAACCACTGGGCCAGAAAAGCTGAAACTTATGTGGAAGCATCCTGGGGTAGTGTAGATTCTAAATTGTTAAAATCATAACCCCTGGGGGCAGGGTGCGGCCACAATAGGGAATCCAAGTTTTACATTGAAATATATAGAAAAAAATCTTTAAAAATCTTCTTCTTAAAAACCATTGGGCCAGAAAAGCTGAAACTTATGTGGAAGCATCCTGGGGTAGTGTAGATTCTAAATTGTTAAAATCATAACCCCTGGGGGCAGGGTGCGGTCACAATAGGGAATCCAATTTTTATATTGAAATATAAAGAAAGAAAAAAAATCTTCTTCTCAAGAACCACTTGGTCAGAAAAGCTAAGACTTTTGTAGAAGCATCCTGGGGCAGCGTAAATTCTAAATTGTTCAAATCTGTCAGGCTGAAACTTATATGGAAACATCCTGGGGTAGTGTTGATTTTAAATTGTTAAAATCATGACCCCCGTGGGTAGGGCGGGGCCACAATAGGTATTACAAAAAGATCGTCTGGTGAAGAACAGCAGGGCCAAAGTTATTCAGGTGAGCGTTGTGGCCCATGGGCCTCTTGTTAGAATTAATACCAATCATCCTGGCATTCACTATTTGGGCAGAAGCATTACAGAACAAAAAGATAATCTTGCATAATGATAACTTAGCTCTGGTTCACATAATAAATAAACAATCTTCATTATCTGAGAGTGTTATGTCACTCATTAGACTAAGTATGCTTGTCACATTAACAATGTATAGTTTAAAGGTACAGTCCTGGTAAACATAATGCCATAGTCGATGCTCGTCAACAGTGGGCCGATTTCGAGACTTAGCCCCAACAGAAGTTCACCAGCTTCGGGTAATTCAGCTTCTTTCTACAGTACACTTTTACAGATTAAATAGAGATGTGTATGTAGGGAAGGTAGAGTCTATAACATAACCCAGTCACGGTTTTCGGAAAAATTATTTCCGGTATGGTTTTTTGTAATATAAAGCATATTCGATCCCGATGCAATATAGTTTTGTAAACACTATGGTGTGTGGTAAATAATACGATCAATAGCCATAATCGGAGTCTTAATATTAAGACATTCAGGCGAATGAACGACTTTCACGAAGGTTAGGGTATTTAATAGTTATAACATGATAAATTAATAGATTGCGTTTAGCCACTGGTAGAACTAGTGACCTAGTTAGCATGTGTGTATGCCATCTAGTGTATGCACAGCAGAAAAGACTTGAATTTCTCAATAATTATTTCTTATGCTAATCTTCCGAGGGTAAAAGGAATCCCGCCCATAAAGACAATCACATACAGTGAAAAAACAAAAATCCCTAACTTGTTGACTTGCAGTTTTACAAGAAGTGATGATTCTTTAATATGACCCTGGTTTATAGCCATTAGGTCACAGAAAAAAATTCCCCAGTTACAAACCAATATAATCTAGTCTTTGAGCAACATAACCTAGTCTTTGAGCAACATAACCTAGTCACTGTGAAACTTTACTCAGTCACTGGAAAGCCTAACCTAGTCACTGTTCAACATATTATACCCAATCAATAACATAACCAATTCACTGTTCAACTGTGAGATAATGAACACACATAATTTAGTAGATATTTATGGTTTTCTATATTTATTTAAATCCCATTTTAGGTTTGAAATACACTGTAAAAGATGATAAAAAAACTTACTGACTATAAAACTTTCTGGCAAAATAAATGGGTTGTTATATTTTAATATTTTTTTTGGCAATCACTTCAATATGTTACAAGTGAATCCCTCAAAACTGCACTGTTGTAGCTTTTCCTTCTCTTTTTTTCTTTTTCATTCTCAATTGCGAGCTTATAAATGAAACAGCATAACCCAGTCACTGTTTAACAAAACCAAGTCACTGTTTAACAAAACCCAGTCACTGGACAACATAACCCAGTCACTGTACAACAAAACCCAGTCACTGTTTAACATAACACAGTCACTGAACAACATAACCCAGTCACTGTACAACAAAACCGAGTCACTGGGAAACCTAACCCAGTCACAGTTCAACATAACCCAGTCTCTCAACAGCATAACCCAGTCACTGAAAAATATAACCCAGTTACTGAGAACCAAATCCCAGTCCCTGCGCAACATAACCCAGTCACTGAAAATCATCACCCAGTCACCGAGCAACATAACCCTGTCTCTCAACAACATAACCCAGAGAGAAATATAACCCAGTCACTGTACAACATAACCCTGTCACTGAGAAACATAACTTAGTTTTTGAACAACATTACCCAGTCACTGAGAAACATAACCCAGTTACTGTTCAACAAAACCTAGTCACAGTTCAACATAACCTAGTCACAGAGAAACATAACCCAGTCACTGAACAACAAAACCCAGTCACTGTTCAACATAACCCAGTCACTGAGGAACATAACCCAGTCACTGAGGAACATAACACAGTCACTGTTTAACATAACCCAGTCACTGTAAAACATAACCCTGTCACTGAAGAACATAACCCAGTCACTGTTTAACATAACCCAGTCACTGTTTAACATAACCCAGTCACTATACAACATAACCCAGTCACTGTTTAAAATAACCCAGTCAACCTTCCACTTAACCCAGCCACTGTTAAACATAACCCAGTCACTGAACAACATAACCATGTCACTGTTTAACACAAGCCAGTCACTGAGGAACATAACCCAGTCATTGAACAACATAACCCAGTCACTGAACAACATAACCCAGTCACTGTTTAACATAACCCAGTCACTGAACAACATAACCCAGTCACTGTACAACAAAACCCAGTCACTGGGAAACCTAACCCAGTCACAGTTCAACATAACCCAGACTTAACAGCATAACCCAGTCACTGAAAAATATAACCCAGTTACTGAGAACCAAATCCCAGTCCCTGAATTACATAACCCAGTCACTGAAAATCATTACCCAGTCACCAAGCAACATAACCCAGTCTCTCAACAACATAACCCAGTCACTGTACAACATAACCCTGTCACTGAGAAAAATAACTTAGTTTTTGAACAACATTACCCAGTAACAGAGAAACATAATTCAGTCACGCAACAACAAAACCTAGTCACAGAGATATATATAACCCAGTCACTAAACAATATTACCCAGTCACTGAACAACATAACTCAGTCTCTGAGCAACATAAACCAGTCCCTGCGCAATATAACCCAGTCACAGAGGAACATAACCCAGTCTGAGAAACATAACCCAATTACTGTACAACAAAACCCATCATTGGGAAACCTAACCCAGTCACAGTTCAACATAACCCAGTCACAGAGAAACATAACCTAGTCACTGAACAACAAAACCCAGTCACTGTTTAACCTAACCTAGTCACTGAGGAACATAACCCAGTCACTGTTTAACATAACCCAGTCACTGTACAACATACCCATGTCACTGTTTAACATAACCCAGTCACTGAGGAACATAACCCAGTAACTCAACAACATAACCCAGTCACTGTTTAACATAACCCAGTCACTGTTTAACATAACCCAGTCACTGTCCATTATAATCCAGTCACTGTTCAACATAACCTAGTCACTGAACAACATAACCCAGTCACTGTTCAACATAACCCAGTCACTGAGGAACATAACCCAGTCACTGTTTAATATAACCCAGTCACTGAACAACATAACCCAGTCACTGAACAACATAACCCAGTCACTGTTCAACATAACCCAGTCACTGAGGACATAACCCAGTCACTGTTTAATATAATCCAGTCACTGAACAACATAACCCAGCCACTGTTTAACATAACCCAGTCACTGAACAACATACCCAGTCACTGTTTAAAATAACCCAGTCATTGTTAAACATAACCCAGTCACTGAACAACATACCCCAGTCACTGTTTAACATAACCCAGTCACTGTTTAACATAACCCAGTCACTATACAACATAACCCAGTCACTGTTTAAAATAACCCAGTCACCGTTCCACATACCCAGTCACTGTTAAACATAACCCAGTCACTGAACAACATAACCATGTCACTGTTTAACATAAGCCAGTCACTGAGGAACATAACCCAGTCACTGTACAACATAACCCAGTCACTGAACAACATAACCCAGTCACTGAACAACAAAACCGAGTCACTGGGAAACCTAACCCAGTCACAGTTCAACATAACCCAGTCTCTCAACAGCATAACCCAGTCACTGAAAAATATAACCCAGTTACTGAGAACCAAATCCCAGTCCCTGAATAACATAACCCAGTCACTGAAAATCATTACCCAGTGACCGAGCAACATAACCCTGTCTCTCAACAACATAACCCAGAGAGAAACATAACCCAGTCACTGTACAACATAACCCTGTCACTGAGAAAAATAACTTAGTTTTTGAACAACATTACCCGGTCACAGAGAAACATAATTCAGTCACTCAACAACAAAACCTAGTCACAGAGATATATAACCCAGTCACTGAACAATATTACCCAGTCACTGAACAACATAACTCAGTCTCCGAGCAACATAAACCAGTCCCTGCGCAACATAACCCAGTCACAGAGGAACATAACCCAGTCTGAGAAACATAACCCAGTCACTATACAACATAACCCAGTCACTGAACAACATAACCCAGTCACCGTTCCACATACCCAGCCACTGTTAAACATAACCCAGTCACTGAACAACATAACCTAGTCACTGTTTTACATAACCCAGTCACTGAACAACATAACCCAGTCACCGTTCCACATAACCCAGCCACTGTTTAACATAACCCAGTCACTGAACAACATAACCCAGTCACTGTTTAACAAAACCAAGTCACTGAACAACATAACCCAGTCACTGTTTTACATAACCCAGTCACTGAACAACATAACCCAGTCACCGTTCCACATAACCCAGCCACTGTTTAACATAACCCAGTCACTGAACAACATAACCCAGTCACTATTTAACAAAACCAAGTCACTGTTTAACAAAACCCAGTCACTGAACAACATAACCCAGTCACTGAACAACATAACCCAGTCACTGAACAACATAACCCAGTCACCGTTCCACATAACCCAACCACTGTTTAACATAACCCAGTCACTGAACAACATAACCCAGTCACTGTTTAACAAAACCAAGTCACTGTTTAACAAAACCCAGTCACTGAACAACATAACCATGTCACTGTTTAACATAAGCCAGTCACCGAGGAACATAACCCAGTCACTGAACAACATAACCATGTCACTTAGGAACATACCCAGTCACAGAGAAACATAACCCATTCACAGAACAGCATAACCCAGTCACAGAGAAACATAACCCAGTCACTGAGGAACATACCCAGTCACAGAACAGCATAACCCGGTCACAGAACAACATAACCCAGTCACAGAACAACATAACCAAGTCACAGGACAACATAACCCAGTCACTGTTCAACATAACCCAGTCACTGAGGAACATAACCCAGTCTCTCAACAGCATAACCCAGTCACTCAACAACATAACGCAGTCACTGAGGAACATAACCCAGTCACTGAACAACATAACCCAGTCACTGAGAAACTTAACCCAAGCATTGAATATGAATTAATGTGTATAATTTGGTCTCCTTATATAAGGCATATATACAAAAGTGGTAAGGAAAATTTATTTGACACAATCATTATTTGGAACATAAACTAATGTTAAGCCTTTTTCTAGAGCTCTGCTCCCAATTTTTATACAAATTGGGTTTAGTCACTGAGGAACTTAAAGATAAAAATTACGTAGATCAATTAATCCTAGGGGAAAAAATGGCCACACAATATTAAGACCATACAAATGTATTACAGGTACTATTTAATAAATAATGCATGGCTGCACAAGTGTTCCTTTTAAATTACACCCAAATCCAATGGTATGAATTCTGCATGTGAAATTCATTTCACTTGTCAGAAAAACAAAACTTTAATAGATATTTTCAAAGTCAAATTACATCATATTTTATCAAATTCTTCCTACATTTAAACTAATGTTTCTAGTAGGAATTAATGATAAAACAGCTTGTTCTGGTGTGGATTTGATTTGAATGAAATCACAATTATTAGAGTTTATGAGTTCATCTAGAGTAACCATGTACAATTCATCATGAGCCCTGACAGAGTCCATTTTACATTATAACAATATTTCATCAGATGGTGATATATAATAACTGTAAAGAATCTGCAAACAAATATTGTTCAACATGTCATAGAGCAATTGATGTAGAACATCTTTTGCAATGCTATCACAATCGAAATATTCCAATATATATCAAATTTGCAAACTCAATCAACCGGAACATAAATTTGTTATTTCAATGGATAGAGAAGTTCTTCAGCTTCTCTATATGTTATGTTCTTGACAACAGAAGCGATAATGATTCTTGCTTCTACAAGCAATACATCCTTAAAGTATCTAACTCCTTCATTCAATCTCTGTCCTGTCCTAAAAAGAGAATGAAAATAATTAAGAATAAAGTTGTCTATGGAGATCAATCAAATCAAGAAAAAATCAGACATGAATTATGATTAAATTATGGATATGAAGAGACATATGGTTTACTTTAAAAGTTAACAATTTAGTTACAAAAATAACCCCTGATTGACATTACACAATATGCCTCTCCATTTTCTTCAACAAGGATGAATAAAAAAATATCATACTCATCTTCCAGTGTTGCCATAAGCTTTCCATTATTGCAGTTTTTCAAACTAAGGTAATATCCTGGAGGACTGAAGAGACCACTAAAATCGAAAAAAATTTTTTATTAAAAAAGTACAATGAAGAATGCTGAACATGACTTAGTCGTCTTTAATTTGTTGAAAAGGGGGAGTGGATTTAGCTTGGTGCAAAATGTGTGCTTCTTTTATTTGATATTTACAAGCAAAACAAAATTTTCACAACTTTTGGTGTCTGCCCTATATAATCTTTATAAGAGGAATATTATGTGTGAATGAAATTTTCCCCTACAAACAGTCTCGCTAATATGCAAAAATAAAGTTATCACCAAAAAAAAAAAAATTTTTTACAGTACATACAATATTCTTTAATGGGTACATTATGTCTACCTCTTGAAATCAATCCTTAGTAAGCAGATGTACTGATGATGTATGTCAAGAAATTTATTTATAAATCTTAGTCGGACTTATATGAAGGCTTGATGACAATTTACATCACTCCAAGAGTTAAATATTCACAAAGCTCTGAAGGTGACAGGTTAAGATTCATCTTCCGTGGTAAGTTTATATAGCTATATAATATAGAATAGCAAATTAAATTGAGGTATAAACTTACATGATTGTTTTTGGTTTAAACAAGCCAAATTCTTCTAAAACAAGAGCACTCATTTCAGCCCATCTCTATTGGGAGGGAAAAAAATAGGCAAATAAACTTGTTTCCTTCTCTAACACACACATACACACCCACACACTCGCACATATATATATACAGTCAAACCTCGTTATCTCCAACTCAATGGGACCGAGAATAAACTTCGAGATATCTGAGGGTTCGAGATATTGGGGGTAAAATACTTAAAATATTAAGTGTTTGGGACTTCCAAATCACACTTCGACATATCCATAAGATTCGAGATATCCGTGTTCGAGATACCGAAGTTCAACTGTATATATATATATATATATATATATATATATATATATATATATATATATATATATATATATATATATATATATATATATATATATGTATACGTACTTGACGTGGTTTGCGGGTCATGTCACATAAACATGGTTTATGGGACCCTGCATTTGTAATAGGCTTATTTCAAAAGGAAACACATTTTTAAGAATAGTTTTTGATGTAGATCCCAAATATAGAAAAATTATAAAGTTAACTCATATTTGGTTTCAAAGCTATAGATAACGTTGTGGGTCATTACATTGTGGGTATGAGTCCCACAGCGATCTATAGTAGATAATTATATATAACATACTTGTGGGTAGGGACCCACAAACCATATCATAGCAATATATATATATATTCTTTGTGGGAGATATCCCACAAACCATGTATGGATTCAAAAACAATTATATATAGCATACAATTGAATATGATTTGTATCGGAGCTCAAAAAAACACATATCATTTTATCAGACTAGTATATAGGTTTTTTCTTTGAGGTAAATTTTCATCAAAGCACCTGTGAGGACTAGAGGTGTTTCCTAAGGGGTAAAGTGCGGCATACTTGTGGGTAGGGACCCACAAACCATATCATAGAAATATATGTATATATATATATTCTTTGTGGGAGATATCCCACAAACCATGTATGGATGCAAAAACAGTTATATATAGCAAACAATTGAATACGATTTGTATTGGGGCTCAAAAAACACATATCATTTTATCAGACTAGTATATAGGTTTTTTTCTTTGAGGTAAATTTTCATCAAAGCACCTGTGAGAAGTAAAGGTGTTTCTTAAGGGGTAAAGTGCAGCATACTTGTGGGTAGGGACCCACAAACCATATCATAGCAATATGGGGGAGATATCCCACAAACCATGTATGGATGCAAAAACAGTTATATATAGCATACAATTGAATATGATTTGTATAGGAGCTTTAAAAACACATATCATTTTATCAGACTAGTGTATATATTTTTTTTCTTTGAGGTAAATTTCCATCAAATCACTTGTGAGAACTAGAGCTGTCTCCTAAGTGGAAAAGTGCATCCTGTGGGACATACTCAAAGAGAATGCAGATTTGTACAAATGCATTAAACAGAACATCCAGGGATGTGCTAAGGAAGTTTGCTTTGTAAACTCCTTGTGATAAGACAAAATTGAAACTGTTCTTAATGAATCACGGAAGCATGAAATGTAGGCCAGATGAAGCATGCAAAGCACCCATTGAAATGATCATAGATATGTAGATACACCTCAGGAGGAAGTTTGGTTTGTGTACCCCTTTTTATAAACTGAAAACAGACTAAAAAGTTGGCCTGACCTGTAAAACGTCTTTTAAAATATATGCATCGTATATCTTAAGATTAGTTTGTAAATCTCAAAAGATAAGCTGGTAACAGACCACTTTCCTTAACTGAAATTATTGACGCCTGGTCAAACGCAGCATAAAAAGTGGGAGAACATTTCATAGTCATATATGTGTAGTAATATATAAGCCTAAAAGAAACCCTATAGAATCACAGGTTCCTTCCAACTTCAACTATTTAGACCTGACATTAATTGCTAATCTGTCATCTGTCTCCTTTAACATTTCTAAATTGTCTGGAAATTAAGATATCGTTTTAGATTTAGAAAGTATGGTGGGTTATTACAAGAAAAATAATACCAAATTTACCTTATATGGTTAGTTTAGAGAACACATGAATAGCAATTGACTGAACTTTACATGATTATAGATGCTGTCGATGGAAATTCAGGTCTTTTTACAATATATTATTTTAGATTAAGAAATTACATGCTATAACAAGTAAAACAACAGCATATTTACCATGTTTCAATGAAAAATAAGAGAAAAAGTTATGGTCAATTACGAGAATACAACCATATGGATTGATTGACCCTAAGATGATGATTGTTGGATCCATGCTTTCTATGAAAATTCAAGTTCTCATTAAATATCAGAAACTCTATTTTTCTAAATCAGTAGCATTAAGAAATTTAGTTTGATTATTCAGGCCTGTAAATACATATTAAAAATTAAATTTAACAAGGACACCGCAAAGAGGAGCATCCCTCGCAAAGAGCTTCTCTATAAATGCAAGGGAGCATTCGAAATCGATCCCGATGCAAATTACGTCACTTCCGTTTCGCACAGGACATAACCCACACACGATCGATTGCGTTACTATATCCCTCCAACTCCGTTGCGAGGGGATAATCAGATTTGCAAGGTGTGTACCAAAGCTATTAGAGGTATCCCTCATCTTCCTCTATCGCTCAAATGCAATATGGCTCAGATATTTTTATATACATGATTTAACTCGTCTTTTATACATTTCCAAGTTGCATATTATCCCAAAATAACATTTAAATTTCCAAAACATAAACATTTTGGTTCTGAAAAGGAAAATGCCAATTTTACTTCAACTGAATGGAGTATGTAGCTACAATTGTTAGTCATCTATACCCCACCCCTCTAGATAGCTGATGATAATTCAGATCATGTTATATATGCAGAAATATTAATTTGACTTTTCTAAACAAAATGAGGATGGATCATTTACTTTTTTCATTCTTTAAGGTGTTGGACCAAGACTTTTTTAAAATCAATAATTATTATTTTTTGCACTGGTCCCACCCTGGTGATAAATATTGCCTGGACCCTGAGTTCGAAGGTCAAGGGCATACTGATTTTGTCATGTCTGTTATTTTTCATAAATTTAATCTTTCCTACATTTTTATGAGAAGAACAATAAAGAAATTTGAAAAGATCTTTATGAGATCTAATTTCCTTAGCAATCGCCCATTTGTTTCATGAAGTTTTATTTCGGTAGGGTCCAAATGTTAACGTTAACCTTTCTTATAACATCTGAAAAGAAAGGTTTGAGACTTTATTTTGGATTTTTGGCTTTTTGCACATTATTTACCCAGAGCTAAATCAAAGAGGATTACAATTATGGAAACTATACATTCTCTATTTAATAGGTTTCTCTTTTTGACACCAGCTAAGAAAATTATCTTGATTTTTTAAATAATGACAACTGTGAAAACTTATTTATAATATGTGATAAAACGAACCTAAGAATGCACAAACTCTTGCTCTAATAGTCACAGAACATGTTTTCCTTTAATGGGGATAAAACTTTTGTATCAAAGATGAAAGATACATGTATAGTACAATAGTATAGTACCTTTTAATTTTTGTTACTTAAACTTTAAAACTTTTAGAAATGAACACTTCATATCAAAAGCCAACAATTACCCGGTACTGCTGTTTTACCTCTGCAGGCATGCTTATAAAGCTATCCTTAAATTAACGACTACGAGATTAAAAAGACATGTCTATGGTAATTTTAAATTGCAATGTTGCCAGGAAAACAACTTACAATTATGAAATTAACATTGTCTAATTAAATCCAATATATTTGGTAAAATTTCATTTTCATTAATTGAAGTATTAAAAAATTTATGCATCTAAAGGTTAAAACGTACGAAAGCCGGATAGGCTCATTTTTGATAAGACAAAAAAAATTAGCTCGTTATAACGAGATAATTATCTCGTAATAACGAGCTAGTATCTCGTTATAACTAGTTAGTATCTCGTTATAACGAGTTAGTTATCTCGTTGTAACAAGATAATTATCTCGTTATAACGAGTTAGTTTTCTCGTTATAACCAGTTAGTATCCCGTTATAACGAGTTGGTATCTCGTTATAACGAGTTAGTATCTCGTTATAACGGGTAAGTTATCTCGTTATAACGAGTTAGTTATCTCGTTTTAACGAGTTAGTTTTCTTGTTATAACTAGATGGTTATCTCGTTATAACGAGTAAGTTATCTCGTTATAAAGTGTAAGTTATCTCGTTATAACCAGTAAGTTATCTTGTTATAGCCAGTTGGTTATTTCGTTATAAAGAGTTAGTTATCTCGTTATAACGAGTTAGTTGTCTTTGTTATATCGAATTAGTTATCTTGTTATTACGATATAATTATCTGGTTATAACGAGTAAGTTATCTCGTTATAACGAGCTCGAGTTAGTTATCTCGTTATAAGTAGACAATTATCACTTTATAACGAGTTAGTTATCTCGTTATAACGAGTTAATATCTCGTTATAATGAGTTAATATCTCGTTATAACGAGTTAGTTATCTCGTTATAACGAGATAAAAATTGATTTAAAGTGTTTAAATATCTAAGTAAAGAATAGACCATTATTATAGGAAATATACAGAAGCGAGTCGATCAAATTTGTTTGAAGTGTGTGTGTTTTTATGGAACAACAACATACTAGTTTTTTTGTGTTATGCCTTTGATTATTATTGTTTATTGAAAAGACCGAAGAGAAATATACGGAAACATATGACCGCCTCATGTTGTTGTTTTATACCTTAAAATTGCAGAATTATAGTGTCATCTTCAAATGGAATGTGTATAACGTGAAAATTTTGTCAAGGAGATCAAAAACAAAAAGATATACTCTGGCTGCTTTAACTGCCCTGTTCAAGTTTTGTTGACTTTGTTGAAATTATAATTTTTGCGTAACATTTGTCGCTATAAAAATGCAAAGAAATAATCCCATTATTTTATATATTCCGGATTAAAAATGTCGATATACCATTTGTAAGGCTTTAACGTCCATATTTTGATAATTCCTTGCCTGTTAACAAGGAATACAGATCAAAATTCAATGTCTGACAAAAAAATAAATCACGTTGTTTTTATCATCAATTCCTCCTTCCCCTCAATAATAAATATGATGAATTTAATTTCAAGAACTAATACTGTACTTATCACTTAATAATTTATATATTTCTTTTGTTTATTAAAATTATTAATATTTACCAATTTGGCATGAAATCTCATGTACAATATGTAATTTTTGCCTTATTATCAATGTGGTAGAATAAAAAACTTTGGGGGCTCTTTATTCTACGGAAGGCAAAATAAAAAGGTGAAGGTCAGCAGGCTGAATGTAGTGCATGTAGGAATTCACATGCCTCACTTTGATAGTAAAAACAGTTGACATGTTTGTGATCCTTTTTGGGTATAGAATGAAAGTTTAATATCTAAAGTTTACAATATGATACGCTTTATTTAAGGTGTATTTCAAGCATAAATTATGCCTAGAAATATGTATTGTATCGTGAGAAAGAATTCTTGATATTTTCACTCTTGCTTTGCACTCATGAAAATAAAAAAAAAATTCTGTCCCACTCGTGAAATAAATTTCATATCAACTACAAAACATTGAATATCCTCTATTTATTAACCCCCCCCCCTCCCCAAAAAAAAAAAAAAATCACCAATCTCTTTTTGAAATAAAAATTATATGCTTGCAAAGTATACATAATAAATATTGTGATGAGGAAAATAATTAACGGCAGTGTCTCAATGTTGTATTAATAATATACATGTAGTATTAGGCCTATTCGTTGATCAATCCTAAGTAATAATCGGAACTGGCTTAGTAAAATCTGTAAACTTTTTTTTTGTTTTGTAAACTCTGGTTTGATGTTTTGTCACCATGTGGTAAACATAGGATCCGCCAAACAGACGTGAATCTCATATAGGTTTACGTGAATCTCTACAGTTTGACCCCCCCCCCCTCCCGCAAAAAAATTTAAACAGTGAATCATGACAGAATATTAGATAAAATGTCAATATCAGCAGATCAGATCTAACGTCGTATTACGTAGAAAGGATGTTATATCATTTTTGCTTCATCATTCCTCATCATCGTGGACAATCTGCATAAGCTTGATCACAAAGTTCAATTGGGAGAGGAGGGGAGGTAAACCAAGCAAAATATTTGACAAGCAAAAAGAAATTTGATATTTCAACTACGAGTATTTGCCTTTATTTTCGGGAGATATTTACTCAGGTAAAAAAAAAAATCTGGAGGAAGGGGCACAAAGATACTCTTGTCCGCCCCCTTTTCAAAAGTGGTGGTTGGGACATTAGCCCCCTATTAAAACGCCAATGATCTAACTGCTGATGTCTCACCATACCCCTTCTTCAAAACAATTCTGAATTTAAAAATAACATAAGTATCACACTGTAATCGTATATATTATTATATGTTGCATGAACACCTGCGATATGTTGCACTTGTATTGTCTCTCATATCTAATTTTAGCGGTATAGAAATTGATATATGAAAGTGTATAAGTCGTCCAAAACATGTCGAAATAGTGTCATTCATCCGAAATAGCTGTCATGAATAAATTGACAAAGTATGAAGCAAGTATATTCGGTAATATTATTTTAAGAAAAATATCGCATCCTAATGCAACAATTTGAGTAGACGTTCACGAATTAATGTGTAAATGTGTTCGCCTTAGATTTGCTATACGTATCAAAATATGATTATTGACAACGAGATAATTCAAGATATAATCATAAGTAAACCCCAGAGCAAATTAAATTTTCAACCATTTATTAATTGTTCAAGTTAAATTTGATTGATAATTACTAGCTAATAATTCAATGGCATTAAAAACTACAGCCATTTTTACTCCTATATTGCTATTAAATCTCGAAATAACGAGAAAACTATCTCGTTATAACGAGATAACTTACTCGTTATAACGAGATAATTATCTCATTATAACGAGATACCAACTCGCTATAACGAGATAACTAACTCTTTATAACGAGATAACTATCTCGTTATAACGAGTAATTTTTCTTTCTTATCAAAAATGAGTCTATCCGGCTTTCGTAAAAACGTTCTGAAGTAGGTTCAATTAAACCCTTTTAAAATATATACAAAAATATCAGTAATTAATTAATTGTTCTTTTTTTATTCGGAAGGGGGCGGCGGTAGGAGGATGCAGTCATGTGCTACTTTTAATATGCCCCCTGACCTTTTACATTGTAAAACCTCGGGTATCAATCGTGAATCCAAGCATTTTTTTCCAATGGGGGAGGGGACACGCTCATCAAAAAAAATCTGATTCAAAACTCGGGGTGACTCCATGAGCACCCCTTCCCCTCCTGATCATCTGGACATGCTTATGATGGAATCTGGAAATAGGAATTTTAATGAAACACTTGTTTTCAAAAAAAAAAAAAAAAGATAAATGCTTAGAATTGAACTACAGACATCTTTACTTAAGGCCAGACGACACTTTACTCAATTATATGTGTTGTATTGTATACCTTGGTATTATATCAAAAATTATTCATAATTGTCATTGTCTTATGATTTCTTAATTGTTTTCAATATGTTTAAAAATAAGTACACCAGTAATTGTAACATTGGCAATTCAAAAGATTACCTATATGGATTATATAGGAAATATCACCCTCTGGTATCTTGCCCAAATGCCTGATAGGGTACCTCAATTTTTGGTGAGGAAACTTGTTTAAGTAGCAATACTTCAATGGCAAATTCTTGGGAAAAATTATATATTTTTGAGAAACGCGTCGTTTGACCTTAAGATATTCCTATGACGTTTTTGGTTTACACACTAAGACGTATCTTAAGATATTCCTAAGATACATGTATGTCCTAAAAAATATCCTTAGACACGTCTTAAGACAAATCTAAGGATTATTTTTTTACATGACATGAGCAGTATGTGCACTGATGCGATGCGAAATTTCGTTCACAAGTGCGTGACTAAAAGAACAACAAACAAGTTGACAAAGAAAACGCAAGGCATGCCCATTGCTAAATTTGAATTATCTTTTCTCCTCTTCAGAAAGAAAGGTTGAAAATGTTGATAGTTCCGAAATTTGAGAATCGCCAAGTCAGTTTATAATGGTCGCCAATTTCGCGACTTATAGAAAATTTTAGGCGTCAATCAAATATTTTAAGCCCCACGGCGACTAAATTAGAGCCCTGAAGACTAAGGTTTGTTTTTCTTGCTATTAAATGAATGAGTCAACCATTGTTTCGTACATGTTCTCAATAGTTAGATAGATGAATATGAGAGAGAGAGAGAGAAATTTTCACGGTATGGAAAAATCATAATTGCTCCCTTTTCCTTAAGACAAATGCGATACTCTGTCACATTTCGACCCCTACATCTATCGTATTCTGAATTCTATTGTCTCTATATTTTTTTGAAGATTTTTTCTTTTGAAAGGGGAAAAAAATCATGAAATTCAATTGATTTCTTTGACTACTTTAATTAACTAAGTATAAAATTAACTAAAGTAGTCAAAGAAATCAATTGAGTTTCATGATTTTTCCCCTTTCAAAAAAAAATCTCGAAAAAAATATAGAGACAATAGAATTCAGAATATTATGGTAAAAAAAATACAATTTGAAAAAAGTTGATGACCCCCATACAATTCCCCAAACTGACGTTCTGCACGTCTAGTTGACTCGTGTCAGGTGCAGGACTAACCCTCAAATCACAAGCAACTATGGTGTCCATAAGATTATTAAATTTCTGTAACACAAAAATGGCCCACACACAGTTTATCACATCCCACCCCGACCCTTATCAAATGAAAATGATCTGATTGACACAGCATTAGGTTTTAAGTAAACTCTGTGTCTAGTTAGATTTTATCTCTCTAATACAGCTATGGCTCACACCAGAATTCCAACATTTTTCTTTGTCTAAATAATACCTGATAAAAGTCATAACACAAAATATTTTCTCTGGAGACTGTGTTCAAGTAATACCAGGTCAAGGTCATGACAAACCCATGGTCATGTCCATCTCTGTGTAAGATATAAGCAGAAGCCATATAAATGCTTTTTTCAAAGTTATGGCCATGACATGGCAATCCCTCCTCATAACATAAACAGACAAGGCAATTCCTATATACCAGGGCCAAGCTTAAAAAATTCTTGGTTTGCAGTTGTCAACCTAAATTTTTAGAATGGGCGGTATTTTTTTTTATTTTTCTAAAAAAATGTAGTTTTCAAATATGTTTTAACTAACAAAAATAGGCTTACTTAACATAAGCTCCTCTTGTTATAAGTCACTGATTGATAATACCAAAAATCGAAAATGAAACATGCAGTTTCACTATCCTGAAAGCTTGAAGCTTAAAAAAAATAATACAAAATAGCTGGAAAAAGTTTGGGTCAGGTGCATTTTCAGTGGGTCACTAGGCAGCTGAAAAAATATATTTTAGTCCCAGGCTCTTCATTTGCAGGGGTAAGATAACATTGATAAGGTAACACTTTTATCAGTTAAAGATTATGTATTTATTTCTCAAAGTGAGGAATACACACATAATAGTATTCACAATCAAGTATTTTACGACAGTGACCCACAAACACGAACAGACAAATATCTATATCACATATTTAAACTGATACTGATCCAAAAACCATAATCAGACACATTCTAATACAAAAAATCTTAAAACAGTGAATCACATTCTATGAAAGTAATGATTACTCAGTGATCAAGAAACCATAAACACATGCATAATTGAACTGCCATAACCAAACTTCTACAATGTTTTGAACAAACATTCTATGACAGTGACCCACAATCCATGAACAGACACATACATGTATATATGACAGTGTTCAACAAAGCATGAACATTTTCATATATATGTATTCATGTACACAACTGTCTTAACTCAAAGACACAAAAAAGTCATGAACAAACTACAGGCAAAATATTAGAACAAACAACCTACGACAATGACCTACAATCCATGATAGAACAAACAATTTATGACAGTGACCCACAATCCATGAACAGACTCATACATGTATATATATGACAGTGATCCACAAACTATGAACTTTTCATATATGTATGCATATACACAAATGTCTTTACTCGAGGACACAAAAAGTCATGAACAAACTACAGGAAAAATGATAGAACATATCATGATATTACAACAATATATATCATGATATTACAACAAACAATATATGACAGTGACCCACAATCCATGAACAGACACAAACACTTATATATGACAGTGATCAACAAACCATAAACATTTTTATATATATGTATGCATATACACAAATGTCTTTACTCCAAGGCACAAAAAGTCATGAACAAAATAAAGGAAAAATGTTAGAACAAACAATCTATGACAGTGACCCACAAACCATGAACAGACACATACATGTATATATGACAGTGTTCAACAAAGCATGAACATTTTCATATATATATATATTCATGTACACAACTGTCTTAACTCAAAGACACAAAAAAGTCATGAACAAACTACAGGCAAAATATTAGAACAACCTATGACAATGACCTACAATCCATGATAGAACAAACAATCTATGACAGTGACCCACAATCCATGAACAGACACATACATGTATATATATGACAGTGATCCACAAACTATGAACATTTTCATATATGTATGCATATACACAAATGTCTTTACTCGAGGACACAAAAAGTCATGAACAAACTACAGGAAAAATGATAGAACAAACAATATATGACAGTGACCCACAATCCATGAACAGACACAAACACTTATATATATATGACAGTGATCCACTAACCATGAACATTTTCATATATATGTATGCATGTACACAACTGTCTTAACTCAATGACACAAAAAAGTCATGAACAAACTACAGGTAAAATATTACAACAAACAATCTATGACAGTGACCCATAACCCATGAACAGACACATACACGTATATATGACAGTGATCAACAAACCATGAACATTTATATATATATGTATGCATATACACAAATGTCTTAACTCAAGGACACAAAAAGTCATGAACAAACTACAGGAAAAATGTTAGAACAAACAATCTATGACAGTGACCCACAACCCATGAACAGACACAAACACTTATATATGACAGTGATCAACAAACCATGAACATTTTCATATATATGTATGCATGTACACAACTGTCTTAACCCAAAGACACAAAAAGGTCATGAACAAACTACAGGCAAAATATTAGAACCAACAACCTATGACAATGACCTACAATCCATGATAGAACAAACAATCTATGACAGTGACCCACAATCCATGAACAGACACATACATGTATATATATGACAGTGATCCACAAACTATGAACATTTTTATATATATATGTATGCCTATACACAAATGTCTTAACTCAAAGACACAAAAAGTCATGAACAAACTACAGGAAAAATGTAAGAACAAACAATATATGACAGTGACCCACAACCCATGAACAGACACAAACACTTATTTACATGACAGTGATCAACAAACCATGAACATTTTCATATATATGTATGCATATACACAAATGTCTATACACAAAGACATAAAAAAGTCATGAACAAACTACAGGAAAAATGTAAGAACAAACAATCTATGACAGTGACCCACAATCCACCATGAACAGACACATGCATGTAAATATGACAGTAATCCACAAACCACATATACATGTATGCATATACACAAATGATACAAAAATACATAAAAAAACTACAGAAAAAAAATTGTAAAATGTTAGAACAATAAATAACCGTGACCCACAATCCAAGAAGTTGAACGGATATGACAATGACCCACAAACTATACACAAACTACGGAACAACCAATATACCAATATATAAAATATTTACCTCCTGGAGAATATTGATATACAATTCAAGCTTTGATACTATAATTAACAAGCATTTTGACAATCTAAAAATAAATTATTTATTTTTAGAACTAAGATTTGATTTTATTAACTTTGTTAGTGTAAAAATCCTTCAAAAAATCACACAAAATACGAAATCTGATGTACAGGTTCTAGACAGACATTACTTGAAAAATTGATGTCACTTTATAATTCTTTTTTTCCTATAGAATAGATATATATTTTATCACCTCTGGCTTGTGAACATGACTGTTTAGTCTTTATTTATCATTTATTGCATAAATATTTACATTTCCAATGTCTTTGTCCGAGATAAAATTACAAATTGTAAAAATACTTTATTTCTACATAAATCTACTGGTTCATCGATAGGCGCGGTTAAAAAAAAATCATGTGCGGGGCGGGACAAATAGAGACAGAAGCGGGGCTATTAGCACAGGAATTTGCAGAATCAGGAGCATGTAAATATAAGGAATAACTGTCAGATTTTTTGGATTCATGACGATGATCAATCGATTGGCTTGCGTGATAATTTTATGCATAAACGCCTTTGGCGTTTATGCAAATTATCACGCAAGCCACTCGATTGATCACATCATGAATCCAAAAAATACGACAGTTATTCCTTAAATGAGTTTTAATAAAACATAATTTCACCACGAGAATTTAATTTCTTGTTCGTCGCACATCTGGTGAAAAAAGTAAGAGCGGGCAAGAGATTAAATAATAATATTATTACTTTTTTGTATGCAAAATTTTTAGGCATAACATGAAAAAAATTGAGTGACAATTATATTTTTTCTACTTTTTTCTGATTTGTAGAGTAAACAGATTTAAATTATCAAAAATAGAGCGGAAATAAAACAGAAACTGGCACAGAATTTCCCAGGTGCAGGAGATTTAAATTAATATTATTTGTATAGCTTTGTTCAAATAAGAGCGTGCGGGTCCGACAAGCAAAACATTAAATTGGAATGGCCTTTGTATTTGATTTTATTTATGAAAATTGATAATGGCACATGTCACATATTCACATCAAAACTTATCACTTTTGGAATTGCAAAGCAGTGTATCAACAGACTTTTCATATTTGAAACTAATTATTTTTTTTTCTGCATAATAAAGCATAATTCAAAATGTACCGGTAGTATTTTCAGATTAAGATGGACTTAACTGTAGAAAAAGACAGTTTTATATTCAGTCCACATATCAGCTTCAGAGCAAATAATTAACCACACACACATGAACACCATTAGGGTCTTGGCTTATCTGCGGAAAAAGTTTATATTCTGCAAAATGGTCTTCACTGGTTTGTGGAACATGTGCAAGTTTTCCATCAGGGTCTGCCTCAATAATCCACTCTAAGGAACATGCAAAGAAGAACTGACAATGTAATATAAGTTATGCTACAAGTCTTGTATTGAAATTTCCTCCTATATTTCAGAAGAGTTACACATACCTGTATTAAATTGCCTAAGCTGTTGAACATGTGAATTTACAAGGTCCTGACTAGTCTGTACAATCTGTGGAACATGTAGAAATGCTGCAACAGGGTTTGCCTCCAAAATGCTTCCTATAATATATGTGCAAAACAAAATTAATTGTGATTATATTTATGCCTGCAACTACATTCAGATACCTTTAATGTAAGCTATTTCGATGCATTTTGAATAGAAATTTAACATGCTATTAAATAAATGTTTTTAACATAAAATAAATTAATAAAAAAGTATCAAATAAACTAATTGTTTTTTTATATATCACTAAACAGCAAGGGCAATGGTCACCCAGGTGTAAATTGTACAATCAACTGAGAAGTCCTATTAGGTAGACCCTAATTGTAAGGGTCATTATGACAATTTATCAAAGGATTTTGGATCAGGCTAAACAAGAAATATACTAAACTTCAAAGTTCGCAGAAATGTTCTTTCTATAAATATCTACTTGATGGGTTTTACCTACAGTATTATTTAAGAAATTCAATTCTGACTAAGTTTCAAAAATGTATATCAAAGTTAAGATTATCTTCACACCTTTTAGCTATTGAAACTGGATATAATAAAGCAAACAGATCCCACTGGAAATGTTTTTTTGTGTCATACTTGTGTTGAGGATGAATATCACTTTCTACTAGTATGTCCTGTTTATCGAGATTATCAATGCAAATTATTTCTTTTTAAAAAAACATCCATACGTATAAATTACTGCAATTGTTCAATACTAAGAACTTTAAGGATATGTGTAACCTAGGTAAATATATTTATTATAGCATGAGGCAAAGAGGTGATCCTGTACATATAATCAAATATCAGCTGTCTCATTTAAAGTCATCATTTCGTAAGTTCTATGGTCGATACAATGACCATGTCAGCAAATACAATTTATCATTGAGTCAAATGCTGACTGATGTTTTTCATACTAATTGTTAGACCATTATTTACACACTGAATTGTCGACGGATTTTTCTGTTATTTCCCAATCATGACAAGGAGCACACGGCGGGTGTGACCGGTCGGCAGGGGATGCTCACTCCTCCATGGCACCTGATCCCACCTCTGATGTTTGGAGGTCCGTGTTTGCTCTGCTCCTATTTTGTATTGTATAATGGACTTTTGAGCTTGAATACTGTTCGTTATCTCCATATATTTCATATCAAGGTGATCTTGTAATCCAATAATAATAATCACTCTAACCTTGTCTTACAGGTATTATTTTCAATAATTTACTTTATTTAGGCAAAAAAAAAATAATAGTCTTGTTTTTTTTTAAATTTTGGAAGAAAAAAATCTTGAATTTCCGGAATTTCATCGTTCTGTCACCATAATCGTTTTCTGTGATAACACAAAACAAGCATTTCATGAAATTCTTGTTTTAAATGTGGACTTTCATAGAATACCACTTGAGTTTAGTCAAAAGACATGAAATTTGATTTTAAAAGACAATATTGACCTGTGACATGTTTACAGTCCCTGAAACGTTCTACTTTCCCACTTGAACGGTGAGCGAACGCTGAACGAACGGTGAACGAACGCAGAACGAACGGTGAGTGAACGATGTGTGAACGCTGAACGCAACTTGGTGAACGATGTGTGAACGGTGAGCGAACGCAGAACGCGAACGGAGCGCAAACGCGAACGCAAAGTGAACGGTGAATGAAAGGTGAACGCAAGATGAACGATATATTCGGAATGCCTCTGATATTTTCCCTGCGTTGAAATTATTTTATTGTATTAAAATGTTAGGTGCCAAAAAAATAAATAAATAAATAAATAGTAAATAAGTAAACCAATAAATGAATGAATAAATAAGTCAATAAAATAAATTCTCCAAAATTGTCCTAAGAAAGACGATGCATGCACATAAGTTTTTAATCACATGATTCTTATCGCATTAAAACATTGCAATTGTTGCCGAACGCTGAAGTATAAACAAATCAGAGAAAACTTCTGACTTATAGAATGAATTAAAGCGGCTGTAACATCCATTCATATATCTCCGTGTCAGGGCGATTTCGTGTAAAGTAATGAAAAAAAAAATAATTACAAAGGTCAGTGGACGTTTTGCATTTATACGCTCGTATTTTAAATTTTTAATACAATAATATATTATGTGTCATTTCTATTTTTCATGATGATTTATTGAGCAGACTTCTACATGTAAATGTAGATGGCCGTGGTTATACTCGGACAAGATAATACAAAGATACATATTCATATTATTTGTTATAAATTCAATTTTCCGAACTTGATATTTATGTAGTATGCTGTTATAGTTTTTATTAAACAGACAAATGAGAGAGAAAGAGAGAGAGAGAGAGAGAGAGAGAGAGATTCCGTTTTAGCCCCCCCCCCTCCTTTCAGGCTTCACTAAATGTTTGTACCCATATTAAACAAAAACTCTGAAAATTTTTTCTAAATATATCAGACAGTGAAAGTAACTTTTTTTTCTGTCAATCAAAATCATTCGACACTGTGCAGGTGTGAAAGTTTCGTCACATAGAAGACGAAGTGCGAGTATTTCCAACAAGATATAACATTTATTTTTATCATTTCTAGATTTGATCCCAACATTTGAATAATAAATGAATAAAATACATTGGGCATTAACACTTGAATTTGAAACATACTCTCTGCCAATTTCAAATACCACCGCCGACACGTGTACATTTTAAACTACTATTGTTTTGTGACTTTTTTAGATGCATGTTTGTTTTGAGACTGAAATTTTTGTTCTAAAAAAGACCTTAACTTATTTTAAAAAAAAAATGTTGATTAAATTATTCTGGAAGTACAGTACTGACTAAGTAACCAATCTAGGGGGAAAATAAGGGGGGTATTAATCATATCGAATGGCAAACATATAAAGTTACGTTGAAGAAAGATTTTTTTTCTCTATAACTATAGACTTTACATATTATATTACAGAAAATTCTGTAGTGCAGTACATTTCAAATAAATATTTCCTTTAACCACAGTATCAATTTAATTCGCTCCAAAGATAATAAATTAATAGGATATCCGCAGTACTATGTATAACTCTCAGAACTAGTTCTATCATATTTTCTGTAGTAATTGAAAAAAAAAACGTGTTAGAAATAAATATTTTCGTAATTTTGCTGCGTAATTATTTGACTTAGATACATATGTAATTATGTCACCATTAACGATTTGTCGTCTTTAACAAAATAACAAAATGTTGCAGTGCTTGAAGTATTTGCACATTGCCCTTAATAATATATTTAATATTTCAGCATCGTTCTACATAGGTACAGAATGTGCTTATAACAACATTTATTTTCCAGAGTGATTTAATAAATAATCTAACAGCTAAGTTAGAATAATAAAAATATATATCGTAGATATTTTTCAACATGAAATAATGATTCTTCAAACACGATATGTTAGTTATTAAATTAAAAAACCTGTAACTCATTCCCTACAAAAAGATAAGTCCTTTCACTTCGGAGTTCCGAATGACAATGAAAACTGAACGAAAGGTGAACGCTGAACGCAAGGTGAACGCAAAGTGAACGGAACGAAGAGCGAACGCTGAACGCTTTGTGAACAGTTAACGCGAGCGCACCGTGAACGGTGAACGCAAAACTGTGAACGGAGAGCGAACGGTGAACACACGGTGAACGAACGGTGAACGCACGCTGAACGAACGGTGAGCGAACGGAAAAATGGGAAAGTAGAACGTTTCAGGGACTGTAATTTTATCTTTTATTAGTTCATATCCAAAAAATGTTGTCTAAAAAAAAAAAATAAAATGAAAATATACAATAAAATAATTTTCCTACCTACCTACCCTATTTTTTTTCAGGCTGGTAGCAGGAAACTAGACTATTTTTTTTGGTCTTATCTAAAATATGGATCACAAAAAGATGTTGTTTTTTCCCCATCAATTTAATTAATTCATCATTTTCACCAATTGCTATTTTCCTATTCTTGGAAAAAAAGATCACAAATTAATATATTTCAATGTACGTGATGTAAACTTCAGAAACTTGCATCTGCTGAACATCAATTTTAGTGCCCTTGTAATCGTAGATTCGGGGGTATATAGTTTTTGCCCTGTGCATCCATCTGTCTGTTTGTCCGCAAAAAAAATCATTAATCATCAAGTCGTAATGTTATGACAGCATGCTTTAATAGTGACTACTTATACAGTTTGATGGAACCACGGACCTATACTATACATCCCTGACAGAATGGCATCCAAACGTCATAAACTTTTTAGAACCTGACCTTGTTATTGAAACATTTGGTCAATTGCTTGCATATTACAACTAATTAAGTGTTTTGGCAGCATTAATAATGACTATTTAATGGGTTAGGTACGTACTATGTAATAATAAGTAAACATGACAAACAGCTGGCAAAGTCCTGTCTCAATAAGTGTCAAACTTGGTATTTTCTTTTGAATAAATTTTAATTCTAGGATCAGTCTTCTTGTGTTCCTCTGTGTACTGTACAACCATAAGGGTGGTTGTATTAATAAAAATATTTCTTTAAACCTAACAAATTGTTTATAGTCACAGTAATACCTTACATCTTTGATTTAGTAAAGACATAAAACATACAGGGTGTTAGTTCCTTGTTTTACTAGTGTTATTCACAAAATATTTTCATTATGGCAAGTGAAATATTCTGAAATGGTGGCCAAAATTTTTTTTAGGTCCTCATTTAGTGACCTGAAAGTAAGTGTGACTTGGAACACTGTTGGGTAAAACATTTTTCATCTCTTGACCTCTCAAGAACATTAAAAAAAAAATGCACTACAAAGAGGATGCAGCGTATCAAATTTGAAAATCCATTATTCTAAATATTTACCTGATGAGTGATGAACTCCAAGGAAGATTGTCCATTGGGCATGGGATCACCATAGTCATATCTGATCTCCTTCCCTCTATCAATATCCCTTCTTGCAAAGAAAAAGCCTGGAGTAGTTGTTAAACACTTTTAACTTCTCATAACATGCATAAGATGGGGTTGTCTATAGCTGCATCATTAACCTACTTTCCAAGCCTTTGGAAGCTGTCAGATGCATCAATGCTTGTAAAATGATAATGAAAACCATAAATTAAAAGTTTAAAGTTACATATAAACAAAATAACATATATGATGAAATATTAGGACTGCAGGAACAATACAGGTTTTATGCAACAATCACAATATAGTAGTCACAATATATGAATCACAATGTATTTTTCCAAAAATAATTTTTGTTTCATACAATTTGCAAGAGTAATAAAAATCCCTGCCACTGCATGATATTGTTCAATTATCGTACACATTTTAGAGTGCAAGAAAATTATGTTATTCTTTACTCTAAAAAATTGTCATCCTAGTGAGACATGACACTCTGCAATTTGTTGTAAAGATATAAAAATCCAAATAAAAAATATAACGCACCAAGGTTAAGGATGCCCACAGGAAATAATACGCCTAAAAATATTCCGAGAAAATAAATATAGTGTTGATTTTTTTTTTTTACAGCATGAGTTTTGATTAATGGGAATTCTACTATTTGCATATGTAGGAGGGTTGTCCCAGAAATACGTGAACATTTTCAATATCTTTTGTTTCACTAATACTGTAAAGTTAAAAATAGGCATAGATCATGATCAACATTTTTGTGAATTTTTTCTGGAAATGTGCTTCTGATAAAATTAGTTTATTTAAGCATAAATTCGGCACAGTATTTAATTTTATTTTATTTACCAAGTAATGCATCTCAAATACAGCGTGTGTTGCTAAAAGATTGTGGAATTAATTCTTTCAATAGACAATTTCTCAATTCCGATAATAAACCTAACAGTTCACATTGTTTAACGATGGCCTTGGCTTAGGCTTATGACGTAAAGCTCAGGACTTTCAGTTTGTCTTCATTTCTTTTGGTCTACAAAATGTCTCTTCCAGCACTAATATCTCTTTCATCGTATGGGCAAGAGTCCTGTCCCATTTTAAAGACAGTGCTGCTTAATAATTTGTGCTCCAAATTATCACTAAACGTCACCATTTTTAACAATATCTAATTAAAAGTGTTCTGGCATATAACGTCATATATTTGTCATTAATGATATCAAATTAATGAATTTTCATACACAAGTATATCAGCTAGATCAAAGAGTATTTATGGAGGTAAAGTTTGTGACATTATATTTCCGTATAGCCTGGTAATAAAGAAAAATTCATTGACAATGCTACTTTTAAAAGTCAATAAACTGCAGTGTGCAGACCACCGATATTTAACACCCTTTAAATGCCGTTTTTACATATTAATGACATCACAAGCCTAAAATATTTTGTCATAATACTGAAAATATCATTTTCCAACAACTTGCAAAAAATTATTAGTTCTGGTCAAATAGTTTCTGAAATATACAAAAAGTTTGTGTTTTCTGGGACAACCCTCATATATATGAGGTCTTTGCCGAGTTCGGCCAAAGCAACTTTACTTACATCAGCTGTTTGTCAAGTGACATGTTTAAAATTACAAAAAATATGTATGGCTACAAAGATCATAAAGTACAACGATATATGGATATCTTTTCACTATGAAATTAATTTTGTTTTCTTTAAGACTAATTCCTTAACCTGAAAAGTGCTGGGAGCAACTTCCCCATGCCTGAGAATTATGTAAAATTTTTGATAAACTTCCTACATTGACATAATATGCATTGAAATAATGGTAAAATACGAAAAAAAGCAACAGCGCACAACCAGCTCCTGGCACTTTTCAAAGTAGTAGGGATGTTACTACCTTTGTATAATAAAGTGCCCCGCCACAGCATGATACGCCCGTCAAATATTGTTCAATTATCACGAACAGTTTAGAGTGCAAGAAAATAAAGTCAACCTTGATACAAGGATTTCCAAGATTTTTCCATTTCTTACAATTTTTGTTTATACATTTCCTGTGGTGTAGGCATTATAACAAATATTACATTGTAGATCCTCAACTGGTAGTGTTAGAGCTTGACAAATGCCCATCTGCACCCCCCCCCCCCCCACACACACACACACACATCTTTCATATTTGTGAGACATGATTCTCTGAAATTTACTAGTTGATATTTTCAAAACATAGGTAATCAAAGATTACTAAGCTCACCTCGACGAATGTTATCTATAAGTAAGGTAAATCTCACATCATATTTTTTTCCTAGTTAGTGTACATTCCAAGATTAATATCCATCAATATTAGATTCAGAATCCAAAGTAAGTCTGGAACTGTCCATCTCTAGATACATCATCATTCATGTTAATTTGGTTAAAATATGGCTAAAATTCACTCATGTGGAAAATCTAGGTCAGATCCAGAATCCAAAGCAGGTTAGTTAGTGTACATCCCTAGATGCATCATCCATGCAAGTTTGGTCCAGGTAGGGCTTATATTTACTTGGGAATGGACCTGCTCCAAAAAAACTTTAACCTGATCAATCATCTGGAAAATCTAGGTCAGATCCAGCATCTGAAGCAAATATGGTAGTGTCTATCCCTAGATGTATCATCCATGCAAATTTGGTCCAGGTAGGGCTTTTAGTTACTTGGGAATGGACCTGTTCCAAAAACTTTAACCTGGTCACTCATCTGGAAAATCTAGGTCAGATCCAGCATCCCAAGCAAGTGTGGTAGCGTCCATCCCTAGATGCATTATCCACGAAAGTTTGGTCAAGGTAAGGCTTAAATAATCACTTGGGAATAGACCTGCTCCCAAACCTTTAATCTAGTCACTCATCTGGAAAATTTAGGTCAGATCCAGCATCTGAAGCAAGTATGGTAGATTCCTTCCTTTGATGCATCATCCATGCAGGTTTGGTCCAGGTAGGGCTTATAATTGGGTACCTGCTCCAAAAACTTTAACCTAGTCACTCATCTGGAAAATCTAGGTCAGATCCAGCATCTGAAGCAAGTGTGGTAGTGTCCATCCCCAGATGCATCATCCATGCAAGTTTGGTCAAGGTAGGGCTAATAGTTTCTTGGGAATGGACCTGCTCCAAAAACTTTAACCTAGTGACCCATCTGGAAAATCTAGGTCAGATCCAGCATCCAAAGCAAGTGTGGTAGTGTCCATCCCTATATGCATCCTCCATGCAAGTTTGATTCAGGTAGGGCTTATAATTACTTGGGAATGGACCTGCTCCAAAAACTTTAACCTGGTCACTCATCTGGAAAATCTAGGTCAGATCCAGCATCCGAAGCAAGTGTGGTAGTGTTCATCCCTAGATGCATCATCCATGCAAGATTGGTCAAGGTAGGGCTAATAGTTACTTGGGAATGGACCTGCTCCAAAAACTTTAACCTAGTGGCCCATCTGGAAAATCTAGGTCATATCCAGCATCCAAAGCAAGTGTTGTAGTGTCCATTCCTAAATGCATCCTCCATGCAAGTTTGATCCAGGTAGGGCTTATAGTTACTTGGGAATGGACCTGCTCCAAAAACTTTAACCTGGTCAATCATCTGGAAAATCTAGGTCAGATCCAGCATCCGAAGCAAGTGTGGTAGTGTCCATCCCAATCTGCATCATCCATGCAAGTTTGGTCCAGGTAAGGCTTATAGTTACTTGGGAATGGACCTGCTCCAAAAACTTTAACCTGGTCACTCATCTGGAAAATCTAGGTCATATCCAGCATCCGAAGCAAGTGTGGTAGTGTCCATCCCTAGATGCATCATCCATGCAAGTTTGGTCCAGGTAGGGCTTATAGTTACTTGGGAATTGACCTGCTCCAAAAACTTTAACCTGGTCACTCATCTGGAAAATCTAGGTCAGATCCAGCATCCGAAGCAAGTGTTGTAGTGTCCATCCCTAGATGCATCAACCATGCAAGTTTGGTCCAGGTAGGGCTTATAATTCCTTGGGAATGGACCTGCTCCAAAAACTTTAACCTGGTCAATCATCTGGAAAATCTAGGTCAGATCCAGCATCCGAAGCAAGTGTGGTAGTGTCCATCCCTAGATGCATCATCCATGCAAGTTTGGTCCAGGTAAGGCTTATAGTTACTTGGGAATGGACCTGCTCCAAAAACTTTAACCTGGTCACTCATCTGGAAAATCTAGGTCAGATCCAGCATCCGAAGCAAGTGTTGTAGTGTCCATCCCTAGATGCATCATCCATGCAAGTTTGGTCCAGGTAGGGCTTATAGTTACTTGGGAATTGACCTGCTCCAAAAACTTAAACCTGGTCACTCATCTGGAAAATCTAGGTCAGATCCAGCATCCGAAGCAAGTGTTGTAGTGTCCATCCCTAGATGCATCATCCATGCAAGTTTGGTCCAGGTAGGGCTTATAATTCCTTGGGAATGGACCTGCTCCAAAAACTTTAACCTGGTCAATCATCTGGAAAATCTAGGTCATATCCAGCATCTGAAGCAAGTGTGGTAGTGTCCATCCCTAGATGCATCATCCATGCAAGTTTGGTCAAGGTAGGGCTTATAGTTACTTGGGAATGGGACTTGCTCCTAAAACTTTAACCGGGACGCCGACGCTAACGCCGACGCCGACGCCAACGCCGGGGGTATAGCATAAGCTCATCTCGACTTCGTCGAGGTGAGCTAAAAATTAAATAAAAATATCATATTAAACAAAATCAATTTAGTCTTAACAACTTAATCTATACCAATTTAATTTTAAAATAAAAGACTGGCCATCAAATGACATATGCTATAAAGTGACCAGCAGTTCTTCTGTCTAATTCCCAAAGGATACAGATAAGAACTGCTTGATCAGAGATGCTCTAACAGAAATGATTGAGAACAGCTAGCCTTCCTACACTGAACTCATTAATTAATCTTTAACTGGATGCATGTCCACTCATTACTCCCAAGGGATGAATGGATCTGTGCTATCTGCTTTGTAGTGCAATTAAAATGAATATTTATGTCATTCTGAAATTAAATTTGAAAACAAAGATTTTTTTTTTTCAATTTGTTACAAAGATTTATAAAAAGAAAAAAAAATTGTAATCTTGATGCAACATTTTTAATAAGGTTTCTGCTTGACTCTTAGATTTGTAGGGACTATCTATTAGTTTATTATACAATATCAAATTAGTTTATTATACAATATCAAATTAGTTTTAATTACTTTTCACCAAATTCATTTTAAAAGTTAGGCTAGCCCACAAAAAACTATTTAATCCAACATGGCTGATTCCTCTGCCCAATTCCCAAGAGATATAGATAACACCTGCTTGATCAGAGATGCTCTACCAGTTAGCTCCTCACACTAAACTCATTAATTTCTCGCTAATTTGACATGCAATTTTCTGTTATCAAAATTCTCCTTGACCAGTGCTTGATAATTACACCCATGGGAGAGGTGGAATTTCTCTTGTAACATTATATTTGTTATAGATTGCTGTAAAGTATATAATGAAAAAAATAAGTATTTCTTGATTTTAACATCTTTTTAATAAGGATACTGCAACACTTCTACATTTTTTGGGATTGTGTAATTTAATAGTAAAAAGACAGTTTTTTTTTTAAAAATTTCACTTAAATTAAAGGTCACAGTGACCTTGAAATAGGTCGAGACACACCTTCTACCTAAGATGCATAAACTGGCCAAGTTTGATGATTCTAAGTCTAATAGTTTTCTAGTTATGAGCCGGACAGGATTTTTCCATATTTGGCCATAGCATCTTAATTAAAGGTCAGAACGAGCTACTTTTAGTGCACGACACACCTTCTACCAAAGAAGTATCAGCTGACAAAGTTTGATAATCCTAGGCCTAATAGTATTAAAGTTATGAGCCGGACACGAGAAAAGCTAACAGACAGACAGACGGACATGAACGCCATAACATAATACGTTCCGTCTAAAGACGGGCATATAAAAATTCATAAATTATAGTGAAGCAGATATCGTTGAACTTTTGAGATTTTCGAGGGGCTGTGCCTGTTATTCTAGATTGTTAATGTATAAATGTGCCTTACTGTGGCTTTATATGAGGTCTACACATTTTCAATTTAAGGCCTAAAAAAAAAATAAGTTTGTTTCCTGTAACCCGACCGACCCATTCAAATTATACCCCGGCGGATTTTTTTTTTTTTTCTGCCAAATCTGCATTTGCTCTTTGGTTCGATCGATCAGCTGATTCCATTTATTCAAAAAATATTAATTGTAGCTTTATTTGAGATATAAAATATGTCATCCTAGTCAACATTTACCTTGAATACAAAGAGTAATCATTATTGTAACAACAATTTCCACCCGAAACTTTTTGAAGTTTGTTTTCTGCCACTAGGCAGCCATGTTGGGTGTCCACTTTATATGTAACACCTGGTTAATTCAGTCTGGGGATGTTTGACCCTTTTATCCATAAGCAAAAAAAAAAAAAAAAAAAAAAAATCCTGACCTACCGACCCTTGATTTTTTGGGAATGTTACAGGAAGCAAACAATTTTTTTTAGGCCTAATTAAACTATAAAATATTGATTAATACATTCAAAAATATGACTTAGTTTTGGTCAGATCACACTTATTTTAATTTGATATTTACAAGCTACAATAATAGCTTGATCTACGCCTCAAGTACAGAGAAACTGTCTGTCAAACTAGGGTGTGACGTCATCTTAGTCAGTGCAGGAAGGTCAAGATGGCTTAAATTCTACATTCAAATAGTGTTATTATGACATGATAAGTTACACATCAATTTATGTTTACAATATTTATCACGTTATGAGAAAAGACTGTATTTGAGTGTGTATGAAAAAGAAAACATTAGTATTTAGGATTTATTTGTTCAGTTTCATTGTGACGTCATAATCGATTTCCCGAAGCTCTGCATATAGGCTGATGTAAGTATGGGAGTCCTAAACCTAGCTGCATATACAATATATATATATATTTTTTTATATATTAATTAGTTTTGATTACTTGTTAAATATACAATATCAAATTAGTTTTAATTATATTATATACTAAAAGATTAGTTTTATTTACTTTACAACAAATTTATCTTGAAAGTTAGACTAGACAAGAAAGTCGACTTTTGCACTCGGCGAGCAGAGTTTTGACACTGTTTACGGAAATAAAAGAAAATTAATAAATAAGACAAACATGTCATAGATAGTTGTGTAGATAAATTATCGTAGAGGACAATGGTAATAAACAGTTTGCCAGTGCATTTCCTCTGAAAGTGTAAATAAGTTCAATTTTGGGGAAGGGGGGGGGGGGTACTCAATGTAATATGGAGTTGGATACCTTGTGTTATCATCATACTATGGGTTGAAAAATTTATTACCAAAATAAGTGCCTGTAATACCAGCTGTTAAAAATCAGTATGGGCCACTACCATTATAGAACTAGTAGCCTCTTCAGCGACCAGTTTTAAAGGCTGATGTTTTTAACTGAACAGTTTTCTCTGAGGAGGGGAGGGACTAAGATTTTCCCAGAGGCTGATCGTGTATGGTGTTAATACCTATACACACACAGTATACACAGGAAGTCCTTGTTACCTGTGGGAACTTTTATACATATATTTCTAAAAGATGATAATTTTTTTAATTGTAAGCTAGCTTATTGTGAGAAAATATAGCATTATAACTGACAAACTGTCAACTTTAATGCATTTAATTATCAAACAAACAGCATATGGACCTCTTTAAATACAGCGATCTTTACAGCAATGTGTTGACGCGATCCTTGTCATGTTAAATATGGGAAATTCCGAAAATATCAATGTACCTGTATTTAATTTCAATTATTTATAAGCATAAAAAAAGTTGTTATACAGTGCCTGGGAAGGTAAAACAACAGATGCAGGCAAATGGCCCTGTTATTTATAGCCACTAACTGGGGTCATTTTGAAATTTAAGGGGTCTAGAGGAAATATATTCAGGTCATTCTAAAATATGTCATAGTTTTGTGCTAATAATAATGCATATACATGTATCTTTGACACCTAAATTTAAGTTGCTAAAGAATGCCATAGGAATTGACAAATCATTCGACATTGACTAGCATAAGTGATTTTTCTGTTTCTAAGAAATTCATAAATCATTCGTCATCTACCACAGCAAGTATTTAGGAAAATTACATTTAAACCAAACACACACTTTTTTTAAATTGTCGATTTAGAGATCAAGGGACAGGCAAAGATAAAAAACTTTGATGATGTGGTTTTTCATTGTAAGGTAAAATTTTTTCGTAAATCTGTGGTAAGCCATCCAAAATGACTTAACATTTCTTTGCCAATGGATGTAAAATATGTTGAATGTCAGTTCCAATTTTTTAATATGATACAATACAAATTCCATCTACCTTCGACGATGAATACTGTACCGATAGAGCAGACTGATATGAACTTCACAAAGTAGAAAACAATGTGTGTTGTGCTGCATGGCATCAGTGCATCAATGCATTGGGCCATTTTTCGGCAGTATGCACATATAGCACATGATATGGCCCCTTCCCAGGTCCTGGTCATAAAAATTTTTATGATCACGATCAAAATGTTTAGAAAACCCTGTTTGTATGAAAAGTTGTGCAACACTTCTCTTAGCAATTGAGCAAATGGCAAAAGATGCAATGTGGAAAAGCCACAAATATCTAGAAATAACCGTAGTGGGAATTGAATCATGCCAATCTCAAACAAATGCAAAAAAATGTTTTATAACTGAGGTTTTTCCTAATGCTTCTGTAGTAGGCCCTATATTATGTTCTCCCTCCTTTCTTTCATCAGAGGTAAGGCATAATAAAAAAATATGTTTGTTTACAGTTACCCGACTGACCCTATATCTAATAGGCAACCCAAATTTTTTTTCGTCGTAAAAATCCAAAAGTCACTCATTCGTCGGTTTAACTTTTACATGCATCTTACTCAGTCAAGCGTTTGAAATCGAAAGTACTAGAAATAGTTAGTGCAACATGGAATTAAAGAAGAAATACAAGACAGTTTTTTTCATTGTGTGGTAGCTGTAAGGCAGTTGGCAAGAAAGATATTGCCATATGGCAAGCCCAAACAAAAGTAAAGCACCACACAATGGTAAAACTGTCTTGTTTTTCAACCAATTCATTTGAATTTGTGTATAAAAAAATTCAATAAAATAAAAAAAATCCTTTCTATCGGCCCTATTTTATTTCGGCATGTAACAGTAAACAAACATATTTTTTTGTTTGGCCTAAACATGTATGGAAACTATAAACATAAAACTAACACCCCAAGTATGCCATCTGCATTCAGAATCGGTGCATGTGCTTTTTTGAGGTTGACAAGCTGGTAATTATGCTTCACAGCTGCTTCAGGCTGAAGCATCCGTCATTTGTAAGGTAGGTCGCGGGTTTGCTTTTGTCATCAATTACGGTACACAATTTAGACAATTCGAGTGGTTGTTTTGTGCACATTTGATTATGACGTGAGTTACATCACAAAGGCGATGTTGCATTGCTTCCTGCTTATTTCTCTGAAAATTACTTTAATTAGCAATAGAATCTAGTCCATAAGAGGCGTATGTACAGTGTGCGAAATTAACGCCTGTCCGATGGTCCGAATCTATCTCAAATTGAATTGGTCTACCCTGATTCGAATTGAAACAGACCGAATTCTCTATCCCAATTTTGGCCATGGGTAAAATGAGATTGAACAAGAATGGCCATTTCGTATTTTTAACACATAATTATAAACAAAATAATTGTGAAAAAATAATTTAATACTTTTATATTTTACATGGTAAAAGAACTGTTGTTAAATCTCTTTACTTATTAATTTATAACATTGTGCATCTTTCGATGAATTAGTGGTGTACAATTTTTACCCAATGCTTGCTGTTTATGTATATCAGGCATGCTACAAATCCTGACTGCAGGAAGCACTGCATTAAAACACAAATTGAATCAACAAAAAGACAACCAAAAAAATTGAAAATAAAATAATGAATCCGAGAAAAGGGAAAGCTATAAAGATGAAATTAGAGTTTGTGTCTTTCACAAATATTAGCTGGTCTGCAGAGTGAAGTTCATATACGTTGAGTCTGAATAATTGCACAATTTTTTGGGGTGTGAAATGCATGAACACTGCATGATTTTATTTAATTTTCACTAGATAATCATGAAAATATATAGCAGATACTTCAATAAGAATATAAATGAATAAATTTTAAAAAATCTAACAATAACAAGAGCACATTTTTTCCTAATGTACTTTCTTTGGACAGTCCTATTTGTCTACGGTCTATCCCAATTTCAAATGAGATAGTCAAATGGGCTATTTCATTCTCCAGATTAGTTTCGCACACTGTATGTATGAACCCAGAGGATTATAAGTTAATTCTGCTCTGATTATATGTGTAATGTATAAGAACAAACTTATAAAACATAATAAATGTGATGCAAAATGCATGGAATTCATTTTATATTGAAAATGATACTAAACTACTAAAGGTCAATCAAATTGATTCAGTGTTAAAGATATATGGCATGCAAAATGAAAGTAACGGTTTTTCAGTAAGTTGCTACATTGAAAAATTGAAAGGCTGTATGTATGCACATAAATTTGCAATGAAGGGAAGGTGTGTAATGCACCATGTTTGCTCATCACAGCCAAAAAAAAAAAAACACATTTGTTATTTTAAGGATAACATCAACCCTAAACACTAAAAATGGATGAAATTTAATTAAATGCATTTTCCTCTTTTTTAAAAAAATATTTTGTATTTGAATCTAATAAAGTTGTTCTCTATTTATAAGCAGGCTAGCAAGGAATTGATTTATCAGTGAAATGCATGTTAAACATGTTATAATAAGGAGGAGAAGGACCTTGAGCTGAAAAAATACTTGTCATTCAATTTTTTTCATATTTTGTATATTTCTAATTAAGTATGTCCCACATATCTTAAAGCAGTTATATCATTAGGTTTCTTACCTTATTTTGGAGATATTGATTGACAATTACTATGCCCTACTGTATCTAAGTGGAGTTTTAATTCTCCATGTTTCCGGGCTAATTACTCTGTCCTTAATGGGATTTTTTAAGCATATGTAAAAAATATCAAAGTGGACATGTATCTTTTAAATTATTTCAGAGTATAACTAGGATTTAAAATTCAAAAAAGCAAGTTTTGTCTATCACACTGCATCTGGATAGGGAAAATTACGTACTTTTTAAGACAACTTAAACAATAAAAAACGTAATTTACAAAAAATTCTATCATTCAATATTTTTTAATTTACGTTGAAATGCGAATTCTTCAAATTATTGAATAACTGTAAAAATTTCAAATGATGAAGCTGACCTCATTATTTCACAGGACATCGTTAAAGAGGACATAAGCATGACAAAAATGTGTCATGTTACATTTCTCGACTACGAGAAAAACCAACTATGACGTCACAGGTAAGCTAAATAAGCGAAATAAGATATACCTACATATGATTTCCGTCATCAGCCATGCAAAAATAATTTTTGTGTTCCCCATTTCTCAAAATATTTCATCATATACTGATTATGAACTGTTTTTACATAATACAGTGGCTTCCATTTTATCGGATAGCGGTTTAACGAATATTTCGGCTATTTCAATATAATATCAGAGCACAAAACCATTTCTTATATATTTATTAATAATTTCACCTGATATTCTGATGAAAAAATACTGGAATTTCGTTTTATCCCATACAAAAATTTGGACTATCATAGTGTGTTTTGATAATCAGCACCTTGTTCACACCTCCACAGAGCTCGACATTAACGCTTGTCCGGTACCAGCGAAAAAAAATTACGGACAAGTGAATATTGCTGGGCACTTGTCCGATTGGACAAGTGCATTTTAATATAAAGAAGTCTTCAAATAATATAAAGAACGACTACTGAAAGTTCATCAGTAAAGACGTAAGCAGTACATAAAAAAACGAACTTCGAACCCAATATGGATCGCTATGTAATTGAGTTCACACTCGATCGGGATCGAAGTTCACTAATTGCATACTACTGCAAAGGAGGGCATGAAGTTACGTCGAGTTACGAAGTTTAGGTTCTGTTTGATGTTTGTGAACATTTATGTTGTTGTCAGGATAGAAAGTCTAGATAAAAGTTTGTTTTTATGTGTTTGTTGTATTTATCAATAACATCACGAATGAATCACATGTAATGGACTTTATATTAGTTTTCAAGTTGACAGTATTGTATCTTTATTGAACAAATTTCGGACCAGTGAAGTTGAAGTTCGGACAAGTAAATGTCTTGGTCACTTGCCCGATTGGACAAGTAGGGGAAAAAATTAATGTCGAGCCCTGCTCCACCTTCGTATGTGAAGCCTTTGTTTACACAGTTTGACACCAATTACCTTGACTGGCTTGAGTACGACAATGAGGGGATTAGTTACGCCTGGACGCACACAGGCACCTTACCTGTGTCAATAGTGGGCATAGTAAATAGATATGTTTTGATTACAGTTGTGGTGATCAGCTTGGGTTCAATGATGCACTTGTTAATTATGACAGTTATTTGCAATTTTTTCAGCGTGAAATTTTAATTATTGAACTGATAAGCTTGTGTATGACAATTTGCTTGGATAATGAAATAACCCTATTCAATCGTTTAACTTGGTAAATTGGCTTAATGTTTATTCACTTTTCAGTGCAAAATTTATGGTAAAAATCACAAAAGGCTCGTTCTATAAAAATACGTCTCAAAATTCATACCAACTTTCTCGACATGGCTCTCAAAATCTCTCTTCAGCAGACAAGAACGAGACTGGTAAACTCAAACACAGTATAAAATACGTAACCGTATTAAAGAAACAAATCAAAAGGAAACAATTACATATATTTAACATTTTTGTTCATTTTTAATTTACAATCTATCCAGGGAAAAATAGTTTACGGTTATTAGTCAAGCATTTAGTCTACTTCCTTTTCCAAAATGGCGACCATCGAAGAAGGAATGTAAACATGTGCTGAAGAAAGATGGCAATAACTGTCAAAGAATATACTCTATACGTCAATTTATTTGAAAAAAAATTTCATATTAAATTCATAAGTAAGTGAAATAAATTATTTTTAGTAAAGTCATTAAGTAAACATGTCAAAAGAAAACAAAAGTGCAAGCTTGAAATTTGCTAGCTACGATGTATTATCAATACATGTAGCTCTATACATCTATCTTTGGACTCGGTATGGAGCAATCGGCTATTCTAATTTTCGGCTATTCGGATAAAACTATGCTGACAACTTGACTATTCGATAAAACGGGAACCACTGTAATACCACCCCTGTGTTCACCGAGTATGATCTTGCTGTACTAACAGATCATGTATGACGTCACCGACTTGTTGGACACGCAGTTTAGGGAAACAGAGGAGTGGATCAATCTTTTTCATAATTTGTTAATGTTTACAAGAACGTAAAAACTTTTTAATTTTTTTATATAAGATGGTAATTAAAGTTAAAAAATTGTCAAAAAATTATACAAGAATTAATGCTTTACACATATTGCACTTATATAAACGGAGACTATAATGATGTAGTTAAACAGAGTCATGTGACCATGTGTCCTTCATCCCCTTAAAATGAATTCATACAAACACCCAGCATATCGGACCTTTATGGCACTCTAAACAGATATTAATATACTGTACATGTATTACGAAATACAAGTATCAAGACTTCAAGTACAATTTTTTCTATAACAAAATTAAGCTATCTGTGTTTAAGCTGAATGCAAGTATTTTACATTTTTTAATGATGAAAAATTAATAAAGAAAAAAAAAACAAGAAAGAACAAATGTTTGAGAGTTCTGACTATATACTGAATTGCGATTGACTTAAAAAGAACATTACCGATAACCCCCACCCCCCTTCAATGGTGGACTTTTTTTTCCCCTTTACCGTGTTATACTTGAATTCTTAATAATGAACTTGAACATCCTAACATTACTTGTATTATATTATCTATCCCAGTGTTACTGCTAGTGGTGTTCCAATCATCGATTATAATCGAAAATCAGTCGATTGTTGGCATAATCCAAGCGCTCGATTACAAAATTTCTATTCCGATTAATCGGGTTATTTATTTTATTTTACAAGCGTAATAGTTTTCAAGCCAAATATTCCAGCCGCGACTTTTCTATTAACTTATTTGTGTATCGTAATGGCGCAGACGAACAGACATTGTATTCATACCCGGGTAACAACGCTAATTCCCGGGTATGGACATACTTTGGATTCTACAAAATGAATGAAGAACCAGCTGGACTAGATCGAACGTTCTATTGTTAAAATATTGTCCTAAGGACTAGGGCTTGTCCCGAAACACAGTTAGATTATTCTAACTACAGCTGGACCACCACAGAAAGTAGTTATTCATCCATTCTTACCATTTGATAAACTAAATTGACAGACTTTGTAAATGTCCGATTATAATTGATAATTAGTTAGTTACAGTAGCCCGATCATCGATTATGAAATTCTTACCGATTCCCACCACTAGTTACTGCATATTAATTCTAATGCACGAAGAATGTTTACATCAATATACCGTTCATTCTGACTTTGTGAGCAGAATTATGAATTTCATAATACTAGAGGAGATATGCTACTTATCTTCACGTAGGCAAATTTAATAAAAATTTCAGATAATATGCCGCAAATTCTAAGGAACATTATGTCAAATTTTTCTGAACATGTTTTCCCGTAAGAATTTTTATGCAGTAAACCCGCGACCAACTTTAAACTGTGCTTACGATCAAACAAGTTCGAAAGTCCCTCGTTCTCTCGTCTAATTATCATAAATATGTGTTATATTCAATTGCTCTACAAATAATAACAAGATACTTACTGTCTTACAGCTCTTTACCCCTGCTAAACGCCGCCATTGTCCTCCCACAATGCATTGCGTGTATCGCTACACCGTATTGTGGGATATTCCAATTGACATTTATAGATACACAAAATGTTGAAAGCGAGGGACTTAGACCGACTGTTCTAAAAATAGATTTTGCGTTGTGGGACATTTTTCTATATATCCTTATGGGTCAAAAAAAATATTTTTTTTTGTTTTTTATGGTAGGAATAGCATTTCCAACATTTCTGTGAAGTTTAGACTACATGGTTTATGGGTCAAAATATAGATGACCCATAAACCACCTAAGGATCCCACAACGTGAGTCTGAGATACGCCAAATATCCCATAACACGCCTCTTGTATAACTATATATATATATATATATATATATATATATATATATATATATATATATATATATATATATATATATATATATCATGAGTAGAGAAAGACTCAATAAAAAAGAAAACAATCATGTTATAAATCAGTATCCATAACAACACCTGCACATGAGCAAGAATATGCAGGACTAGCCTTGTAAAATACATTGTATGCTTATACATTAAAATCTACAGAGAGTACATATGGATGTTACCTCTTTATGAAAAAGTTTATTTCTTTCTTCCATTCCTTTCACAGAGTTATTCATCACATTATGGTCGGTCAAGTCATTCCTGTCAATCCATCGCAGATGTCTCCAGTGTGGTTCATAACACCTGTAAAAGGAATATTATAACACTCGATCAAGTTAATTTAATTTTAACCAGTTGTTACGGTACATCTTGTAAACCAAAGTGCATGAAACAGTGTTGACTTAAACTATGAAAGACATACCATAAAATCTCTTTAATTTCCAATAAATGGAATATCATTTTATTGCCCATAAATTTAATGAAGACAATTTAAAGGTAAATAGGCTGCTTTCAATGTTTATTATTTACCTCTTATCACCCTCTTCTAATTCCAATATTTCCTTCAGCTTTGTTTTGATGTCTTTTGCAAACTGTTAAAATTTTTAAATAATTATAGGCAATTTTTCTCCTGAAAATCTCTCTGCCATAAACAGGTAGTGTTATAGAACTATTACTAATCACTTAGAGCAGGCTATACTATCCCCTTTTTAACTATAATCTTCATTGTTGAGCTTTTATATATATATCATGCTGTTTATATATCTAAACATCAATTCTTAATAAATTTCTCAAACTTGACCTGAAGATTGAGTCAGTTTCAGAAAGTGTTGATATGGATTCAGAAAACTGATCAGAAAGTCAGATCACACCATATGATTGTGTGAAATAAACAGTAAAATTGAGTGATAAATAAGACAGAATTAAATTCTGAACCCAGGGCTGTTAGATAACCATGCATGCAATAGATACTAAAAATTACCATCGTTGCTATATTGTAGCCTTGTATAAAATTCCTGTTCCCTTGTTTATGGGAAGATCCATCCTTGGCCATTCGCACAAAATGTTAACCAGTTTCATGGACTGTTCAGTCTATAAACAAAAAATGTTAATTTTTCATGAACAATATAGACAAACCTTATTGTTATACTTTTATGTTAAGTCAAATTTGATTGGTTTAAAAACATTTGTTAAAAAGTACTGCTACCCTACCGCATGTGTAAACTATGCCCTCCACGTAACATTACATAGCAACGGTGACATTGCATGACGACGGGTAACAGTGCAAAATTGGGCAGAATGTATGCCCGTACGGTTTACTGTGGGTTCTTTTTTTTAAATGCTTTATTCTAAATAGATTTGGTATAACAAAGGAAAATATTTAAATTTTTAAGGTTATCCCTTGAAAACCATTACTGCCTGGTGTCATCATGATATCTTTAAACTATTTACATTATAAAAACTGGAGGCCCATGGACCACAACACTCACCTGAGTAACTGTGGCCCTGCTGTTCTTCACCAGACTTTCCCCAATGTTATACCTATTGTGGCCACACCCTACCCCCAGGAGTATGATTTTAACAATTTGTAATCTTCACTACTCCAGGATGCTTCCACATAAATTTCAGCATATCTGGCCCAGTGGTTCTTGAAAAGGAGATCTCCAAGGATTTTTTCATATATATTTCAATGTAAAAATTTGATTCCTATTGTGGCCCAACTCTATCCCGGGGATCATGATTTTAACAATTTAGAATCTACACTACTCCAGCATGATTCCACATGAGTTTAAGCTTTTCTGGCCCAGTGGTCTTAAGAAGATTTTTTAATGACCCCATCCTATTTTTGCCTTTTCTTGATTATCTCCCCTTGTAAGGGGGTTTGCCCCTTATTTTAACAATTTAATTTCCCCTTCACCAAAGGATGCTTTGTATCAACTTTGGTTAAAATTGGCCCAGTGGTTCTTGAGAAGAAGATGAAAATGTGAAAAATTAACAGATGGACAATGGGTGATCAGAAGAGCTCACTTGAGCTTTCAGCTCAGGTGAGCTAATAATATGTTTTTAGGGTAACATGTGAAATTGTTATCCCTTGAAAACCATTGATGACCTCAGCTTTGCATCAGTCAGCAATGGTTTTCACAGGATATCAATTTAATGTGTTACCCTAAAACATCATAACAATGTTTTATTTCTATAATGTAAATAGTTTAAAAATAGTATGATGGACACCAGAAGAATTTGTTTCATCAGATATTTAATGGGTCAGGTGACATGGAAAGTAACAAGAAAGACATTGGAATGCGTTTATATACTAAAGGTGTGAATTGCATGTATATTAATTATTATTATTATACTCACTTCAGCTTTTACACTCTTGTGCAACCAGGCATTGCATTCTGATATCTGTTCTGAAGCTTTCTGTTTAGTGGAAAAAATATGATGAATTAATGACTAGCACATTTAATAAGAGTTTTCATTTGTATCATCTATATCGCTATGACCAAAATACAAGGGTTGCATGTCCAGTAAAATTATAAAATGACTAGATGTAAAAAAACAAAAAAACAAAACAAAACAAAACAAAAAAAAAACAAAAAAAAAAAACAGCACTACACTCTTAAATTTACACTACACTCATTAACACAATAATTTCCTAAATGTACATATACAGCTGTAGCAATTTTTATATAGATATATGTGTAAATATGGCATTATATGTCATATATATGGTACATGTATCACCTTACAGAACATGGATCATATCGTCAAAATGTCTTAACAATCTCAAGTTTCATTAATTTTGATAATCTGCTAAAAAAATAAAAGTGGATCTGCTTGCATCGATACACTGGATTTTCATTCATTAAATATGCAAGGGATTAATCTCTCTTGAAGTTTTGCATTAGCCTGTTATTGAGGTACTTACAAAATTTAACTAAAGAAGCAATCTGACAAACCGGCCGTTTTCTGATAGTATGTGTTGACAGCATCTTTCATTACTGCCTGAGTTACTACAACTGTTTACTCGTATATGTTTTGGTCTGTGACTATAAGTCCAAAGTTCTGCTTAAAAAGTTCATAGGCCATTTTTATATCAAAGATCAAATAATATTCTATTTTTTTTTTCCTCTGCTTATATTGTTAAAAGGTCTGAAGAAAACATTTTTGGCAGTTTTCTATTTGTCAGCTTTTGATGAAAAAAAAATATTTGGATGAAAGATATTATAATGGGTAAACCTCATTTCCCTCCTAAAACACAGATTTGTTTATCAATTAAAAAAAATTATCAAACCTAGCTCTACATAATCAAAGGGAATTGCTTTCTCTTATAACTGTGTATACTTACTGTAAGAACTGTAGAACTCTCTCCCAAACGCCTCACCTTTGAACAAGGCATATATCTAAAATAAAAGAAAGATATATTTACCTACAAAAATGAAATGACAAAATAAAACTGTATGTACACATGCTTCTAATAATTATTTAATAATAATAAGAATCTTCACCAGTTTCCTTTGATGATTAGGTGTGTTTTCTTTACTTGAAAGCTTTAAATTATATAAAAGTAAATTGTGTCTTGTATTCATTTAAAATATTAAACAGCAAAACGTACATCAACACATAAACACTGAACATATTTACACATTACATTTATCGATACAATTTTTAGTGAGTCTATAATACAAATTAATACATACCAAATAGCTTGAAAACTTCACAACATGACGAATCTTTATTCGAACAGGACAAGCTTTCTTCTTGCTGTTCTGCACCAATCTACGCTTTCATCTATATGTGTGGTCAGACTACAAAAAGAGCTAAACTGAGATAAAGGTGCAGTGACTGCGTTATGTTGTTCAGTGACTGGGTTATGTTAAAAAGTGACTGGATTATGATCCTCAGTGACTGGGTTATGTTCCTCAGTGACTGGCTTATGTTAAACAGTGACTGGGTTATGATCCTCAGTGACTGGGTTATGTTAAACAGTGACCAGCTTATGTTAAAAAGTGACTGGGTTATGTTGTTCAGTGACTGCAGGGTTATGTTGTTCAGTGACTGGGTTATGTTAAACAGTGACTGGGTTATGTTGTTCAGTGACTGGGTTATGTTGTTCAGTGACTGGGTGATGTTAAACAGTGACTGGGTTTTGTTGTTCAGTGACTGGGTTATGTTGAACAGTGACTGGGTTATGTTCCTCAGTGACTGGGTTATGTTGTTCAGTGACTGGGTTATGTTGAACAGTGACTGGGTTGTGTTAAACAGTGACTAGGTTATGTTGTTCAGTGACTGGGTTATGTTAAACAGTGACTGGGTTATGTTGTTCAGTGTCTGGGTTATGTTAAACAGTGAATGGGTTATGATCCTCAGTGACTGGGTTATGTTAAACAGTGACTGGCTTATGTTAAACAGTGACTGGGTTATGTTGTTCAGTGACTGGGTTATGTTGAACAGTGACTGGGTTATGTTCCTCAGTGACTGGGTTATGTTCCTCAGTGACTGGGTTATGTTGTTTAATGACTGGCTTATGTTGAACAGTGACTGGGTTATGTTGTTCAGTGACTGGGTTACGTTGAACAGTGACTGGGTTATGTTGTTCATTGACTGGGTTATGTTGTTCAGTGACTGGGTTATGTTGAACAGTGACTGGGGTATGTTAAACAGTGACTGGGTTATGTTGAACAGTGACTGGGTTATGTTAAACAGTGACTGGGTTATGTTCCTCAGTGACTGGGTTATGTTGTTTAGTGACTGGCTTATGTTGAACAGTGACTGTGTTATGATCCTCAGTGACTGGGTATTTTGTTCAGTGACTGGGTTATGTTGAACAGTGACTGGGTTATGTAAAACAGTGACTGGGTTATGTTCCCCAGTGACTGGGTTATGTTCCTCAGTGACTGGGTTATACTGTTTAGTGACTGGCTTATGTTGAACAGTGACTGGGTTATGATCCTCAGTGACTGGGTTATGTTGTTCAGTGACTGGGTTATGTTGTTCAGTGACTGGGTTATGTTAAACAGTGACTGGGTTATGTTCCTCAGTGACTGGGTTAGGTTAAACAGTTACTGAGTTATGTTGTTTAGTGACTGGGTTATGTTAAACGATGACTGGGTTATGTTGTATAGTGACTGGGTTATGTTCCTCAGTGACTGGGTTATATTAAACAGTGACTGGGTTATGTCAAACAGTGACTGGGTTATGTTGTACAGTGACTGGGTTATGTTGAACAGTGACTGGGTTATGTTTAACAGTGACTGGGTTATGTTGAACAGTGACTGGGTTATGTTGTACAGTGACTGGGTTATGTTGAACAGTGACTGGGTTATTTTAAACAGTGACTGGGTTATGTTGTTCAGTGACTGGGTTATGTTGTTTAGTGACTGGGTTATGATCCTCAGTGGCTGGGTTATGTTGTTTAGTGACTGGGTTATGTTAAACAGTGACTGGGTTTTGTTGTTCAGTGACTGGGTTATGTTGAACAGTGACTGGGTTATGTTGTTCAGTGACTGGGTTATGTTGTTCAGTGACTGGGTTATGTTGAACAGTGACTGGGTTATGTTGTTCACTGACTGGGTTATGTTGTTCAGTGACTGGGTTATGTTGAACAGTGACTGGGTTATGTTCCTCAGTGACAGGGTTATGTTCCTCAGTGACTGGGTTCTGTTGTTTAATGACTGGCTTATGTTGAACAGTGACTGGGTTATGTTGTTCAGTGACTGGGTTATGTTGAACAGTGACTGGGTTATGTTGTTCATTGACTGGGTTATGTTGTTCAGTGACTGGGTTAGGTTAAACAGTTACTGAGTTATGTTGTTTAGTGACTGGGTTATGTTAAACGATGACTGGGTTATGTTGTATAGTGACTGGGTTATGTTCCTCAGTGACTGGGTTATATTAAACAGTGACTGGGTTATGTCAAACAGTGACTGGGTTATGTTGTACAGTGACTGGGTTATGTTGAACAGTGACTGGGTTATGTTAAACAGTGACTGGGTTATGTTGAACAGTGACTGGGTTATGTTAAACAGTGACTGGGTTATGTTGTACAGTGACTGGGTTATGTTGAACAGTGACTGGGTTATGTTAAACAGTGACTGGGTTATGTTGAATAGTGACTGGGTTATGTTAAACAGTGACTGGGTTATGTTGAATAGTGACTGGGTTATGTTAAACAGTGACTGGGTTATGTTCCTCATTGACTGGGTTATGTTGTTCCCCAGAGAATGGATATACCATAGGCCAACTGGTCTAGTTCTCATAAAATGTAATGTGAAACCCTAGACAGTGGGTTATCCTTCTCAGTCCTCATCTTTGCCTCATTATTAGTTTATTAGAAGTAGAATAAATAATGCATACTTACATCTTTTCTTGCTTTGCTTTGTTTCTTTTTGTTGTTTCGTTTGTCTCTGTTATATCCCTGGTGACATTCCAAGATTTTTTTGCCCATAATAATGAAAGGGATAGCATCATATTCTATATGGGGTTCAGCATTTTCCTGTGTGTCCACAAATCTGATATGGGATTTATCAATCTCTCCTACATCTACAGTAATTGCAAAAGAATTTTCAGTGTAAATTGATATTAACAAATGTGAATCTGATAATGGGGGAGGGGGGGGGGGTGTTACTTTGAACAAATACATAAAAAAGTTTCTAAGTTCAACTTCTCATGACAACTTTTCTGGAGAATAAGTTGAGAAGTTTTTAAAATGTTTACAACACCCAAAACACCAACAACACAGACAATGGACAAATTTCAATCACATAAGCTCAACTGAGCCTAGAATGGGGATGGTTACCTTCCTATTACTTGTTCGACCCGCGTGGTTTCGACATAAATCCATGTTCAACACAAGTGGTTTCGTTCTGAAGCAATTAATTAACACTTGAAACAGTTTCACATTTTGTTTTTGTCTACATAGGATTTTTTTATCGACAATGCATATTTTAATTATTAATTTAAAAGCTATTATGTTATCAATATACAGCTACCCATGTACTTACCTGTGAGCAGGTCAAAACCACTTGATAGGTCGTAACCATGCAGGTCAAACACGGAATCAAAATGTAACCACCCGACACCATGAGTCTATGGTTCAGGTGAGCTTAAAATGGTTACAATAATGAGAAGATTCAAGAAATTATTTTGCTAAAGTTGCATTTAAAAATAAAATATCGCAACAAGACCTTACCAACATCCTTTCCAAATTGTTTGGAACTTTTTAAACAACGGAACCTAGAGGAAGTTGCATAATCATACTCCTGTAACAACCTGTCCAATTTTGTGGAAGATGTCACATACCCAGATAGTGATGTTGATCTTACATCGAACAGATCTTTCCAAGTGTCACTATGGATAAGAAAAAATAATAATAATAATAATAATAAACTGTTAACACTAGACTAAATTTGGCACCCTCTCTCTTTGAATCCGGTTATTATCAGTGATTATATCTTTACAAAACTTTATCCAGGTGTTGAGAATTTCTTGAATACCGCATATTCACTATATCATAATTATCTTCATACAACATTCCTACCTTGTTTCTTCATCCATTTCATACAGTTGCTGAGATGAAAGGATAACGGCATTCAATACCTCGAACTTTCCTTACTTGGATTTCCCGCCTCAATGTCACGAAAAATACAATCGGGTTCGGTGTTAAAGCAAATTGTACATTTGAAAACCATACCGGAAATAATTTTCCCGGAATCCGTGACTGGGTTATGTTATAGACTCTACCTGTAGGGAAAGTGTGGTTAATGGGCTTGCAATTTGTTTAAATTAAGACCAAAGTGAACTTATTGTTGCCAACACCACATGAACAGATCATAATCCTTACAGCAATTTATAAGTGCCTCAGTCAGATTCAGTGTGGAAGCAACCCACATCAATCGCTTATATCTGTGACCGGTTTTTAGTATGAAGCGTTAGAAGAAAATCACATAACAGAGGGTATGAAAAGATTAACCTGGGAAGGGGAACTATACACAAGTGGCATCTTGTTACAGCTTGCCTCATAAATGCAATTAACTGATTTAACTAGACTAGAGGAACTATATCCCCTTATTAAATGACCCTCTATACACTGCACACTAATGAGTTATGATTCCATGGTAATTTTAAGCAGTTAGATTGTGATCTGCTCGTAGATATATTATAAAATTTAATAAATTGAAATCTACAGCATATATACCTCCATATGTAATCAATTCAAACATTTCTTACATTTTATTAGGCCAAGATAAATTAATTGATCACTTTATTTGCATGTATTTTTTTTTCATTGAAATAAGCAACAGTGATTTATGTTCATCAATAAAAAGTTGTCTTTAAAATTTTTCCTGGGGGTAAATGGCAGGTAGTTTATGTTGAAAATGAAATAGATAGACACAGCATTTACACCTTTATATATAATTTTCTCAATGTCCAAAAAAAAAAAATTCATTAGTGAATAGAGGTTCCTTAAGAGTAACTCACTTAAAAATCATTCAAGTGGAGCACATTTTGTTTAAGATTTATTCAATAATTTGTTATATCAAGTCTTAGACACACACTGTCTACCATTGGCTCATATTTACCTCTGTCGTTGCCTTGCGTAATTCACAGTGATAAACATGAGAAAAAGTTCGTTTGTTTTAATTCGTTAATTAAATGTCTGTGATAATGTTTGTCCTTTAAGGTATATATTTACTGTATAGATCTATAACTAATAGTTTAATTTGAAATAATCCTTGGAATATATCATATTTTTTTATTTTTATGTCAATTATCTTGACTATTGCACAGGTGACTGAGAGGAACGAATGACAACTCTGCAAAGGAGATTGCAAGTCTAATTGTTTTGTTAGGTACTCCAAATCTAACTGATAGGGAACCACCGGTTTCAATTGATCATTAAATAGATGCCCTGTCTACTAAAAACAATATACATGTACAAATATCAAAAGTTCATCTTGTGGAACAGGCACCCTGTTGTAATTCATCGTTCTGACTCATAAAACCTTTCATAATCCATTTCATACTATTTTTTAAGTTAATTAACATACAGGGCATTTTTCATTATTTATTGATTAGTTGATAAGATTATAAGAATTGAATCCATGCATATCGAAAAAAAACAACATACAGGACAAGTAGTTAGATGATTTAAAGTGACAAATTTATCTGTAGGTGAAATGACCATAAAAAACCTGCACTGTACTGACATGACTGGATTGAATTTAATGAATCGGTTTCTAACTCTTAAATAATTATTTTTCCTCTTTTGACCTTGAATGTCAGAGAGACATTATGAAAACAATAATCAAATATATTTAACTATCCATTATTTTAGAATATATGCATGTACTGTAATTCGAAGTGTTTAAATCATGCTATATTTGATTTTTATTATTACTAAAAAATATATAATTATGTTAAAGGTAGTAAAAGTCGTCCATCTATATTTCACATTTTTGAAGTTGTGACTCATTTTAATTATTCATCCATTGTGAGAATTTTTTCATCAAAAATCTACATCTTGCACAAATCATATGGAAGTGATAATTGTACTGTAACAGAATTGTTAACATAATTAAGAAAATTTATTTAAAGTTAACGTTTGGCGTATCTGGTCGCGGATTTATAATTTATGACAAATTTTGGTACATCCACCGGGTCGTCTCTCCAACAATCAACAACGAAAGTGGCGACCAAAAGTCCGCTAAATTGAAGTGCGGGTAAAGTTCACGAATGCACAACGCCACACAATATGGATACAATGGGACAATATATCCCATTAACAATTTTTTCAATGTCAAATGAAATGGGCCAATACCCAACCAACATTATCAATTATCAACATTACTCAACCAACATTATCAATGTCAAATCAATATAATATGGTTCAATTGCCAATATCCCATTAACAATGTCATCAAGATAAATCAATGCAATATTTTTCAATGGGCCAATATCCCATTAACACATCCAGGGAATTTCAATGTTGAAATTCGATTCATTAGTGTTTAAAATAAAAAGAAATGCGCTAGACGCTCCTCAAGAATTATACGAGTTAAAAAAGCACTCGTCCTTTGAGATGGGGTTGAAGATAGCATTGTCCCACATATTGGTGATGACGTCACTACCCCACCTCAGTCACCACTGACCAGCGCCATGTGGAGTTAGGCTGATTTATTGCCATAACCACCTAAGTAGCTATAGTCGTGATGAAACCTACCATTTTAAAACTCGCCTCGTTTACTTTTCTTCTTTATGAATAAAGATAGCAATAGTTCTTGCAAACCAGAATGCCTAATGAGTTTGACCAAGGCAATATTTTGCGTCTGTTGCTGAATTAAGGCATAATGATGTCGGGCTTAGAGAGTTTAATGTACTTCACATGACAGCCTTGATAGCGTGAAAGCATACTGCATATTTCTCAAAGTATTTAATATTTTCATGGGAAAATAGTTGTTTTTAATGACATTTCGATAGACAATTGGGACATATACGATTTTTCATCAACTAAAAAAGAGTTATTTTTAATAACATCCGAGATAATAACCCATATTCAAGCAGCGTCTAAGAATATAGGATTTTCTCTCAGTGATACATGGCCCTTTTTTATTTTGTGTATGTGCCTCGCGGAATAATGCAGGTTGCACGTATCAGCTAGATTCCTTTATTTAATACGATATACCAAGGTCAATCGTAACTTCTCGGCCATTTTCCGAGGGAGAAATATATCGTTCACGGAAATGGCCGGGTAGTTACGATTGATACCAAGGTCCGAAGCGTAATTTCCTCCTTTCTAAATCTAGCAGACGAACACATTGGTAGGTTGGTTCATGTGATAGAAAATTGTCCATGTTGCATCGTTATTTAACCCAACCTCCCACCGCGACCTTTTACAGTTTACTGAGTCTATTGTAAATTATAGGTGGTTTTTAATATCGTGATACTGCCGTGTCTTTGATTATATATTTCAGGAAGTGATTTCATGCATGTTGCACAATGATCATCCAACAACGTCGTGGTACAACTATACATATGCCTTGAAGGACCTTTGAAGTTGTCAGATTTTTTTCATTTTTGCACCTGAGATTTCTTAAATAACTGTCACTAACATCCTGAAGTCTGGGGATCTAATTCCCATTATTGCTGGAGATATGATGCATTTATCTCCCTTACTCCAGAGCTGTCAAGAATACACACTGAGCACTCTGACAGAAGTTTTTTGTGCATATTTTGAAGCAGAATTTCATCCTTAATAAACTAAGCCTGGCAACCAATTTTGTATCCATGGAGAGTATATGCACTGTTCTTCACAACAAACAAAAAATAATTCACAAGTCTGAGACCATTATGCAATTATTACATAACAAAATTGCATTTTACCCTCCTAAGAATGACAGAATTTACAGAAATTCTTAAATATTAGGCTGATAATAAAATCTGCATCTGGTCAATTTATGTTCCAAATAAAGCCTAGGTACTTGTCTACAACCTGCTATGCAGAAGTTTGTCTAAAAGCTGTGTTGTAACACAGGGCAGTCCAAATGATATCAGCATCTGGGGAGGTTCTGGACAGCTCTGACACTCCATTAAACTTGCTTTGATGATAAGAAAATGGAGAAAACAATTCAGATGTAATTTATTGTTGTGATTTATGTAACTGGCTTTCTCTGCAGACACAAATTAGCCATGAAATTCCAATTGAACATACATAATTATTCTCTTTTCATTCAATTACTCAGGAATTTCAAAGATGTTTGATGAATTTGCATGATTAATTCAAGATTACAGCTTTTTGTTTCACCAAATTTACATAAAAATTCAACATTTAAATTCAAAAATATAAATCTTAAACATTTTTATGGGTCTTAACACTTTTAAATGTGAATAAATGCAACAAATAAACTAATATCAGGCCATCCTCCATGATTCTTGGAGGTGGGTGGGTGTACAAAAACTGCTGATAAAATTTATAAGAAGTGACAAAAGAAGAACAGGGCACTTTATTAGCTGAATTATGGTTATTCTGATATTTTGATTGTGTAAATATGTCAAATTTCTTCATCACTTTAATTTGTAATTTATTAATATTTCAGTACATTAATGTGCTTGACAAATCATGCTAAAATAAACATCCTGACTGAGACTTAATTTAAAAGAGAGGGTCAACACCTACATAAAAGTGGTAAAATGACAAAAAACATTCTCCGGCAAACTGAAAAATCTTGAATGTCAGCTGCGAAAGCATGGAAAAAGTCTAGAGAACCATAACAGGCATACCATGGTGCTAAGTGACATTCTGCACTATATGTGTGATGCATGGTTGGGACTCAGAATAAGTATTCACTCTCATGCCCTGACAGTATTTATGCATTTTTGGTCATAAGCTTCTTATTTTTGAAAAATTCTTAATAAATTTTATTTGTACTTTACTTTTATTAGACAAATTTAACTCATTTCATTATTTCTATGCCTCCATTCCAGTAATAAATGAATCACTTAAGGTGAATAAAATGAAAGTAAACCCAGTCTCTGTAAAATTTAACACTTTTTAAAAACATGTTTTACTTCTTCACATTTTATCGCAGTTGTTGCTTTTGTTCAAAACTCATTCGCAAACCCAGAATTAGTCTTTTCTTGAAAAAATCAGCCTAAAGCGCTTTTACGGCAAAGTCTGTAGACACTATAATTGACTGCGGTCAGGTGGTGCACAGAGTTTAAAGTCATCTAAAATAAAAAACCAACATTTTCTAACTTCTTTCTACATGTCAGATGCATAATCCTACTTTGAAAGTCATAATTTGGAGTTTTGAGGGTAAAACATGACATATTATTAGTATTTTACATAGAAATCTGTATAAATTAATGTCAACCCTGCTTCTAAATCTAAAAATATGTGCTTTCACACAGAAAGTTAATAAAATGACATATTTTGTTGAAATATACCTTTATAAAATTAAAATTGCCTTTAATATGGGTGTAGATGATTTTACACAATCACCTTCAAGGTATCACACCGGTAATTGTTTTCACTATGTAATTCTATATAGAATAAAAAATCATTAAAAATCAGGTATTCGAATTCATGAAAAAATATTTAGCAGAAAGTGTTAAACGTTACCAGTCACATCAGCTGACACCAAAAAATAGGGTACCTACACGGCATTTTCTGATTTTTTCCATCCGCAAACAGGAATACCCTCAAAACCACGTGTATTCAATGTGTTTATAAACATCCTGTGTGCACCCCAGGAAGTGGCCTCCTATGCCCCGAAAGAAATAGTTCCTGTCAAAAACCTTTAATATTTTACAAAGTACATAAAATATCCTAAGCACAGATACCAAAAATGTAAAAATAGAATAAGGGAAATTAAAAAAATTCTCACAATAAAAAAAATATTTCTTTATTGTGTATGGAACTACAATTGACTAAGTACATTTTGATTGGTCAATTACCGGTGTGATACCTTGAAGGACCTTTGAAGTTGTCAGATTTTTTTCATTTTTGCACCTGAGATTTCTTAAATAACTGTCACTAACATCCTGAAGTCTGGGGATCTAATTCCCATTATTGCTGGAGATATGATGCATTTATCTCCCTTACTCCAGAGCTGTCAAGAATACACACTGAGCACTCTGACAGAAGTTTTTTGTGCATATTTTGAAGCAGAATTTCATCCTTAATAAACTAAGCCTGGCAACCAATTTTGTATCCATGGAGAGTATATGCACTGTTCTTCACAACAAACAAAAAATAATTCACAAGTCTGAGACCATTATGCAATTATTACATAACAAAATTGCATTTTACCCTCCTAAGAATGACAGAATTTACAGAAATTCTTAAATATTAGGCTGATAATAAAATCTGCATCTGGTCAATTTATGTTCCAAATAAAGCCTAGGTACTTGTCTACAACCTGCTATGCAGAAGTTTGTCTAAAAGCTGTGTTGTAACACAGGGCAGTCCAAATGATATCAGCATCTGGGGAGGTTCTGGACAGCTCTGACACTCCATTAAACTTGCTTTGATGATAAGAAAATGGAGAAAACAATTCAGATGTAATTTATTGTTGTGATTTATGTAACTGGCTTTCTCTGCAGACACAAATTAGCCATGAAATTCCAATTGAACATACATAATTATTCTCTTTTCATTCAATTACTCAGGAATTTCAAAGATGTTTGATGAATTTGCATGATTAATTCAAGATTACAGCTTTTTGTTTCACCAAATTTACATAAAAATTCAACATTTAAATTCAAAAATATAAATCTTAAACATTTTTATGGGTCTTAACACTTTTAAATGTGAATAAATGCAACAAATAAACTAATATCAGGCCATCCTCCATGATTCTTGGAGGTGGGTGGGTGTACAAAAACTGCTGATAAAATTTATAAGAAGTGACAAAAGAAGAACAGGGCACTTTATTAGCTGAATTATGGTTATTCTGATATTTTGATTGTGTAAATATGTCAAATTTCTTCATCACTTTAATTTGTAATTTATTAATATTTCAGTACATTAATGTGCTTGACAAATCATGCTAAAATAAACATCCTGACTGAGACTTAATTTAAAAGAGAGGGTCAACACCTACATAAAAGTGGTAAAATGACAAAAAACATTCTCCGGCAAACTGAAAAATCTTGAATGTCAGCTGCGAAAGCATGGAAAAAGTCTAGAGAACCATAACAGGCATACCATGGTGCTAAGTGACATTCTGCACTATATGTGTGATGCATGGTTGGGACTCAGAATAAGTATTCACTCTCATGCCCTGACAGTATTTATGCATTTTTGGTCATAAGCTTCTTATTTTTGAAAAATTCTTAATAAATTTTATTTGTACTTTACTTTTATTAGACAAATTTAACTCATTTCATTATTTCTATGCCTCCATTCCAGTAATAAATGAATCACTTAAGGTGAATAAAATGAAAGTAAACCCAGTCTCTGTAAAATTTAACACTTTTTAAAAACATGTTTTACTTCTTCACATTTTATCGCAGTTGTTGCTTTTGTTCAAAACTCATTCGCAAACCCAGAATTAGTCTTTTCTTGAAAAAATCAGCCTAAAGCGCTTTTACGGCAAAGTCTGTAGACACTATAATTGACTGCGGTCAGGTGGTGCACAGAGTTTAAAGTCATCTAAAATAAAAAACCAACATTTTCTAACTTCTTTCTACATGTCAGATGCATAATCCTACTTTGAAAGTCATAATTTGGAGTTTTGAGGGTAAAACATGACATATTATTAGTATTTTACATAGAAATCTGTATAAATTAATGTCAACCCTGCTTCTAAATCTAAAAATATGTGCTTTCACACAGAAAGTTAATAAAATGACATATTTTGTTGAAATATACCTTTATAAAATTAAAATTGCCTTTAATATGGGTGTAGATGATTTTACACAATCACCTTCAAGGTATCACACCGGTAATTGTTTTCACTATGTAATTCTATATAGAATAAAAAATCATTAAAAATCAGGTATTCGAATTCATGAAAAAATATTTAGCAGAAAGTGTTAAACGTTACCAGTCACATCAGCTGACACCAAAAAATAGGGTACCTACACGGCATTTTCTGATTTTTTCCATCCGCAAACAGGAATACCCTCAAAACCACGTGTATTCAATGTGTTTATAAACATCCTGTGTGCACCCCAGGAAGTGGCCTCCTATGCCCCGAAAGAAATAGTTCCTGTCAAAAACCTTTAATATTTTACAAAGTACATAAAATATCCTAAGCACAGATACCAAAAATGTAAAAATAGAATAAGGGAAATTAAAAAAATTCTCACAATAAAAAAAATATTTCTTTATTGTGTATGGAACTACAATTGACTAAGTACATTTTGATTGGTCAATTACCGGTGTGATACCTTGAAGGACCTTTGAAGTTGTCAGATTTTTTTCATTTTTGCACCTGAGATTTCTTAAATAACTGTCACTAACATCCTGAAGTCTGGGGATCTAATTCCCATTATTGCTGGAGATATGATGCATTTATCTCCCTTACTCCAGAGCTGTCAAGAATACACACTGAGCACTCTGACAGAAGTTTTTTGTGCATATTTTGAAGCAGAATTTCATCCTTAATAAACTAAGCCTGGCAACCAATTTTGTATCCATGGAGAGTATATGCACTGTTCTTCACAACAAACAAAAAATAATTCACAAGTCTGAGACCATTATGCAATTATTACATAACAAAATTGCATTTTACCCTCCTAAGAATGACAGAATTTACAGAAATTCTTAAATATTAGGCTGATAATAAAATCTGCATCTGGTCAATTTATGTTCCAAATAAAGCCTAGGTACTTGTCTACAACCTGCTATGCAGAAGTTTGTCTAAAAGCTGTGTTGTAACACAGGGCAGTCCAAATGATATCAGCATCTGGGGAGGTTCTGGACAGCTCTGACACTCCATTAAACTTGCTTTGATGATAAGAAAATGGAGAAAACAATTCAGATGTAATTTATTGTTGTGATTTATGTAACTGGCTTTCTCTGCAGACACAAATTAGCCATGAAATTCCAATTGAACATACATAATTATTCTCTTTTCATTCAATTACTCAGGAATTTCAAAGATGTTTGATGAATTTGCATGATTAATTCAAGATTACAGCTTTTTGTTTCACCAAATTTACATAAAAATTCAACATTTAAATTCAAAAATATAAATCTTAAACATTTTTATGGGTCTTAACACTTTTAAATGTGAATAAATGCAACAAATAAACTAATATCAGGCCATCCTCCATGATTCTTGGAGGTGGGTGGGTGTACAAAAACTGCTGATAAAATTTATAAGAAGTGACAAAAGAAGAACAGGGCACTTTATTAGCTGAATTATGGTTATTCTGATATTTTGATTGTGTAAATATGTCAAATTTCTTCATCACTTTAATTTGTAATTTATTAATATTTCAGTACATTAATGTGCTTGACAAATCATGCTAAAATAAACATCCTGACTGAGACTTAATTTAAAAGAGAGGGTCAACACCTACATAAAAGTGGTAAAATGACAAAAAACATTCTCCGGCAAACTGAAAAATCTTGAATGTCAGCTGCGAAAGCATGGAAAAAGTCTAGAGAACCATAACAGGCATACCATGGTGCTAAGTGACATTCTGCACTATATGTGTGATGCATGGTTGGGACTCAGAATAAGTATTCACTCTCATGCCCTGACAGTATTTATGCATTTTTGGTCATAAGCTTCTTATTTTTGAAAAATTCTTAATAAATTTTATTTGTACTTTACTTTTATTAGACAAATTTAACTCATTTCATTATTTCTATGCCTCCATTCCAGTAATAAATGAATCACTTAAGGTGAATAAAATGAAAGTAAACCCAGTCTCTGTAAAATTTAACACTTTTTAAAAACATGTTTTACTTCTTCACATTTTATCGCAGTTGTTGCTTTTGTTCAAAACTCATTCGCAAACCCAGAATTAGTCTTTTCTTGAAAAAATCAGCCTAAAGCGCTTTTACGGCAAAGTCTGTAGACACTATAATTGACTGCGGTCAGGTGGTGCACAGAGTTTAAAGTCATCTAAAATAAAAAACCAACATTTTCTAACTTCTTTCTACATGTCAGATGCATAATCCTACTTTGAAAGTCATAATTTGGAGTTTTGAGGGTAAAACATGACATATTATTAGTATTTTACATAGAAATCTGTATAAATTAATGTCAACCCTGCTTCTAAATCTAAAAATATGTGCTTTCACACAGAAAGTTAATAAAATGACATATTTTGTTGAAATATACCTTTATAAAATTAAAATTGCCTTTAATATGGGTGTAGATGATTTTACACAATCACCTTCAAGGTATCACACCGGTAATTGTTTTCACTATGTAATTCTATATAGAATAAAAAATCATTAAAAATCAGGTATTCGAATTCATGAAAAAATATTTAGCAGAAAGTGTTAAACGTTACCAGTCACATCAGCTGACACCAAAAAATAGGGTACCTACACGGCATTTTCTGATTTTTTCCATCCGCAAACAGGAATACCCTCAAAACCACGTGTATTCAATGTGTTTATAAACATCCTGTGTGCACCCCAGGAAGTGGCCTCCTATGCCCCGAAAGAAATAGTTCCTGTCAAAAACCTTTAATATTTTACAAAGTACATAAAATATCCTAAGCACAGATACCAAAAATGTAAAAATAGAATAAGGGAAATTAAAAAAATTCTCACAATAAAAAAAATATTTCTTTATTGTGTATGGAACTACAATTGACTAAGTACATTTTGATTGGTCAATTACCGGTGTGATACCTTGAAGGACCTTTGAAGTTGTCAGATTTTTTTCATTTTTGCACCTGAGATTTCTTAAATAACTGTCACTAACATCCTGAAGTCTGGGGATCTAATTCCCATTATTGCTGGAGATATGATGCATTTATCTCCCTTACTCCAGAGCTGTCAAGAATACACACTGAGCACTCTGACAGAAGTTTTTTGTGCATATTTTGAAGCAGAATTTCATCCTTAATAAACTAAGCCTGGCAACCAATTTTGTATCCATGGAGAGTATATGCACTGTTCTTCACAACAAACAAAAAATAATTCACAAGTCTGAGACCATTATGCAATTATTACATAACAAAATTGCATTTTACCCTCCTAAGAATGACAGAATTTACAGAAATTCTTAAATATTAGGCTGATAATAAAATCTGCATCTGGTCAATTTATGTTCCAAATAAAGCCTAGGTACTTGTCTACAACCTGCTATGCAGAAGTTTGTCTAAAAGCTGTGTTGTAACACAGGGCAGTCCAAATGATATCAGCATCTGGGGAGGTTCTGGACAGCTCTGACACTCCATTAAACTTGCTTTGATGATAAGAAAATGGAGAAAACAATTCAGATGTAATTTATTGTTGTGATTTATGTAACTGGCTTTCTCTGCAGACACAAATTAGCCATGAAATTCCAATTGAACATACATAATTATTCTCTTTTCATTCAATTACTCAGGAATTTCAAAGATGTTTGATGAATTTGCATGATTAATTCAAGATTACAGCTTTTTGTTTCACCAAATTTACATAAAAATTCAACATTTAAATTCAAAAATATAAATCTTAAACATTTTTATGGGTCTTAACACTTTTAAATGTGAATAAATGCAACAAATAAACTAATATCAGGCCATCCTCCATGATTCTTGGAGGTGGGTGGGTGTACAAAAACTGCTGATAAAATTTATAAGAAGTGACAAAAGAAGAACAGGGCACTTTATTAGCTGAATTATGGTTATTCTGATATTTTGATTGTGTAAATATGTCAAATTTCTTCATCACTTTAATTTGTAATTTATTAATATTTCAGTACATTAATGTGCTTGACAAATCATGCTAAAATAAACATCCTGACTGAGACTTAATTTAAAAGAGAGGGTCAACACCTACATAAAAGTGGTAAAATGACAAAAAACATTCTCCGGCAAACTGAAAAATCTTGAATGTCAGCTGCGAAAGCATGGAAAAAGTCTAGAGAACCATAACAGGCATACCATGGTGCTAAGTGACATTCTGCACTATATGTGTGATGCATGGTTGGGACTCAGAATAAGTATTCACTCTCATGCCCTGACAGTATTTATGCATTTTTGGTCATAAGCTTCTTATTTTTGAAAAATTCTTAATAAATTTTATTTGTACTTTACTTTTATTAGACAAATTTAACTCATTTCATTATTTCTATGCCTCCATTCCAGTAATAAATGAATCACTTAAGGTGAATAAAATGAAAGTAAACCCAGTCTCTGTAAAATTTAACACTTTTTAAAAACATGTTTTACTTCTTCACATTTTATCGCAGTTGTTGCTTTTGTTCAAAACTCATTCGCAAACCCAGAATTAGTCTTTTCTTGAAAAAATCAGCCTAAAGCGCTTTTACGGCAAAGTCTGTAGACACTATAATTGACTGCGGTCAGGTGGTGCACAGAGTTTAAAGTCATCTAAAATAAAAAACCAACATTTTCTAACTTCTTTCTACATGTCAGATGCATAATCCTACTTTGAAAGTCATAATTTGGAGTTTTGAGGGTAAAACATGACATATTATTAGTATTTTACATAGAAATCTGTATAAATTAATGTCAACCCTGCTTCTAAATCTAAAAATATGTGCTTTCACACAGAAAGTTAATAAAATGACATATTTTGTTGAAATATACCTTTATAAAATTAAAATTGCCTTTAATATGGGTGTAGATGATTTTACACAATCACCTTCAAGGTATCACACCGGTAATTGTTTTCACTATGTAATTCTATATAGAATAAAAAATCATTAAAAATCAGGTATTCGAATTCATGAAAAAATATTTAGCAGAAAGTGTTAAACGTTACCAGTCACATCAGCTGACACCAAAAAATAGGGTACCTACACGGCATTTTCTGATTTTTTCCATCCGCAAACAGGAATACCCTCAAAACCACGTGTATTCAATGTGTTTATAAACATCCTGTGTGCACCCCAGGAAGTGGCCTCCTATGCCCCGAAAGAAATAGTTCCTGTCAAAAACCTTTAATATTTTACAAAGTACATAAAATATCCTAAGCACAGATACCAAAAATGTAAAAATAGAATAAGGGAAATTAAAAAAATTCTCACAATAAAAAAAATATTTCTTTATTGTGTATGGAACTACAATTGACTAAGTACATTTTGATTGGTCAATTACCGGTGTGATACCTTGAAGGACCTTTGAAGTTGTCAGATTTTTTTCATTTTTGCACCTGAGATTTCTTAAATAACTGTCACTAACATCCTGAAGTCTGGGGATCTAATTCCCATTATTGCTGGAGATATGATGCATTTATCTCCCTTACTCCAGAGCTGTCAAGAATACACACTGAGCACTCTGACAGAAGTTTTTTGTGCATATTTTGAAGCAGAATTTCATCCTTAATAAACTAAGCCTGGCAACCAATTTTGTATCCATGGAGAGTATATGCACTGTTCTTCACAACAAACAAAAAATAATTCACAAGTCTGAGACCATTATGCAATTATTACATAACAAAATTGCATTTTACCCTCCTAAGAATGACAGAATTTACAGAAATTCTTAAATATTAGGCTGATAATAAAATCTGCATCTGGTCAATTTATGTTCCAAATAAAGCCTAGGTACTTGTCTACAACCTGCTATGCAGAAGTTTGTCTAAAAGCTGTGTTGTAACACAGGGCAGTCCAAATGATATCAGCATCTGGGGAGGTTCTGGACAGCTCTGACACTCCATTAAACTTGCTTTGATGATAAGAAAATGGAGAAAACAATTCAGATGTAATTTATTGTTGTGATTTATGTAACTGGCTTTCTCTGCAGACACAAATTAGCCATGAAATTCCAATTGAACATACATAATTATTCTCTTTTCATTCAATTACTCAGGAATTTCAAAGATGTTTGATGAATTTGCATGATTAATTCAAGATTACAGCTTTTTGTTTCACCAAATTTACATAAAAATTCAACATTTAAATTCAAAAATATAAATCTTAAACATTTTTATGGGTCTTAACACTTTTAAATGTGAATAAATGCAACAAATAAACTAATATCAGGCCATCCTCCATGATTCTTGGAGGTGGGTGGGTGTACAAAAACTGCTGATAAAATTTATAAGAAGTGACAAAAGAAGAACAGGGCACTTTATTAGCTGAATTATGGTTATTCTGATATTTTGATTGTGTAAATATGTCAAATTTCTTCATCACTTTAATTTGTAATTTATTAATATTTCAGTACATTAATGTGCTTGACAAATCATGCTAAAATAAACATCCTGACTGAGACTTAATTTAAAAGAGAGGGTCAACACCTACATAAAAGTGGTAAAATGACAAAAAACATTCTCCGGCAAACTGAAAAATCTTGAATGTCAGCTGCGAAAGCATGGAAAAAGTCTAGAGAACCATAACAGGCATACCATGGTGCTAAGTGACATTCTGCACTATATGTGTGATGCATGGTTGGGACTCAGAATAAGTATTCACTCTCATGCCCTGACAGTATTTATGCATTTTTGGTCATAAGCTTCTTATTTTTGAAAAATTCTTAATAAATTTTATTTGTACTTTACTTTTATTAGACAAATTTAACTCATTTCATTATTTCTATGCCTCCATTCCAGTAATAAATGAATCACTTAAGGTGAATAAAATGAAAGTAAACCCAGTCTCTGTAAAATTTAACACTTTTTAAAAACATGTTTTACTTCTTCACATTTTATCGCAGTTGTTGCTTTTGTTCAAAACTCATTCGCAAACCCAGAATTAGTCTTTTCTTGAAAAAATCAGCCTAAAGCGCTTTTACGGCAAAGTCTGTAGACACTATAATTGACTGCGGTCAGGTGGTGCACAGAGTTTAAAGTCATCTAAAATAAAAAACCAACATTTTCTAACTTCTTTCTACATGTCAGATGCATAATCCTACTTTGAAAGTCATAATTTGGAGTTTTGAGGGTAAAACATGACATATTATTAGTATTTTACATAGAAATCTGTATAAATTAATGTCAACCCTGCTTCTAAATCTAAAAATATGTGCTTTCACACAGAAAGTTAATAAAATGACATATTTTGTTGAAATATACCTTTATAAAATTAAAATTGCCTTTAATATGGGTGTAGATGATTTTACACAATCACCTTCAAGGTATCACACCGGTAATTGTTTTCACTATGTAATTCTATATAGAATAAAAAATCATTAAAAATCAGGTATTCGAATTCATGAAAAAATATTTAGCAGAAAGTGTTAAACGTTACCAGTCACATCAGCTGACACCAAAAAATAGGGTACCTACACGGCATTTTCTGATTTTTTCCATCCGCAAACAGGAATACCCTCAAAACCACGTGTATTCAATGTGTTTATAAACATCCTGTGTGCACCCCAGGAAGTGGCCTCCTATGCCCCGAAAGAAATAGTTCCTGTCAAAAACCTTTAATATTTTACAAAGTACATAAAATATCCTAAGCACAGATACCAAAAATGTAAAAATAGAATAAGGGAAATTAAAAAAATTCTCACAATAAAAAAAATATTTCTTTATTGTGTATGGAACTACAATTGACTAAGTACATTTTGATTGGTCAATTACCGGTGTGATACCTTTATACCAGGATAGTGCCATGAAGATGATATGGTAGTGCATTATCGTCAACCCCACCTCAAAGGACGAGTGTTGATGTTAACTCTAATATAATTCTTGAGGCGCTTTTGGTGCATTTCCTTTTATTTTGAACACTGATAAATCGGATTTCAACATTGAAGTTCCCTAGATGTGTTGATGAGATATTGGCCCATTGAACAATATTGCATTGATTTAACATTGATGACATTGTTAATGGAATATTGGCCCATTGAACAACATTGTATTTGACATTGCTAACATAGTTAATTGATACTGGCCCATTGAACCATATTGTATTGAATTGACATTGATAACATTGTTGATGGGATAATTGGCCCATTTATTTGACATTAATAACATTGTTAATGAGATATGTACCCATATTGCGTGGCGTTGTGGATTCGTGAACCTTACCCTGTGCACAATTTAGCACACTTGGGGTCGCCACTTTGGTTGTTGATTGTTGACGACCCGGCGGCCGCTCCCAAATTTGTCATAAATTATGTCACCGCGACCGGATACGCAAAACTTTAAATAAATCTCCTCAACTAGAAATGAGATTTTTAATAAAATCTGCGATAATGTAATATTGATGTGTAGATGTCATTGCGTCTGTCATTGATAGAAGACCCAGTGCTTAAAAAAAAATATACAGGTTCCTTGCTTAGCGGCATTTAAGTATTGATAAACGATCTTGGTTTTCATAAGAGATAACACAGATAATATTCAGAGGATGTAAAATTGATTATATTTAAATGCTAAATGTGTATTTTAGAAAGTGCTAGTAAGTTTGTAAATTTACATAATCACAAGAAAATTTAAAGTGGTATGGTTCGAAAAAATTTTGGCGATATACCGGTACTTTGCTCAATCCATGGGTGGAGAATGTTGAAAAATGTTTTTTTTTTCCAAAGAAATCCCCATTTTAATTTAATTTTAAGAAAAACGTGGAGATGTGCTATACAGGGCTATATTATGAGCGTAAACATCAATGTCAAAACTTGAAAGAAAAAATCTATCTTGCCTTGGATTAGGTAATTTTTTTCTGCAATTATTGCAACTGTTATCCCTGCATTAAGGTATGTCATTCGTCAGCTGATGAGAAAAGTTTGATCAAAACTTCTAATATTAAAATTATCACTTATAATTTAATTTTTATTACAAACTTGAATAAAACAATGCAAATCGTAAAACATTTAATTAAAAACCGCTCTCATAATCGGTAATAAAGAAGATTTAAGTATATCTTCAAAGTATTTTTGAAAATATACTTTTTGTGCTAAACAAAATCATTGAGCAATGACCTCTGCCTTACAAATACACAAAATACCTAACCAAAAATTCGTATCTTCATGAGAAAGATTTGAAGACCATTTATTCAGGGTCATATCACAAACAAGATTTGAATGTCTCTATGGTACATGGTGTAGTATTTAGAGTGTCATTCTAAGAAAGAAAACTGACAATCAGTATTTTTATCTCTTAGATTAAAAAAATTCCAAAATATCCCCTTTCCCAAAGAATAATTTTCGCCGAGAGTATTTTTCCGCTGAAAAGTTTGTTTCTCATTATTTCTTTTCTTTCAATAATTAGAACTTTGCTCTAAATATTTACATGTAGCTCAAATTTTTACACATTTGAAGCTAAAGGTAAGGCGCCAGGCTTTATTACTATTGAGTGAGTATGTTATTTATTAACTCGATTACACGACAGCACTAAATTCATAAAAAAGGGTTGATATACGAAAATATAATATTAAGTATTAAGATTTTTTTAAATCCCCAAAATATATTTTATAAATGCAAAAAGATCACACAATAATTTACGCACATTAATTGGCATTATTTTCTTCAGTAATATATTTTATTTAAACCTTCTTCTTTTTTATATACATAAAATAGGATTATATCTATTGATATGATTACATCTGATAAATTATGACGGAGGTTCAAGTGATTTTAATAAAAGTTAAAAAATAAAGCAGTTTTAAAAAGTGCAAAAAGGTCAAGTTAATTGTACTCTTACCCATTAATGTGCACGTACAGTAACCCCCAGTTTTATTTCCGACTTCCGAGTTGCTATATTGCTAGATATCTAAAATATTCTTTTCAAAAAATCTTTGATATAACAAATGTTAGGAGAAAAATACTTTTATAAACAATATAGGACCATTTGGTCTTGATATCTGTATAAATTTTTAATATTACATGTAAGATGTTGAAAGTATTAAAATTTTGCACTAGTTCCTACTTTACGTTGATAGAGGACCCATCACAAATCTTTCAAACGGATTGCTTTGTTCTTACTAATATATTGCAATTGATATATATCGGATATCGTTTTGATAAGATTCAGTGGGTATAAATATAGCCAAACCGCAAGAATATATCTGTGGTCAAATATATTTACTTATACAATTTGAGCTAAAAACAAAGAAAATTATTTTTTTTTAAAAAATGCTTAAACGTAAACTTGTCAGACTGATGTTTTTCTGCTCTGCATAAGGTGACGTAATTTGTCGGAGTAAGGAATTGATCCCGACATCCCAATGTAGAACGTGAAGACCGATCTTTCGGATGAGACCGTATAAATTGAGATCCCGTGTCGAAGTAGGTGCTGGCAAGAAAAAGATCCCTCACTGCTCAATGGTCACATATGTGCCAATTAAATATAGGCCTTATTCTGAGTCATCCAACAGAAGTGAAAAATTGTCGAAGGGACATAATGCAAACAACCAATTAACCAACTTTGAATAATTTCAGATGATAAACGTGTTCTACATTCCGTTAATTTTTACACGGTACATGTAGGTCTTAACAGTGCTGTTCAGTAAATTCAAAATGTATATGTTACTGTACATTTTAAGGTGTTAGGAAAAGATTCAGAATTTTATTTTTTTTTTCTGCTTTTTTACAAAATCTTTCAAATTCACTATTTATGTACTCTTTCCCCTAGAAATATTACCAATAAAAACATTATTTACAAAGCTCACGCATACGAATGTCACCCAGTACTTAGGCAGATCCTCATATCAAATAACTAGGAATATTCAGTGAAATGCATTATCAGCTTTCTGTTTGAACGATCAAAAGCCAGTTTGCTGCAATGGATGCATTCACAAAATCCTGATCTTAGGTAAGATTTATAATCACTAAATTATTTCTAACTTATAGGTCAATTGCAACAACAGAGGACAGTGTTATCTTTGCATGCACTGGGGAAATTTATATTCAGACATAAAATTACCAAATATCTTTACAAAATCCTCCTACAAATCGTGTATATATTTGTTACGAGTTGTCTTTTGTTGATATTCGCAACACTTACCTACACTGAGATCTGTTTTTGTAAATAACAAACGAAATTTTACATACACAAAGTAGAGAAGGGAGAGAAAAAAAATGGAAATAGCAAAAAAAATTACCTCATTGTCTGCTGTAGTAATTTTACCAATTAAAATTTCCTATATATAGTTAATGCACCTTTATTCATGCACGCCATAAATTTTATTTATCGGGCTTTTAAGATTTTCCATGTTAACCAGGCCCGCCTTATCTTAAAGTTTCAGTTTCATATTTTGACAAATTCCTTCACTATCTTGGCAATTAATCTTCATAAAGTGTGCAGACCTTGCCTAAAATGCAGTCTAGTTAAAGGAAAAAAGATATCTTGTATTATTTACAAAAAAAGAAATATTGATTTTTCTCTGCTATACGGGGGCAGTGTTTCACACACATCTTGTAACTTCTTGTTTTAACTTTGAAATACTTCTCCAAAAGTTAAAAAGTTACGCTTGGGTTAAAGTTTTTCAAATGTAGGTCAAACTCCAAAGTCAATTGTTCAAAATTGTTAATACCCAAATAAAGGCCTTGTCACAAGGTATACACATGTGACAAATTAAAGCCGTAGTACCAACCATTCAGTCCTAATACCAATCGTACAGAAAATATGGCTAAGGTTAAATTTGTTCAAAAGATAGGTCATATTCCAAGGTCAGTGTCATGTGGTAAAAAAATATGGTACCAAAGGAAAGGCCTTTGTTACAAGGAATACAATGTGAAATATGAAAGCCCTAGCAACAACCTTTTAAAGGGTTATGGGTAAGATTAATTTTTTTTCAAATGTAGGTCAAACTCAAAGGTCAAGGTCATGAGTTCAAAATGTTTTTACCATAGAAAGATTTGTCACAAGAAATACACATGTGATACATGAAGGTCCTAGAACCCACCGTTAAAAAGTTATGGCCAATGAAAAAGTTTTAGTTTTTCAAAAGTAGATCAAGCTAAAAGGTCATTGTCGAAAGGTGAAAAATGTTCATACTCAAAGAAAAGTCTGGACACATGCAATACACATGTGAAATATACAAGCCCTAGCTCCAACAGTTCAAAATTATGATCAAAGTTAAAATTCGGGGTTATTTTGAAAATTAGGTCAAACTCCAAGGTTAAGGGTCACATTTGTTGGCACCCAAGAAAGGTCTTGTCGCATGAAATATACATCTAAAAAATGAAAGCCCTAGAACCAGCCATTCAAACGTTATGGGCAAGGTTAAAGTTTCTGCAGACAGATAGACAACTAGACAGACGGACGGACGAATAGACCAGAAGCTATATGCCCTCCTCCCGATTCTTCGATTATAGGGACATAACAAGAACAAAATAAAACAAAATGTATTTGTGAAACACTGATGCCCCCATTTGGCAGCTCATAACGAGAGTTAAAGTTTCTCAAATGCAAGTAAAACTCCAAGGTCAAGAGATAAAAAATATCGGTACCCAAAGAAAGATCTTGCCACAAGTAATAGATTTTTGAAATATGAAAGACGTACCTTCAACTGTTCAAAAGTAGGTCAGACTTCAAGGTCAAGGTAAAAAATATTGGTACCCAAGGAAAAGTCCTGTCTTAAGAAAATACACATATGTAATAGGAAAGTTAAGGTCCAACCATTCAAAGATATGCCCAAGATTAACGATTTTTTTAAAAAGTGGATCAAACTCCAATGTCAAGGTCAAACGGTCAAAATTAATGGTGCCCAAGGAAAGGCCTGGTCACAAGGAACATACATGTTACGTATGAAAGCCCTAGCACCAAGCGTCAAGAGTTATGGCCAAGTTTAAAGTTTGGTAAAAATTTTGCGAAAGTGGGTCAAACTCCAAAGTCGAGGTCTAATATGTTGGTACCCAAAGAAAAATCTTGTCATCAGGGATACACAAGTGAAATTTGAAAGCCATAGCTTCAACCAATAAAAAGTTATGGACAAGGTTGTAGTTTTTGCGTACAATACAGACACACAAACATACAGACAAACAGAGGGAAAGAGCAAAACCTAAATGTCCCGAATCTTCGTTAACGGGGGCATAAATAGAGAAAGAAAAGAAACGCAGGTTGTCTTATTTTGAAACAGAGTTAACATAATTTTATTCGCACATGGTATGTTTTGTACCTATTCAACGATAAAGGGTTTTCAAATTTAGGAACAAATTTACTCCTAAATGGTAAAAAGGAGTTGTACAGTATTACAAGTAAAATTGTTCTTTTATAATTTTAAAAATTTAGTTTTTGCTATACAAAAAATTCAAATCAACCTATATCTAACTTTTAATCTAAATTGAGATGTAGTAGTACTTAGCTAAAGCTCTTATGTGCACAACCGTGAGGTAACAATGCTTCTAACTATCCTATCAACACTACAGTTTGTTGCATCTGCAGTTGCAAATTGTCCGTCCAGCGTTTACATTCATATTCCCACAGTTCGGGCACACCAGTGAAAGGCAACGAATTGTTCGCCGATTGGTTACTTATGCCAGACATGGCCACAAGTTCCGCAGATAGGCAAAATGGACCCAAAACTTGGCTAGTTTAAGGAAGGCATTTTATTCCAATATTAATAAGTGCTGACACAGTTCGTAGCAGATAGTGATAAATCGGAATTCGGCCAAGAGGTCCTTATTGAAAACTCTTTGATGTCAAGAAACAAATACCCAAAAATGGAAAGGACTAAGGCAATGCGATCCTTGAATATCGGGTGATGTAAATATATTCGAGGTGTTTTTCCAAGCTGCCCGAAAAGGCTCGAGAAAATGCAAATGCTACACATGATCAATGATAACTTGAACTCATTTAAGTCATCGACATGCAGAAGTGGATTTCTCTGTGTTTTCTATATTGATATTTCTTCATTTAGAGCTGCTATGTTAGTGAAAGAGTTCAAGCGATATAGAAGCTGCACTTATATGAAAATCTTTGGGTCGACTAAGTGAATGTAATATAGAAACTCATTCTGTCAAACAATAAAATGGAAGAATATCAATCATCTTTTAAGATTTAATTTGATTCATATTATTGTGGATTGTTCAAACTCAATTTACAGGTACATGTACATCCATTTAAATACACGTATGCTATACAGCGAGTAAACGTACCGATCTTCTTTGGAAACTTTTATTATACAGACAATTTAATTATGCTGAAAAATCTTTCTAATTATGAGTACATACATGTATATACAGAAATTAGCAGCCAAAGTTTGATAAATAACCCGCATTACGTACCAATTTACTGAAATTTTCACTGCAATGATTTTCCGATGAAATTTCGCTAGTCCATGCTAAAAAAACACCACCTAATTTTTCAGATTCTGGTATTCTGAAACATCAATACTCGTGATTTTTTTTCTAATAAATCAAAGTTTTTTTCGATCAAAATAATACACTTTTAACTTTGTACATGTCTATTATTTTGAAAACGTTATAAAATGCCAAAGGTTTCTTCGAGCGATTTGATTCTTTGTATCAACTTTATTTTGTATTACATGCTGTTCAAAAAAAAAAAAAAAAAAAAAAGAAACACATAGTTCAGTTTTTGAGTCACATTAAGACATAAAGGTTACTTAGTAAAACGATGTATTGATAAACAAGAGGCCCATGGGACACAACTCACCTGGGTGTCTGTTCTTCACCAGATTTTCTCCCTTGTAATAAGTATTGTGCACTACCCTACCCCCCCCCCTGGGGTCATGATTTGAACAATTTAGAATCTACACTACCCCAAGATGCTTCCATATAAGTTGCAACTTTTCTTGACCAGTGGTTCTTGAGAAGAAGATTTTTAAAGATATTTTTCTATATATTTCGATGTAAAATTTGAATCCTACTATGGCATCAAACTACCCCCGGGGTCATCATTTGAACAATTTAGAATATACACTACCCCAGGATGCTTCCATATAAGTTTCAGCTTTTCTGACCCGATGGTTCTTGAGAAAAAGATTTTTAAATATTTTTCCTATATATTTCAATGTAAAAATTTGAATCCCTACTGTGGCCCTACCCAATACCCGAGGATCAGGATTTGAACAATTTAGAATATACACTACCTCAGGATGCTTCCATATAAGTTTCAGCTTTTCTGGCCCGGTGGTTCTTGAGAAGACGATTTTTGAAGATATTTCCTATATATTTCAATGTAAAACTTTGATTCCCAACTGTGGCCCCACCCAATGCCCGAGGGTCAGGATTTGAACAATTTAGAATCTACACTACCCCAGGATGCTTCCATATAATTTTCAGCTTTTCTGGCCTTGTGGCTCTTGAGAAGAAGATTTTTAAAGATTTTTATTATATATTTCAATGTAAAATTTGAATCCCTACTGTGGTTACACCCCATCTCGAGGGTCAGGATTTGAACAATCTAGAATCTACACTACCCCAGGATGCTTCCATATAAGTTTCAGCTTTTCTGGCCCGGTGGCTCTTGAGAAAAAGATTTTTAAAGATTTTTCCTATATATATTTCAATGTAAAACTTTGATTCCCTACTGTGGCCCCACCCAAGCCCGGGGGTCAGGATTTGAACAATTTAGAATCTACACTACCCCAGGATGCTTCCATATAAGTTTCAGCTTCTCTGGTCCAGTGGTTCTTGAGAAGAAGATTTTTAAGATATTTCCTATATATTTCAATGTAAAACTTTGATTCCCAATTGTGGTCCTACCCTACCCTCGGGGGTCATTATTTGAACAATTTAGAATCTACACAACCCCAGGATGCTTCCATACAAGTTTCAGCTTTTCTGGCCCGTTGGTTCTTGAGAAGTAGATTACCCCACCCTATTTTTGTCTTTTCTTGATTATCACCCCTTGGAAGGGGGCTTGGTCCTTTATTTGAACAATTTAAACTCCCCTTCACCCAAGGATGCTTTGTACCAACTTTGGTTAAAACTTACCCAGTAGTTCTTGAGAAGAAGTTGAAAATGTGAAAAGTTTACAGACGGACGGACAAACAGACAGCTAGACAGATGGACGGGTCTTGTTTGATATTATGTGCAGTTCAGGGATAGCTAATGCTTTGGACAACATCATTGTGGAACGTTGGTGAAGATGACGCAAACCAATGTAGCGATTCTGTGCTGCTATTGTTACGCGTTGTCTGTCATACTTTTTCAATCATTTGTTGTACCATGCTGTTGGTATGTGTTACAGATGAGATATGGTACTTTGTGCAACATTAAAAACCTCTTGCAATTGTAGACTGTGTTACACCTGATCCCATTCGCCCAATTTCCTATTTTTGAGTTGTACATTATTCATGTTCATTTTTAAATAGCGTCAATTTCCAAACGTACGACAATCAAAAAATCGACAACCCCAGCTTTTGATAGTCCTTTTGTACCTGCACAGGATAAAACTCTGCCTTTCAGTTAAATGAAAGGTGACTAAAAGATTGCTGAAAGGTGACTGAATGACAGAGCTCTGCCATTCAGTTACCATTCCAGACCTTTCAGTGACCATTCAGTTGACTGAAAGGTGCAGTTTCATCTTGTGCTGAATGATGTGGATCAGAAACCAACCAAAAAAGTGTTAAAAAAGACCAAATTTTATCATTTTGCAAAATAAGGTCTTGTTGTATGTGAATTTTGTTTAAGACTGGTTGTCTAGTTTTAAAACAAAGGCGTTAAACATGATGTATTTAACTCGAATGAATCATATTCATCTTAAAGAAATTCATGACAAAACAATTTAATATTATTCAGCTTTTATTCATGTTATGCGTTTCTTTATTTCTTTAAGAGGAAATTTTCTTTTAACGTATACATGTACTTAGCAGTAAATACATCGATTCCGCTTACGTCACAATACCCAATATCAACGTCTGGTCCAAAAGCCATATCAATTATGCGACCGGCGTGCAAAAATCCAGATCAAACCGGAAGTAATGTTTTATAAAGTTAAAAGTTAGTTGACTTTTGAAATACATGTAATATTATTCTTGTACCAAACTTTGTTGACTTAATTAGTGTTAAAATGGCCTAAAATTGGTTCTAATAGATTTTTAAAAAAAGGTCATATACATGCACAAACCATTCTTGTGTGAACTAACATATTAAATTTCTAAATTATATGATAAATGGAATACTACATACTAAAATCCATACCATATGTCATATCAACACTCTGGCCCCATATCAACCACTGTCATATTGTCTGACATAAAAAGAATTTTTCTGTTTGCCATTTCTGATTTTAATTTCCAGAGCTATAAAATGAGAATCAACCATTTCACTGCAATTTGCTTGAGAATAAGAAACTCTGATCAATCATCTGCAAACCATTTTAGACCCAAAAACTGCAGCATACATACTGAACCAGAAGAATCCGTAAATAAATTGGTGATATCCAGATTCCTTTCCTCGGAAAGAGAGCAGATTTCTATCAATTTTTATTTGAAAATGTAGCCACATTTTCAAACCTGTTCTAACTTCTTTTTGAAAATTTGAATTAATGACAGGTTAGGAATGATCCGAAAACTATTTGGTTCAAATTTAGGGACAACCCCAAGTGGAGAAGTTTCAAAAGTGGGCGTGGTAAATGTGTGGAATGGGCCTGCGATCTGTTACCTATCAAAAACAGCATTAATATTCAGCAGTCTTCAACATCCTCTGAGAGTTATAGGTTGATTTGTGATTGTAAGGAGTGTGGATTGAAGGGTTTTTATACATCCTAAACAAAAAGCAAATGTGAAGTCTGTAACTAGAAAATTTTTCGTAATCATAACCTTATAACTCATCATTGAAATTTAATGGGTTTACCCGAGTTGGAAGGGAACTGTCATTTCCGTTAGAAAAGGCGGAGTTGGACCGTATGCCATAGATATTGGAGGTAGCGATCATTACAGTCTTAGCAGGTATATGGTAATCTACACGGGTGGGTGTTAAATTTTTGCCCTTTGTTATATACAAATCAATATTTGAGACGTAAGGGCTGTAGTTTCCCAGTACCTCTGTACCTTGTTCGGTTGATTGATTGATTGATTGTATGTTGTTTTACGTCCCATTCGAGGATTTTTCACTCATATAGAAACGTCACCATATACCGGGAAGGGCTTCAAATTTTGACCTTTACCCGGCACTCAGGGCCATTGAGCAGTGAGGGATCTTTATCGTGCCAACGCCTACCGTGACACAGGGCCTCGGTTTTTAAGGTCTCATCCGAAGGACCCGCAACTTTCACTTCAAAGTGCTGAGCGCATGGCGAAGGAACACTACCTATTTTTTATCGGCTTAGGTCAGTCGCGGCCGGGATTCGAACTCACAGCATCCCGAACACAGAGAGAGCGCTCTACCAACTGTACCTTGTTCGGTTATTAGTCCCCTGCCGGTGAAACTGGAGGGGACTTTCGGTTTCTTCCTCGTCTCTCCGACTGTCTGCCCGATCCGTCTAGCTGTCCCTCTGCCTGTCTATCAGTTGCCCCATTAAGTTTTCCCGCATTTTCCCCCAAATGCTTGCAGATAAAATGAGCTGATTTTTGGCTTGTGAGTGTACCTTGATGAGTTACAGATCAAGATTGAATTTCTTTCCGCTTCGATGATTTTTGTCGGAATTACGGCCTTTTTGAATTTAAAGGGGAACAAGATTTTTAACTTGGTTTTCCTCACTTTTACCTAAACGCTTGCGTACATTGAGTTGAGTTTTTGTATGTGAGTCTACCTTAATGAGTTACAGATCATATTTGCATTTTGTTTCGCTTCAATGATTTTTTATGGAATTAGGGCCTTTTTAATTTTACAGGGAACCAGATTACACTAGGTTGCAGGGAACTAGTATTGATTATACAATACTCTCACAATGCTTGTCTCCCCTAACAAAAGTTTATTATAGTTTACTATAGTTAACTTTACTTTACTATAGTTAACTATTATAGTTTACTATAGTTAACTTTACTTTACTATAGTTAACTATAGTAAATACTTTGACTTACTATGAAACGGTACTATTGAACTTTTTATGAGATTTAAAAACTTAAAATCTCCTGAATTCAAAACCAATGATGTTAAATTTGTACAAAAAAAGGTTAATATACAGGTTATATTTCCATTAAATAAAAAAAAATATGCATAGATGAATTAGAGAACAGAAAATATAACAATCTGAAATCCATAGTAAAAAAAACTTTGAGTTGTTATAGTGAAAACTTTGATTTACTATAGTAAAAACTTTGATAATATAGTTAACGATACTAAAATAGAATAGCTCTAATGACAACTCGTGGGTGAAGAGAAAATTCGAACTTTGCACATTGATCCAAATTATTTTTTTCCGCAGTAACATCAAGACCCACAATGCAACGCGAATGTACTCGCTGCTAACCATATTCTCGTGCTAGCAACAAAAAGTAGACAAATAGAAAAGTCACCTTGATTTAATGAATATTGCAGAGATAAACAGTAGATTAAACAATCTTTGTTAAATTTTTCCCTTTTATAGATTTCGTTATGGTAATGCAACTAACATCCGACGTCATGTGACTTTACAGTCTAGACGTTTCAAATGTCTCGTGCTGTCTGAAGAGGCGGATCTAACTTAAAACTGTGTTTAGTAATACACGTCTGCGCCCGCCTTAATGGTGGCACTGTCAATATAAAATATGTAAAGGAAAAATTTCAGACGTACATGTACTATTTTACAGCATATTCGAGAAGTGGTGTAAATCAAATGTGGATTCTCAACTGAAAACTCAAAAAAAAAAAACAAACAAACAAACAAACAAAAGCAAAACTAAAAAAAAATTTCGAAAATTAAAAATCACAAATTTTTTCTCAAGTCAGTATTATCAAAACGTTTGACTTTTCTTCACTTTATACAACTATTCCTCACGATAAATTTAAAAACTAAGCTTCTTAATACCATACTACCTTAAGCTTCTAGGTTTCATTTCATCAATAATTGATTTCACAGAAATTTCTATTTGGTAACCATGACAAAATAAAAAACTTATATGCATAATTTTCTACCTTAGTGTAGTCTATAAGTGTACAATGTTCTACTGAAATCCAAAAAAAACCTGTAGGATGAGTAGCGTCTTCAAATAATTTAACAAAAATTTCTATCTTAGTACTAGTCAACCTGGCATCACCGTTAATCAGAGTCAAAAACTCGTCAATTGTCACTTTTCATTATTGGATAAAAACGAAGAATGAATAAACAAAAAACCCAACAACAACAAAAACATAAACCAAAAAAAAACAAAACAAAACAAAAACAAAAAAACCGAACAACAACCAACAAAAGAATAAAAAAACACACACAAACAAAAAAAAATATCAAAGAAAACAAAAACCAAACAAGAGAGAAAAAAAACATGCTTACATAATAAGCTCTATATAATCATACATAAACCGTTTCATCCTAAAATGTGAAAAAATACATATGTAGTTATCTCATTGTGAGTAGTAATTATCTATCAAAGATACATCTAGTTTATGCACTTCTGTTCATGCACCTGGTATGCACGCCGGTGTTTTTTTTTTAAATAAACATATGCTTGCATGATTTAAAATTTGTCCATGGAAACCAAAGACACGACAAAAGTTTTACTGTCAATTGATAACTGAAATTTTCAAATTTAAAAAGTAGTTTTGATTTCAGAATAGATACAACAATCTCTTCTTTAAGTTCAATTTTTTTGAAACTTGATATTAAAATATGCCTCTCCTTATGTGTCAAATGAAAGAAATTTACCCACACATTTTTGCCAGTATAATTTGAAATATAGCCCCAATATCCCTGTAAACATAGGGTGAAATCAGACATCAGAATATGCAATGTTAAAGCATTACTATTTGAGACCAATGGGCCATAAATCTCACCTGAGGCACCTTTTCTCTGCTGTTTATAAGATTTTTTTTTTAATTCCTTTATTAATTTCATACAAAACTTTGACTCCATAAAATGGTTACTAATATTATTTGTTATGCATGCAGATTTTTGAAGAAATAAAATGTAAGCAATTTTCTCTGTGACACAAATAAAAAAAATCTTAAACGGAAATTCAATCTTTCTTTTTTTACTTTTTCTTTATTCATCAGCATTGGAACTATGAAATAAATTCTAAAACTCTTTTAAGTGCTAGTCATGTTCTCTTTTTGTATAGAAGAAGGTAAACACATTTTAGATGTAATTCACACGAATGATAAGAGTGGAGAAATACATGTACTTGCTAATAATGATAAAAAAAAACATATTCAATTAAGCACTTTGGTGCAACTAACTTTTACAAGGATTTATCAATTGTATTTTAAATGATTCTACTTAATCAAAGCTAGTGATACTCTGGATAAACACTATGTCCTCGATATTCGAAATAAAAATTGATCAGTCAGTCGTTCTTATTCAGGTCTTGACGTTTTCATTTATGTATGAAGCCCAAGAGTTTATGACACAGTGGACTTTGCTCAAATTCAAGGTTAAAAAATAAAATAAAATATAATATTTTTCATGAATTATTATAATTCTGTTCGAAGTTCAATTGAAATTTACTGCTTTAATCTTTTAAAAAAAATTGTTCGCAGTTCATTTTAAAGATTTGATGCAAATATAAAAAGCTTAAATAAATATATGATATAATTAACATTATTTAACATTAAACTATTAAATTCGGTTGTGCGTTGGAGTAAAATTGGCCAAATATTTTGCCTCTTGATCTGATCTGACAAAATCTTAGAGCTGATTCATTCACAAACATAGTATGAAAACTTTATATGAAAAATGAACAGTAACCACTATATATAACTAAACATTTAAAACTACAAACTGTATTCAAGGAATTCTAAAGATAACGAAAAGTAATAATGCTCAAAAATCTAAAGAAACAATACGAATTTTGAGCAGCACAAACACGGACCTCTGAAAACACCAGAAGTGGGATCAGATGCCACGGAGGAGTTAACATCCCCGACAAACGGCCGCATCCACATACTCATTGTCATGATCGGGTAAACGCAGAAATTCTTGGTCAAAACAGTATGAAAATAATCTTCTATCAATTTGTTTGAAAAGCGTCGGTCAACATTCGACCTAACGACAGAGTGTATTTGCACAAAAGGTCATTGTATCGATTACAGAGTTTGCCATATGTTGACTTTAATGTATGTTCGTGGATTATTGATTGAATAATTTTAGTTACATGTCAAGTTTAATATTATGGTGTTTGTGCTTTGTAGCAAGGATTTGCTAAATACTTATAATTTTCTATGATTGTACCGAAAAGTAGATACATGTTTTAAAGCAGAGCTGCCGCTCAAGCTTTATTTCTGTCCTGTAGATCTAGAAGTCTTTGTCTATATATCATAGGTAAAAGTACCAATACCGAAGATCACATCCCTTCAAAGCTATATTATTCTTATTTATTACGCCCCTTGCAGTGACGGATCCAGGAATTTCATAACGGGGGGACAAAGTAGAAGGCAGGGGAGGGGTCGGGAGGCTGCATTGAAGCCCCCAGTGGGTCTATGACAAAGCCCTGGTGGGGATCCAGGCCATTCCATGGGCGAAGCCCCCAGAAGTTGACAAATTTTACAAATAAGAGATGTTTTTTCCTTGATTTTAGGATAATGGACATATTAGTTCTACATACAAAAAATTCAAACGGAGGGAGGGGGGGGGGCATGCGTACGGCGCACCAGCCCTGGATCCGCCTTTGCTTTTTTTATTTTATACATGTAGTTATGCACCCACCCACCCTTCTTGTGTTCAAGATGCTTCAGTCGTTTGTTTGCAATATAACTTCACAAGAAGTCCTTGATTTTTTGTGTGAAGCTTAGTTTTTAAAAATCCGAAACTGACAGGCTAAAAGAGTATGTATTATTGACGAAAATAATGAAATTGGTAATCAAAGTTCAGAACGCAAGTGCGATGGCGATATTCAAAATTGACATGAAGTCGTTTGACGTTTTAATACACTTAAAGATGTGGTCAAGAGGAAAGATTTTGAAAGGTTTGATAAATACATACCATGCATCACAGAGTTGACCAATATGAATGCATTATGATCAGGTCACATGGTAAGTACTTCTATCACAATAATTGACACGTGGAACACCTGCATGGATTTCTTATAAATAAGTTACAAAATTTATTAAAAAATAATAATAATAATAAAAAAAAGATTTAAAGAAAAGAAAATGAAGATATTAGTTAATAAAACTGTAGTGGTTTGGGTTGTGGATATCGGCTGGATAGCTCAGTCGGTACAGCACCTGACTAGTGATGCAGGGGTCCCGAAGAAAATTAAAGAATATTTGTTGAGGGGATATGTATAGTCAATCAGATTAGAAATACAACGACTATCAGAATTTCGGGCCGTAAAAAAGATCTGATTTTGAATAGATTTCAGGTGTAGGCGAATTTGTGTGTACTGAAGGGGTTAGTTATATTATATTGTTCGTTTGGACGAAGGCTTAAAAAAAGGTGACACACTGCCTGTACAGGTACACATCAATGAATGTTCGGATTAATTAAAAAATCGGCGGACATTAATTTATTTTAGTTATCTACATGTAAAGGCAATGTTATTTCCAGAGACATTTATATTTTCTGTTTTTTATGTCTCGGATTTTTCCTTTTTGTGATTTACCGGTTTACAAAGGCCTGTGTTTTAACAGCTGTTCATAAACGCTGTCAATTAATATATGATCAGAGAAAACAAGACATCTCCCGGTAACTCATTTTTTATGGAAAATATATAGATTGACATCTTAGCATTTACCTGTGTAATTACGATGTTACAAACCGTGACGATGACTGGCTAGGAGGACTACCCGTTATAAAAAGAACTCATGATCAACTTAGCTGACCTATAATTCACTTTAATATATGCTGTAACCGATATTCTATTGCAAAGATAATGGGAAAAAAAGATTTGGGATTTAGAATTTTTCTGTATTTCAAACGCTCAATATGCATATATTTGGGGCGCTCTTGCATATGCACTTATAAAACGTGCATGGTCTGTACATGTACTTGCATGCGTGTACATTGTATGTGTCCGTAAAACCTTAAGAGAGCTGATATATGTGTTCTGATTTTCAGAAAAAATAATGGGAACCTATAAATAATTACATGTTTATCATTCTGTTCGCATACAATAACAAGTTTAGTAGAAAAAAAAATAATTTGTTCAATGTTAGGTGTCTAATAAATTTGTAATATTCAAATTCAGTTACGCATGTATGTCTCATTCTACATATTTTGGAGGCGCGTGTGAATGTGGGATTTTGTATTTCCATACGCTCGATATGCGTATACTTGGGGCGCTTTGTATACATAGTATATACCGTATAACGGGTATTTTCTGCGGTTGGAAATTTTTGCGATTTATCCCCTAAAAGATAGAAAATTAATTTCTGCGTTTTCAATTTCTGCGGTTGCATTATACCGCAAAAAATTATTTACTGGGTATGATCACCAATCTCCAAGAATTATCAGATAGCTACCATGTTTACGTTTTATAAATTCATTGAGACGTATTGATCAAAGTTGCATGTGAACTGGTATTAAGCTATTAAGCTTAACTAAACTACTACGCATCTTTCAGTTAGTCTTTGTAAAATTATGTTGAGTCCCAATTGAAATGAATTATTGCAGTATCGGTCCACCCAAACAACAATAAAAAATCTTTATTCTACATTGTAACAAACGTTTTATGCGATCTATTAAAATATTTTAATATATAGATAATTAATGCATCCAAGCCATATTCTAAAAAATACACTTATAGTTAATTGCCATCAAAATTAATCTGGTGTTTATATTTTAAGCTCAAACAAACAGTTGCATAATCAAGTAACCTAAACTTGACCGTATACAATCACAGGTGCCATGTGCATTGAGGCGTAACTAATCCTGTCAGTCCTCTGCATTGTGTGAAATTCACGAGACAATCAAGCCACTTTGTGTATACAAGCAGTAATTATGGTCTCCAGAGAAAAAAGTGTTAAAGAAAGAAAGAAAAGCTACTATGTGTTGTTTGCAGCTATCGGAGTTTGGACTATTAATTGCGAAATCTCTTCTAGTCATTTACATGTACATGTATATCCGTATAAAATAAAGAAGTAGGTACAAGAAAAGATGTTTTTGTATAAACTTATTAAATTGATATTATTTACAGCAACGTTTTAATTCAATATGTTTTGGAAAAATCCTGATATCTAAAATCTTTCGAATTTCGATGACACCCGAATTTTCTCGCTAACGAGGACATATGCACCACTTATCATACTTGCATGTATAAAATATATATCTGAAGAAATATTAAAAAATATTTTGCGATTGTAATTTTTGCGGATTTGTCCTATCCGCAAAATTCCGCAAAAATTGGACAACCGCAGAAAATACCCGTTATACGGTATACAGTTGTACATTTTAAGGGCGTCGACAAAAGAACGTAATAACTATATTAGATTACGTACATGTACATTTAAGTTTCAAAAGTTCCATTACTAGTAGGAATTAATTAAGGTAACATATTTTGAATTTTATTTTAAATAAAACAGACAATTACCTCGATATCGAGAAATAAATTGTTTATAAAAATAATTATGCAACTTTTCTGTAATTCAGCGAATAAAATATTAAATGAAATGCACTAGCGATTTAATCAAAGATATTATGAAATAATCTGAAAGATTCAACATATTTATCCACTCATAACTTAGTTTACAAAATGAATTTGGAATGGCCATTCCATGATTTGTTTTGTGTATGACTAGGTAGCTGGATCACACGCCGATTGATCCCCGGTGACCTCCTTTGCCACGCGCTATCGAGGGAGGTGTTACATAATTGTAAACACACAAGGTGAATGTAAAAGGCGTGCACTTAATGGCTGTGAATAGTCTATGCTTCAAAGTTATGTTTTATTTTCTCACTATATTGTTTGTTTTTATATGATAAGAAGAGAAGGTTATCTTTTTTTCCTTTTTCTTAGTAGACTGGTTTATTCGACTTTGAAAAAAAAGAAATAAAAGGAAAAGTTGTCAAAAAATAACTTGGAAATAAAGCACAAAACACTTCAAGAGCCTTATTCTAAGGAATATTAGCATCTAATGTAGCCAGGTTTATTATTTATAGTAAGTTTATTTTAGTTACACGCATGAAGAGCTCTCGTTTACTTGCTGAATGAAAACAGTTACCTGTTAATGGGTCAAGCTCCTGGCGCATTTAAAACACAAGACTCGAACAAAATAACATTTTCATGAGATCAATAAGATGTTAAAGAACAACTTTTTTTACGACAGCCATTTCGAAATATTTACCGTTTTTGAGTTATAAAGCAAAAACTTTAAAGGGCTCCAGATCCCTAATTTGATGGGCCAGTCCCTTTTTAGTGGTGTCAAATGAAAGGCCTTAAAATTGTGCACAACTTTGATTCTACATGTCTTATCAAAATATTTTTAGTTTTAAAGATACAAAGGAAAATATGTGTAAATTTTCGCTCTTTTTGGCGTTCTAATTTTTGACCCCTATATAGCGCCATTTTGAATACAGAAATCGAAAAACAAAAACAGATGTGCACAACTTCAATCCTTCTATTATTTAAATTCGGTAGAATTTCTGCTCCAGATTTTGTAGTCTCGGAGCCTTTGTCTGGAATTGAAGCCCCCTAAATTTTCATTTAAAGGGAAATAACTCAAAAGCGGAAGTGACTTTTTGAACTGTTTGAGAGCATTCTGATAGAGTTTTGTAACGTCTATGAACCCTGCAAATTTGAGCAAAATCCGTTGAGATATGAGCGAGATATGAGGTCTCAAAGTTGGCGTCTAAGAAAAAGAAGAAAAAACTAGAGCCGAGCTCGTTGCAATGCAACGAATAGGTCTTCCGTCGGAGCTCCGGACAGGACAGAGCGACCTTGAGTCAAGGTCATGCAACATTTTAAGGTTATAAACAATCCTGTAAGGGGCATCAACTTTCAATGTTTCAACAGTAGAAAGACAGTAAAGGAATGTAAATTCCCCTGTCAGTGAACTTGAACTTGTCCAAACAACTTTGCGTCAAGCCATGACACATTCTGCAGCTTGTTAAGAGCAAACACCATCTTTATGTCACCGACATAAAAAAAAATCACAGTCACGTATTTTTTCAGACTATTCATCCAAAACATCATATTCTAAGTGACCTCGAATTTAAGTCAAGGCCATTACACACTCTGGATGATATATTTATCATCTTTTCAGTGAAATGCAAATGCATGCAATTTTTTCTATTACAAAAGTATAGACCTTTTTGTTTATTTGTTTGTATGTTGTTTAACGTCCCTTTCGAGAATTTTTCAATCATATGGAGACACCACCATTTGCCGATGGAGATCTGCAAATTTTGACCTATACTCGGCACACATGGCCATTTAGCAGTGAGGGATCTTTTTCGTGCCAGCACCTACTGCCAGACGGGACCTCAGTTTGTACGGTCTCATCCGAAGGATCAGTCTCTGCGTCCCACAGTGGGATTCGAACCTGCGACGTAAGGATCAACTCCATAATCCACGACTCTAGAGCAGACACTCTTACCACTGCGCCACTTGGGCGACTAGACCTTTTTGAATTTTACACTTATTATATCAGTGACCTTGAACTTGCCTAAATGACCTATGTTAAGGTCAAAAACAACCTTTGAACAAATTATAAGCTTCCAGTGATACCCAATGACAAAGATATACCTGAAAAAGAATATTGCACTTTTCTGTCAGTGACCTTGAACTTGCCAGAAAGACCTTGGATCAAGGTCAAAACACATTCTTGGATCATAAGCAATCTCTGTATCAAGTAAATGTTCCAGTGATTTTATATAACAAAGTTATAGCATGTGGAAAAAAAATAATATTTTTCTGCAGTGACCTTGAACTTGCCGAAAATAACCTTTGTTCAAGGTCAGGAAAACCCATCTCAAGCAATCTGAGAAAAAGTTTCCTGTGTTCCTCCCACCCCTTATAAATTTATAATCCAGGCACGAATTTTGCCACTTCTTCTGCCAGTCTAGTACTATGTTACCTCAAACCGGTGGATCATAAGCAATCTTTGTTCCAAGTATGAGCTTCAAAAGTTATAACACATACAGTAATCTTACAGTTTTCTGTCAGTGACCTTGAATTTACAGGAATGACCTTGGATGAAAGTCGTGTCAAACCCTTTAATTTTGTCATAAGCAATTTCTGTATCAAGTATGATACTTGCTATTTTTTTCCAATGACCTTGAACTTGCTGGAATGATGTTGGATCAAAACCATGACACACCTTCGGATCATTAGTAATCTTTGTACCAAGTATGACCTTCCAGTTTCTTCATAACAAAGTTATAATATCCTTGGCGAACTATCACGTACAGACGGACAGCTAGGCAGACGGACAGTGTGATTCCAAAAGACTCAGAACACCCCACCCCAAACCCACACACTTCGTATGGGGGGATATATAAATTCCTTTGTTAAATTATGAACACTCTTTCCGGCCCAAACCTTCTCCCTGGAATCAATATTTGAAAAAAAAAAAATGAATGTATGCTATGTTGGAAATTTTCTCATTCTAGTCCAGGGATTCTTGAGAATACTATTTTCAAATGACCCCATGCGCGGATCTAGAGGGGGTTGGGGGCAGTTAAATGCATATACTAAACAAGAGGCCCATGGGGCACATCGCTCACCTGAGTAACTTTGGCCATGCTGTTCATTACCAGACTCCCCCCTTGTAATACCTATTGTGGCCCCACCCTACCCCCAGGGGCCATGATTTGAACAATTTAGAATCTACACTACCCCAGGATGCTTCCACATAAGTTTCAGTTTTTCTGGTCCAGTGGTTTTTGAGGAGATTTTTAAAGATTTTTCCTATATATTTCAATGTAAAACTAGTATTCCCTATTGTAGCCTCGTCCTACCCCCGGTGGTCATGATTTGAACAATTTAGAATCTACACTACCCCAGTATGCTTCCACATAATTTTCAGCTTTTCTGGCCCAGTGGTTCTTGAGAAGAAGATTTTTAAAGATTTTTCCTATATATTTCAATGTAAAACTTGTATTTCCTATTGTGGCCTCGCCCTACCCCCGGGGGTCATGATTTGAAGAATTTAGAATCTACACTACCCCAGGATGCTTCCAAAAAAGTTTCAGCTTTTCTGGCTCAGTGGTTCTTGAGAAGAAGATTTTTAAAGATTTTTCCAATATATTTCAATGTAAAACTTGTATTTCCTATTGTGGCCACGCCCTACCCCCGGGGGTCATGATTTGAACAATTTAGAATCTACACTACCCCAGGATGCTTCCACATAAGTTTCAGCTTTTCTGGCTCAGTGGTTCTTGAGAAGAAGATTTTTAAAGATTTTTCCAATATATTTCAATGTAAAACTTGTATTTCCTATTGTGGCCTCGCCCTACCCCCGGGGGTCATGATTTGAAGAATTTAGAATCTACACTACCCCAGGATGCTTCCACATAATTTTCAGCTTTTCTGGCCCAGTGGTTCTTGAGAAGAAGATTTTTAAAGATTTTTCCTATATATTTCAATGTAAAACTTGGATTCCCTATTGTGGCCCCGCCCTACCCCCGGGGGTCATGATTTGAAGAATTTAGAATCTACACTACCCCAGGATGCTTCCAAAAAAGTTTCAGCTTTTCTGGCTCAGTGGTTCTTGAGAAGAAGATTTTTAAAGATTTTTCCAATATATTTCAATGTAAAACTTGTATTTCCTATTGTGGCCACGCCCTACCCCCGGGGGTCATGATTTGAACAATTTAGAATCTACACTACCCCAGGATGCTTCCACATAAGTTTCAGCTTTTCTGGCCCAGTTGTTCTTGAGAAGAAGATTTTTAAAGATTTTTCCTATATATTTCAATGTAAAACTTGTATTTCCTATTGTGGCCACGCCCTACCCCCGGGGGTCATGATTTGAAGAATTTAGAATCTACACTACCCCAGTATGCTTCCACATAAGTTTCAGCTTTTCTGGCCCAGTGGTTCTTGAGAAGAAGATTTTTTAATGACCCCACCCTATTTTTGTCTTTTCTTGATTATCTCCCCTTGTAAGGGGACTTGGTCCTTTATTTTAAAAATTTAAACTCCCCTTTCCCCAAGGATACTTTGTACCAAGTTTGGTTAAAATTGGCTCAGTGGTTCTTGAGAAGAAGTTGAAAATGTGAAAAGTTTACAGACGGAAGGACGACGGACAACGGGTGATCAGAAAAGCTCACTTGAACTAACAAGTAAAACTGACCATGCCCCCCCCCCCCCCTTAGAAAACACGGACCCTTCCTCTAAAACGCGGATCTGTGTTAAAATGGTATGAAAAGTCTTAGGTATGAAGCTTTAAAAGTCAACGACCCCCCCTCCCCCATACACCACACAAACACACACACGAAATAGGTTTTTCACGTTTGGGAAAAGAGTTTCTTTTCCTGGCTCGTCAAGAAATTTCTGGGTTGAATTTTTTTTTTATTGGGATCCCCTCCCCTCCCCCCCCCCCTCCGTGGAAAAAAATTCCTTGATCTGCGCCTGGACCCCATCTAATTTTTTCTACATGTATCCGTTAAAAGAGGATGTTACCCTTCATTTGAACACAACTTTACCAAAAATATTCTGTGTTAATTTTCGTTGTTATGGTCCAGTGGTTCTTGATAAGATAAAAATGAGAAAAAATTACGAGTAGCTTTAGAACAACAACGACGATAATGCTTATATAGACCAATATAGCAAACAAAGATAAAGAATTATGAACAGCAAAAGCTTACTTGGGTCTTTGGCTTGGGAGATGAGATATTTATTAAAAATTGAAATTATTTTGTCTTTTTTTTTTACAATCGACGGGCCTGCATTTCAAAGAGAGAGAGAGAGAGAGAGAGAATTTCTAGCTAGGTCTTTGAATAACAGTGAGATCGGTTCAGAAAGAATGTACATGTATATAAAATAGGCAGTGCCTTTCTCTCGGAATTCATCACCTGCTCCTATAAAGCTCCATCCTCACTTGTACTGACATGTACCTGGTAAAACCAACCGACTGCGAAGGAAAACATTCTGTTTATTTCGAGGATGGTGGTTTACGTATAGTGATGAGAGGAAATTTATTCACCTATACGTTCATTAAATATGAATATTGCTTCTGAGTATTTGTATACGATCGCACGACTTTCGTGTTAATTTATAAAAAGTTGGAATATTAAAGCAAAGAACTAAACTAACATTTGTTGTAGATGAATTAAATAATTAATTAGCCGTTTATAAGGTTTTTTTAACATCTGTAAGAACCACTTTATTTTAAAAAACAAATAATCGTCCTATTATTGGCGCCCATGATATATTAGACTATGTGTTTAAATAAAACATAATTCAGATATCGACATTCAAGAGAACAACACATTCTTTTTTCAGTGGCGGAAACAGGAATCTTGAAAAGGTGGCCCGACCAGTTTTGTGTCGGGGTAGGGGCCCAAAGTCACATTATAAATTGATTTATTAAATCTTGTGTATATTTTGGATACAAAAGGGGGCCATGGGCGGATATAGGATTTGTGATGGGGGGCGTGGATAACTTCGTTCAGGCAGGGGGTCTGGGGGCCGCCTTAAGGCCCCCAGTGGGTCCAGGGCGAAGCCCTGGTGGTGGCCCAGGGCGCGAAGCCCCCGGAAGCTCCTGGGTTTTCGTGAATTTTAAGAGTCAGTAAAACCAGACACAAAAATAGTTGTATTGATTACTTCCTTTACACAAAAGCCTATAAGATATGAATTAAGTTTGTAACTTACAATACTCTAAAGTCTTTGTAAGAATTTCACGTCTGCTTAAGAATAATGTACAAATTTATTAATCATTTGATAATTTTTATTTCAAATTTACTCTTGAGAAAGCAGAAACTTTGTGAATCTCCGAACTTCGTGTATGTCAGAAGTCGTTCTGAATCATTATTATTTCAGCAAGGATGCTAGTCAACCTGATATTTGTATGTAACTCTAATGTTATTCCAAAAAGTGTTGTTGTTTTTTTTTTTTAAATTCCATTCACTGACCTACACATGTATCTCCACCGCAGCCAACGAAACAATATAAACAAACACGCTGTAACGTGCAGTTCCCTTTATAGCAGTATGAAATAAACGAAGCACAATGATACACAAAGAATATCTGAATATTGAAAAATTAAATATTGCAACGTTTGTTTTAATAAGTATTATACATATATGACAGATACACTGTAGGGTAGGGTGGTGTAATTTCGACCGATTATTTTTTTATATTTAGATTTGTTCAAGTATGTCACTGCCTATTACATGTATCACGCTCAACATTTACTGGATTATTTTTCCTTCGGAATACCTTTTATTGTTCAGATTACATTGTGTTATATGTATTATTCGTCATGATATAAAATAAATGTGTTCGATTTACAAGATATGTGTGTTAGGTAACTTCAACTGCACACGGGGTATATAAATATAAATGAAATTATTCGCGTCATCTCTAATTTAAAAAAATACATATATATTAATTTAAAATATTCTGTTGTAAAACATAAAAGATTGTGAAAAAATGCTGACAAAAAGAAAAAAAAGCAATTTTCAAAATGTACCTAATTTGAAGACATTAAGTGCACCAGGTGCCTAGAGACTAATTTACCGATTTGTCAAGGCATGCTACAAATATATATATATGCGCAGGCATCTAAACCGCATGTAAACAAAACAGATGATTTTTTCACGGTTATAGAACTAGTTTCTACGGAGTATTCTTGTACATAATACTTATCCTAATACTTTTTTATACGGATGGTGGTCATGATTTTTTTCTGGTAACAAATAGCATTGCGTCATTTTCATTGGTCGAACTGAGTTACCTGCTGACGCCGTATTCATGCAAAGGGTAACTTCGGCCGATTTCTGTTCAGCTGATTTGCATTTTATTTGTAAAAACTAAATACTATAAATTTAAAAGGTATGAATTTAAGTTGCAAATTTAAACATAGTTGATAAATTTCACGCCAGGAATATCCACTGTGTCTTTCTGTATATACAAGATATTTTTAGAGGTGATAAACTGATAATTCCCCGCAATGGTTTAAAAATACTCGTCCGTAATTTTTCGGGCGATAAAGTTTCTTCTTGGATGTAATTTTGCAGTAAAGAAATAAATTTCGCCTATTATTATCAACATTGATTTGTATATGAAAAATGCATTTTCTTTCTGCATAAAATAGATGTGTGTACACTATAATGGGTTATAAACAAATTATTTTAAGGTATTTATGAACAGTCGAAATTAACCAGGTGGTCGAAGTTGCACTCGTCTGTGACCATCCTAACCTATATCCTGACGTTAAAAAAAGTCTTGTATCTATGTAAGTAAATTACTGCATAGTTACACCATTTGATAAATAAATACATCAATCAGTGGATAGGTTTGTAACGTAGACCTTCTGATTTTAAATTAATTTATTTACCTCACTCGGCACACCTCGGCCGATTCGTACCTCATCTGAATGAAGGTAACGGAATCAGCCGAGGTTTGCCGAAATTTATTTACCTTCGACCAGCCTTTAAATATTGCAGTATTTTTCTTTGCATCATCATAGGAAATTGACAAGTGCTGTCTACCCTTCAAACGAAATCGGGAGACGTTTTCCGCTTTGAATAATTATGAGATAATATTCATAGCCTAGGGAATGCAAGGTTTTCAGACTTGATTTTTAAGAAAACCGATACTTGGTCATAAAATAAAATTACCATTTTTAATTGACCATTAATTATAAAACCAAAGTATGGCATTATTAATATTAGTCATGTCATATTTTGAAAATTTTAGAGTGGGGGGCGTGCGCCCCCAAGCCCCACTTAAATCCGCCAGTGGGGGCAGGCCCCCTGAACCTCCTCTATATCTGTCAGTGTTTTCTTTCATTATACGGACTTGCAGAATAAGCGAAATACTCCAGACATTTAATAAAAATCTCAAACCCGATCTAAAACGCGTTGACAAAGTCAAACCAGACGGTTTTAGTTCTTACGGCATTTTTACAGTCATATGAGAAAAGTTGGATAATTGCTGTTAATTTTAAGAAATAAAGTTCGGCATTTTTCAACCTCGTTCGGTATAATATAATTTACTGATAATTTTTTCCGCTAAGGAGGAACACATGGACGAAGGATAAAAAAAGAGGTATTCTGCATGTACATGTACAAATCATTGCTATAATTGTGTACTCGGGATTAAACCCAAAATCCTTCGTTACATTGTATTTGGGTATAATTTTCACATGTTCTCAGGCGGATAATCATTTATTTTTATCTGTCTAAAGACAATAATTTCAGTTAATAGAGAAATGTTTTTATTTCGTCGTTTTTTTCCCCATCCTTTTGGTTTACACGTTTGCTTTGTACACAAAAGGGTGTGTTCATATACCGCTGTTTCTACACGCTATCGATGTGATCAGGGAGAACATGATATCCTCCAGCAATTTACTTCATATGAAAACACTCAATGAAAACATATTAGGTGAAAATATATACACCCATTAGTATCTTAGTACCTTAGTATCGACCTGTTTAATTGCAATGTCACCGATCGTAACGATCGATTCAGGACTTGAATGTAATTTATTACCGTTATTAAAACAACTCGTCAGCTGAGTGGACCTATGATTTAAACAGTAAAATAGGGAAATTCCAGAGTTCGAAGTGTATTTATTTTGGGCGCTCTTCCACATAAACAAATTAAATCGCATTTACGCGTACTTACATGCATGTACCAATAATTTGTGTCATGGGTAAATTCAATTTATTAGATGAAATAAAACAAATGCATAAGATTAATCTTCCTAAACAACACGTTTTTAAAACAATCTATCTGATATAACTGACGGTATAAAATAACAAAGAAAATAAAGGGTTTGTGTTTGTATTTAATTTGGAATGAGAACAAATCTTAACCTGTCAAATCACTTATAAAACATACTTCGTTTTCCAGACAGTAATTCCCATGCGTAATCTTCACACGCAATGACCAAGAGGTCACAAGTTTGAAATGTATGGCTTCTCATTGCGTGAGTTTTGTCAACACATGTCGGAGTAGACTATCTAAGCCAACTGATTCCCAAAGAAAACTGCATAGGAAGGGTTCTTTTTTGGTACACTTTTTAACGGGTAAAATTCATTCGACGCTCGATAGAATTTTCAAATACAAGTGAAATATTGAGGCGGTTAAGTTACATGCGTCCGACCTAGTATTTTGTATGCAATAATATTGTAAGTTAGGAAGAAAATAATACAAACTCAAAAGTACTTAATTTTATTTTCGATTTTCCTGACAATTAAAAATGTGACCTCTACATACAATTATCGTTTTTAATTATATACATCCTGTTTAATGTTCATGAAAGAAATAGCAACTCGTTAATAACATAAGAGAGATAAATAAACTGTTTCTTTAATACGCAAAGAAAGTGGTCTTTTCGGCATTCAAAATGCATTGAATTTGAAGTGAATAAGTGAAAGGCACTTAAGACTAGCTGATTAAAACGAGCGAGTGATAATTAAACAGTAAGACGGAATCATATGAAAGATTCGAAATGATTTTAAAGTAATTTTCCACAAAGCGCAACTATCTCAACAATGCAATGTTTATAAGAATTAATATGCAACTTTCTTGTAATTGAGCGAATAAAATATAAATCGAAATGTACTAGCGACTTCATCAAAGATATGAAATAATCTGAAAGATTCAACATATTTATCCACTCATCATTTAGTTAAAATGTATTTGGAATGGCCATTCTATGGTTTGTTTTGTGTATGACCTTAGGTCGCTGGTTCACACGCCGATTGATCCTCGGTGACCTCCTTTGCCACGCGCTATCGAGGGAGGGGTTACATAATTGTAAACACACGAGGTGAATGTAAAAGGCGTGTACTTAATGGCTGTGAATAGTCTATGTTTAAAGTTTTGTTTTATTTTCTAACTTTATTGTTTGTTTTTTTATGATAAGAAGAAAAGGTTATCTTTTTTTCCGTTTAGTAGACTGGTTTATCCAAATTTGAAAACAAACGAAATAAAAGGGAAAGTTGTCAGTAAATAATTTGGAAATAAAGCACAAAATACTTCAAAAACCTGATTCTAAAGAATATTAGCATCTAATATAGCAAGGTTTATTATTTAAAGTAAGTTTATTTTAATTACACGCATGAAGAGCTCTTGTTTACTTGCTGAATGAAAACACTTACCTGTATATGTGTTATGCTTCTAGCTCATTTAGAACACAAGACTCAAACAAAATAACATTTTCATGAGATCAAGAAGATGTTAAATAACAACTTTAATTACGGCAGCTATTTCGAAATATTTACCGTTTTTGAGTTATAAAGCAAAAACTTTGAAGGGCCCCAGATCCCTAATTTTAGGGACCAGACCCTTTTTAGTGGTTTCAAATGAAAGGCCTTAAAAGTTTGCACAACTTTTATTCTACATGTTTATCAAAATATTTTTAGTTAAGAAGATAAAAAGGAAAATATGTGTAAATTTTCGCTCTTTTTGGCGTTCTAATTTTTGACCCCTCTCTAGCGCCATTTTGAATACAGAAATTGAAAAACAAAAACCGATGTGCACAACTTCAGTGCTTCTATTATTTAAATTCGGTAGAATTTCTACTCCAGCTTCAGTAGTCTCTGAGCCTTTGTCTGGAAATGAAGCCTCCTAAATTTTCATTTAAAGGGAGATAACCCAAAAGCGGAAGTGGGTTTTTGAAATGTTTGACAGCATTGTGAATTTTGTAACGTCTTTAAACCCTGCAAATTTGAGCAAAATCCGTTGAGAAATGAGCAAGATATGAGGTCTCAAATTTGGCGTCTAGGAAAAAAAAAGAATAATAAGAATAATCTTAACCATCAGAATCAGTAGAAGGTCTTCCGCCTGGAGCGGAAGACCTTAAAAAGAATAATAATCTTAACCATCAGAATCAGTAGAAGGTCTTCCGTTGGAACGGAAGACCTTAATTAAATACATTACTTCCCGCCATGTACGTTAGAAAAATTTGGTTGTAACGGTAAAAGATATTAGAAAGTAGACAATTCAAATTGACAAGCAGGCTCAGCAGTCCAGTATGTGATTCATTAACTGATATTGATGGGGAGAGATAAATTGACCATTTAGCCCCCCCTCCCCACTCAAACCCAACTTACTACTCAATGACATGGAGACCGGTCCTTCGGATGGAACCGTATAAACCGAGTTCCAGTGTCGCAGTAGATGCTGGCTCGAAAAAGATCCCTCATTGCTCAATGGCCCTGAGTGACAAGTATAGGTCTGAATTTGCAGCGTTCAGAGGCAAGTGGTGGCGTCTCCATATGAGTGAAAAATTGTCGAGAGGGACGTTGAACAACAGACCAAAAAACAAACAAACAACTACTCAATGACGGGAATTCTAGGTTCTCCCGGTGGAGTTGCATTTTATTATATAACAGATTTTATTTACGGACGTTTAGTAGACCATTAGTTCCCATATGTAACATTAATTCAATGCCATAATTAAATTTTTATTGAGAAAGTGTATTGAATTTATTAGCCCTTGTTTCGTGTAAGGGGATTGCACGTTTAACATCGAGGTACCTCGATAAATCGCCCTAGCGCAAGGGCATACACTTAATAGATCTGGACCATTTTTTAAACATAGACAGAAGAAGTGTTCCTTAACTTGAAAAATGCTGCTGCTCTTTCGTGAAATCGAGAACGTTACTTAATAAACACATAAAATAAAGGTCACGATTTTTTTTCAGATGGAGTCCCATTATTTGTAATTTAAACTAATAAATGCGAATTCTATTTAAAGAAGCAGCATTTTACAGAAAGCACAAGATGTATGGAAACAAACTACGAATTAAAATTTTACTTTGAATGAGGGTATGCCCTTGCAATATTGAAATTTGTTTTAACCTCCATGCAGTACACATTATTTCCATTTATTACGTGACTATCACATAAGGTGTCCAAGCTAAATTCACTACAGAGTGGGGTATACTATGTTATTTTAATCAATATTAAAGTCATCTAATAAAATAATAGCTATACAAAAACAAATTCAATTTAAAATGTGTCTATTTGTGCACGTCTATATTCCATTGATTTCTTCATAGTATGCCTTAACTGTGCTGCGTAGTTATCAAACATCTGAAACAATAGTGTTTAATCCTCCAATGTGTCATGTTCTTCTTCACCCTACAACTATCTGGCTTAAATCACTCATTTTAATTAAGGGAACCCCGATTTTTCAACTGGCATAATAATTTCTATATATATTGAATTTTCTGGAAGATAACGCCAGGCGATGGGCCAAACATGAAAAAGAAGACGTTGAGACGGTCAGAATGGATTAATAGTATCAAATGGATGTTGAAATCTCGCATTGAGCGATTCGGGGGCAATATGAAAACCATCTAACCATTCTGTGTTCAATAATTATCTTTGTTCTTCAAAATCATATGTCAGTCATTTTTAATATTCCCAACAACCAACACGAATTTGCATTACCATATCTATATTGGATTACGAAACTTCATAAAAATCCTTACAAACAAAGATACATAGCGGGTTCCAGTAAATTTTCTATCAAGCCTCTTTCTTTACTCCTCACTAAAATATTAACAGTAGCGAAGAAGAAACTTCAGGACTCTGTGCAACAATATATTTGAGAAGTGGTGTAAATCAGATGTGGATACTTAAAAATTCCAAGGAATTTTTGGAAAATTTGAAATCAGAAATGTTTACCAAAATCAGCTACATAAAAACTTACGACTTTTCAACTTTATATACAACCATTCCCCACGATAAATTAAAGTCCAGGCTTTTTGAAATCATTGACAGCTGCTTTTTCAATAAAAATGGAACTTGTAAATTTACATGCCTTGTCATTGGTCATTGCAAAATTATTTTGTTAAATACATTCTGAATGTACACAGAAGATGCTTGATTTTCTGATTGAAAACACTATGAGGTTTTTGGAGACCAGGTCTTCTAATAATCTATTGGAATTCCCATGGGTACCAATTGCGCCGCGTTATTAGCAGACCTTTTTTGCATTCATATAAAGCAGAATTTGTTCAAAATCTTATACGTGAAAAGAAGAAAACGCTTGCTGTGGCTTTCAACTCGACATTTAGAAATATACATGTAGACGACGTATTGTCAATTAACAATGGTCATTTTTATTCTTATGTCGATACGATATATCCAGGTGAATTTGAAATAAAATATACACACAGTCTGACACATCTGTTTCATATTTGGATATTTTACTAGAAAAAAGACGTTAATGGTAATCTAACAACCATGCTTTTTAATAAACGTGAAGAATTTAACTCTTCAATCGTCAACCTCCCTTACTTATGCAGCAATATACCTTCATCACCTGCATACGGGGTTTATATCTCTTAGTTGATTCGATACACAAGAGCGTGCTCTACATATGAACAATTTCTAAAACCAGGTAAGTTAATGACAAACAAGTTGATAAAAAAGAATATCAGCAGTCTCGTTTAAAGTCGTCATTTCGTAAGTTCTATGGTCGATACTATGACCTTGTCAGCAAATACAATTTATCATTAAGTCAAATGTTGACTGCCTTTTTCATACTAATTATTAGGCCATTATTTACACCCTCAATTGTCGACGGATTTTTCCGTTATTTCCCGATCATGACAATGAGCACACGACGGGTGTGACCGGTCGGCAGGGGATGCTTTCTCCTCCATGACACCTTATCTCACTCTGATGTTTTAGAGTTCCGTGTTTGCTCTGCTCCAATATTGTATTGTTTAATGAATACTGTTCGTTATCTCATATATTTCATGACAGATTTAATATTCCCAATATCAAATTATATTTGAATTGCCTAAATTCCTAAACTACATAAAAATCCTTCCTAACAAAGATACATAGTGGGTTCAGGAAAATGCTCTTTCTTTACTCTTCACTAAAACATTAACATCGGTGAATCGAAAACTTAAGGAGTACCGTACAATAATATATTCGAAAAGTGGTGTAACTAATTGTGGATACTTAAAAATTTCAAGAATCTTTTAGAAAATTTGAAATCATAAAATTTTACCACAAACAATTGCATCAAAACGTACGACTTTTCAACACTTTATACAACCATTCCCTGAAGTTGATATTAAAAAATGCTTAAGTTTCTGATTGACAATATTCATGTTTTTTTTTTTTTGTTTTTTTTTTTTTTTGAGATCAAGTCTTCAAACAATTTGTCAGACTTTCCACGGGTAGCAGTTGCGCCCCGTTACTAGTAGACCTATTTTTGTAATGAATCGATACGCAAGAGCTTCTTTTACATGTGGATTATTTCTAAAACGAGGCAAACTATTGGCAGACAGGATATCAACAGTCTCGTTGAAAGTAAACATTTTGCGAATTCTATGGTCGATATAATGAACTTGTCAGCAAATACAGTTTATCATGAAGTCGAATGCTGACTGACTTTTTTCATACAAATTGTTAAGTCATTTTTACACACTCAATTGTTGTACAGATTTTTCTGTTTGCCCGATCATGACATGGAATATAGGGCAGGTGTTACCGGTCAACAGGGGATGCTTACTCCTCCATGGCACCTGATCCCGCCTCTGATGATTTAAGAGATCCGTGTTTGCTGTGTTTCCATTTTTTTTTTTTTGTTTCTATGGACTTTTGAGCTTGATTACTGTTCGTTAGCTCTATATTTCATAAAGCAGTATTTATTCTAGAACTTCTACTTGAAAAGAAGAAGTCTCTTGCTGCAGCTCTCAGTTAGAGATATCGACGACGTTATATCAATTATCAATATTCGTTTTCATTCCTACGTTATTTTGATATATTCTTTTTGACTTCCAAATAAAAAATACCACAGAATGAAACATCTGTTTCATATTTGGATAATTTACTTAAAAAAAACATTAATTATTATGGCAACTTAACAGCAAAACTTTTTGATAAACGTGATGACTTCAACTTTCCTATCGTCAAGTTCCCTTTTTATGTAGCAATGAAATATATGGAGATAACGAATAGTATTCAAGCTCAAAAGTCCATAATCAATACAAAATAGGAGCAGAGCAAACACGGACCTCCAAACATCAGAGGTGGGATCAGGTGCCATGGAGGAGTGAGCATCCCCTGCCGACCGGTCACAATATATCATTATCACCTTCATATGGAGTTGTGTCTCCCAGTTGATTCGATACGCAAGTGCATGCTCTACGTACAAACAATTTCTAAAACGAAGCAAGATATCGACAAATAGTTGATGAAACAAGAATATCAACAGTCCCGATGAAAGTCAACATTTCCCAAATTCTTGGTCGATACAATGACCTTGTCAATAAATACAATCCATCATTTATTCGAATGTTGACTGACGTATTTCATACAAATTGATAGAGCATTATTTTCACACTGCATTGTGTGCGGATTTTTTCTGTTTGCCCGATCATGACAAGGTGCACTCCTTCACCGCACCTGATCCCACCTCTGATGTTTGAAGAGGTCTGTGTTTGCTTTGCTTCCAGTTAGTATCGTTCCAATGGACTTGACCTTGAATACTGTTTGTCCTCTTCATATTTCATTGAAGTAAGGAACGTCATGAAAAGTAATGTGCATTTACTGTTGCGGAGCTTGTGAAAGCTGAGTTACGCGGTAAGGAAGTTGAAAACTCTGACAAACTAACTAAGCTACTCGATCAATTCTTTGCAAACTATGTGTCAAGTGTTATTTATAATACGTTTTTATGAGTGGGCAAGGAGCTACAGACTGTATTTGAACCGAAAAGCGGTAATTTTGAGAAACTTTCCTTTTGACATTTCAATGTTGTAAAGCGTGTTTCGTTGTGACAAAACATGTTGATTTTAAAGTTAAATAACATGAGTTCCTCTAATCAAATGGAATAAAACTTCACACATAGACAAAATAAATGTTTACTAATGAAATTAAGTTGATCTTAAATTTTGTAAAAATAATTTGTGATCAGTGAACAGGGGATCCTTACTTCTAATCACCTGATCCCACATCTGGAATTTCCGGGGTTCTTATTTTATGCCATGTTTACATATTTGTATTATTTGTGGATTTTTTTATTAGATCGATCGCTGTTCGTTATCTTCAACCTTTTCATGATGAAGAGGACATCGTCTACCTATTTTTTGAATGACCTTCATATACGTGTTTAATTAATTGTTAAATTTATTGATGTATACTCGATATTTATTGTAATAGAGATGAATTGGAAAGTGAGTACTATCTAGATTGCATTTTAAAAATGATTTTAAAACCCCTTACCGTTCGAAGACGAACTCTTCTGTTAACTTGCTAGTCGAGTCACAGCTGTCTCCTGTCGTTATATGCCGTATTATTTTTAAAACTGCATCATCGTGGAGTTTACGAATTTTTTTTTCAAATATATTGAACTTCCATTGTGTCTTTCTGCTTGAATTTTTCTGTAAGATACGTGCACATTTTTAATGGATTACACGTGATCGAAAATGGTATCCGTCATGTTTTGTTTACACTGACATGCAGTTATGTTGATTTATTTATTTTAACATTTGTATGTCATGAATATGAACACAACTTACCTCCGTATCATTATTGTTTTATACTAAATTACACCACTCAGAAGCACTGGCACTAGATTTATATACTTTAAATGAATAATTTAGTTTCTTACACTTTATGATTGATGCTCACTGTTTCCGGTTTGAAGAAGATATCAATCGTGACGTCAGATTTGTATACTACGCCTTTAGTGATTTACTAAATCCGCCCAGAATACTATATAAACAAACGAGATCCTTCATTGGATAGTTTTTATAAAAAGATGCACAAATCATTTTGCTTTCTAAATACCTTAGAGAGTTGGACATCAAATGTCTGGAATTTTCATAACTCTACATATATTTAGGTGATTGCACCTAAATATCTTTCTGGAGTGTCAGACATCCTCGTTATGCTAAAGACCCCCCCCCCCCCATTTTTCTTACAGTATACTTATTGATTCAAAGTAATAACACAAGACAAACGTTTTTTTTTTTTTTTTGGAAATTTTTTTACATATAAAATACGAGGGGTTATCAAAAAGTTCGTGGACTAGCGCCATAAAGTTAAAACCGCTTTAGGTGCATCAATGGATTTTAACACATTTAGTTAGCATCATCTTTTCTATCTATAGAATTAACCATAAATCATAATTTTTATTTTTTTAATAAATTGTTAATGTTTTTTGTAAGCAATGGTATGTCCAGGCGGCGCAACCTCAAATATGACGTTTTTTCTACCTGACTGTAACTGAGATATACTCTTTTGATATGAGCATTTGTCGTCAAAAAATCCAGTTAATCCAGGCATGTGGTACAACACAATTGTTCCGTAAAATTTGCAATTTTTACCCCATTCTTTTAAGTTCTATGAAATTTTATCGTAAATTTTATATGGAGTGTTCAAAAAATTAAGGGCTTGAAAATGACGTCAAAAGGGGGAAGAGGTTTCTTTTTCCTACATTCTATAAAGTTTCGCACCTGGAAAAACTGGAATAGACCTAGGGAATATTTAAACGGGCTACCGAAAAAGAAAATGCATCCAGAGTACTTGTTTTTAAATGCCCAAAAAAGATTCAGAGAGATGAAAGATGCTCAGTTATTGTCGATTCGATTTGTAGTCAGGGTGTAAAAAGTCAGTCGAAAAGTGACGTTGATCATGTTTGGTACAAATTGACCTTAAACAAAAGAAAAGAAAAGTATTCTGGCATAATCGAGCGAGGATATTTCCCTGTGTATAGATTCATGTATAGATGAAACTTTTTCATGGACTTGCATTCTTCTCTTCTTCTTGTTAATAAATTGTAGCAAATTACTATAGTGGACAAGGATTTTACAATTTCTTGTGGTCATTTTAAATATATTGCCTGATTGATTATATAGATTATAAAATCTATAGAAATTTCAAAATTTCTTCCTGAGCATGTATAAATATGTTATAAAATAACATGAATATACCAGACATTCTAGCGCCCGGTTTTACAAAAGAATTTACGACTAGGTCTTATAAATTATATAGTTCTAAACTCTCGCAAACCGTACAATTTTAAGAGTACACTAAATAAAAATTAAAATAATTGAGTTTTTCTTATTCACATTAATCTCGCAATTTAATTGCAAAAGTAGAGTGTGATTTTAATCGGAATTCTTTTTTTAAAACGTATACCAGGATTTTGAAAGGAGACAAATATTCCCGTTATATGGTCAACATACGGTTAATCTGCTTAATACATGTATCTAAATTGGATGATCACTGTTTGGACTTGGAAACATCATCTATCTGTAGTGCATATCTATAAACATTTAATAATACGGTTTTTCCATCCTGTTGATAAATGTTTTCTGAAGAGGGAAACAATAAAAATCACCTTCATCGTTAATTTTTTATGGCATTATGATCATAATTAATTTAATATGCATCATTCTCTCATTATCATTTAGGTTTCAAGAAGATAGAGATCTTTTATTCTTGTCTTCAATTGTCCAGAAAGGATTTATGGCAAGGTTTATAAACCTTCTTTAGAGTCGCGGATCAAAGTAAGGTTGATCCTTACGTCGCAGGTTCCAATCCCACTCTGGCCGGGACGTGGAGACTGGTTCTTCGGATAAGACCGTTTAAGGCGAAGTCCCGTGTCACAGTAGGTGCTGGCGCTAAAAAGATCTCTCACTGCTTTAAGGCCTTTAATGCCGAGTACAGATCTAAATTTGTATACTCTACCTGCAAACGGTGGCATCTCAATATGAGTGAAAATTCTACAGGGGACGTTAAACAAACAAACAAACAAAAAAACCTTCGTAAATTAATCAAAACATACACAATTACAGAGAATACTACATATATATCAGAAATGGAAGAAGGTTTTGTTATAAATTGGTTTAAAAAATAATTGATGCAAACATTTATTTACATTTAATACAAAAAGTTGGTAAAAAGCATGCTATCTGCTTAGGTGTATTGATTGTATATTTCAATTGATGACATTGGCAGTCTGTGATATAAATATTTTTTTTTTTTTCAATTTTTGAAAAAGAAAAGAAAATAAATTTTCAAAATGAAATAAATCTTTTTTACTGGAGATTATTACTGATATTGATCTTTAATGTCATTCAGAGAGCACATCTGATAGCTTGCTACAGAAACTTAAAAAACCAAAAAGACACATCTTAACTCTTTTTTACCAACAAATTTATCAAAACATTTTATTGAAAACCATTGAAGACAAGTGAAAAATGGAAATTATTACAAGCATCTATTTAAGTGAAATCTTCTTCAAAATCGATCAAACAGTGTCTTTAAATGTATGGAATATACGTCTCGTGAAAAAATACTAGTAAGGCATTCGCATACATAACTGATAAGCTTTGGAGAAAGTTTGTTTTGAATGCATTTTAGTCGATTTGCTCATATGGATTCTTAAATCTAGGTTTTACTAGGTAAATCACGATAGGAACTAGTATTAAAACGGCAACAATCGCAATTATGGCTACTATCATCCAACCATCGATACCTGTAAAACAAGAGTTTTATTTTAGATTTCGATAGAAACAATATTACAGGTGATCAAGACATTTAAAATAGACAATTTTATCGGTATGTATAACTGCTTATGTTAACACGTGTTAGTTTTACACCAACCATTTATTTTTTTTAATTTGACGAGTGTTAAATCTATCAAATTCATATTTGACTCATAATTGATTTACTATCTTCAATTTCAATTTAATCAAATCTATATCATGCCTTTTTGGTATCATTTAAAAATATACTTGGATGTCCTATTTATGAAAACTGTTAATGCTACATGTATCTGTGCTTGTATTTTGTTTAATAGTACCCTATAAATTAAAGTATTCAAAAATGCCGAAATAATGCATATAAAGCTTTAGTCACCGGTTTACCTATAATAGTGGTTTCTACTGATGACAAACACAAGCCCACCGTAGCTAAGATAAGAGTGCCATAGTTTTGAATATCGTCATTCTAGTGTGAACTTTTCTTGACTTAGCTAGAGCTATCAATCTTAAACATCCTTTTGAAAGCTTTGCAATAATTAATGAAAATATTAGGTTGTCTACCTTAAAGTACGACTTTTATACTCTATTCTTTGCTAAAATATCATTGTTTTATTATTTTGGACATATTCCGTCAGCAGAGTGTACAAAATATCACAAATTAAAACATTGCCTAAGTCCCTGCTTTGTATACAGAAGATTCAAAATTGAAATTACACTACTTATAATTGTTGAAAAGAGAACCAATGGAGACAAGCTACAGGAAGTCGATAATTTTTTTTATATACCTGAATAAAAGAGGGGAAAAAAGCATCGCATTCCGGAATTACTGATTTATACTACGTATTTAAAATGTTTGACCCCCTTTTTAGAGGTAAGCAAATCTAGATGAAGCTTCAAAAATTTTAATCCAATCTTTCAAAATCCATTTTTTTTTTTGGATAATCAATTGCTTGTAAGCAATTATTCATATTCATAATTCAAATGCATTGCTTTTTCTTTACAAAAAATAAAAAAAGAAAAAGAGGATCTGAATTATGATTTTTTTTCTTCACATTTATTTCCCAGACCCATAACATTAAATTATGAATTATGATTTTGAAAAATTGTTCATAAATTTATTTTAGGCCGTATTAGGAAAATATGCCGTCTATTAAAAGTTAATAAAATTTGGCAAACTGTTCCTTTTCTTAATAAATATAAAACGGGATTTATCTACCTTTTAAGAGCGACATGCAATCAAATTAAAAACAACTTTACCTTTATCATTAGTGTTAGATGTACTGCCCTGTACATGCCAACATGACTGGAAATTGTCAGGCTCCGGCGGGAAATTTTTTTTTGCTTCCATAAGAACCATTGCCATTCCATTTGTATTGTGAAGATCAATATGGCAATGAAAAAACCAAGCACCGGGGTTATCGGCTTTAAATCGAATCACAACATATCCACCTGTTGGGACGATAATCGTGTCCTTCTTTGGTGGATATCTCGTTTTTAAATTTGTTATAGAAGATGCATTTTTGTTCCAAGAATCGTTTTTCCATTTGGCTGAATTGCAATAGTTTCTAGTACCGAAACATGCAATATCATCTGTTTGTGTAATGAACTTTCCCGTGATGTTATTGTATGTACCAAATCCCATTTTTAACACATAAAAGTAATGTCCATGGAGATGAACTGGATGGGACCAACCTTGCCCTTTTCCAATATTTGTAAGAACAAACTGGTAAATGTTATGTTGGACAAGTTCCACAGTATATGTACATGTGCATATAGAATCATCAGTGCAAATTGAAAGATCGCAGTCCGATGATATCCTCTGATCTGAAAGAAGAGGAAATTCGGGAACCTCAAACTGATGTCCATTTACGGAACCAGGTGTATTGCCAGACTCTCCCGGAAATGCAAAATTGAAGAACAATGTTTCATCTACATTTTGAACTTCATCAAATTGTGACGTTGTTTCATTGCCAAAGGCATCATCATACGTGAGACATTTTCTGTTGGTTTCAGAAGAATAATAAAGATAAGGACAATTAAATGTTACACATGGTTTTTCCTTTGAACAAGGATTGGGGGTAGCTTTAGATGGATATACTGAGGGTGATTTTTTATATTGAATGATGGCCTCAGCTGCACGATACTGATTTAGGTATGAAGGAATAACTTCAATACTTTCTGCTACTAACAAGTAGGCTTTTGGAGTTTTATCTGTTTTCAAGATAAAGTCAAATCGTTCTCCTGGATGGATTATGAACGATTCTACTAATAAATCACTTGAATTTTTACCGTACCCTCGTTGGATTTCATATCCATCTGAAGCTATTATATTCATTTCTGGATGTCCTTCAACGAAAACTCGAAAAGGGTATAATGTGGCAGCGCTAATTATTCGAAAGCGATAAAGTTCATTTGGTTCCACCTGAAATGTTTCCAAAGGGGCTCCATTATTTAATGTTAATGTGCTGTAAAACCGACCCTTTCCATTGAAAATTCCAGAATGAAAATGAAATCGACTAAAATTTGCACTATCGACTGCTTGTGTGGTGTCTATCTTTGTACGACTTGTGAGGTCGTAAACTCCTTTTAACATTCGTTGATATATTGCTTCCGGATCATCACTATGGTTCCAGTCTTGCAAAAGAAGGGAAAAACCTCTTTGTGGCTGAGACAAAGTTTCTTGTTGGTAAATAACAAAGCCGCCATAAAGACCCATACTTCTTTGATCTCCAAGATGAGCATGATAGAAGAAGGAACCATGTGGGTAGGCTTTAAACGTATACGTGAAGCGTTGTCCTGGTGGTATAGGACACTGTGTAACGAACCCCACACCGTCGTTATGTGCTGTTTCTCGCTGATGTAGCCCATGCCAGTGAATTGTCATTGAATCTGTGTGCATTAAGTTACGGACATGGATAATCATCTTCTGATTTTCATATGCTTCCAGTAAAGGACCCGGGAATTTCCCATTAATAAGAATAACAAGACGTGAACCATATCCATCAGCTGTGATAACGTTTTGTGTAATGTTCTCAGATAATGGATTTAAACCCCTTTTGTCATCATAACGGTATAGAGACCCTTGTTTTGGCCATACCAAGAATGGATCGGGATACGAGGTCATCATTGTCAACCCGTGTTCTATGGTAAAAGAACATTCACATGTTGCATCCGATTCTCCACATGTACCACTTTTGCATGTAGGTCCATCCTCAGGGCTTTTCCACCAACCATATGAATTTGTCATCGGGAAAAGAAGAAATATATGCAGAAAGAAACGCATTTTCCTGCAAAATGAACGTGACCTCTATGTATATATTGCTACATAATGATTAAATTAAATGTACATGAGTTGACGCTTCCGTAACTAAGACATATAATAAACTTGATTTTGCTATACCTTATAGCAAAAATGACATTCTAAACACCGTTTGGAATTTATATCATAGGACTCCAAACAGGGCCCGCAATGTATATTACAAGGTAATATTGACTACCCAGTTATAGAATTTAGAAAAATTATATCCAGTCCCATAACCAAGAAGTTAATTAACCAACAAGAGGTAATTCTCAAAGGAGCGCGAGAGAGCCATTGCTATGATACAAGATGGTTGCGGCATAAAAAAAGGTCAATTTCTGCAATATTTTATGCTCTTATCGTTATTTTGTTACCATGAGAAGTTTTTGATTTCAATTTTTTTTTGCATTTATTCACACATAAAAAATTCCTAGATTTCTAGAAAAATGTACGTTATCATAATGGTGTCAATGTGTTGGATTGGAAGTTTCAAGAGACCGAAACTGATGCTGACTTGAATCGTCAAGACGCCAGGTAACCACTGCTCCTCAAGATCGTTACATGATGAATTATTTGGATTCACAGGCGTCGAAAAATTATTTGTGGTTATCATGGTCATTGTGGAATAAGTCTCTTCCATTAATTTTATCAGTTATTCAACAAAATCAATTACAATGTTAAAATAAATCATATTGATAAAATGAAAGTTTCACGCAAATTGTTTTGAAACAATCTTAGATCTGTCAGTAACATTGCATGATGCAAGACTACACTTCTACATGTAATGTTCATTAGACTGGCGGGTTAGAAGTTAAGATTAGTATATATGAACTTTATTCTCCTGAAAACAATAGAGTTACTTTATGTCAAAGAAGAAATAAGAAATATCAATATAACCTTATCACGTGCATATTGGGTGTATATCTCTCAGTTGATTCGTTACGGAAGAGCATGCTCTACGTATGTTCAATTTCTAAAACGAGGCAAGTTATTGACAAACAAGTTGATGAAACAAGAATATCAACAGTCTCGCTTAAAGTCATCATTTCGTAAGTTCTATCGTCGATACAATAATTTACACACTAAATTGTCGACGGACTTTTCCGTTATTTCCAGATCATGACAAAGAGCACAGGGCGGGTGTGACCGGTCGGCAGGGAATGTTCACTCCTCCATGGCACCTGATCCCACCTCTTATGTTTTTGAGGTCTGTGTTTGCTCTGCTCCCGATTTGTATTGTTTTAATGGACTATGAGCTTAAATACTGTTCGTTATCTCCATATTTCATCAATGTATTACCAGGGCTCCAAAGCTTTATAGCTTTCACAGTGAAGAGACCGGAGGTTTTGCAAAGAATGAGTTTTTCATAAGAAAAGATAGCGGAGGAGCATGAATAATCTACCGGTACCTCAGGTGAACATATGTATGTAATGCATGGGTATCTTGTGTAACACAAGTAATACGACTGCATCTATCAACACATAACTTCAAAGCAAAGTATACGTTCATTTTCGGCATGAGGAGTATTTCTGCAATACGAGTAAACCCTTATTTTTGAAAACTGATTTAAAAATTACATTAAATATATACCTAGTGTGAGAAGTCACAGAGGAGGGATAATCAAATCCACAGTTCGCACAATACTTCTTAAACAATTCACATATCTCTCATACAAACAGAAAGGTGGGAAAACCTTTTGTGTAATTTGAACCTTTTAAAGGAAATAAACTAAGTAGGTTGCACAATAAAATCATTGCACCGTGTTTACATAACTACACTCAAAAGGCGGTTTTTTAAATCAGTTTTTTAACAAGATTATAATGGTAACGCAGTCATTGGTTACAAGATAAGAGCAAGACAAAAATTTAAAATCATTCCGGCTTACATGTATCTATGCCTAGCTATTACTTTTGGCGATGACCTGGAGTTCAAGCTTATGGAAGTCTCTATTACGCATTCCTTTCAAAAATGTAAAAATAAACTCACTATATGAAATAGACAAATTGACTTTTATTTCACACTTAAATTTCATTACTTTAATTTCATTATTATGCTTCATATACGTTAAGTACAAAATATATGGCTTCTCATCAGAGTCTCATTTTAGACAAATCGAATCAAAGTTTGAACACTGATTTTTCCTCTCATGAAATCTTCAAAACATTATCATAAACGAGATATTTGTTCACAAAGATATGTGTAAAGTTTTTTTCTCTTTCTTGATTTAACTTTCCTCCTTGATTTGTTTGAGTTTTTTTTCTTTTTTTTATTCGCTGTCCGCATCGAAATTAACGTGGAAATTGAAATAAAGTGTTCGGGGTTTGTACACCGCACAAAAACTGTTCAGTCACCGTTAGCTTTTCACTCGACTCATCAATTGATTGACATTTGATTAGTGTTTAATGAGGTACCCAATTGATGGATAATTTAATTGTACACTCGCTTCTGAAAATATTTCTTATATCAACAGAGCTGAACAATCAAACATGATGATCATCCTGGGTACAAGCAAATACCATACATTGTTTAATGTCATGCAATAAGTCTTAACAAGAGGCCCAAGGGCCTTAACGGTCACCTGAGTATAATACAACAACTTTAAGGATCCATAGAATACTAGTATAAAATAAACTGGTAGATGAAGCTTTGTTGCCCAAAAGCAAGAGAAATAGGATGATCAGGATCAATGAATTAATTAGTCTAATATTTAGTAACAACTCATATTAAAATTAAATTCTAATCTGTCCCCAATTTATCACTATCACCATGCAGACTGTTAACAAACTATTGGTAATTCCGTACTATTTTTAACCCCAACTTGTAATCTCTCACATTGGCCTCTCTTGGTCTTTGAAGAACATTTCAATAAGTTATTTTTGTCTCCGTTTAATTATTCTATTATTTACAAGTCTATCTGATCATTAAAACTATGAAAGTAGTTTTTGTATTATACTATAAGATTTCTTGCACAATTATTTTTTTCTGTTAACTTTTCAAACACATTATTTGCAGTGATTACTTATCAAAAGTGAATTGCAAAGGGGAATAACTTCTCTCAGTAGAATACAAATTAATAGAGACCTGGCCAGGACCAGAACATCTGACCAAATGGTCCAGATGTTTAAAAATCTGGTAAAAACATCCTTTTATTAAAACTTTTACTTCATTTGCCTTTAATATGCCAAGGAGCAAAGAAGGTTTTCAAAGAAATAATACATTTTCACTATATATACCATGACTACAGATTCAACACAGCACTACCGTAACACCAAAACCCATGACCCAGGGTCATGAATTTCACAAATTTGGAAGAGGTACCCTCATCATCATAACTCTGCACTTAGTTGAAGATTTTCAAAGAATTAACACATTTTCACTATATTATCAATAGACCCCCTCCCCCCCCCCCAAAAAAAAAAAACACAAAGGCCCTCACCCTGGGACCACAAAGTTTTAAAAATTTTGAAGGAAGCACTATGCACTTTATTATCTGCTCAACACTAAGGATTAGACAGGATTATTTAACAGAATTAAATGCATTTTCACTACATAATTAAAGAGCCCCGCCCTAACACCAGAACCCCTGACCCAGAAGCCATGAAATTCAATATTTTGGAAAAGACACTCTTGCTCATCATAACTATATACTTAGTTTATATATTACCCAGGAGCAGAGGAGAAGATTTTCAAAGAATTAATGCATTTTCACTATATAATCAATAGACTTACATTACTTACTTATGCCTGCTGCCCTTTTTGAGGCATAGGCCGCAGACAAGATTCCTCCAGGCCCCTCTATCCTGAGCAGTGCTTTCAACCTCCTTCCAGTTTTTGCCCATTCTTTTGACGTCTGCCTCTAGATCTCTCCGCCAGGTGTTTTTCGGCCTACCTCTCCTACGTTTTCCTTGGGGGTTCCAGGATAGGGCTTGCCTTGTGATATTATTGTGTGGCTTGCGTAGAGTATGCCCTATCCACCTCCACCTTCTCTGCATTATTTCCTCTTCTATAGGGGCTTGGTTTGTTCTTTTCCACAAATTGATGTTACTTATTTTGTCGGGCCATCTAATCTGGAGGATGCGTCTCAGACAAGAGTTGACAAATGTCTGGATCCTGTTTGTTGTGGTAACGGTCATCCTCCATGTCTCAGAACCATAGAGAAGCACTGCCTTAACATTGCTGTTAAAACTTTGGTGCGTGTTGTAATTCCCTTGGTCTTCCAGATGTTTCCAAATTGCAGGAATGCTACTCTGGCCTTTCCTATTCTTGCTTTTGCTATTCTTGTCCGATTCCGTTCCTCCTTGTTGGTCCACTATACTGCCAAGGTAGGTGAAATGTTCTACTTCCTCTATTTCCTTTCCTTCTATATTTAATGAAGCATGTGATGGTGTGTTTGCTCTTAGAATCTTTGTTTTTGCAATATTGATGTTGAGTCCTATCTGTGCTGATGTTTCTGCCACAGTTTTAATTTTCTCCTGCATTTGTGCCCGGGTATGTGATAGGAGTGCCAAATCATCCGCGAAGTCTAGGTCGTCTAACTGTGACCATGGTGTCCACTGTATTCCATTTCTCCTATTATCTGTGGATGATTTCATTATCCAATCTATTACAAGAAGAAACAGAAAGGGTGACAGTAGACATCCCTGACGAACTCCTGTTTTTACTTCGAATGGTTCCGTCAGTTGTCCTCCATGTATGACCCTGCATGTCAGGTGTTCATAAGAGTTGCGGATGATATTTACCAGTTTACAAGGAACTCCATAATGTCGCAGAAGTTTCCATATTGTCTCTCTGTCAACACTGTCAAATGCTTTCTCGTAATCTTTGAAGCCTACATAGAGGGAGGAGTTCCATTCAGCACATTGTTTGATGATAATGCGCAACGTTGCTATCTGGTCTGTACCAGATCTATTTTTACGAAATCCAGCTTGTTGGTCACGTAGCTTGTCATCCACTTCTTCTTTCATTCTGTTCAGTATGATTCTATTAAATACCTTCCCTGGAACATCTAACAGTGTTATTCCCCTATAGTTGGCACAATCGCTGAGATCTCCTTTTTTGGAAGCTTGATGAGGTATCCTTCTTTCCATTCTTCTGGGATTGTTTCTACCTCCCATATTTTCTGAAAAAGTGGGTGGAGAATGTCGGCTGAGTTGTCAAAATCAGCTTTAAGTGCCTCGGCCTGGATATATCAGGCCCTGCTGACTTGCCATTACTCATCTGTTTTAAGGCTATTTTTATTTCCTCCTTAGTAGGTGGTCCCCAGTCCATGTCTTGGTCCTCGTCTGCTGGTGTAATATTAGGAGGGTTGGGTGGAACTGGCCTATTCAACAATTCTTCAAAATGCTCTTTCCATCTTCTTCTTTGTTCTTCTTCCCCTTCAAGTTGCTTCCCTGCCTTGTCTTTCACTGGCCTTTCTTGTTTACTTCGATCAATAGAGCCCCACCCTAACACCAGAACCTCTGACCCTGGGGCCATAAATTTCACAATTTTGGAAGAGACAGATATGCTCATCATAACTATATATTCAGTTAGTTTGTTTAATACCCAGGAGCAGAGGAGAAGATTTTCAAAGAATTAATGCATTTTCACTGTTTAATCAATAGAGCCACACACCCCCCCCCCTTACTCCTTAACCCCTGACCCAGGGGCCATGAAATTCAAAACTTTGAAAGAGGCACTCTTGCTTATTATAACTATATACTAAGTTAGTTTATTTTATACCCAGGAGCAGAGGAGAAGATTTTCAAAGAATTAATGCATTTTCACTATATAATCAATAGAGCCCCGCCCTAACACCAGAACCCCTGATCCAGGGGCCAGGAATTTCACAATTTTGGAAGAGGCATCATTGCTTATCATAACCATGCACTTAGTTTGTTTTAATAATACCAAGGAGCAGAGAAGAAGATTTTCAAAGAATTTATGCATTTTCACTAGTATATAATCAATAGAGCCCCGCCCTAACACCAGAACCCCTGACCCAGGGGCCATGAAATTCACAATTTTTGGAAGAGGCACTCTTTCTCATCATAACTATATACTTAGTTCATGGGCTTAATACCCAGGAGCAGAGGAAAAGATTTTCAAAGAATTAATGTTTTTTCACTATATAATCATTAGAGCCCCGCCCTAACACCAGAACCCCTGACCCTGGGGCTATGAATTTCACAATTGTGGTAGAGAGCTCAATGCTTATTACAATCATGCCAGCAGTTTGACTGCTTGATGTCCAGGAGTAAAGAAGAAGATTTTTTAAAGATTGCATTAATTTTGATGGTTTTAGTCCCACCCCTCAGGCCCCAGAGAGGCAGGGGCCATGAATTTCACAATTTTTAACCCCCTTTACCCATATATGCTATATGCCAAATTTGGTTGAAATTGGTTCAGTGGTTCCAGAGAGGAAGCTAAAAATGTTCAAAAGTTTACGACCGACGAACGACGTACGACGACGGACAGAAACAGATAGCAATAGGTCACCTGAGTGACTCAGGTGACCTAAAAATAGTATTTTCTGTACGTCATAATCCAATTTGTTTATCAGACAGTACTTATATATATTCAACATACCCTAGCTACACTTATACATGCACTGTCAAGGTAAAGTAACACTATGGTTGAAAGAACTTAAGGTCGTTAAGAAACAGTAAACTATTTTTTGCAAATCAGTTGACTTCTTTACAAAACAATATTCACCCCGAGGCTGAAAGCTGTATTTTTCTTTTTTAGTTTACGATGAGTTGAAAGCTAGTTAACTGCTAGATATTTTCTTTAGTATATATCATGATCTTGTCCACAGTGAAGAAGTAGCATTAAATCTTGGGATGAATCAAAATTTTTCTAGTATTTCATGGTTAAAATCTATTGTGAAAGAAACATTGTTAAATCAATTTTTACAAGACTGGCATATGAGCATAGAAAATTCACCTAAATGTTTAAATTACAGGATTTTTAAAAACAATTTTGGACGAGAAATGTACCTTAGTAAACTCCCGAAAGATTTAAGAGCCATTCTCTGTAATGACTTGAACTTTTATATAGGAGTTGTGGCACGCATAGTCTCAGAATTTCTCCAAACTCTCTATCATAAAAGTCTTTCATACCGTAAACTCCAAACTGGCAAAAATTGGTTGCTATGTGACATGGTTACCATAGCAACATGTCCTAAAGTTTGAAAAATGGCATTTTTCAACATGTTCAGAGTCCCACAGTTAACGTTTGCAGCAAAGCAAACCAGTGGCAATGCCTGTTTCTAAAAGTTGAAGGCCTGTTGTCTTAAATGCATGATAAACATGTTTGGTAAATCAACTATTACATACGTTACTATGGAAACAAAGTATTCAAAAGTAATAAATTTGTTCATTTAATTTTATAAAGTCACACACTTAAGAATAAAAACAATTATAGGTTGAAATGCAAGCAAATAATAGACAAGAGATCCTTGTAACATATACCAAGGACGAAATGTGATATTTCTTATCGGTTGGCAATGGTTGCCATGGTTGTAATACCACGAAAGGATTTTTAATTTACCTTCTTAGTGTTTTAATCTCATCCTTTCTTTTTAAAAAGCATATTTCTATATAACTGATGATCAATTTTTAAAGGCGTTGGTGTGACCCTAATTTTCACATTTCAAAAAATTCAAATTCAATTCTTTAAATAGGGCGTTGCTATGGAAATAAGCCGAAAAAATACGCATAAAAATCTGAAAAATATTTTGTTTCCTTGGATACGTACCCTTGTATGTAGATTCCCAAAACTTTTATGATTGATATTTATGAACAACTAACCTGACTTTCAATTTTGACTATCACCCAATCTCTAACTGGATGCAAAAAGCTGGTACATAGGGTTTAATATTGATATAAAATTAACAAAATCGAACATTTTCACTTCTTGGTAACCATAGCAACAGTGCTGTATTTTTCAACAAACTTTATCAATATATGATATTCAACTTTAGTTCTACCAGATAAGTACTATTCAAGGTGAGTCAAATAACATGTTTCTTGATTAAAAGGTATGTAAATTCCTAAGGCAGCATAAAAATATCACTTTAAACAACTGGTACATTGTTTCCATGGTTACACTGCAAAGTAACAATTAATCCCAATTTTTCTTATGTTGTCGGTGTTGCAAGGTCCTAAGGATTTATATGTGCCCGTCACGAATTTTATTGTTTTTCCTCAAGATAGTAGCATCAACCCAAACTTAGCAACAGATTTTGCATGGCTACACTGTGTTACCATGGCAACCATGAAAGTTATTTTTAGAATAATATTGCCAATACCCAATTACTTCAGGTCAATTATTTTTACTGTTTTTCTCAGGCTGTTGATTGAGTTTGTTCATGTAACACCTATCAATAGTGAATATTGAGCGTTTTACAGCATTTTTCAGCATCTAAAATGTATTCCAGTTGTACTCATGGTTACCACTTACTTAGAGATAAATTCTAAATAGTTTCTTTATAGGATATGTGGCAACAAGGTGTCAAGTTTTTGTGAGAATGGTTTGTTTGTTTTTCTTAGTCTTTATTAAGGCTTAATAAAGATTCAAAGTAGCTGAAAATCTCAATTTTTCCAACTTTTCTGGCTGTTACCATGGCAACCAAGACACATAGCAACAAAATTTTATGTGATGTATGTTTCTGGTGTCAAGTTGTAATAATGGGCAAAGTTTCATCAAAATCGGTTACCATGCGTGGCAAAGAAGTTTAAGTGGTTACAGAGAATCGCTATTAAGAATTATATTGACAAAATTTCGAATTTGTAACCACAAACTTCCAATTGAAGCTGGTAGATGGACTAATACTGATAGATCTTTAAGAATATGTAATTTATGTAATAAACATACTTTAGGTGATGAATTCCATTATGTAATGGAGTGTCCATACTTTTCCTCATTACGTATGAAACTTATTGATAAGAAGTATTGTTTTCATGTAAATACTTATAAGTTTGAGAATCTTATGTCCACCACAAATGTTGACTCACTGATAAAGCTGTCTTTGTTTGTTAAAAAGATATTGGCCATTTTTCAGTAATACTTTGTCATTTCATACTACTCTTCCTTACTTGACTTTGTATTTTGTATATATGTAAATATATTCATGTACCTCATATACCATTGTATGGTCTGAGAGGAATAAACAAACAATTCCACTTTAAATCAATAGATATGAATTCTCTATTTTAATAAATTATGCTAGAGAACAAATTATAATGCTATTATGATATTCATGCGTACATGTACACATCAAAATTGTGATTTATATAATTATATCTAGTCTATTTTTATTACAATATTTAAAAGATTCCTTATTCCAATTGTAGAGTTTAATAATAAGACCGATAAAAAATAAAAGTATTTATATGCTTCCCTTTAGTTTTAACAATTAACTTGTTTTCAGTTTATAATCATATTTTGGCCTTTTATTTGTGGATAGGGTATTATATAGGCTAATGTTGAATTCGATCTATATTGACTGCAGAAACAAAATACATGTAATGTTAAAGCTTAAAACAGGTAACTCAATGTTGAAAACATATACATCAGATTTAAAGTATAATCATGGTTTGGACTTAATCCTTACTTATAAAAATATCACTCTTCCTCGTCATAATGAACTACATATGAAATAAAGTTTGTAATTTTTTTTTCTTGCCAAAAAAAAAAAAAGAAAGGAAAAGAAATTACACATTTTACTGTGACTATAGCCAGACTGTGGGATAATCTAGCAGGCTGTATTGCATGACCGATTAAATTTTGAAATCATTATTGTAAAATATTTTCTTTTATTACCGACATGAAGCATTCTGGGCAAGGCTGAATGTCCTACAGTATATATATACAAGTCATTTATGTATCTCACGTCTGTATGAACGGGGGAAAGGGAAGGGAACATCAGTTGATCCTCTTTCTTTTTTTTTTTTTGCGTATCAAGGAATTTCTACATTAATTTGTGCAACCCCCCCCCCCCCCTCCCCCAACTGCACCAAGAAATATACTGACTGAATGTTTCTGGGGACGTTGTCAAGCGTGCGTCATATTTCCCATTTCAAGCTACATGATATGTACATTTTCGTGTTGTCGACTAGAAGCGTTTCAGTCTAATTTTAAATAAAATATATATATCTTTTAAAAAGCGCTGATTATTTAATTATTTATTTTATTCATTTATGGAAAGTGGCAACTCACGGTAATCCGGAGAAAAAAGGTAATTCATGGGTTTTTCCACCTATAAAACTGACTGATCATGAGAGTCCAGGCTCCATATTACGTTACGCTACAACTCCACACCAAGTAGCACAGGAGAATTGACACTGTATGGAGTATGACTGAGAGTCATACTCCATACTCTCTGGGACTACTTTCCCTACGAATAATGATATGGAGTAATACTGAGCTGTCTGGAGCTTGATTGAGAGTGATCTCCCGTGTAGAATTTTCTACGCCGTGAAAACCAAATGTATTGTTTAGTACCACTACACGTGCTCAAGAGTTCTTGAAAAATTCTATACGAAAGCCAGGAACTTTGCCAATGTCCTTAAATTATCCTTTTCGAAGTCCTCAGTCATTCTCCGTGGTAACCATGGAGGAAATAGATCCGCGCATGTTATATGAATATTTTCGGTATTGGCTGGAGAAATTTCCGGTAAATAAATATAATGCATCTCAGGTGAGGAGGAGGGGGAGGGGGTGGCAATAAAACCTTCTTTATATTTCCATATGTTCCTTGCGTATCAAGTACATAGTAAATAAACACCAACTTCAATTAATCTAATCTGGTATATTACAGATTTCTTTTTTCTTGTCACACAAGGCATTTACCACATACATTATGTAAGTAGGGTTGATCACCCCCTTTCTTATTTTTAAGATTATTTTCCCAATACATTGTATGAATACAGAAACAAATACCCCCTCTTTTTCATGCTATATGAACCAAAGTCTATAGATAAGGATACAGTACAACTAATGATCATTCTAACATAACATTTTTGTGATATACAGGGATAATAAATATGGGTGTTGCTAAAACGCGGAACGGAAAACGGAACGGAAAGCGGAACGGAACGGAAAACGGAAAGTATGATTCCAGGTTAAATCCCTTAAAATATAAAAATAATACCAGAAACAGTATATATCATATAATTTTTTTCATATTTAACCCTTAATTATTAAAATACGAGTTGATTTAGCCATGTTCATTCTCTTATTTATGAAGATGTCTGAACATAGACAAAGCACAGGGTACGGAAAACGGAACAGAAAATATCTAATGCCGTACATATATACATGTAACATGTTTTTAGCGAAAATGCGCGAATTTATCGGTATACCGGTATATCGTGATTTTTTTTATTGCGTGATACGTATCGTGATACGGAGACTAAAATATCGGTATTTGGTACAAAATTAAAATTTCCAGACATTATTCATTTATTTTTTCGAACTATTAAATAAAAATTCCAAGAATTCTAAAAACTGTTGAAAAGTTAAACTAGGACATCCAAACATGCTTTATATTATATAAATAAAAATGAAAAACGTGAAGTTATGTTCTTACAGCGTATTTGTTAGAAAAATTATAGAAATTCATTAGAAATTGTAGCTAAAATTCAGTGTAAAAATATCACAAAATTATCGTGATATTTTGGGGGAAAAATCGTGATATATCACGATACGAAATTTTAGGCGATACCCATCCCTAATAATTTTCAATGCATATGTACATGTACCCATGCACCTTGGGTGTGGATAACGTACATCTCTGTAACCCCCCCCCCCCTTACTAAAATATAAATAACAACTCTATATTTTCTCGAAAATATGTCATTTCCCCATCAATGTCATCTTGACGTTATTCTGGACATATACTTGTATGCTGTCTTTCTTAAATCCCCGTTTCAGGTCCCTATGGATTGCATCAACACTCCTGTACTTGTAATAAACTGTTTTTAAAATTGTTTCCTTAATGGCAGTGATCGTTGTCTCTAATACAAATGTATATATACTCTGTCTTTCTCCTCCGCCTGTTTCAAAACAACATTGCCCCTTTTATAATGACGATTTTGTCTTGGACGAATAAGCCATTTTTTAAATTCAGATTTGGATAAGTACAGGCACGGATCCAGGAATTTTTTGCAGGGGGAGGGGGTCGACCCCAGTCAAAAAAAATTCAAACCTGGAAAATTCTTGACAAGCAACCCTCCCCCCCCCCGTAAAGTCCTTTCCCAAACGTGAAAAACCTATTTCGGGGGGGGGGGGGGGGGGTTAGTCGTTGAGTTCTAAAGCTCAATACTTATGACTTTTCGTACCAACATTATACCGATCCGCGTTTTTGAGGGGGGGGGGAGGGATTGGTCCAAGTTCACTTTTAATTGGTTTAGTATATACATTTAATAACTCTGCAAATTTCAGGGGAGGGGGGGGGGGTCTGGAACCCCGACCCCCCCCCCCCCATCTAGATCCTCGCATGAAGTGAGACATTCTGATAGATAATGGGATGTGAGTCTAATTAATGTGTATTTTATTGAGCATTGCATGTATATATGCCAAATGTTTTCAGGGAAAAAATCATGAATAAATCACATTGTTACGATAACTTTTAATTAGATATGATTTACATGTATTAGATAAAGAATATTGCTTCCTAATTCTGAATTATACCTGTGCTTCGTGAAAATTTGACATAAAATTTTCCGTTTTCCGTTCCGTTCCGCTTTCCGTTCCGTTTTCCGTTCCGCGTTTTAGCAACACCCAATAAATATGACCTCAATATCTTTTGATTGTATGTGGCGAATTTATTCTAGATAAATATACATCGTACTACCATTATACATTCAAATTCGTCACTGCCTTTTATAAAAGAATCGTCCTACGATTTTCCAAGACCTTGATATAACATAAGAGGCCCATGGGCCACAACGCTCACCTGAGTCAATATGGCCCTCCTGTTATTTCATCAGCAGATTTATTCTAACATATTCTCTTATGTAAAACATTAATCCCTATTGTGACCCCATCCTACCCCAGGTGTCATGATTTTTATAGATGTAGCGCTAGCCCCACCCTATCCCTGGCAGGGAAGACCTTAAAACGCAGAATAATAAAAGGTCCGCCCTCTGTATTTCAGATGTCTTACTGTTAGAAAGCAAACATTTTGGACAGGATTTATTTCCGTAACAAAAAAAAAAAATAGTCAAAATGGCAGGGCGGACCTTAAAACGCAGTATAATGAAAGGTCCTCCCTCCGTATTTCAGATATGTTACTTTTACAAATCGAAAGTTTTGAACAGGGTTTATTTTCGTAGCATGAAAAACTAGAGAAAAAGGCAGGGCGGACCTTAAAACGCAGTATAATAAAAGGTCCGCCCTCTGTATTTCAGATATCATACTATTACAAGGCGAAAATTTTGAACAGGGTTTATTTTCGTGGCATAAAAACTAGAGAAAGAGGCAGGACGGACCTTAAAACGCAGTATAATAAAAGGTCCGCCCTTTGTATTTCAGATATCTTACTATTACAAGGCGAAAATTTTGAACAGGGTTTATTTTCGTAACATAAAAACTAGAGAAAGAGGCAGGGCGGACCTTAAAACGCAGCATAATAAAAGGTCCGCCCTCTGTTTTTCAGATATCATACTATTACAAGGCGAAAATTTTGAACAGGGTTTATTTTCGTAGCAAGAGGCTGGGCGGACCTTAGAACACAGTATAATAAAAGGTCCGCCCTCTGTATTTCAGATATCTTACTATTATAGGGCGAAAGTTTATTTTCGTAGCATAAAAACTAGAGAAAGAGGCAGGGCGGACCTTAAAACGCAGTATAATAAAAGGTCCGCCGTCTATATTTCATATATCTTTCTATTAGAAAGCAAAAATTTTGGACAGGGATTATTTCCGTAACATATAAACTACAGAAAGAGTTAGGGCGGACCTTAGAACGCAGTATAATAAAAGGTCCGCCCTCTGTTTTTCAGATATCTTATACAAGGCGAATATTTTGAACAGGGTTTATTAAAATTTTTGGTAGCGTAAAAACTCGTTCAAATGGCAGGATGGACCTTAAAACGCAGTAAAATAAAAGGTCCGCCCTCTGTTTTTCTTTTTTCCCAGATACATGTATCTCACTGTTACAAAGCAAAAAGTATGGAAATGCTGTGAGTTCCAATTGTTTTTTTTTTTCTTTGTTGGTTCGTGTGTTTTGCCAGACTTAAAGATATTTAGGTTTTTAATTTTAGGATGGACGCTAAATTAACTTAGAAAATTCTTGGAATGGCCTAATTGTGCATTAGAATTGCATATACTTATGTAGTAGTGTACTATTTTTTCATTTATAAATGCTGACAAAAAAAACAAAACTTTAATGTCAATTAATCATCCATTCTATGTACATTTGCAGGAGATGTGTCTACTGTTTTGTATATCTTTTATGCAACCATGAACATCTGTCTGAACGGACCAAGGATATATATTATTATTTAATTAGTAATGTTGATGACGTGCAACAAGAGAACTATTACCCCCCCCCCCCCCATCACACACACATAAATGAAAAAGAAATAGCCGCTAAAAGTCGTAAAAATTCTAATTTAAACCAAACTCAAAATCAAAATAAATATAAAAAAATATTAACAAAAGAACACGACTTGGTGGTGTTTTATGAATTTTTATATCAGTCACGATTTCAACAGACACTTTCCTTTTTATTTTAGAGGGAAATACATGTCAAGTTGCTCTGTAAAACCCCTCTATAAATGGTATGCGTTAATAAGATTCTCCCTAGTAAGATGGTGGAAAAGGAGAAAATTCTGTACTGAAGCGTATTTCCTATGGTGGATAATTATAAGCCGGGGTTGTTTCTTTCAAGCTCGCTGCATGTAATTTCCGGAATTTTGCATTGCATTTCCGACATTTTTTGTTTTCATTTTTCACATTTTTTTATTTTCATTTCCGACATTCATTTTTTTTTTTACGTTTCCGGATTTTTTAAGGCCCCTTTCTGGCAATTTAATGTAAACCAAGCAGGCGGAAATAGAATTTTAACAGGATATAAATATTCAATATAACATTTATACCAAATTCCATTTTTCCGATTAAAAACATTGCAATACATGCAGCATTAAGTCTAGTAAAAATACAAAGTCTAGTAATAAAATGCAGTAAATAATTTCAATAATAAACATGCAATTTTTGATCACCAAAAATGCCCACTGAATTATATGTGTTTGAAACCACCGAAAAACAGAATCTCCTCAACTATGAATACTTTATTCCCTCGAACATAGTTTCTGTATGTCATAAATTCTATCTTAACCTTTCTGATCTCAAATTCAATCTGATTATCTTGATCTGAAAAGATGAACACAAATTCACAACACTTACATGTATCCGAGGATAAAATCTTCATAAAATTCTTTTAAATATAGGCAGAAATTATTATTTGGAACTCAATGAACTATTCTGGATTTATTCTTTAATTTTTTTTTATAAGGGAAATTTCAATTCTGTTTTCATTGCCGGAAAAGTACCTTATGATAAATGTCAGAGATGAAAACTTTAAAATGTCAGAAATGAAAACTACAAAATGTAGGCAATGAAATGAACAATATTTAAAAAAAATTCCGGAAATAAAATCCTATGCTAGGCTCATTTTCCAAAAGGGGGGGGGGGGGGGAGGAGGGGTCTTTAAACCCAAGCTCGTTTTTCCGGGAAAAAATATTAATGCGGGAGGAAAGTCTACAACATCGGTAATTTTAAACTATTTGACATGTATCAGCATAATTTTGCTATACCCCACCCACCAAAAATACAACAAGACCATTTATAATCTTTTCTTTTTTTTGCCGGGGGGGGGGGGGGGGGGGTTGTTTTATTGCTTAGAATGTTTAACTCGATTGACTTTGGTTTGATTTTGCCAATTAATGCACATCTTCCTTAACCAGTGTTATCCCCGGGGTAATATTAAGTAGCATGATATGGTTTGTTCCAGTTTTGCATTTGAATTTCAGGTATTGAAAAAAATGTGTGCAAAACGGGAATTTGTCCAGGTAAGATAATTACTTAATTGCTATGGTCTATATCATAGTTGTGAATTTGGAGAAAGAGAATCTACTGAAAGAAAAGGAAGAAAAAATGTTAATTTTGCATTTAATATTTTAATCTATTTCCTTAATTCATTAATAAAAAACATATTTTAAAACATAAAAAATAAAAAATACTAATCAAAATTATACATGTAATTTTATTCATATGATAATAAATGGACAATTACTCTTTATGAAATAAAAAAAAAAAACAGGTTGAAGTAGAATAAGGATATTTGTCTAGATTATCAATTTCATCTTCAGTTTGATTGGACAGTCACAAGTAAAATTTTCAAATTGTATTCTTTAAATATTTATCATAATGCATTATTATAATACATTGGTAAAACACAGGTACATGCAATTCCAGGTAAATCCCCAGATGGGGATCAAACTATAATTGCTATCAAAACATATTTCTATGCCTAATTATCAAATGTGTGCAAAACGGATATATAATCGTTAGTCTTTAACTGGATAAGAAACGATGGTTATAAAAACACAGGGGATATGCGACTTCAAGTTTCGTCAAGTGAGACAATAGGTCTACCCCCAGTGCACAGACATGTTGTTTTAACAACAACGGGGTATAGGCTAGTACACCGTAACACAAGTCCCTGTCAAAGTGACCCTTCAATTATTTTATAGTTAGCTACAATATGAATCGTAAGAATTATGCATAATAATTATTAATAATATAACGAAATATCTTTCGAAAGATATGAAAATTCTTTTTGGGAAGTGGAAGTCGAACGTTGTTAGGAAAGAGACTGTAATGAAATGATCATTGTTGGACTTACGAACACTGCATACTGAACAATGTGCCAGTGAAGGTATACGTATTATATATATGTACTTTTTTTTTTATTTTGCAATGATAATATTGATATCACTTAAACTATAAAACACGGAAGTCGTACATGATTTTCCCATAAGGTAACTCAGGGAGGTATGTACTAGGATAAGGAGCTAACTGCTAACATCAAATTTTGAATAATTTTTTGAGGTTTTGTATTGAAATATTTGATAGCATTAGAAATATAATTAATTGAAACTGACTAACGAAATCCAGCAACTAGCGAGATATCGCAAGACTTGATCCTGTTAGTATATTATACAATGTACATGTACGTCCTTGGACCTTATATGTTATCGTATTAGGTCCCCCCGGACCTTTAAACGAGGCGGACCAAATATTATGCGACACCGGTCACACCCGCCGTGTGCTCCTTGTCATGATCGGGAAATAACGGAAAAATCCGTAGACAATTCAGTGTGTAAATAATGGCGTAACAATTTGTATGAAAAACTTCAGTCAGCATTTGACTCAATGATAAATTGTATTTGCTGACAAGGTCATTGAATCGACCATAGAACTTACGAAATGATGACTTTAAACGAGACAGCTGATATTCTTGTTTCATCAACTTGTTAGTCAATAATTTACCTCGTTTTAGAAATTGTACATACGTAGAGCATTTTTAAATTTTTGTTTTGTGCACTACCTGGGAGGTATGTACTAGGATAAGGAGCTAACTGCTAACATCAAATTTTGAATAATATTTTGAGGTTTTGTATTGAAATATTTGATAGCATTAGAAATATAATTAATTGAAACTGACTAACGAAATCCAGCAACTAGCGAGATATCGCAAGACTTGATCCTGTTAGTATATTATACAATGTACATGTACGTCCTTGGAACTCCATTTTACTGGGAGGGACACTATTATAACAACTATACCTTAAATAATTTAGAAAGATTAATTAAGCAAATTAATTTCGAATCAATAAAGGAGAAAAATCTGCATATTAAACCGAAGGCGGACCTTTTATTATAGAGGCAGGCCGGACCTTATATGTTATCGTATTAGGTCCCCCCGGACCTTTAAACGAGGCGGACCAAATATTATGCGACACCGGTCACACCCGCCGTGTGCTCCTTGTCATGATCGGGAAATAACGGAAAAATCCGTAGACAATTCAGTGTGTAAATAATGGCGTAACAATTTGTATGAAAAACTTCAGTCAGCATTTGACTCAATAATAAATTGTATTTGCTGACAAGGTCATTGAATCGACCATAGAACTTACGAAATGATGACTTTAAACGAGACAGCTGATATTCTTGTTTCATCAACTTGTTAGTCAATAATTTACCTCGTTTTAGAAATTGTACATACGTAGAGCATGCTCTTGCGTATCGAATCAACTGAGAGATATATACCCCGTATGCAGGTGATGATGGTATATTGCTGCATAAGTAAGGGAAGTTGACGATTGAAAAGTTAAAGTCATCACGTTTATCATAAAGCTTGGTTGTTAGATTACCATTAACGTATTTTTCAAGTAAAATATCCAAATATGAAACAGATGTGTCAGACTCTGTGGTATCTTTTATCTCAAGCTCACAAGGATATATCGTATCGACATAAGAATGGAAATAGCCATTGTTAATTGACAATGCGTCGTCGATATATCTAAATGTCGAGTTGAAGGCCACAGCAAGCGTTTTCTTTTTTTCACGTATAAGATTTTGGACAAATTATGCTGGATATGAATACAAAAAAAGGTCTGCTAATAACGGGGCGCCATTGGTACCCATGGGGATTCCAATAGATTGTTGGAAGACCTGGTCTCCAAAAACCACATAGATATTGTCAATCAGAAACTCAAGCATCTTTTTAATTTCAACTTCATGGTACTTGTGTGTACAATCAGAATTTTTTTTAACAAAAAATTTTGCAAATGACCAATGACAAGGTAAGTAAATGTACGAGTTCCATTTTTATTGAAAAAGCAGCTGTCAATGATATCAAAAAGCCTGGATTTTAATTTATCTTGGGAATGGTTGTGTATAAAGTTGAAAAGTCGTAAGTTTTTAAGCTGTTGATTTTAGTAAAATCTTGTGATTTCAAATTTTCCAAAAGTTCCTTGGAGTTTTCAAGTATCCACATCTGATTTACACCACTTCTCGAATATATTGTTGCACAGTACTCTTGAAGTTTCTTCTTCACTACTGTTAATATCTTAGTGAGGAGTAAAGAAAGAGGCTTGGTTGAACATTTACTGGAACCCGCTATGTATCTTTGTTTGTAAGGATTTTTATGAAGTTTTGGAATCCAATATAAATATGGTAATTCAAATTCATTTTGGTTGTTTGGAATATTAAAAATATTCAAAACTGACATATGATTTTGAAGAATTTCTTCCTTAGAAAGGGAACTATGAGTATAAGTTGGATTACCACTTGTAGAATTAAATCCAAGTTCCTCTAAAATACTTTAATATAATGAGCCTTACAAACAAAGACAATGTTGTTACCTGCTTTGTCAGCAGGGACCAGTACGTACTGATCATGTAATTTATCTAATTCTTTTATCACTTCTGAAATATTGAATACAGAAGGATAGATGGTTTTCATGCCCCTCAATCTTTTTATGCGCGATTTTAACATACATCTGATACATTTAATTCATTCTGACAAAGCGTCAAGGTCTTCTTTTTCATGTCTGGCCCATCGCCTGGCGTAGTCCTCTACAGAATCCATAATATTTATGAAATTCCGACGCCAGTTGAAGGATCGGGGTTCCCTATATTTAGGACCTTTTAAAATTAGTGATCTAAGGTCCTCATTATTAACTATATTTACGTCACCAGTAATAACGTGTCCAGCAGGACTATAGTTATAGGGTGAAGAAGAACATGAACACGATGGAGGATTATGTAAAGTATAATAAATAATCATTTTAATTATACATGTTATTTTGATTACGTTGAAACATAAAATGTCGACCACGTTTATAATTGATTGATTCCTTTGAATATAATTGAAAGGTGATTTTAATGAAATCGATAGTAATAGTTTATATTTAGACGTTATTTATATTGTAAATCAGCACCTTGCAAATTTAAGAGTAGCTAGAGCATGTGCTTTATGTTTTGGGCCAAGGGCCATTCAAAAATGTCCACTATTTCTCACCTAATAATGAAGAGAGCATTTTTGGTAGTTTTCTGTATATCAACCTTTGATGAAAAAACAATATTTGGATGAAAGAAAGAATTAAATATTTATCACTAACAGAAAAATTATATATATATATATATATATATATATATATATATATATATATATATATATATATATATATATATATATATATATATATATATATATATATATATATATATATATATAAAGATTTAAATACAACATTTTTTTTTTAAATGAAAGCTAAATGATACCTGGGTCTTTGTCAAATCCTACAGAGTAAGCGTCATGTTTTTGATATAGATCTGTAAAGTTAAAGTCTGGTGCAAACTAATTTCTCTCTGTGTTCTAAATTGCAATACTTATAGACCTGTAGAAAATGCTACATATGCATGCATTACAAAGCTTACTTGAGTCAATTTTTTTCTGCTAATGAAATATTCATAAAAACTTACACTGTGGTCAGAAATAAAGCTTAAGGGTATCATTTCAAAAGTGCAACTCTATGCATTTATAGTTTTCTTAAAAAATAATGTGCAAGTCTGCATGAAAGTATTTAAACATTAAACTAGCCCCACACTGAACCTACGTATCACAGACTAGGCATCAAAATATGGGCATTGCATGCTAATATTTGCATATTAATGTGAGAAACTTTTTGTTATTATTTTAATATCATACTTTAATTTCATTCATATGCTTCTTATACGCTAAGTATAAAATATTTGCTATCTCATCAGAGTCCCATTTGAGATAAATCAAAACATAGTTTGAACATTGATTTTTCTTCGTATGAAATATTCAAAACTCTGCTGCCTTTTTCGTGGTTGGGTAATTTTTTGTCACATTATGATATGTTGCGAACGTAACTTTTCCAGAAATTATCAGAAACGAGATATTTGTTCACGAAGATATTTGTTGTTATTTTTAAATTCTACCTTAAGTTGTTAAAGATTTTGACTTTGTTTTTTTTTATCGCTGTCCGCATCGAAAGTAACATGAAAATAAATTGAATCAAAGAATTCAGTTGACGATTTAATTCACTGTTCAGTCAACCGTTACCTCTTCATTCGACTCTTCAATTGATGAATATTTGATCAGATTTTACGAAGTGACCAAATGAAGATTTGTTAAATGTACGCTCGCTTCTGAAGATATTCTTATGTGTATACATAGCTGAACAATCAAACATGATGATCACTTTGGGTACAAGTGAATACCATACATTGTTTAGTGTCATGCCATCAGACATGGGGTAATCGTAATTTTAATCATTAATCGATTACATTTTTTCGTGTAATCAGAGCCTCCGTGGCGCCTTGGTTATTTCCAGAATTTTTTTGATTTGTGTTTTTACGCTATTTGCATAAGTCACAATATCATTGTTTTGAGATTAAAAGATGTCTTTTCTGTTCATGCAAAGAAATTAATCAAAATTAGTAACTTTTAATCAGATGTACGAAGGTTGTCCGTAAGTTCGTGGGCAATGACCCTTTCGTCAAACTGAAAGGTCCTAGATATACTTATTGTATACTAAAATATTTGTTATGAAAATCCAAGTCAGAATAATTTGGATTTGGTTGTTTGAACTTCTTATTATTGCAAACATCGCGGACTTTAAAGGTCACAGATAGTGTGCACGACAAAGGGATAAAAAGTCATAAACTTTTAAATACAGTTTTTGGATAAATGAGTTTCTTCATAAAACAAGCCAAAACTTAATAAAAATTAATTATGTCTTATATATTGTCATTAGTCATTTGCAAAATTAAATTGTTAAAAAACATTCTGATTGTACACACAAGTATTCTAAAGTTGACATTAAAAAGATGCTTGAGTTTCTGATTGGCAATATCTATGTGGTTTTTGGAGACCAGGTCTTCCAACAATTTATTGGAATTCCCATGGATACCAGTTGCGCCCCGTTATTAGCAGACCTATTTTTGAATTCATATGAAACAGACTTTGTTTAAAATCTTATACATGAAAAGAAGAAAACACTGGCTGTGGCCTTCAACTCGACATTTAGATATATCGACGACGCATTGTCAATTAACAATGCTTATTTCCATTCTTATGTCGATACGACATATCCCAATGAGTTTGAAATAAAAACCCACAGAGTCTGACACATCTGTTTCATATTTGGATATTTTACTAGAAAAAGACGTAAATGGTAATCTAACAACCAAGCTTTATGATAAACGTGATGACTTTAACTTTACAATCATCAACTCCCCTTACTTATGCAGCAATATACCTTCATCACCCGCATACGGGGTTTATATCTCTCAGTTGATTCGTTACACAAGAGCGTGCTCTACGTAAGAAGAATTTCTAAAACGAGGTAAGTTATTGACAAACAAGTTGATGAAACAAGGATATCAACAGTCTCGTTTAAAGTCGTCATTTCGTAAGTTCTATGGTCGATCATCAGTAGTCAAATGCTGACTGACGTTTTTCATACTAATTGTTAGGCCATTATTTACACACTTTTTGTCGACAGATTACAAGAAGTGGAAAACTACTGTTCTATGATGAAAATAGTATATCTCTATTCATGACGTTGTTATAACTCTACCGCAGTGTCAGACTGGACTATGCAGTCTGTGTATACGAAGTGTTTACACTGGAGACGCTCGTATATTACCGAATATTGTTTTAAACTTTAAAAAATTACTCAATAATGGTCTATATGTAAATATTTCGCACACACTTAGCAGTGTGGCATAATAAAGAAAAAATAGCACTAGTCCACGAATATGTGATAAAAATTCAAAATCCATATTTATAACGTCGTGCGGCTTGTATATACAGTATACGTATTTATACCTATGATATTTGTAAAACAGTGTGTACTGTTTTAATTTTCATACATTTATTAATTATCTATTATTCATTATTATGGTATACATCAAAATAATATCGTACACATTTGGTCATTATAAAGAAAATTATTGCATTTGTCTACGAACTTTATGGACAACCTTCGTAATTATGATTGTTTTATAATGTAATCATTAATTTAATCCATTATATTTGAAAATAATATAACCATAAATTCAATCGATTACTTAAAAAATATGTAATTTTAATTTAATCAATTATATTTTAAAGTAATCGGACGTCATGTGCGTAATGTGTACTATGTCATCAGTGTCAGTATATCATAATCCAATTTATTTAATAGACAGTCGTCCGATTTAGTTAAGTTGTGTCAACCATAAATGTTCTTGTCACAAACAAAAAGAGCAGTGTTTTAAAGTGTTTGATACGCATTTTTAAGGAGTGTTTTATCTCAAAGAATAAAAGGTGTTTTAACCTGCCAAAAAAAAAAAGAAATATATTACATGCTGTTTTGAAACATTAACGTATCACAAAACTCACAGAAATCTTGTCACAAACTGACGGCATGCGCAAAAAATCGCATTTCTGTTGGTTAAATATAATTTTAGCCAATATTTTTTAATAAATTCAAATCGCAAAAGTTAAATATGAAAAATGTATGATTTATTGAAAGCAGTTTCCAAATTAGTGCTAATTAAATTTTAAAAATGTTATATCCCATTGTCACAAAAGTACAGTGAATTACGTTACAAAATTCTATTGCCATGAGACCCTATAACCTTTCATGCTTTCCATGTTTATATTACATAATTCTTTGTTGAAAATATATTGTTTTGTATATATAAAAAAAAAGTATTAAATATCAGTTAAGTATATAGAATTGGAAGTTTTTCCCGTTTTTGTGAGCTACATTATCATATCTGTCCATGATAATTACAGGACCTGTATGAAATTCAAATCATTCATTTAAAACGATCAATGATGCCATTAATTTCATTCATAAAAACGATTTTAGAATTGTGTTTTTTAAAGGGTCAAATAACCATCTGCTCTGTGATTTTCTGTACATTTGTTTCGTGTTACATTATATTCAGGGCCAAATTTTTCTGTTAGTGATTAATATTAAATTCTTTCTTTCATCCAAATATTTTTTTTCATCAAAGGTGAACATACAGAAAACTACCGAAAATTAGGTATGAAATGTAGTGGACAGTTTTGAATAGCCCTTGGCACAACTTAACTGAATTTGGGCGAGTACTAATACATAAAGTCGTCCGCCTGGCGCAGTGGTTAGAGCGACTGCTTCAGAGTCGCGAAGTAAGGAGTTGATCCTTACGTCGCGGGTTCGAATCCCACTGTGGGGCGTGGAGACCGGTCCTTCGGATGAGACCGTATGAACCGAGGTCCCGTGTCGCAGTAGGTGCTGGCACGATAAAGATCCCTAATTGCTCAATGGCCGTAAGCCGTGCATAGGACAAAATTTGCAGCTCTCTCCTTCGGCAAGTGGTGGCGTCTCCCTATGATCGAAAAATTCTCGAGAGGGACGTTAAACAACATACAAACAAACAAAAAAAATTAATACATAAAGAACATGCTCTAGCTACTCTTAAATTTCCACGGTGCAGATTTACAATATCAATAACGTCTAAAATTAAACTATTACTATCAATTTCATTAAAATCACCTTTCAAATATACTGAAAGGAATCAATGTATTATAAACGTAATTGAAATTTGGTGTTTCAACGTAATCAAACTAACATTTATAATTGAAATGATTATTTATTATACTTTACTTTTATCATTTATCTCTGTCTCTGTTTTAAGAACTTCTTATTTTCTTTGAACATAACACAATGGGATCTCTTTATTTCAATCCAATCATGTGACAGGAGAGATTATTATTTTTCAGGAGGTGACATAAAGCTTGAATATTCAACAGATTGTTCTATAATGATCAACCATTCATTAAAATAGCTTAAAGTCTTCAATAAACACTCAGCTGGCCATTTATGCAAGTCAGTTGACTGCTCTTCCAAAATATAATTCCGAGGCTAAAAACTGTATTTTTTTCTATTACTTAGTATCAGTTGGTGGCTAGTTAAAGCTTGTCAACTGATAGATATATTTCTTTATATATATTCTATATATCACTGCAGTTACTTGTAGTTTATGTTTTGTTCCACACTGAAGGAGTAACCTTTAATCTTGGGAAGAAGCTCCCATCTAAATATTTAAGAATTTAAAAAAGTGAAAGTATCTTACTAGTTTATTTCAATGCATATGTTAAAACAACTACATTCCTGATTATATGGACCTTCAAAACAATTTAATTTTAAAGGATTCCTTAACAGGAAATTGAAATTCTACCTTCCTTTTTACTAAGGATATATATTAATCTACATCAAATGTACAGACGGTTCATTTTTTTCGATTAATTTTTTTTATTCATCTCCAGCAATTATACTTTAACTGAAAACACTATATTTTCAAGTGTTTATTTAAGAAATACTAATGTGAAATATTTGAATACAACAGTTGCTTATTATATTTTTGAATGATAGATGGGCGTCTGTAAAATCCACAGACTTAGGGTCATGTTCTGTAAAAGGACTGTAAATTACAAATATAGTGCAAACTATTATACCTCTTCGTTCTAAACTGTGATATGTTTAAAACTATGTAAAATGTTCCATATAACACAAAGCTCATTGATCAGTTTTATTTTTACCCCTGAATAAAAACCCTTATTGTGGTAAGAAAAAAAGTCAAAAGGTTTTATTTCAGCAGTGTAAGTTTAAGTGTAAGTTATCTTAAAATAATTTATTATTATTATTATTATTAACCTACTAACCTACCTTTAATGGATTCCTAAACTTCATAAAAATCCTTACAAAGATATATTGCCTGGTCCAGCAAATGCTCTACCAAGTCCCTATCTTTACTCCTTACCACAATATTAACTGCTATTAAGGAGAAACTTCAGACGCACTGTGTTAAAACAAACTCTAGAAATTGTGTAAATCAGATGTGGATCCTCAAAAACTCTAAAGAAAGTTTGGAAAATTTAAAAAAACCAAATTTTTCAAACGACTATTACATCAAAACGTACGATTTTTTAATACTTTATCAGGGTTCTCCATCATTTCAAATTTAACCGTGGCACAAGACTTACTCGAAGTGCTAATGTTTGTGGTCTTTTCGCCATCGAATTCGGGACGTTACCACTACTACTGAAATAAATTGAAAAACATACAGCTCTGCTGAATCACTAGTTTCATATACAAATGGTATTAAATATGTAAATATTTTGACAAATTATAAAATAAATTCAATTAAAAACAATTAATGGATATCGACTTTAATACAGTGAAAATCAAAAATTAAAATGTTTCGAATTTATAACTGTACTGTAACAACCCCCCCCCCCCCCCCAAAAAAAAAAAAAACTACAAACGTACTTATAAATAAACAAATATTAGCTTACAAAATCTTAAATTACTAGTATATAACATAATATACTATTTTTATGGAACTTTCGAAAATCTTTCAAAATAACATCAATAAAAACATAATAACGATACACTGACGATGTTTTTAAAGCTATGTAATTTTAAAATCAGTATTAAAAATCTCATTTGCAATTACCGGGGAGTGTGAAAAAATGGCTTGCCTGTTTTCATTCATGCGTCAAGTCCAGCGAGATCTAGAAGATAAATTGATTGTACAAGCCAAACAATGGACCCTATAATTAGACTAAATTAAGGTTTAGCATTAGAAACGCTACATAAATTGGAGGATCATTTTGAGATTTATAAATTTTTGCATTACATATACTTCCTGATCGACGACGATCTTACTATGGAGCTAATATTTTACTTTTACGGAACTATGGTGCTGATTTTTTAAGTGGGACTGGACCACCACGTAAAACGGCCCATGGAGAACCCTGCTTTATATAACCATTCCTCACGACAAATTAAAAACTAGTCTTTTTGATATCATAGACAACTGCTTCTCCAATAAAAACGGAACTCGGAAATTTTCACATCTTGAGATTGTCCTCAACAAAACGACTCTGTTAAAAATTACTTTTATTCTACACACAATTACTCAGAAGTTGCTATAAAAAAGATGCTGGAGTTCGGAGACCATGTCTTCCAACCAACTGTTGGAATCCCCTGGGCACTATTTGTGTTCCTTTATTAGCCGACCTGTTTTTATATTCGTATGAAACAGAATTTATTAAAAAATTCTGCATATGACAAACGAGATGACGTAAGTTTTTCCACGGTCAACTTTCCTTATTTATGTAGTAGTATTCCGCTATAAGCTGCATATGGTGTTTATGTCTCCCTACTTATTCGCTACTCAAGAGCATGCTCTGAATATGATCAATTTTTAAACCGAGACAGGCTACTCACACATAAGTTGATGTTACAGGGATTTCAACAACCTCGTTTAAAGTCAGCATTTCTATTGTCGTTATAGTGACCTCGTCAGCAAATATAACCTATCACTGGGTTGTTTTTGGCTGACTTGTTTCATACCCATTGTTAGACCTTTGTTTTTGTACATAATTTGACTACGGAATGTTCCGTCTACTTGATCAAAACATAGGGCTCACAGCAGATCTGACAGGTCAACAAGGGATACTTAATCTTCCTAGGCACCTGATCTCACCTCTGGATTTTCCAGGGGTCCGTGATTATGCCCTGTTCAGAGATTTGTATTGTTTGAAGTTTTTATGAGATCGACCACTGTTCGTTATCTGTACATTTTTTCATTTTGTTTAATTATTCGAAATACTTTTCATATATTTTTCATGATAAAAATATTTTCAAAATAAAAAGGTAAATTTGTTTGATAATGTTTTTCAAAGACAATTTATCTATTGTCTTATTCTCTAAAAATTTGAAAAAGCAAAAAGAAAGTGCTATTATACGGCATTTAACTTATATAGGGTATATTGAATTTTTCTTGGATATTATATTTTAATAGAAATCTGCAATCAGCTGACAATAAAATCTCCGATATTTTTAACTCCCTTTTATACAAATTCTCTTTAAAAATGCGTTTATTATCTACCTTTACGTTATAATTATACCATAAAGAAATATTACATGACCCTGTATTTCAAATGTTTACCATGTTCTGTATTCAAAAAAAAGAAGAAGAAATTATTCATTTATTTGTTAAAACTTTAAAATTACAATGCCATGAAGTTAAATATTACAACAGCAAATATTGTTATGAGGCATAAAAATACTTGAAATAAAAGCATCACCAAATCCATGGGTTACTATTTTATGTTAGAAATTTTTTACCCATGTACATTTCAGTGATTTTATGAAGATATTCACATTTGCCATCTTCAGTCCTCCAACTAAATAATTTTGAGTAACTTTATCCTCTTAACTCTATCCCTCTTTAATTTCCATAAAAAAATTAAAGGGGCCTGGACACAGTTGCATTGTTTACATTTTAAATTTCTATGCTTTTCAAAAAATGAATCCAATTAAATGAATTGAACTTATATGAATTTTCTTAGAAGTCAAAGACAACCACATGCTTCTTTACATCACGTCAAACATCTGTTTTTGTAAACAGGGCATGAGTTCTGTTATTGTTAATGTTTACCTTTCACCGAGTATGTTCAATAAGTTAAACTCTGCACACATCAGTGAGCATGGACTGACAATATTGACGAGTTGGTTTTGCTTTCTCACATATATAACTATTCTGAATTTTCTGGATTATAGTTTTAAAATTTTTCGTTAATGCACAACAAATTTTCTACTTTTCTTAAGGTATTTCCACCCTCTTGTGATGTGATAGTTTTTGCAAAAACTGTTATGAATGTAAATTCATACCCAATAGAATTATATCTTTTGGAAGAATGCTTTTCAATTGGTCATATGAAAAATGTTGTTTAGTAAAGTTTTGTTCTTCTAATGTAAAATGTTTTCCTGATTTTCACAATTCAAATATATTTATAAAGTAACAATTATTTTGGAACTTTCAGCATCAGAATTATGTATTTGAGCTAGTGTTTACATAATTTTTATGTTACTGTTATTACTATATTATTACTATAAATACTATAAATATAAAAAAAAATATTACCATAAATGTATGATTTTTTTTATGCTGACATATACTTCTGCTTTTTTTTTTTTGTCTAACATCTTAAAAAATATGGCAACCTATATATTTTTGGCAATTATTAATTAATTAAAACTATATTCAGTTAAAATAAATGCAGTTTTTCTACTTTGAATCCATAAAATTGTGAGGGTGGAAATACCATAAGTATTTAAGATAAAGTTTACTTTGTAAACGTGCAAGAGTGTATCAATCAAACGCGTCCTCAGATTCGTATTATCAATAATTTCCAGATAAAAGAAGTTCCTGGACACGCTTTTACTATATTTCAGTGTGAAATATAGCAACGAACTATATGGAGATAACAAACAGTATTCAAGCTTAAAAGTCCATTTAACAATACAAATTTTGGAGCAGAGCAAACAGTAGCTAATCAACGGAAAGATATAGACCCCGTATGCAGGTGATGAAGGTATATTGCTGCATAAGAAAGGGAAGTGGACGATTGAAATGTTAAAGTCATCACGTTTATCATAAAGCTTGGATGTTAGATTACCATTGACGTCTTTTTCTAGTAAAATATCAAAATATGAAACAGATCTGTCAGACTCTGTGGTATAACATATAATTCATGATATTATACAGAAAATTGAGAAAATATTAACTTCAAATCCGTGTCCAGGCCCCTTTCAAAGGTATCACACAATGAAAAAAATTTTTGATAGCTTGGTTTAGGAAGGGGAATAAATGAATAGGTTTTGGCAAAATGAAAGGTTTTACAATGGTGACACGATCAATACGTGTAATTATTCGTCTATTCCAAAGTAGGATCAATAATTGATTTTTGGTAAAATAATTTTGTAAATATCAGTAATATCTTTCAACTCTACAGAAAAATTTACATCAAACAAAGTGAAGGTTGGGGATTCCCAATCTGATTTTCATTTTGAATGATTCTAAACTTGACCCGAAGTTCTTTTCGAACCAGTCCAAATAATTTTTGTCTTTGAAATGTTTATCTTTAATGCAAAAATTCGAAGTATTAAGAGTAGCGAAAAGCTACGTAAAATAATTTAGCAATTTTGTTCTGGAACAAGTTTGAAACACCCAGATATACTCCCACACGAACGAAAATCTAGATATACAACTAGAATGCTACCTCTTTTTACATTGATAGATAGAAATTTATCATATATGTTTTGTCGATCTATTGCAAATCAAGATCAAACTTTCACGTATTGTGGGCAAATCGAGATCAAACTTTCACATATTGTCGGTCTTTGAATTGAGATCATATTTTCAAATTTTGTTTCGGTCTTTTGCAAATTGAGATCATATTTTCACTTGCTTGTTTTGATTTGTTTGGGTTCTTTTTTACATGTATGTCTAGCGCGAAGTAAAGAGTTGATCCTTTATTCGAGAGTTCTAATTCCACCATGGGACGAGGAGACCGGTCTTTGTCATGAGACCGTATAAACCCAGGAACCGTGTCGCAGTAGATGATGGCACAAAACGATTTCTCATTCCAACTGCCCTTAGTTTCCTAGTAAAAATCTAAATTTACAATCTTCCATCTCAACTGGCAGTGTCCAAACATGAGTGAACAATTCTGAAAAGGCCTTGATTAAGTTTGGGAGCAGTATCAATTTAATTTGAGATAGATGTAATAAGGAAGGGTTTTAGGTGGACATTGTAATATATAAAAAGAAACGTCTATTAACAAATGTTTCATAATATTAAAGTTGTAACAAAATGAAATTTTTCAGTCTTTTAGTATCAAAAGTTGTGAATATTGAAAGATTAAGAATTGCAAATCAAATTACCTGTTATTCAAGCTTTTCAACGGAAATTAAAACAGATGTACTGATAAGGCCAATTTTCTAAAATATGTTTTGAAAGCTTTCCTGGTAATATTCTAAACTGAAAGAAGGAAATCCCAAACACATGTTTGCTCAACACATAAAGTTATCATTTAGCTGATAAAAACTTTTTAAAAGTTTTAAATCGATACATCAAACTGTAATGAATAAATAAGGGAAACATATGCCGAACGAAAGCGCCAATAAATCTCGATTAAAAGTTACCCTTTTTTGATAATAAAGTAAATGATTTGGGGGTTCCATAGGTATCCCAAACATTTGCTGATATCAAGATTTTATTATCATTATGTGTCCAACGGACTCCAACCATGTATATATAATGAAGATGAGCAATTTGTAGGCATTAGGACAACACTGTTTGCAGATATTCAATCATATAGTTTTTATAAGGCACAGGAATTGGCGTCTAGAATAATTCATTTATTTATCAAAAATATTAATGGATTGGCATTCGTGATTTTCGTCAAAAATATACATAAAACAATTACAAGCATGTTCGTTTAAAGCGCACCTCATCATACTCATCGACATTAATGGGAATATTCTTGAGAAAGTTATGTTTTAACGACTCTTAATTATACGTTTAACTTACATCAAGTCTTCAAACATACATTAAAATTTCAGAGCAAATCATTATTTTTACTCACAATTAAACCCTTAAAATAAATAAATAAAAGCTGGTAATAATAGGAGAAGATCCACCATTATATGAAGACATCTCAGTGTAGTACATCAAAGCATCTGCAACAAATTTATATAGATTCTTGCATCATGAGTTTCTCTGTAATTATACATTGCTGGATTTTTTTTTGAAATCCTTACTATTTCATTGACAATGTGTTAATCTTTTCAGGTTTGATGTTTACAAGTTTAGACAGTAATACAACTTATTTCTACGCTACCTGCGAACACGCGTGAGTTAAGGCGAGGTATTGGCGTTTCCATGCAAATGAGCTAATAATAACGCATAAGAGGTATATTTATTATTCAGAGAAAGTTTTGATTTAATTTCTTATACAATAGTACCCACGATGTGTTATAGTCAGTACATATTATGACGTCATATTATGACGTCATTGTTCTTACCTAATAAAACACATCAACAAAACAGCTTCGGCATTTTTTATCGACTTAGGTCAGTCGCGGCCGAGATTCGAACTTACGATCTCCTGATCACGGAGCAAGCGCTCTACCGACTAAGCTACGGTGAATGGTATATAATGCTAAGATTGATTGATTGATTGTATGTTCTTTTACGTCCCATTCGAGAACTTTACACTCATATAGAGACGTCACCATATACCGGTGAAGGGCTTCAAATTTTGACCTTTACTCGGCACTCAGGGCCATTGAACAGTGAGGGATTTTTATCGTGCCAACGTCTGTCGTGATACGGGGCCTCGGTTTTAAAGGTCTCATCCGAAGGACCCGCAACTTTCACTTCGAAGTGCCGAGCGCATGGCGAAGGAACAGTTGCTACCCATTTTTTATCGACTTAGGTCTGTCGCGGCCGAGATTCGAACTCACGACCTCCCGATCACGGAGCGAGCGCTCTACCGACTGAGCTACCGTGAACGGTATATAATGCTAAGAAGAATACTATATAGATTAATAAAACCGCTGCACAAATCCTAGGCATTTTCACATTTGATCGGAATTTGAAGAAACTTATACCAGACTGTACATTTTTGCCCTGATTCAACTCAAAACTTTACATATAGTTATTAAACAACTGAGCTGTGGATATTCGTTCAGCAATATCAGCTCTCCTTGGAAAAGTTTGCTTCTAAATATACCTTGTTTCATCAGTTAAATAAAATAGAGCATGTCCTTGCGCCGAAGCATTTATGCTGATATCCTTTATTATTTACATTTGCAAATATTTTTCTTAGATGAACCTATTGAAGAGAAAATATGTTCAATTCTGTATGAACTTATTAGGGGGTCAGAGGTCATGGCGTGACCGAATCACACAGCGAGATGATATCTTGTCTACATATTTCTGTCACGGTGACACTGGTTTCGGAACTTCTAAGCCGTTAAAGCGATGAAAAAGATAAAATTATTAAAACATATATGTTTTTTTTTTCGTTCAACAAATGATCATTAGTTCTTTCTTCGGTGTGAAGAATGTGTAGATTAGCCTAAAATCACGCTTACCTTTTTAACCCGAAAGTCCTTTGAAGGTATGTAAACTGAAGACGATACCACAGCTTTTGACTTCATATATTAAGAACTCATACAATAAAAGTAAGATTTTTCTCAGTAGCGATCATAGTTCTTTCATTATGAACAGATATTTCCTGAACTGGACTGCTTGAACAGATATTTCCTGAACTGGACTGCTGAACATCAATGTAAGTATTCAAATGTTGGAGCGAGGCGAACTCTCACGACCAAACAGCTTCTAGGTCATTGCGCGTCACAACATAGAAATATGGCGGGCCGTTCGTGTAATAAATGCAGTTCTTTTCAGAATTTTCGTCTCAAATGTAAATAAAAGTAATAAACAACAATGTTAAAAAGTTCACTGGGAAATGAACTTGGTTGGTACGTGATCAAATCTTCTGAGAAGCCCTTCGGGCTTCACAGGATTTGATCACGTGACCAACCAAGTTCATTTCCCAGAGAACTTTTTAACATTGTTGTTTATTTCTTAATAATCTTGTGTAGTAAAAAAAAACAATGACGTCATAATATGACGTCATAATGTGCACTGGCTATATCATGTCGTGGGTACCAAATATGTATTAGAGAATAAGTTTTAACTTTCTCTGTATAATGGATATTGTCCTTAGGCACTTCATTTAGTTTATCTACATAGAAAAGTCTATACCTAGCCTTAACTCACTTGCGAAACAACATATTTTTGATTAAAAAAGAATTTATTGAGCATTTCAAGATTTTAATCTTTGGTTTACTTTTGTGGATAAATTGCTCTTGAATTCTTCACGACAAGATCACGAATATGAAGAGAAACTGGCTTCGGTTCTTTAACATTGATGATAAACTTAATTTGATATGAATTGAAATGAGATACCATTCATGGAATTATTCCATTCAAACCACAAACATCATCATGTGACAACATTGCAACTTTTACTACGTCCTAAGGTCCTAAGGTTGTTATGGCAGATAATATATGTCTCTTTTTGTGTTATGTAAACATTTATTTTTCTCAAAATATTGTTAAGAATATACATTTAGAGATTTTGCAATAATTTATAATAACTAAAATATTATAAACCGTCTTTAATTTTCAGATTCCATACAATCTTGAATTATAGTGAAAAAAAAAATCTTTTTTCAATCAAAGAGGTGACTGTGGTTCGTACTTTCTTTTGGGTAAAATATTATTTATGTTTCCTCATGCTGCACAAACTCACCGCAGCTCTGTTTTTGCTGAGTTATAATCAATGAAATCAACACCATGTTGAGATGAAATATGTCATTTATTAAAAATGACGAAAATAAGAAATATATATACATAAACATGATAGGGGATCAGACCAAAAGGTATTCACACAATACATGTCAATATGCTGATCCCCTAAATTTACAGATAAACAATATTTGCAAAAAATATAAAAAACAGTAAGTATACAGCAAAAAGATGGCACATCAAAAATAAATATGCCACCAAATGTGATTGCCAAACATAATTGGCAATCACATTGTGCCATTCAAGGTGAGGTTGTGCACAAAAATACAAATGTAAACTATATTTCACTGGTTTATACATGATAAAAATGAACATTAAGCTATACCAGCAGTTAAACACTGACCTGGCATCTGTTTCTGCAAGAATTGCTTTACACAAAAAGATTGTGCATATGAAATACATATAAACATGAAAGTCATCTGGTGGATGTAACCAGCAGGCAGTGGTTATATTAATTCGAAAAGAAAATGATTGTCAACATGCACCTAACAGCTTACATATACAAATAATGAAAATAATCATTTCACAAAGACAAATAATTAAAACAACTTAACAATACAGCAGTTAAACACTGACCTGTACTGTGGAAATGTAACTACATCTACATATATACACCTTATAAGACAGGTACTGAGATCAAAAGAGAGAGACATCCCTCCTTAATACTTGTAACATCTCTTAAATAAAATTTAAGCAGCAGTTACACACTGACCTGCAACCTAACTTAATAGCAGCAGTTAAACACTGGCCTGCAACAAACTTAATAGCAGCAGTTAAACACTGACCTGCAAACTTACACGTAACCAGTAGTAGCAGCAGTTAGACACTGACCTGCCCTGGGATGGACTGATATAGAAAAAAGGGGGGAGGGAGGAGGGAATCCTATATTTTATTACAACTGAAACGATTTAATTCTAATATATCTGTGCAAAACATTCGAGTTCCATCTGCCTAAATGTTGAATGAAAGTCTCAGAATACCCTAACTGTGCAGCATGCGTTGCTGCACCTATACGAAAACTGTGCCCCTTATAACGTTTGGGATCCAGACCTGCAAATGCTATTGCTTTTGAAAGTTCACTACTGACATAAGAATATGTGACTGGAGTGCCATTGACAAACTGGAAGAAGGGGCCTGACACATGTGGAAATAATGATTTATACTTATAAAGATTATGCACTGGACAAAATTGTGAACTAGGGTTGGCTTGAATAGATATAATGATGGGCTCATTTTTCTGTTGAGATTTATGGTGCCTAAGAACAATTTGAACTGCTGAAGGACTGCATTTTTCTCCACTGAAAATAATGTCTTGTATTTGCAGAACTTTGTCCTTATCTGCTAGAGTTTTTGAGATAACTTCCCCTAAACGCAGAAATGCATTAAAACATAAAAGGAAAAGGGCTTGCAAAAGAACCTGATTTAAAGCTTGTGGAACAGTAAAGACTAGTGCAGCCAAAATTTTGTGCATGATATTTTTTGTTATTGGCAATCTAGCATCCTGAGTGGGTAGTAGCTTGTGACAACCTTTCAGTAGTTTGCGCACAATAAAAGTTTGAGTTGGATCTGGCAAATTGATAATTTTGTGAACATAACCTAATGCCGATATATGTGAGGCAATGCTGCTAGAACTGTATTGTTTCTCAAAAAGAAAACCAATGAAGTTACATATGTCTGTAATAGGCAATGGTAGAGATACTGGATCTTTTCTGTAATTGAGGAAAAGTTGCCACGAATGTCTATAAGCATATCGTGCAGGAGGTGATAAAGCTGCCACAAGGACTGAACGAGTTGAAGAGGTCAAATCTGTAATAGGTGTGCCGGAATGACAGTTGCCTGTTGTTCTAAGTATGGTGCTACCTGTCGTGCTTTCTGAAATTGCAAACGTGACAAACTGTCAGCTACCACATTGTATTTGCCTGGAATATGCTTAGCTTTAAAGAAGATATTATTTGATAGACAAACCAATACCAAACGGCGAAGTAGATGCATAAGATTTTTTTCTTTACTCGACTGTTTATTTATTACCTCCACCACAGCCATATTGTCTGACATAAAAAGAATTTTTCTATTTGCCATTTCTGAGCCCCAAATTTCTAGAGCTAATACAATTGGAAACAACTCCTTCACTGCAATTTGCATGGGAAAAAGAGACTCTGTCCATTCAGCTGCAAACCATTTACATCCAAACACAGCAGCAAACCCTAATAAACCAGAAGCATCTGTAAATAATCGGGTGATATCTGATGATTCCCATTCCTCTGGAAAAAGAACTGATTTTCCATTAAAATTTTCTAGGAAGTGCAGCCACATTGCCAAATCTGCTCTTACCTCCTTATTAAAACGGATAAGGTAATGAGGTTTCACAATCCCTATTGTCAAATCGATTAACCGGCGTAAAAAAGCCCTACCAGGAACCACTACCAAACATGCAAAGTTTAACACTCCAATTAATGACTGAAGTTCCCGTAATGCAACCTTCTTCCTGTTTATAAACTGACGCACTAAATTTTTACATTTCTCGAGTTTGTCAAGTGGAAGGCGGCTCACCATATCAACGGAATCTACCTCAATACCATAAATAGTAATGCATGTCACTGGCCCGAAGGTTTTTTATGTGGAAGAATTAACATTCCTCCACATAACGACAAAAAGTTGTTCAAATCATGTTTGCATTTCTGTGAGTTTGGAGGCCCAATGAAAAAGAAATCATCCAAAATATGAGACATGCCTGAAGCCTTCAGTTTGTTTAACATTACCCATTGAAGAGCTGTACTTAACTGTTCAAATAATTGACAAGAACTGCTTGCCCCCATTGGCAGACAACGCTCATAATAAAATTGACCTTGCCATGTAAAACCCAAAAGATGATAATCAGACGGATGTACTGGTATAATTCGAAAGGCATCTTTAATATCTGATTTAGCCATAAGAGAACCTTTCCCAAACTGACGTACCAGTGCTACAACAGTGTCAACTGAATCATAATGAACTTCAGAACATTCTTTAGGAATATTTGAATTGACTGAATCCTGGGCTGGAAAAGAAAGATCATGAATAATTCTGTATTTATTTGGTTCAGATTTAGGGACAACCCCCAATGGAGAAGTTTTAAAAAGTGGTAGGGGTGGATGTGTAAATGGGCCTGAAATTCTTTGCCTACTTAAACCTGCATTAATATAGTCATCTACAATATCTGGGTGTTCATAGGTTGATTTGTGATTATGAGGAGGGTGAATGGAAGGGGTTTTGACACACCCTAAACGGAAACCAAATGTGAACCCTGAAACTAGAAAATTCAGTTTTTCTTTTTCATAACCTTCTAACTCACTTTTGAGTTGTACTGGGTTTACTGGAGTTGGAAGGGCTACTGCCATTTCTAATTGAGGAAGATGAGTTGGACCGTATGCCTGTACATTGAACTCGGGGGTGGGGACCATGACAGTCTTGGCAGGTATGGGAAAATCTACAAGGGTGGGAGTTACACTTTTGCCCTTTGTTGTACGCGAAGCAGTATTTGGGACGAAAAGGCTGTCGTTTGCCACTACTCCCTTGCAATTTGTTTGGAGACCTAATTCCCACAGAGGCTGCCTTTAACCGTAACTCTGTTACTACTCTTTCCCATGGTAAGAGGGATGTCTCCCTAATTTTCCTAAAAGACTCATCATAAGTCCTCCATGCTTGCTCACCATGGAGCTTGCTTATGTCACGAATAGTAAACATATATTTCAACAGATTGCTTGCCTCCTGAGGGAATTTCTGTAGATATATGGTACTAAATATCAAAAATGCATCTGTCCATTGATGGATTGTTATTGGATTTTTATTTGATGATGTTTGCTGCAGTTCAATTTTACCAGCTTTTACCATAATTGAAAGGGGCTCTTCATTTGAGTTGGGTAAAAGAAGTTTCAGGTCAACAAATTCATTATTCCAAATTTTAAGTTTTAATTTGGAGGAAACTGTAGCCCCAAGAGGCACGCAATCTGTTAATTGAATTTGTGGATTAGTGTCAGAATTACTGCCTGCTGGCTCACCTGTAAAAACATTGTCCAGAAGTGCACCAAGTGCAGAGGCTGGGACCATGGCACTAGCTTGTGGGGTACCATCTGTAACACTCGTAGTTGCTGCAGGGTTAACTAGCTCACTGCTGGACTGTGGCTCCTTGTTTTGGATAACTGATGTGGATGCTTCCCCATGTTGGCTCACGGTTGCCTCAGCAAGTCCATTCTCACTGGATGTTAATTTCTGTTGTTCAGTTAATATGTGTTTTGCCAGTAGTGTGTAGTCAATGGTTGGCAGAGCACTCTGCATCACAGTCTCTGTCTGTTGAGTAGGAGTCACTCGCTTTCGCTTTCTCCCTGTGCTGGAGGAACTGGACTGCTCATCTGCTGCGAGTTCCCCTTTTTTGCTTCTTTTCTTTGGTGGCATTGCTTCTGAAGAAGAGAATATTATTAAAAAACAAAACTCTACAGATTTAGTCTCATCTCACAATGATAATGGCAATACATATTTCAAGTATATGAATGCCAGCTGTGAGATTGTGAACTTGCAATTTTTTTTTTTTTTTTTTAACAGAGTGGGGAATACTGATTCCTAAGCGAAGACAAAATAGTTATCCAAAACAGGTTAGACACATTATGGCACAATTACAGAGAGTCTAATTGACGACATCTGAGTACCTAGCTAACAGCTGTACTCTATTACATGATGAAAATCATTTACCAAATGTCTATAGTTTAACTCCCCACAAAATCCCTGAATTGAATAACTCCTATAACCAAAACTATGTAAATAACAGAGTATCTTTGACTCCTAATTACATATTCAAATTAAACTAAATAAAATTATGTAAAGAAATCTGACCCCAAAATATCTGGGTAACTCCGACCCACACTAAACATGTAAACAACAGAGTAACTCTGACTCCTAACTACATGTTACATTAATCAGAAAATATATGGGTAACTCCGACCCACACAAACATGTAAATAACGGAGTAACTCTGACTCCTAATTACATGTTACATTAATCAGAAAATATATGGGTAACTCCGACCCACACAAACATGTAAATAACAGAGTAACTCTGACTCCTAATTACATGTTACATTAATCAGAAAATATATGGGTAACTCCGACCCACACAAACATGTAAATAACAGAGTAACTCTGACTCCTAATTACATGTTACATTAATCAGAAAATATATGGGTAACTCCGACCCACACAAACATGTAAATAACAGAGTAACTCTGACTCCTAATTACATGTTACATTAATCAAAAAATATATGGGTAACTCCGACCCACACAAACATGTAAATAACAGAGTAACTCAGACTCCTAATTACATGTTACATTAATCAAAAAATATATGGGTAACTCCGACCTACACAAACATGTAAATAACAGAGTAACTCTGACTCCTAATTACATGTTACATTAATCAAAAAATATATGGGTAACTCCGACCCACACAAACATGTAAATAACAGAGTAACTCAGACTCCTAATTACATGTTGACTTTATTCAAACAAATTAAATGGGTACACTCTGACCCACACGAACATGTACATGTAAATACCGCCAACACACTGACTCCTAAACACCTGTTGACATAAGACTAAATATATATTGGGTTTTACTAAAACTGCCCCAACATGTAAATAAAAGAGATACACTGACTCCTAATTACATAATGAACTCAGATCATTTGATGAATAGTATGTGTAATTCTCTGATTCTGACCTAGAAGGCATCAAGAAATATCTAACTGGTTTTACAGGGCAATAACAACAACTAAAATTAAAACATGTGTCATACTTGATTGTTATATATTCAACTACCTATCATACCTGCCTTTTGTGTGCAAACTGAGGTATCTGTCTTTTAATTAGGCACAATTGATATTTAACTCTTCATCTTCAAATGTCACATTGAGAGCATGTCTCAAATCAACACAATATTATCGTGTATGTTTGTTGTTTAATTGTGACATAGAAATACTTTAGTGCTCATAAAAAAATGAACAATATGCAAGGCAAAAATTATACTGGCCTTAGTAATTTAGAAAGCAGGATCACCGCATTCCTGACACTGCGGAGATATTTCCTCATAGGCTGGTCCTCAGTAGGGGCACAGAGCAGATGGACACCATCTGGTCCTAGATATTGCAGGTCATTCCAGAAGGGAAAATCTATAAGCCCGTTATCTGAAACAACCGGAAGCCCGTGAAGTCAAGTACACAAAAAATGCATACGTCATTTTTACTTTCGCTTTTAACTTGCAGCCGTGCTATCGACAATCGTTCATTAGAAAGTGATCAGGCTATGTGAAAATATCTTCAATTGCAGAATCGGTAACAGGGTTTAGATTAGAAAATAGAGACGAAAAGTGTATACGAGGTTGGGTTTTGTCAGAGGAAATCCTTCAGCAATTCATTGAAGTACGTTCAATCAGCACGGGATGTCAATTTGTGTCGTGGTAAGTAAGATTTGTTTTAAAGTATATTTTCGGACGGAAATGTTAATTTTATAAAATATGCCCATATCTTCAAAACATGTAATCTATTTAATAGACTAACTTATAGTTACATGTTATCAATAAATGACATTTTCATTAGATCTTCTATTTAACCTTTCTAAGCCCGTTGCAAATTTACTAATTATTTTCTTTAAAGAAAATTAATTACGGAGAGGAAATATAGACATAAAAAAGTTCTATGGAAAGTTTTTAACTTTTAAAAACTAATTTATAATTCAGTTTTAAAAAAGAGACCTTTATTTAAAAAATTAAACAGACATAAAAAATGCACATATTATTTTTTCAGAAATTCATATCCAAATAAGGGGGATGAATCATATTCTATCAGAAAGATAGATTCCTTATTTCCAAATCAGGGCCCGTTCAGGCATCACAAACAACAAGCATGATTTATACAATTACAAACAGCACAGACTAATTTTGTGTATATATACTAAATAATATAAACTCAGAGGAAAACATAGGTAATCAAAGATTACGAAGCTCACCTCGACGAATGTTATCTACATGTAAGGCAAATTTCACATCATATTTTTTTTCTAGTTAGGGTACATCCCAAGATCAATGGCCATGCAAGTTTGATTTAATTATAGACCTGCTCAAAAAACTTTTGACCTGTTTAGTAATCAAGGTAATTTTTGTCACTTCCAACATCCAAAGCAAGTCTGGAAGTTTTCATCCTTAGATGCCCCATCTATGCAAGTTTAATCATAACAGGCCATAATATTATATAGCTACTCCAAAAAATTACCCTGGTCACTCATCTGGAAAATGTACATCAGATTCAGAATCCAAGGCAAGTCTGGAAGTGTCCATCCCTAGATACATCATCCATGCTAATTTGGTTAAAATATGGCTAAAATTCACTCATGTGGAAAATCTAGGTCAGATCCAGCATTCGAAGCAGGTTGGTTAGTGTACATCCCTAGATGCATCATCCATGAAAGTTTGGTCCAGGTAGGGCTTATAGTTACTTGGAAACGAGACTACTCCTAAATCTAAACCTGGTCTCACATGTGGAAAATCTAGGTCAGATCCAGCATCCGAAGCAAGTGTGGTAGTGTCCATCCCTGGATGCATCATCCATGCAAGTTTGGTCCGGGTAGGGCTTATAGTTACTTGGGAATGGACCTGCTCCTAAAACTTTAACCTGGTCACTCATCTGGAAAATCTAGGTCAGATCCAGCATCCGAAGCAAGTGTGGTAGTGTCCATCCCTAGATGCATCATCCATGCAAGTTTGGTCAAGGTAGGGCTTATAGTTACTTGGGAATGGACCTGCTCCTTAAACTTTAACCTGGTCACTCATCCGGAAAATCTAGTTCAGATCCAGCATCCGAAGTAAGTGTGGCCATGTCCATCCCTAGATGCATCATCCATGCAAGTTTGGTCCAGGTAGGGCTTATAGTTACTTGGGAATGGACCTGCTCCTAAAACTTTAACCTGGTCACTCATCTGGAAAATCTAGGTCAGATCCAGCATCCGAAGCAAGTGTGGTAGTGTCCATCCCTAGATGCATCATCCATGCAAGTTTGGTCAAGGTAGGGCTTATAGTTACTTGGGAATGGACCTGCTCATTTAACTTTAACCTGGTCACTCATCCGGAAAATCTAGTTCAGATCCAGCATCCGAAGTAAGTGTGGCCATGTCCATCCCTAGATGCATCATCCATGCAAGTTTGGTCCAGGTAGGGCTTATAGTTACTTGGGAATGGACCTGCTCCTAAAACTTTAACCTGGTCACTCATCTGGAAAATCTAGGTCAGATCCAGCATCCGAAGCAAGTGTGGTAGTGTCCATCCCTAGATGCATCATTCATGCAAGTTTGGTCCAGGTAGGGCTTATAGTTACTTGGGAATGGACCTGCTCCTTAAACTTTAACCTGGTCAGTCATCTGGAAAATCTAGGTCAGATCCAGCATCCGAAGCAAGTGTGGTAGTGTCCATCCCTAGATGCATCATCCATGCAAGTTTGGTCCAGGTAGGGCTTATAGTTACTTGGGAATGGACCTGCTCCTAAAACTTTAACCTGGTCACTCATCCGGAAAATCTAGGTCAGATCCAGCATCCGAAGCAAGTGTGGTAGTGTCCATCCCTAGATGCATCATCCATGCAAGTTTGGTCCAGGTAGGGCTTATAGTTACTTGGGAATGGACCTGCTCCTAAAACTTTAACCTGGTCACTCATCCGGAAAATCTAGGTCAGATCCAGCATCCGAAGCAAGTGTGGTAGTGTCCATCCCTAGATGCATCATCCATGCAAGTTTGGTCAAGGTAGGGCTTATAGTTACTTGGGAATGGACCTGCTCCTAAAACTTTAACCTGGTCACTCATCTGGAAAATCTAGGTCAGATCCAGCATCCGAAGCAAGTGTGGTAGTGTCCATCCCTAGATGCATCATCCATGCAAGTTTGGTCAAGGTAGGGCTTATAGTTACTTGGGAATGGACCTGCTCCTAAAACTTTAACCTGGTCACTCATCTGGAAAATCTAGGTCAGATCCAGCATCCGAAGCAAGTGTGGTAGTGTCCATCCCTAGATGCATCATTCATGCAAGTTTGGTCCAGGTAGGGCTTATAGTTACTTGGGAATGGACCTGCTCCTTAAACTTTAACCTGGTCAGTCATCTGGAAAATCTAGGTCAGATCCAGCATCCGAAGCAAGTGTGGTAGTGTCCATCCCTAGATGCATCATCCATGCAAGTTTGGTCCAGGTAGGGCTTATAGTTACTTGGGAATGGACCTGCTCCTAAAACTTTAACCTGGTCACTCATCCGGAAAATCTAGGTCAGATCCAGCATCCGAAGCAAGTGTGGTAGTGTCCATCCCTAGATGCATCATCCATGCAAGTTTGGTCAAGGTAGGGCTTATAGTTACTTGGGAATGGACCTGCTCCTAAAACTTTAACCTGGTCACTCATCCGGAAAATCTAGGTCAGATCCAGCATCCGAAGCAAGTGTGGTAGTGTCCATCCCTAGATGCATCATCCATGCAAGTTTGGTCAAGGTAGGGCTTATAGTTACTTGGGAATGGACCTGCTCCTAAAACTTTAACCTGGTCACTCATCTGGAAAATCTAGGTCAGATCCAGCATCCGAAGCAAGTGTGGTAGTGTCCATCCCTAGATGCATCATCCATGCAAGTTTGGTCAAGGTAGGGCTTATAGTTACTTGGGAATGGACCTGCTCCTAAAACTTTAACCTGGTCACTCATCTGGAAAATCTAGGTCAGATCCAGCATCCGAAGCAAGTGTGGTAGTGTCCATCCCTAGATGCATCATCCATGCAAGTTTGGTCCAGGTAGGGCTTATAGTTACTTGGGAATGGACCTGCTCCTAAAACTTTAACCTGGTCACTCATCTGGAAAATCTAGGTCAGATCCAGCATCCGAAGCAAGTGTGGTAGTGTCCATCCCTAGATGCATCATCCATGCAAGTTTGGTCCAGGTAGGGCTTATAGTTACTTGGGAATGGGACTTGCTCCTAAAACTTTAACCTGGGACGCCGACGCTAACGCCGACGCCGACACCGACGCCGACGCCGGGGGTATAGCATAAGCTCATCTCGACTTCGTCGAGGTGAGCTAAAAAGGGGGAGGGTTGAGAGTCACCTACTGATTTCATAGAAAATAGTTCATATTACCCTATGTATGCATGGCATTGTTCAAACCAGAAATATGACAATCTTGTTATATCAAGAGAACTGAGTAAGAGGCCCGTGATTTCACTGACACCGTATATAGAACTGAGTCTGAGGCCCGTGACTTCACCAACTCCCTATACATGTATAGAACTGAGTCTGAGGCCCGTGACTTCACCCACACCCTATATAGTACTGAGTATTATGAGGCCCATGACTTCACCGACACCCCATATAGTATCGAGTCTGAGGCCCATGACTTCACCGACACCTATATAGAACTCAGTATGAGGCCCATGACTTCATCAACACCCCATATTGTACCGAGTCTGAGGCCCCTGACTTCATCGACACCCTATATACAACTGAGTCTGAGGCCTGTGACTTCACCGACACCCTATATAGTACTCAGTATGAGGCCCGTGACTTCATCGACACCCCATATAGTATTGAATCTGAGGCCCATGACTTCACCAATACCCTATATAGAACTCAGTTTGAGGCCCGTGACTTCATCGACACCTCATATAGTATTGAGTCTGAGGCCCGTGACTTCACCGACACCCTATATAGAACTGAGTCTGAGGCCCATGACTTCACCAACATCCTATATAGAACTGAGTCTGAGGGCTGTGACTTCACCAACACCCTACATTGAACTGAGTCTGAGGCCCGTGACTTCACCTACAACCTATATAGAACTAAGTATGTTGCCTGTGACTTCATTGACACCCCATAGAGTACTGAGTCTGAGGCCCATGACTTCACCGACAACCTATATAGAACTCAGTATGTTGCCCTTGACTTCACTGACACTCTATAGAGTACTGAGTAAGAGGCCCGTGACTTCACCAACACCCTATATAGAACTGAGTTTGAGGCAACTTCACCGACACCTATATAGTACTAAGTCTGAGGCACGTGACTTCTTCAACACCCCATATAGTACCGAGTCTGAGGCCCGTGACTTCACCGACACCCTATATAGAACTGAGTCTGAGGCCCGTGACTTCACTGACACCCTATATCAAACTCAGTTTGAGGCCTGTGACTTCATCAAAACCCAATATAGTACAGAGTCTGAGGCCTGTGACTTCACTGACACCCTATACAGAACTGAGTCTGAGGCCCATGACTTCAATAACACCCTATATAGTACTGAGTATGAGGCCCGTGACTTCATCAACACCCCATATAGTACTGAATCTGAGGCCCGTGACTTCACCGACACCCTATATAGAACTCAGTTTGAGGCCCATGACTTCACCGACACTTCATATAGTATTGAGTCTGAGGCCCGTGACTTCACCGACAACCTATATAGAACTCAGTTTGAGGCCCGTGACTTCATCAACACCCAATATAGTACAGCGTCTGAGGCCTGTTACTTCACCGACACCCTATACAGAACTGAGTCTGAGGCCCGTTACTTCACCAACACCCTATTTAGTGCCGAGTATGAGGCCCGTGACTTCACCGACACCCTATATAGTATTATGTCTGAGGCCCGTGACTTCACCGACACCCTATATAGAACTAAGTATGAGGCCCGTGACTTCACCAACACCCTATATAGTATTGAGTCTGAGGCCCGTGACTTCACCAACACCCTATATAGTGCCGAGTATGAGGCCCGTGACTTCACCGACACCCTATATAGTATTATGTCTGAGGCCCATGACTTCACCGACACCCTATATAGAACTATGTATGAGGCCCGTGACTTCACCAACACCCTATATAGAACTAAGTATGAGGCCCGTGACTTCACCGACACCCTATATAGTATTGAGTCTGAGGCCCATGACTTCACCGACACCCTATACAGAACCGAGAATGAGGCCCTTGATATTACCAACACCCTATATAGAACTGAGTCTGAGGCCCGTGACTTCACTGACACCCTATAAAACCACTATGGACGGTCAAAGTTGTACATAGGAATATTTAGGAAAAATCTTCTTCTCAAGAACAGCAAAGCCATTGGTTGGTCATAATTATATGGAAGCATCATCAGATAGTTTAGAGTCATGTTTGTTCAAAGTATGAACCCCGAGGATAGGTTAAGGTCACAATGAAAGTTGAAATTTGTAGGCAAAAAGTCACACTTATTCAAAAAAATATGTAAGCATCCTTAATGACTGTAGATTCAATTTTGTAAAAATCATTTCCCGGCCCACCCTTATCCCTGATAGGGGTAGGTCGAGGGCACTTATACATTTAAGCTTTTTAATACTAAACTGATGTTTGCTTTTTCCTAGCCACAGTGTTCAGGTGAGCTATGTGGCCCGTGGGCCTCTTGTTATCATTTTAGCTCACCCGAGTCAAAAGCTCAAGTGAGCTTTTCTGATCACTTTATGTCCGGCGTCTGTCTCTCTGTAAAGTTTTAACATTTTCGACTTCTTCTCAAGAACCACTGGGCCAACCAAACTTGATACAGAGTATCCTTGGGTGAAGGGGATTCAAGTTTGTTCAAATGAAGGGCCACACCCTCTTTCAAAGGGAGATAATGAAGAATTAGTGAAAAATTAATAGCATCTTTTGAAAATCTTCTTCTCTTGAACCACAGGGCCAGGAAAGATGAAACTCATGTGGAAGCATCCTCAAGTAGTGTAGATTCAAGTTTGTTCAAATCATGACCCCTGGGGGTAGGGTGGGGACAAAATGGAGGATCAAAGTTTTACATACAAATATATAGGAAAAATCTTTCAAAATCTTCTTCTCAAGAGCAGCAAAGCCATGGTGAGTCATATTTTTATGGAAGCATCCTCAGGTAGTGTAGATTCAAGTTTGTTAAAATGATGACCCCCGGGGATAGGGTCGGGCCACAATGGGGGATCAAAAATTTTACATAGGAACATAATATTGGAAAATATCTTCTCAGGAACTGAAAATCATATTTAGTGATATTGATATGAAAACATCCTCAGGTAGTGTATATTCAATTTTGTTCAAATGATGACCCCTTGGGGTAGGTAGGGGCCCAATGGGGGGTCAAAAGTTTTACATAAGAACATATAGAAAAAATATTTCTTCTCAAGAACAGAAAAGCTATGTTTAGTCATATTGATATGGAAGCATCCTCAGGTAGTGTAGATTTAAGTTTGTTCAAAAGATGACCCCTGGGATAGGGAGGAGCCACAATGGGGGATCAAATTTTTACAAAGGAATATGTGGGAAAAATATTTTAAAATCTTTTCTAGTACAACAAGCCATTTGTTATATTGACATGACATCAGGTATACGTAGTTTAAAATTCAAACCCCCCGTAATCTTTTCAAAACTGAACTGATTTGTGCTTTTGCCTAGCCAATGTGCTCAGGTGAGCGATGTGGCCCATGGCCCTCTTGTTTTTAGGTCACCTGAGTCACTCAGGTGACCTATTGCTATCTCTTTTTGTCCGTCGTCGTGCGTCGTCCGTCGGGCGTAAACTTTTGAACATTTTCAGCTTCTTCTCTGGAACCAGTGAACCAATTTCAACCAATTTTGGCATATAGCATCTATAGGTGAAGGGGAACAAAAATTATGAAATTCGTGGCCCCTGCCCCCCTGGGGCCTGAGGGGTGGGGCCAAAACCATCAAAATTAATGCAATCTTTAAAAATCTTCTTCTTTACTCCTGGACATCAACCAGTCAAACTGTAGGCATGATTGTAATAAGCATTGAGCCCTTTACCAAAATTGTGAAATTCATGGCCCCAGGGTCAGGGGTTCTGGTGCTAGGGCGGGGCTATATAGATCATATAGTGAAAATGCATTAATTCTTTGAAAATCTTCTTCTCTGCTCCTGGGTATTAAATAAAGTAACTAAGTACATAGTTATGAAGAGCAAGAGTGCCTTTTCCAAAATTGTGAAATTCATGGCCCCAGGGTCAGGGGTTCTGGTGTTAGGGCAGTGTTCTATTGATTATATAGTGAAAATGCATAAATTTGATGAAAATCTTCTTCTCTGCTCCTGGGCATTAAATAAAGTATGGCAAAACCAAAAAATATGTGTGGTTCCGGTTACATCTCCAAAAATATTAGGGTAGGTAGGTAGGGAATTTTTTTTTTTTTTTTTTTTTTTTTTTTTTTACAAAATGATTTTCTTAATTTTTCTAAATAATACCTATCACTGCTTTGCAAGTGGCATTTAGATGTGGTGTGATAATATACTAGTCAACATTGGTAGGGGACACCTACATGCTAGCTCGATTTGGATTTAACACTATCAAAAACTTGCACTATGTGTTGAAATGATGTTTTGCAAGGAGACCGCCATCGCTGAAACTAAAACTAATACTGGAGCCGATGATGGAAGTTGGGGGAAATTCTCGAAAAAATATAAAAATTGCCGGAAAAAAGTTTAGGTCGGGGGTATAAAATAGGGACGGTCGGGTAACCGGAACCACACATATTTTTTATTTGGCCTAACTAAGTACATAGTTATGAAGAGCAAGAGTGCCTCTTTCAAAATTGTGAAATTCATGGCCCCAGGGTCAGGGGTTCTGGTGTTAGGGCGGTGCTCTATTGATTATATAGTGAAAATGCATTAATTCTTTGAAAATCTTCTTCTCTGTTCCTGGGTATTAAATAAAGTAACTAAGTACATAGTTATGAAGAGCAAGAGTGCCTCTTCCAAAATTGTGAAATTCATGGCCCCAGGGTCAGGGGTTCTGGTGTTAGGGCAGGGCTCTATCGACTATATAGTGAAAATGCATAAATTTGATGAAAATCTTCTCCTCTGCTCCTGGGCATTAAGGTGTTAAACTAAGTACATAGTTATAATGAGGAGGTGGGCCTCTTCCAGAATTGTAAAAGCCATGGCCCCTGGGTCAAGGGTTCTGATGTTAGGGTGGGGCTCTATTGATTATATAGTGAAAATGCATTAATTCTTTGAAAATCTTCTTCTCTGCTCCTGGGTATTATTTAAACAAACTAAGTGCATGGTTATGATGCATAAGGTTGCCTTTTCAAAAAATGTGAATTTCATGGCCCTAGGGTCAGGGGTTCTGGTGTTAGGGCGGGGCTCTATTGATTATATAGTGAAAATGCATTGATTCTTTGAAAATCTTCTCTGCTACTGGAGATTATTTAAACAAACTAAGTGCATGATTATGATAGGCAAGGATGCCTGTCCAAAATTTTTAAATATATGTCCTCAGTTTTTGGGATTCTTGAGGAATGGGGAGGGGGGGGGGGGGGGGCTCTATTGATTATATAGTGAAAAAGCATTAATTCTATTAATTAATCATTAATTAATCCTCGGCCCCTTAGTGTTGAGCTGATAAATAAATTGCTTAGCTATGATGAAAATGGGAGCTTCAAACAGAATTTTTAAATCTTGTGGTCCTAGCGTCAGGGGTTCTGGCATAACGAGGGGGGGGGGGGGGGGCTTTTGATAATATAGTGGAAAAATGTTAATTCTTTGAAGTCGATAGTTATGATGATGAGGGTAACTCTTCCAAATTTGTAAATTTCTTGACCCTTGGTCTTGGGTTCTGGTGTTAGGGTAAGGCTTTGTTGAATCTGTAGTGAAAATGCATTGTACCTGTGAAATTCTTCTCTGCTTCTGGGTATATTGGAAGAAAACTGAGTAAAAGTTTAAATGATATAAGTAAGCGTATTTCTACCAGATTTTTGAACATCTGGACCATTTGTCTAAGCATTCTGGTCCTGGGCAAGGCTCTATTAATTTGTATTCTACTGAGAGAAGTTATTCCCCTTTTCCATTCACCTTTGATAATTAATCACTGTAAATAATGTATTTGAAAGGATAATAGAATAAGATAATTATGCAAGAATGTTTATCATATAATTCAAAAAGTACTTTCATAGTTTTAATAATCAGGTAGACCTGTAAGTAATAGATAAATAAAAATGAGACAAAAATAACTTATCTTATTAAAAGTTCTTCCAAGACCATAAGAGAGGTCAATGCTAGAGGTCTTAATATGGGTTTAAAAATAGTACAGAAGCACTAATAGTTTGTTAATAGTCTGCATGGTGATAGTGTTAAGTGGGGGGCAGATTACAACTTAATTTATGAGTTGATACTGAATACTAGACTAATTATTTTGTTGATCCTGATCTTCCTATTTTTCTTGCTTTAGGGCAACAAAGCTTCATCTATCAGTGTATTTAACTTCTAAATTGTTGTATAAAACTCAGGTGACCGTTAAAGCCCTTGGGCCTCTTGTTTTTTTTTTTTTTTTTTTTTTTTTGGTCACGGGGGCCTTGATTTTGCATTAGAAAGAAAGAGGAATCCTTCATTTAGGAGTATTTAATGTGTTTTCAAATACAGTATTTGAATACCTTTTCAGGTCAATATATACCAGATACCACACTTTTACAGTTCTTGAGAATAACATACTTGAAAAGCTGTTGAGAGAATATCCAGTGTAAGTGTTTCTTTTTCTTTATTTGTCTATCACCATCCCCCTGGGTAAAGAATATGGTAGTTATTGGGGTCTGTTTGTCTGTCCTATCATGAGCCTGAATGATGTACATGTAATCTCCAGCAGCTTGATTTTGTAATATTAGTTTAAAACTCGGCATTGGTATTTCTTATCACTAGTAGATGACTTAAAGTGCTTTTTGTGCAAAAATGAAAGTTCATTCTCAAAGAATTAATATTGAAAGTAAGGTCATTAATGATTGTCATATTGGAAATATATGTTGGGTCCACAATTGGTGATCAAAGTCACATGGGAATAATGAAAAAATCTGCTGATGAAGAACAGCAATGCCATACTGACTCAGGTGAGAGGTGAGAGTTTGGCCCATGGGCCTGTAGCTAATGTTAACAATGTAATTATTCAGGTGTCAATTTGAAAAAAAAATTGCAGACATTAATTTATTTATACCAGATAATTAATTTAATTTAATATTTACATGTATTACACATTTTTATAAACATTTTCAGTTTAGGCATGCCCATCTTAAATCAATGTCTTGATGAAGGAGGCCCTATTCCTTGGTCTGTGTTTGAGAACTGGAATGCCAATTAATAGAAGAGGCAGAGAAAAGATCAGTCAACAAACAGAAATGTCTATGAAGAGGGCCAAAAGAAAACAAAACAATTGAAATGTATACATGTATTGCATGCTGGTATTACTGTATCAGTACTTAGTCTAATTATCTGCAATCTTAATGTCACATTTAATGCATTGCTGATGCATGTAGTTACAATAAACATAACTGGTGTTATATTTGAAATTTAAGAATTTGTTTAATTGTTACCATATGTGCATTGTTAAAGTGAATTCTATATAACTATAAATTTTAAAGAATAATCTTTTCTTATATATTTTTAGGTCACCTGAGTTACTCAGGTGACCTATTGCTATCTCTTTCTATCCATTGTCGTGCGGCGTCCATCGTTAGTAAACTTTTGAACATTTTCAGCTTCTTCTCTGGAACCAGTAAACCAATTTCAACCAGTTTTGGCATATAGCATCTATGGGTGAAGGGGAACAAAAATTATGAAATTTGTGGCCCCTGCCCCCCTGGGGCCTGAGGGGTGGGGCCAAAACCATCAAAATTAATGCAATCTTTAAAAATCTTCTTTACTCCTGGACATCAACCAGTCAAACTGTTGGCATGATTGTAATAAGCATTGAGCCCTTTACCAAAATTGTGAAATTCATGGCCCCAGGGTCAGGGGTTCTGGTAATAGGGCGGGGCTATATAGATCATATAGTGAAAGTGCATTATTTCTTTGAAAATCTTCTTCTCTACTCCTGGGTATTATTTAAACAAATTAAATGCATAGTTATGATAAGGAAGGATGCCTCTTCCAAAATTGTGAAATTCATGGCCCTAGGGACAGGGGTTCTGGTGCTAGGATGGGGCTATATAGATCCTATAGTGAAGGTGAATTATTTCTTTGAAAATCTCTGCCTCTGAGTATTATTTAAACAATTTCATGACCCCAGGTTCAAGGGTTCTGGTGAGGAGGGGGGGGGGGGCTTCTATTGATTATATAAAGTGAAAAAGCAAAATTTCTTTGAAAATATTCTTTTCTGCTTCTGGTTAAAATTAAAGCAAAGAAGCTAAGTGTATACTTATGATGAGCAAGAGTGCTTCTTCCAGAGTAGTGAATTTCATGACCCCAGTGGGTCAGATGTGCTGGTGTAAGGGTGGGGCTCTTGATAATATAGTGAAAATACATTAATTCTATTAAATAATCCTGTTTGCTCCTCAATGTTAAGTAGATAAGCAAAGTGATTACTTATGATGAGCAAACTTCTGGTCCCAGGGTCAGAGGCTCTGGTGTTTCTCGGTGGGGGGGGGGGGGGGGGGGGGGCTCCATTGATAATTTAGTGAATCTGTGGTAAAAATGCATTATTTCTTTAAAAATCTTATCTGCACCTAGGCATATCTGAGGCAAACAGAGTAAAGTTTTTATAAAGAAGGGTATTTTTACCAGATTTTTGAACATCTGGACCATTTGGTCAAATGTTCTGGTCCTGGCCAGGGCTCTATTAATTTGTATTCTACTGAGAGGAGTTATTCCCTTTTGCCATTTACTTTTGATAATTAATCACTGTAAATATTGTACTTGAAAGGTAAATAGAATAAGAGAATTGTGCAAGAATTTTTTTTGTATAATACAAAAAGTATTTTAATAGTTTGAATGATCAGGTAGACTTGTAAGTAGTAGATAAATAAAAATGAGACAAAAATTACTTGTCTTATTAAATGTTCATCAAAGACCAAGAAAGGCCAATGTAAGAGATATCAACGAGGGATTAAAATAGTTCAGAAGCATTGATAATTATTTAATATACTGTATGGTGATAGTGATGAATGGGGACCAGATTAGAACCTAATTTATGAACTGTTAATGAAAATTAAGACTAATTATTTTGTTCATCCTGATCACTCTATTTTTCTTGCTTTTGGGCAACAAAGCTTTACCTTTCAGTTCATTTTATACTCGATGCATCCTTTAAATTGTTGTATTACACTCAGGTGACCGTTAAGGCCCTTGGGCCTCTTGTTTTTTAATAATGGCTAATTTCATTATACATGGATGAACATGATGAAATTGCATTGTTGTAAATTAAAAACAAAGTAAATGACTGCAAACTGACAAAAAAGTGTGAATTTGTGTGTACATTTGTTTACTATTGTAATGAATATTTCTGTTCTTATAATGTGGATTGTTATGTTTATTTCATGGAATACAGTGTAAATGAAGTCACAGGCATATTTCTTAGTACTAGTACTATATATATAGGGATGTCAATGAAGTCATGGGCCTCAAACTTAGTGGTAAATAGGGTGTCGGTGAAGTCACGGGCCTCAGACTCAATACTATATAGGGTGTCAGTGAAGTCACGGGCCTCATACTTAGCTCTATATAGGGTGTCAGTGGAGTCACGGGCCTCAGACTCAATACTATATAGGGTGTTGGTGAAGTCACGGGCCTCATACTCAGCACTATATAGGGTGTTGGTGAAGTCACGAGCCTCATACTCAATACTATATAGGGTGTTGGTGAAGTCACGGGCCTCATACTTAGTTCTATATAGGGTGTCAGTGAAGTCACGGGCCTCAGACTCAATACTATATAGGGTGTCAGTGAAGTCACGGGCCTCAGACTCAATACTATATAGGGTGTCAGTGAAGTCACAGGCCTCATACTTAGCTCTATATAGGGTGTCGGTGGAGTCACGGGCATCAGAGTCAATACTATATAGGGTGTTGGTGAAGTCACGGGCCTCAGACTCAATACTATATAGGGTGTCAGTGAAGTCACAGGCCTCATACTTAGCTCTATATAGGGTGTTGGTGAAGTCACGGGCCTCAGACTCAATACTATATAGGGTGTTGGTGAAGTCATGGGCCTCATACTCAGCACTATATAGGGTGTTGGTGAAGTCACGAGCCTCAGACTCAATACTATATAGGGTGTCAGTGAAGTCACGGGCCTCATTATTAGCTCTATTTAGGGTGTCGGTGAAGTCACAGGCCTCATATTCAGCACTATATAGGGTGTTGGTGAAGTCACGGGCCTCAGACTCAATACTTTATAGGGTGTTGGTGAAGTCACGGGCCTCAGACTCAATACTATATAGGGTGTTGGTGAAGTCACGGGCCTCATACTCGGCACTATATAGGGTGTTGGTAAAGTCACGGGCCTCAGACTCGGCAATATATAGGGTGTTGGTGAAGTCACGGGCCTCATACACGGCTCTATATAGGATGTTGTGAAGTCACGGGCCTCATACTTAGTTCTTTATAGGGTGTCGATGAATTCACGGGCTGTATATCCATAATTACGTTGGCTCTAGACCTTACAAAATTGGGTTTACTATAAATATATACGTTCATTATTTTAGCGAATTTTAAAATTCATTAAATTCATAAAAAAGACAGTAATTTAGGCTAATGTTTTGACTGTTTACCAATACGTCAAGAAGGTACACATAAACGGCTTACGTATCAAAATGTGTGTTTACAATCGAAATCACGGGCTTCCCAACATTGAGTTCACGGGCTTATAGACTCTCCCCATTCCAGAACCCTCTATGTCCCCAATAATGAATACCACATAGGGGGTCGTTCATCTGTTGCACATGTAAATTGATTTCAACCACTGTGGCATTGAAATCTCTGCATGATGCGAACTGCATACGGCGAATTAATTGACCTATAATAATCAATTTCACACCAACTCCGTCACGAAGATATTGTGCAACCGAAATAATATCCATGGCTAAATTTCTGCTATTCGTGGAAGTGGAAATATCATTCTCGCCGATTTGTAAAAACACAACATCCGGGACAGTGTCAAAACACAGAAATTCGGGGTGCACGATGTTTCGGGACCACGACGTTTCGGGACCTGACTAATACGACGTTTCGGGACTAGCAACAAGACGGTTCGGGACTTGGGTAAAGACGATTCGGGACTTGAGTTAATTTTTTTCGGGATCTAAACAAATTATTTTATTATGGTGATATAGCATATTATTCTAATTACACATAGTACGTAATATTTCAAGCTAAATCCGAATTTTAATTTTTATGTATATATATATAATAAAAATTGTCATAAAGATATACTTTGATGGGTTTTTTTTCGTAACAGACGACGAAGAATGAATCTTTACAATATTCATTTTTATTTCTTTTTATTTTTTTATCATTTTTTTTTATTAGTTATTTTTTCTTGTGTGTGTGGTGATGGGGGGGGGATCCAAAATTTAATCTTCTCAGGTTGATGATAGATATTTTAAAATACTCAAGTGATCTCCAGCTACCGTCGAATATATCTTTAAAAAACATGTCAGTAAATTGTTAAAACAACAACTGGGATCAGGTACACATATCCCAACTGATACTCTGTACATAGGGAGGTGTTACGTACATGTATAATGACGCCGCCTGTAATGGGAACTAAAAAGATTGTGTGGTTTCTTTTGAAATTATTTTAAGAAAATAAAAATCTAAAAATATGGAAAAAATATCGTTTGTTTATTGGTAAATGAAATAATTCAGAATCAAACAATAGTTCAACAAAATATGAAGGTTTTCAAAATGTTTTGATCTTGATTTTGTCTACCTTTTCCCAAACGGTTTCAAAAATTTTTTTTTTCCAAAAAGTTTTGGCATAGTATCTGTAAGATTCTTCCCTGGAAATGTTACGAAAACATTTTTAAGGTTTCCAAAACATTGTAAATAAACATATTTTACAAATGTTGCGAGAACATTGGCCCTAAATTTAAAAAAAATACCATACTTTAAAAAAAGCATTAAATGGTATAAACAACATGATTTCATTTGATATCGTTTGAAATAATGTCTTTAAAAACATTTTAAATTTCATCATAGCTTTATCTATTTAATGTGGCAAGGTGGAAATTTGAAATTTAAGTTGACCTGTTAACGTAGTCAATGTGGAATGTCTTTTAAACACTTTTACAACGTACATGCAGCATGAAAAATTTAATATTTGCAAATTAAATAATATTTAGTATTTATTTACAGTATTATTTAAAGTTTGTCATGTACCTAACTATGTAACACCACATATAATATTACGCACTGGTCGGGTATACAAGAAGATCGATAATTGAGTTTCATTGAGATTTGTAGTCTGTGTATACACAGTAAACATAAATTCAGACATCCATACCATTGTAGACAAATTAACAATTTTGATAGTACAATAATATATAGCGGGAATATTTGGGACTTTCGTGGGAATAATTTTTTTCTAATTAAAATAAATGAATAAAATCGATTACTTTCATCATTTTTCTTAAGTCATCGAGTACATGTACTTTGCATAGACGAAGAAATTGTCTAACTTTGAAACGTTAAGATGAAAAATAAGTTAAACGTGTTTATATTTTGAAAATTAGTAAGTTTGGTTTATTTCCAAATGTTGCATACATGGTATATATATATACACCTCATACTTTCAGTAAAATTTACTTTACAAGCTGTTCTTTGACGTTATATATATTTGAAATGTCAAATACATGCTGATTTTCTTACCCATTTTGTTTTTTTTTTTTCCTTCTCTGCTTAACGTATACATGGATGTGTAGGAACTAGTTTATAGCTTAAGTTATAACATTTCTCTTACCTGTAACATTTTGTATAAATTTGCTTTTATGATTTTGTTGCATATATAACCTGAAATAATAATTATAAATTTTATACATTGATGTTTAAAAAGTTGAACATGGGATTTTTCAGATTCTGATTCAAAACAACTACCCGTAAAACGTAAAGTTTTTTACTGCACGTGTGCTAGCTTGAGCCTTTGTAAATTTTGTAAACAAATATGAAATCAAATACCTAAAATTATTATTAAAAAGGAGAGAAAGAAAGTCTTAGAAAGAAAAAACACGTCCGTGGTCTTCACACAGCAGTTACGATTGTCTCCCGGCTTGAATTCTACAAACTCTCGTATCAATTTAAACACTATAGGCCCTAATACTTACTTAAAAAAAAAATTGAATTAAATTTTGGTTAAATGTTAACCAAATACTTTATAAAGGTAATATATCAAATACTGTAATAAGAAATTAAAGAGACAACACCGCGGGCGTTTGATTTTCTCGGCAGGCGTGCTCCATGCCGCAGGCAAACTTTAAAACTAATAAAAACTCCAATCAGTGCTTCTTAAATTATAAATTGTGTATCAAACTGAGAAATTATACATGTATAAACATGTATAAACATAAAAACACAAGTAAACAAGTTTTATTTCATTTCCTTTACAAAATATTTAGAAGTCCCGAAACGTGTTAGCCCAAGTCCCGAAACGTGTTAGCCCAAGTCCCGAAACGTGTTGTCAGGTCCCGAAACGTCGGGGTCCCGAAACATCGCGGTCCCGAAACATCCAGAATTCGAAATTCGGAGCGGGAATCACATTTACTCAATTTCAGTCCTCCTTTCCCTCTGAAAGTAACATGATATTGTTTTGGATCCAAACCCAAATTTTCTGTCCCCTTTTGAACACAATATTCCTTTAGTCTTCTGATGTAAGAGTGTCCGATAACAAAAACGTTCATTGCGGTCATGTTTACAAAACACACTGTACCCCAACCGGAACCAGCTCAAAATGATAGATAACCGCATTCACTAAAAACAACAAAAATGCGTTGCAACACACCTTCTACTCAGGATAAAAGCAGGAATCTTTCTTCTTACTGTGCCAAATTTTTTGTTGTTATCAGTAGCATAGATGAGGCGAGAATGACCCAACGCTGACTGGTCAGCTACCGACAGCATCAAAACACGTGACCATGATGGTCATTTCTGATTGGCTATTAGCTTACATAGGGGTAAGGTTTGACCATGGAAAATTTTGGAGTTGTGTAACAAGTAGCCGAAACTGAAGAAATGGGAAAAATTGCATAACGTGCACCTGACACCTGCAAGGCATGGGAGAATTCAAGCCAATGAAGAAAAATCAAAATATTGAGATTTAAAACAATACAAAATACAATATTTACTTACTTACATTTAAACAAAGAAAACTTAACAGCATTCAACACATAAATGAAATTATTTACATAATTGTTGTTTGTTTCATATCTTTTCTGCTTAAGAATACGGACGGAAGGAAGATATTTTAAAAAAATAATAAAATAAGACAAGAACATTGCAGACATTTATTTATACAAAAATACATATGCATACATGTTGATTAATTCATGTGTCTCTTTGTCATAAAAATATCATTGATGCTTGATTTCTGTCATGTTAATATCTCTGGAATAATGTCAACAATAACAACACAATCTGCTATAACATTGAATGGAAAAAATGACATCAAAGTTAGCCAAGAAGCCAATTTTTTTTTTCATTTTACAATACTGTTTTAGTGTTAGAAGAAAATTAATGCAGATGGTTGTTGTGGACGATAAATTTCTCTTAATCTCCCCTATTTACCCAATATTCATATAAAGCTTACATACATATGTAGCTGTCTGACAATAGGAGTGAAATCATAATATTATAATCTGAAATATATATATTGTGTATATATTAAAAAAAACAACAAGTTATCTGTACTTTTTATAAAATTATTCTAAAATTAGAATTGAAGAAAGAAAATATTTACAATTTCTTTTTATCATGAAAGTATCATTCCTGTTTTGCTCTCAGCAAATTTCAAATGAGAAAATGAGCATTCAAAGAAATCTGGCACCAAGTACTTTTTGTGGGCTAGGATCTTAAAAAAAAAAAAAAAAGAAAAAGCAAAATAAATATGACTGAGTATAATATATTCATGTCACATTTTCAATTTTACAACAAATTACAAATTACTATTCTAAAATATTAATTGTGCAACAAAACATGATTCACAATATTCGACAAAATCAATATGACAGCTATAATGTCCAAGGAAACAGTGTTACCTGACATGTTCAAACATTGACAACCTCTCACCACATTACCACATGGACGAGGATAATTAGGATCCTACCTTCAATTAAAAAAAATAATACTAGTATTACTAACAAATCATCTAGACACCTGAAGCAGCTATGTTTGCAACTCGTGACAATATAACAATTATATTACTCTTTCTTAAGAAATGGTTGACACAGATAAATGATATTTTCCATCAATTTAATGAATATACCAGAAATCGACAAAACTATCCAATTCGTTGAATTATCAATCTCTGGTTTGACAATCAATTTTTTCTAAGTATTCGCAGTTAGTCTTTTTTCTGATATAAATTGTGTCAGATCATTCCAAGACATGTTTGCGTCCTTTAAACGACTGAAAATTTTTATTTCCACAATTTAAAATAAATGATGCTTCCCTGTTATATAAATTTACCAGAAACATCCCTGTTATATAAATTTACCGGAAACATTTTAATCCTTTTGCTCATAAAGTACATTTAGTTCAAACTTACTTATAAAAGGTTTTACATCCACTGCATTGTTACTGTTTCCAGGGCTATAGTTCTGACCTAGGATAAAAAATATGGTTTTTATAATAATTTTATACATACGGTTTATGTTTTAATCTACATTCCAAATAACATACAATTCTGTTTATATTTTATAGATTAATCTTTATAATATTTCACAATCTTACGGATTGTGAACACTCTATTAACAAAAATCTTCTATAGATTTGAAAAGAATACGTTAGCGAGACAAACAAAAACGTTACAAAATTTATATCATGCTGAATTGATTGTGATAACATTGTATTTTAATCTTCCATTCATTCCATTCATAGAGTGATCCAACTTTAAAGTGGAATTCGTTAGCTGATCATTTGCTTCATTTGCTGATCTTCAGGTTAAATAAAAGAACATTGAGCCTATACATACAAAGAATATCGTACACATATAATTATTTTTTAGAAACAACTCACTACCCTCTGGTTCCCAGCATATTGGATATCCAGATGGTGTTTTTGGATAAAGATCCGGTGATTCATGGAGAACCATTCCCATACCATTTGTATTGTGAAGATCAATATGACAGTGAAAAAACCAAGCTCCTGGATTATCAGCCTTAAATCTTATTATGACATATCCTCCGGTAGGAACGATAATGGTGTCCTTCTCTGGTGGGTTTTCTTCTTTAATATCAGGAATCAGTTGAGGATTGGAAGTCCAGCTGCTATTCCTCCAGTTTGCAGAATTACAATAACCTCTATTACCCTGACAAACAATGTCGTCTGTTTCCTTGATAAATTTGGCTGATGTTTTGTCATAAGAACCAAACCCTATTTTATAAACGAAAAAATAGTGACCATGAAGGTGAACTGGATGGGACCAACCTCTTCCATTTCCAATGTTAGTAAGTACAAACTGATAAACTTTTCCGGCCGACAAAGTTATTGAGTAAGTGCATTCACAAATTGAATTAATTCCACATCTGGCACTTGAACATGGAACTTCAACACCGGAAGATTGGACTAAAACCGGAGTGATGGGAAATAGGAATTGATGCCCATTCACAGACCCAGGTGTTTGGCCAGGTTCTCCAGGAAATGCAAAATTAAAAAACATTGTTTCAGAGACACTTTCCACTGTTGAGTAATCAGAGTTCTGTTCATTGCTGTTGGCATAGTCGTATGGAAGACATTTTCTATTATCTGTTTCAGGATAATACATATATGGACAGTTGAATGTTGTGCAAGGACATGGGTTAGGCGTAGCCTTGGTGTTCGGATAATTATATGGGGTATTTTTATACTGAAGTATTGCTTCTGCAGCATGGTATTGTTTGGAGGAAAGAATTTCAATGCTTTCTGCAACCAGCAGGTAGGTTCCTGCTGTTTGTGTTGCATTCAAAATAAAATCGTATCTCTCCCCAGGATGAATAATGAAGGACTCAACAATGATGTCTTTTTTCTCTTTCCCAACGCCTTGGGCGATTTCAAAACCATCTGAGGCACAGATACGTATTTGCGGATGACCTCCAACATAAACTCTAAATGGATATAATGTTGCAGCACTGATAACGCGAAATCTGTATGACTTCCCTTGTTCTACTTCAAAAATGTCCAGGGGAGAACCGTTATTTGTGGTAGAAGTACTAAAATATCTACCCTTACCGTTGATAAGACCTGAATGAAATTGAAATCGACTGAAATTAGCCCCATCAACTGACTGAGTAGGTTCGATTAAAATTCGTTTTGGAATATCATACACTCCATTAAGCATTCGCTGATACAAAGTTTCCGGGTCGTCATCGTGATTCCAGTCTTGTAAAAGAACAGTAAACCCTTGCTGTGGTTGTGAGACAGCTTGACTTCTTGGATAGATGACGAGACCTCCATATAATCCCATGCTGCGCTGGTCTCCAATATGTGCATGGTAAAAACTGGACCCATGTGGACTTGCTCTGAATCTGTAGGTAAACGTTTGTCCCGGTAGGATAGGGCACTGACTTACAAAAGCTACGCCATCAGAATGCGGAGTTCCACGCTGATGCATTCCATGCCAGTGAACAGTAGTAGAATCGGTGTGCATCAAATTACGAACGTGTATAATCATGTTCTGATTTTCGTACGCTTCAATTGTTGGTCCTGGAAATTTTCCGTTGACTGTTATGACAAGACGCGATCCGTAACCATCAGCGGTTATTACATTTTCTGCTACTTCATCACTTACTCGATTTCCATTACTGAAGTTGTGTAATCCTCCATTTTGAGGTAAAACGAGAGAGGCTGTGGGAAGTGGCGTCATCATTGTTAGTCTGTGATCAATGGTGAGAGAACACTCACAGTAATCGTCGATCTCTCTACAAGTATTTTTCTTACATGTAGGTCCATCCTCGGGACTTTTCCAGTAACCCTGTCCTTCGCATTTAATTACCAATGATGTTAAAATGATGAGAACTCTAAAACATATTAAATCAGTTTAAAGATACATTGATGAAAATATTTCAGCAAAAATGTTTACAATCAAAATTATAACTACACTAGAGTGTTAATTCCAAATAACGCACGTGTCGGCTGCTATAGCTTCATATGTATATAAATAAATCTAAGAGTGGTCAACTATTCATTTGCATATAAGTATTATCGCTCATGCATTAACCTGCAAAGAAAAACATGTCCGCAGATAGATAGAATAGCATCAACAAAAGGATGTCAATCAAACATAAGTATGATCTTTCAACCTTCAAAACTAAATTGAATAATGAAATTGATATTATAAAAAATATTTATTTTTGTTTCCATTGTTTTGTTCAAAAATCCCTCAAATTCGTAACAAGAAAGAGATCTCAATCTGTCTTTTCTGCAATTGTCACGCTACAACTTTTGGGGTCACCTGAGTCACTCAGGTGACGTATTGCTATCTATTTTGTCCGTCGTCTGTCGTTCGTAAACTTTTGGAAAATTTCAGCTTCTTCTCTGGAACCACGGAATCAATTTCAACCAATTTTGGTATAAAGTATCTATGGGTAAAGGGGTACAAAAATCGTGACAATTATGGCCCGTGCCCCCCCCCCAGGGGCCTGAGGGGTTGAGCTAAAGCTTTAGAAATTACTGCAATCTTTAAAAACCTTCCTCTTTATTCATGAAGATGAAGTCAAACTGTTAGCATAATTGTAATAAGCATTGAGCCCTCTACCAAAATTGTGAAATTCATGACCCCAGGGTCAGGGGTTCTGGTACTAGGGCGAGATTCTGTTAAGTATATAGTAAAAATGCATTATTATTTAAAAAAATCTTCTCCTTTGCTCCTGTGTGCCTATTCCAAAATTGTGAATTTATTTAATGGCCACTGATGTTAGGGCGGGGCTCTATTGATTATATATTGAAAAATGCATTAATTCTTTAAAATTTTTCTCCTCTGCTACTGGGTATTAAGCAAACAAACTAAATACATAGTATTGATGAACAATTGTGCTTCTTCCAAAAATGTGTATATCTTGTATATCTTGGTTCTGGAGTTTGGGTGGGGCTCAAATGATTATATAGCTCCTGGGTATTAAGCCGATGAACTAACTGCATAGTTATGATGAGCAAGGGTGCCTCTCCCAACATTGTGAATTTCATGGCCCCGGGGTGAGAGGTTCTTGTGTTTGCTAGGGACTCTAATGATTAAATAGCGAAAATGCATTAATGCTTTGAAAATCCTCTCTGACCCTGAGTATTAAGCTAACAAACTAAATGAAATAATATAAATATAAATTAATGTGCCTCTTTCCTGGGTATATAGGAGGCAAACAGAGTTCAAATTGAGTTACTACTCCCCTTTGCTAAATTGTTTTTATCAAGAAATCCTTTTATATAATTTAATTAACAGGTTATTTGTTTGAATGAGAATACAAGAAATATCTATCTATCTATCTATCTATCTATCTATCTATCTATATATATATATATATATATATATATATATATATATATATATATATATATATATATATATATATATATATATATATATATATATATATATATATATATATATATATACAGTGTATATATATATAACAAAATAAAATGAATGTTTGCTTTAAATGAGCAAAGCATGTTAAAATTCGAATTCTTGCCTGTAAAGCAGTATTAAAGATTAAAATAAAGTTTCTGTAGCAAAATGGCCAATTGTATAGAGTATGCATACACTAGTCTTAGGAAAAACTGTGCACATGCTAATAAGAGCAGACTTATCTCTCAAATATTCAAAATATGTTGTATATCAGCATTAGGAACTATTTTAAAAGTAGGTCAAAGGTTAGTTTGAAAGGTAACCAGGTTGGTAAACATGGCATTTTACTAAAGACATGATGCCCAGCAATATATGACCAAAATATTTAATCTATACTTCCTACAGTTTTCAAAGGTGTGACAGACGAACGGACGGACAGACAGACGCCTGGTAAAGTGATCCCTAGGTGTCTCTCTGCTCTGCAGGCGACACAAAAAAATGTTTCCTAACTGGACCCAAACCAAAATTTTAAGTTGGGTAGGTAGGTAAATATTCTTTTTTCTGGTATTTTTTTAAAAAACACATTTAATATGATTGTTCAATTTAAAGGTTGACACATATGTTTGATAAGATATTGCGGTTTTCAGTAAAAGTTCTCATCGAGACAGTTTCATATCGACAGGTAAAAAAGGTATCATTGAGTCAGTTTCATATCGACAGAAATTGAACATTATTTGTATTTGGTCTTATTTATCCACACTGCGACATTTTAGATGTATACAAAGTTAATTCAGTTCAAATCTCAGCAAATCATTCATTTCACACAGCGACATCTTGGATGATATACATATAACTTGAAGCACAAAGTTTGTGTGAAATAACGACCTCCTCAGATTAAGATATTTTTGATGATTGTTAAATATGGAGACATCGAACAGTAATTAAGCCCAAAAGTTCATTGAAACAATACAAGTTTGGAGCAGAGCAAACACGGACCTCTAATAAGGTGTGAGGTGGGATCAGGTGCCACTGACGAGTAAGCATCACCTGTCAACCGGTCACATCCACCATGTGTTCCTTGTCATGACCGGGAAAACAAAAAAATCCAAAAAAAAAAAAGATAGACAATTTAGTGTGAAAATAATGGCTTAACAATTTGTATGAGGACGAAAGTCGACATTCTACTTAATTATAGATTGTATTTGCTGATAAGGTCATTGTATCGACCATGGAATTTGCGAACTGTTGACTTTAAACGAGATTCTGATATTTTTGTTTCGTCAACTTAATTGTCAATAGCTTACCTCTTTAAGAAACTGTTTGTACGTAGATCATGTTCTTGCATATCGAATTAACTGGGAGTTATAAACTCTATATGCTGGTGATAATGGTATATATTGCTACATAGATACATGTATATAAGGGAAGTTGACGATAGAAAAGTTGAAATCATCACGTTTAACAGAAAGTTTTGTTGTTAGGTTATCATCAACGTCTTTTTCTGGTAAAATTCCCAAATATGAAATAGATGTGTCAGACTCTGGTGGTATCTTTCATTTTAAGTTCAAAGGGATATATCGAATCCGTAGCAATGGAAATGAATATTGTTAATTGATAAAACGTCGTCGATATATCTAAATGTTGAATTGAAGGCCACAGTAAGAGACTTCTTTCCATGTAGAAATTTTTAAATAAATCCTGCTTCATATCAATACAAAAATATATCTACTTATAAATACGAAATAAGTACTCATGGGAATTCCGATAGATTATTATCTCCAAACACTACATAGATATTGTCAATCAGAATTTCAAGCTTTTTTTTATATCAACTTCGGAGTACTTTTGTGTGCAATCAGAATGCTTTTTAACGAAACATTTTTGCAAATGACCATTGACAAGGTAAGTTAATATACGAGTTCCATTTGTATTGAAAAAGCAGCTGTCTATGATATGAAAAAGCATGGACTTTAATTTATCGTGGTGAATTGTTGTATAAAGTGTTGAAAGTCTTACTTTTTGATGTTATCGATTTTTGTAAAATTTTGTGATTTTCAATTTTATAAGGGTTCCTTTCAGTTTTTAAGCATCCAAATCTGATTTTCACCACTTGCGCCCTCTTGTTAGCAGACCTATTTTTGTATTCATATGAAACAGAATTTATTCAAAAACTTCTACACGAGAAGAAGAAAACACTTGCTGTGGCCTTCAACTTGACATTTATATAATACGCCGACGTATTATCAATTAACAATAGTTTATGTCTCCCAGTTGATTCGATGTTCTACGTATGAACAATTTCAATGTAAATTTAATTTAACAAAATTGGAAAAGAGAAAAGCTATTGACAAACAAGTTGATGAAACAAGGATATCAACAGTCTCGTTTGAACTCTCGTTTGAACTCATCATTTTGCAAGTTTTATGTCGAAACAATTACCTTGTCAGCAATTTAATACAACCTATCATTAAGTCAAATACTGACTGACGTTTTTCATACTAAATGTTAAGCCATTATTTACACACTGAATTGTCTACGGAATTGTTCCGTTTTTCATGATCATGACAAGGAGCACACGGCGGGTGTGAACGGTCTGCAGGGGATGCTCATCCTTCGTGGTACTTGGTCCCACCTCTGATGTTTTGTAGGTCCGTGTTTGCGCTGTTCCCGATTTGTATTGTCTAGATGGACTTTGAATACTGTTCGTTAACTCAATATTTCATTCTCGAATATCCTGTTGATGATGCTATAACATTACTCCTGAAGTTTCTCCTTCACAGCTGTTAATATTTTAGTGAGGCGTAAGGAAACATTCATTGAAACACACTATGTATCTTTGTTCGTAAGGATCTCGTATTTATTTTGGAATTTAGTATAGGTATGGTAATTCAAAAAAAGACCCATCACATTCACATTCCTACACTGTGGACTTGAAAGATTCCAAAAACTATCGACATTGTCATGATTTTTACCATACGGAAAGACCATGCCTATTTTCCTAAACCAATATCCTTCTCATTGTCTACAGAAGGGACCTGTACCTAACGATGGATCATTAGTATGATGGTATTTTTTTTTTCTAAAATTGTAACTTTCATTGACAAAATAGAATGATCAGTTTTATTAAAGTCTTCCTACTAGGTTAGGTTGCCTAATGTATTTTATCAAATTCATTTATTATTTAGTATTTTTTTTTGTTCTGGTGCTCACTGTATCACAGAAATGATGGTATGGCATGTCACGCGGGAATTAAAGAAAAACTAATATTTCATTCAAAAATATTTTTTAACAAATTTTATTTGGTTGCATGTGACTTGCATTATTGCTAGCGGCACTGCAAAGCTTTTCAAACATCTGATATATATATAATTACGTAATTGTTATGGGTGACTTTATTATATCTGATAATACAAATTCGTTGAATTTTAGACCTCGGAAACTTGTGATATTTACATTACCTGGATTTCAAAAAACATTTTCTGATAGCGTTATCTTTCTTGAGTAGAAACGCTATTTTTTTTTTTTCTTTTAAATGGGTCATCTTTTTAAAATATTTGCAATGGAGCGAACTTTGACTTTTTGACTGTGGGTATTAAGATTAGTAAGGTAAACAGATTTAATCAAGTTATTTAATAAGAATTTCTAAACATTCATTGTAAGATCAATATATTTTTTCCAATTTTGTTAAATTAAATTTACATTGAAATTTTGAAAAGTATTGTTTATTAAGAATTAGCAGCGACACTGAGAATAAACAAAATTGACACACGTTTTGTTGGATGAGTTGCGCGAATGAAGATCCCACCTCATCCATCGTTGTTGAAAAAACGAGCAGATAAGGCAATGCATAGGATCTTTGTATTTAATTAAAATACATGCAATCAAAGCTTAATTATCAATGAAAAATGAGCTTTTATGTATTATACTAAACTGAAACGCATGCCATCAAAGCCATAAGAATCCGCCATGAGTGAAGTATTTTAAGAAAATGAAACAAGGCGTATCAATTACGTATTAGATTACATAATTTGAACCCTGGTGAGGCAGAACCTTTCCAAGTACTTGAACTATATATCTACAGGTACTATAAATAATTAATTTTATAAATAAATTATTTTTTTTATATGTAAGCAATTGGCCATGACGATCGTAGGGTTCTAAACATATGTACATGTAATATGTCTGGAATGGTTGATGCTTGTAAAAAAAAAATAAAAGACTACTGATGAAAAAAAATTATGAATAATTTTGATAATTATATCAGTATTTTATGAATTATAACACTTTTGTTGAAAAGCAATAAAATTATCAAAAACTTAAATGTGATGAATTTTACAAACTAAAAGCACTTTTATAACGCGTAAGAAAAACAACAGAATAATAACCTACGTTATTAACCAGATTAACCCAATTTTCACATTGTTTCTATCTGGTAGTTTGTAGACAATTGCATAAATATACATATAATTTAAGACCGACAAAGGAACAATCCAGTGTAATAAATAAAATTAATCAAAAGAATATCTAATGACAATCTCCAGTAAGCATCGAAAAGAGACAGATATACACGCACGAAGAAGTGAAAAATTTTGAGACTCTGATCAAGTCTTATCGTAATTGCTTACGTTTAACAAAACTTGATTTGGGTAGTTAGTAAATGATTAAAAATCGAAATAATGTATCGTGTCCCGCCTTTCATAGTAGACAAATGGACAGATGCACTAGTATAGAAGTGCAGAAAAGGATTACACGGACATGTCTGTATTTGGAATTGCATGGAATAAAAAACTGAATGCATAAAGAATAAAGGAAGTAAACACATCAAAAGTTTTCATCAGTAACAGATTATTTCTTCTGCTAACAGTTATTGTTAAAACTCAAGTAACAAATTCCGATGTGAATCTGCTTGCACAAAATTTGTCTGGCTAGCTTTCATCCTATAATTCCGTAATATGAAAAAAAATTAACCTGCCTGACGCTCTTTACGTCAGGCAATGAGTGAAAATAAACATCGATGATGGCTGGTACTTCAATGCGCTGGGTTTAATCCCGACAATGTCCGATTTTTAGCTTAAATTTACGTTTTAATCTTTTTAAATGATGTTTGAATTTTTTTCTGTGTGAATTCTCCGCTATTTCCATTTTTTTTTATCAATAAAAAATCTTTAAACTCATTGGGGTTTTCTAAGACCCACGTTATATTTTTAGGTGTCTTCACTACAAGTACATATAAATTAATTTCACATGCAAAGAATATCTTATATAAGGATGGTTATTCGGACGGAAGACCTCTCGTTGCTCGCAACGAGTATCTGGAATTGAGATAATTGTTTGATGGGTGCTATTACCTATTATACAAATCGTCTTAAACAGGAAAATTCTGTTTTGGAATTAAAAAAGATTCATTAGTTAATGACAATATTGTGTATATATCCCCTCCTCGTTTCTAAACGGAAAGAATTACGATCTCAAAAACGTGGCTTCGGGGAATACCTCGGCTTCTCTATTTTTTTCTTATAATTTTACGTCTTTTTTTTCTTAATTCTACATATTTTTTGTCCCGAAATGTAGATACTACTTTTCCAAATTAAAACAAGTTTTTCGGGACACAAGGTATATGATAAAACTGTATGAAAAGAAGATGGGTGAACAAGGCCAGCGAAGTGCCTATAGTGCGACAAACATGAAAAAAAAGTGAAAAATAAAATCTCAATTATATAAAAATTTTCATTGATATTTCATCTAACATTAAAGAATACATTATGCAAAACCTCTACAATTTACAAAAATCTCACAAAGACAGAAAATTTTGCCTACGAAATAGCATACACACACTAAAGAGGACAAAAAGGATCATTTTCTCACACTTTAACAAAATTTTTCGATATGAGTGGGTCTTCGCTCCATTTTTTTGAAAGTTAATCCTAAAAGTTTGCATAAAAATATACATTTTTTGGTTTACAAAAACATGGAGCAAAGACCCACTCTACCTTAAAAGTACACTTTTATGACAAAGCATTCGCATCTTTCCGAGAAGTACTTGAAGTCCATTAAGTCAAGGATCATATCACAAACATGATTTAAATGCCACTATTCATCAGTAGCTGTGTAGCGTAGTGATTAGCGTGTTAGTCTTATAGCAATATGATACTCCGGATTTTTATTATGAGGGGGTTCGAATCCCACGAATACTATTTTATTTTTTTTAATAAAAGAATAATTTTTTCCCGAGATCTTTTTTCTCAGAAAAGTTTTGTTGATCATAATTCCATAAATTTCAATAATGAGAACTTTTCTTTAAATACTTAATTCACAAATTGAATATGATTTTTTTTTAATATCTGAAGCTATAGGCTTTCTGTACGCCTTGTTCACCCATCTTCTCAAAAACAGTATGAAAAGAGTCAAAAGAATACATATAAAAAGCGCGCAATCTTGAAACTAAATAATTACCTCATTGTACCTCAGTAGTCATCTACCAAATAAGATATCCTCTATCTAGTTTATGTACTTCTGGTTGTTCTGTTTGCACAAACAATATTTTATCTTGCGCATGCTTTAAGATGTAAAACTTGAACACTTGAGAATAATGAAATATGATGTCTTTTACCGATACAAAAAGGATGACGCATGTTCCGGTAAGAAAATCCAAAGCAGTGTGACTTATGTCAATAAAAAAGGTGGAGGAGTGAATGTTCCTTAAAGAAGATGGGCGTATTTGGCGTGCAGTCTGCAGGAATCATTTGTACGAATCATTCATAGTTTAAATGTCCAGTCAAGCAGACCATACAAAAGCTACGCAGATAGAAAAATGTTACATAACATTGAAATTCCTTGTCAAAAATGTAAATTTTAGTGGATCCGAGGAATTGCTTTTGATCTCGGTGCAACAGAATCAAAATTGAACTTTATTTTAAAATTTTTTCTTCTAAATTCTTTTAAAGAATCAGCTAATAAAATCAAACTGACAAATGACAAGTCTGTTTTTTTTTTTTTTATAAATTAACGCACCAAATAAGGATCGAACCAAAACATATCGACTCCTTATCAACAGAGACGGGTAACGTATATGTATACCACTTTGCTGAACGAATAGGGTTTTAAAACGACAATGAAGCAGAGCATTTACACACTGTGAATTTTTGGGGAAAAGTTAACTTTTTATGGTCTCTGGGTCTTTTTTTCATTTTTTTTTAAAACAAATATCTGTTATTTTAGTTAAAATGCAAGTAAAACGTAGAGCAATGACCCATAGATAGCAAATTTATATAGAGACGTATAAAAATGTAACATTTTGTACCAAAGAATAATTCAGAACGATCTTTACTGGAGGAAATTGAAAATTTAGAATCAATTACATGTATAGAAATTAATTTTAAACTTTTAATTTAAAACTCTCAGTCTCACTGTTACCAAAGGAATTAATAGCAGAAAAGTGAGATTGAGATCAAAAGTGTGCTAATCTAAGTTCAATTGTGGGGGGACAACGATTTAGCCTTGATTTCTTTTCTTATGTACCGGAAAAATTAATGAGGGGACAAAACCGGAAATTCCTTTATTATATATTGTTTAGTATATACTGGTACCCTCACACCACTCACTGCTTACGGACCTGGATCCGGGGCCATAAAACTTAGATGAGCTCACTTTTAATCTCAGTCTCTCTTCTACCAAAGGGATTTATGGTAGAAAAGTGAGACTGAAAGCAAAAGTGAGCTCATCTAAATTCCGGAACAAAGTTTACAACATCAAAAATACACACTGGAAATTCACTGGTTTAAAAACAATTTAAAACAAAATAGAACAAGACCACCCCTCCCCCCCTAAAATATCAAACAAGTAAAAAGAGATTAAACAAAAACATAAAACAAAAAAACCTACAACAAACAAAAATATAACATACACACAAAAAAATCAAACAAACAAACATGAACATGTACATATTAAGCTCTGTATAATCATAAATAAAACGTGTCATCCTAAAATGTGTATAAATCATTACCTGATTGTCAGTTGTAATAATCTATCAAATATTTATCTAGTTTATGCACTTCTGTCTATGTATCTGGTTCGCACACCAATGTTTTTTTTTAAAAAAACAAATGTTTGTATGATTTAAATCTTTTCGATGGAAACCAAGTACACTACAAAAGATATTGCTGTCCATTAATAGCTTACAGAAAGACAAACAGATTATTTTCAGTTTCAATTTCATTTTTTTTTTTTTTTTTTTTTTTTTTTTTTTTTTACAAATTCCTTAACTACTTTGGCATTTATTCCTCTTTGAAGCGTATGGAAACCTTGAATTAAAAAAAACCTAAGACTGTTTTTATAGCAATACATATATTCTCTGGAGAAAAAAAAAGCAAACACAGACACACGAAAAAAAGACAAGCAAAAGCTACGATGTGTTTTTAATATTCATATGCTGTCCAAAATTGTCTGATTTCTCTATTTAACACGAAGTGCTATTCCATAAATTAAAAATGGAATAAAGCATTTAAAACAAGATTATTTCACACACTTTGTGACAACATATCACTTACTCTAAACACAATTTAGTACAAATGTAATTGTACCACCAAACTTTGAATCATTTATCCATACAAAATTTTGCTTCTGTATTTTAAATAAAGAAACACATTCATTTCTTTCCAAGTAAGATGGAAACGGAAATATTAGGTATATTATTCTAGGATTTTCAAATAAAAAAGCAAATAGAATTAAGAATTATTGTTTGATACAACAAATACTTCCTCAACTTCAATTTTTTTTAAAAAGTCAAATGAAAGAAATTCACCCACATATTTTGCCCACATAATTTGAAATATAACCTATATATCCCTGTAAACAAAGAGTGAAATCATGCAAACTTTTGGATAGATAAAATGAGCACAATTTTCTTTGTGATACAAATTTAAAAAAAATTAACGGAAATTCATTTTTTCTTCTTTATGTTTTCTTTATTCATCAGCAATGGAATTATGTGACTAAAAATAAAATAAATGTCGACTCTTTAGGTGCATGTATCTTCTTTTTGTGTAGAAGGTCAACACATTTTAGACGTCATTCACTTGTGTGATAGAGTGGAAATATTTGTTAATAATGACAAAAAACATTCATTTAAACACTTTTGGAAACTAACTTTTACTTGGGTTTACCAATTTTATTTTAAATGATTCTACTAAATGAAAGCTATTCATACTCTGGATAAAAACTACGTCCTCGATATTCAAAACAAAAATTGATCACTTGATCGTTCTTATTCAGGTCATGGCATTTTCATTTATGCATGAAGTCCAAGACGCAGTGGACTTTGCTCAAGCTCAAGGTTAAAAAATAAACCATAATATAATATTTTTAATAAATTATAATAATTTTGTTCGAAGTTCAATTGGAATTTACTGCTTTGATTTTAAAAATTAATAATTTTGTTTGCACTTCAATTTAATCATTTGATGCAAATAAATAAAGCTAAAATAAATATAATTAACATTAATTGACATTAAACTATTAAATTCTATAGTGTGTCGGGATAAAACTGGCCAAAGTTTTGCCTCGTGATCTGACCTGACAAAATATTAGAACTTATTCATTTCGCTGAAACATTGTATAAAAACTTTTTAAGAAAAAATGAACAGTAACCACGTATATAACTAAACATTTAAAACTACACACTGTATTCAATGGATTATAAAGATAACGAACAGTAATAATGCTCTAAACTCCAAAGAAAAAATACGAATTTTGAGCAGAGCAAACAAGGACCTCTGAAAACACCAGAGATGAGATCATGTGCCATGGAGGAGTTTACACCTCAAGGATCCTAATAACATGTCACAAAAAAGCTTTAGACGACAAAGAAACGATGTCTTTGGAACGGTTTGAGTAAGCTTTCTAAGCAAAATTGAAATTAGTTGTTAAATCATCTGCAGGACATATTTTTAAGTGGATACTTACAAGGGTAATACGGAAATATTTGGAATCCTTGAAAAATGCTTACGCCCCGCCCAATATTATTTTTTCAAAAACCTCACATGTTTCCGTATTACCCCTCTAAGTCTCTTCATTACTTATGATGATCTTCCCTCGCCAGTGTTACCACTCAGAACTCGGTTACTACTAGACAAAAGCTGTAGTTACAAATATATAATAAAACAATTCATCAACTATAAGAAATATCAAAGAAGGAAAAAATTAAGTGAAAGATTAACTAAATAGAATTAGTTTCAAAACGTTTATTGTGTGCAATTACACAAACAATAGTGTTTTATAAGTTCAATGAGAAAAATGTCGTTGGAAATGCTGTTTTTGACAAAGTGCATAAAAATCTTCTATATTGCTGACAATTGTATACAAAAATGAGGACCTCTTTGATTCAGAACTATTTTTTGATGAATCAGTCGTGCAAAATAAGGTTTCTAATGTACAACGTGCACAATTATGATCTAATACTGATAAATACATGTAGTTGTAAACATAATTCATTGCACAGAAGGGAGATAGTTTAAGACTTGAAAATTAAACCTAATTTAAATGAAACCACAATAAATATATTCAAAATGAACACATAAAATTAGTAGTAGTACATTTCAACTTTGTCGATAAATATTTGTCTTTTTGTAAAGTTCATACATTTCTATTGCAGTCAGAAATCGATAAAACAAAATGATGGGAAACATCATATGCATAATCACTCTTAAATAGTCTTTTCCATAAAAACCTACCTCTAGATGCATAGTGTCTTCTGGATGTCTAGATGCAAATGTAGTTAATGTCCAATGAATAATGTTCATTACGAATATACAAAGAAAGATGCTATATACTTTAATACAGGTGAAACGGACATTTGCATCCTTGAAGCAGAATGTTTGAACATGGAGTATGAGCTTGGTCTGGAAGATTATAACAATTGCCTGAATTATCTTGTCAACTAGAAGAGCACGACCAGAAGCTAGATGAATAAACATTATACCAGCTATGCAACCAAAGGTGGTGTACGCAATGGCTCCAGCAGTTACGAAGACAAGAACTGGGTGATATATTGTTTTTTCTGATTGTCTATTTAATTTTTCATAAAATTGTACGTTGAATTGTCTATATCCAAAGCACAAAAGAAATAAAACCAATAAGTCATATGGTATTTTGATTATTCTGTAGACATCAGGCAAATTATGGTTGTTGAAGTGGAGTAAAAAATAAGCCACTGCAAAAGGAAGTGATAAAATTAGTCCACTCCCTATTGACAAAAAGAAAGAGATTTGATGTCTCTGTATGTCGAACATATTCCATGAAATTGTTGACGAATTTTCAATATCGGAACAAGAACTTGAATCTCCTTGCCTCAATGTCGCTTCTTCCGTTTGCATACTTGAACCAAAGTCAAATGTAATAAACATTTTAACAGCTATGGCAACAGATAGTAAACAGTATTCACTGATAATTGGTCCGATGTATGGATTAAACATATGTCGAATGGAAACTATGGTGGAATTATAAAAGCAGTCATCAACAAACGTTTTATTTGAAAAAGATGGCTTGCTTTCTTCCAAAATTGAATCAAAGAAAGTTCTACACCATCGAAGAAGATGAGCTATGACCATGAAAGATATTCCATAATTAATTAGAGACGATGACTTAAATCTATGCGATCCATAAAGACTTAGAAATCCCAACTGCCCAACACAGAAAAATATCTCAGTTACATGACAAAGAATACTTGTAATTTGCTCACCCTCAAACGGCTGTGGGCCACCAAAAATCAAACAGTCAATATTGATAGCCATATTAATTCCAGAATTAAGAATGTTGCCAAGACCAAATATCCAAAGGAAAACGAGCTTAACATTCTTGGACACGTCGTCTCTTACTTGCCCTCTTAAATATCTGCGTCTGTTGTAATGTACAAGGAACCAAACAAGAAACGTAAAAAGCATGCTTATAAAAGTCATAATTGCTTCCGTTCCCCAAACAACTGGACGTGGTTTTGGAACTGATTTTGACGTTGAGAAAATTATCATTATAACAATACTCATGAACAGAATGCACGTAGGTGCTAACATAGAGTTTGTGTAAAAGAAGCTTGAGAGAGCCTGGGATGGAGTAGTACGCGACGAGTCAGCCATCTTTCTGCAAAAAGAAAAAGAAAAACAATCTCTATACTAATTTCAAAATTATCATATTGTAAAATAGGTTTATCAGATGTAAGAATCTCTGAACTATAAAAAAGAAATATTTACGTATACATACCTGAGGATTGATCGAATTTGAAGAACAACTCGTGCGGCTTCTTTGTCACTGCACTTTAAGGAAAAAATCGTGTGGGAGAATTTTTATTATCTTTTCCTAGAAAGTGTCCAGGATTGAGGAAGCTGAAAGTGAAAAACGGAAAATTCACTCACACTTGCTGCATGCTGGTTTAAAGTCTAAAGCAATTGTATTAGTAGAGGATTGTTACGAGTTTGTGTAATATTTTCTTGTAGATTGACAGCTGCAAATGTATTCTGTGAAATTATTCAGGACAAAATCCTCTTCATAAATACAAATATAATAACCTAAATGTGCTTAATTTTCATTCAAAGACCTTAAATATTGAAATAATTATCATATATAATGAGTTTTCAAAAACAACATTGATACTATTTCTTCCAGTATGATTGTGAAATATACCACAAGATGTTCAACAGAGAAAGTGTTCATAGCCCATTCGGTATTATTACAGTGTAATAAGAAACACAGAAAGAAGTGAATAGTACCTTTTGTTCAATAACACGTACGCTGGCATCCTTAATACAAAATGCATGTACATTGAATATCAATTTGGAATTGAAAAGTATAAAGATTTATCAGCAAAACGACTGCGCCACTCATGGTTGGTTGGTATAAACATTTTAGCTATAACAAAGGTGGTGCAAGCCTATGCAATGCCTCAGTTGTATCGACGATGAGAATATAATTCATACCCTTATCCTTATTATTAACATTCTCCTGAAACTGAAAAAGCGTCACAACTTCAAACTGAGTAAATAATTCTTAAAGAAATGTGAAGATAACTAATAATCATGCTTAAAGTCCAATGAAACAATTCAAACTGTGTGAAGAGCAAACTCGGACATCTGAAAACATCAGAGGTGGGATCATGTGCCATTGAGGAGTAAGCATTCACTGTCGACCTGTCACAACTGCCTGAGCTCTTTGTCAAGATCTGGTAAACGAAGAAATCTGTAGTCAATTCAGTTTGAAAATAATGGCCGTATAATTTGTATGAAAGACATCAGTCAACATTCAGCCTAATGACAGATTGCAATTGCAAACAAAGTCATTGTCTCAATCCTAGAATTTTCGAAATGTTGACTTTAAACGAGATTGTAGAAACACTTGTATCATCAACTTATTTTTCAGTAGTCTGTCTCATTGTAGAAATTGTTCGTACAAAGAACATTCTCCTGCGTATCGAATCAACGGTGAGACATAAACCCCATATACAGGTAATGGTATATTGCTACATAAATAACGGGACCATAGAAAACTTTTGGATAAAATCCAAACATTCTGTGTTAAATACGCCTGTCAACACCCCACCTAACCACAGGCTGTACCTTCAAACAACGTCGTTGTATCGCTATAGTCTTTGTGAAACGTTGATTGTTGATACCCTTGTATCATCAACATATTTGTCAGAAGCCTGTTTCGGTTAGAAATGTTCTGTATGCAGAACATGCTCTTGCGTATCGAATCAATTGGGAGACATGGACACTTTAAATAGATAATAAAGGAATATTGCTACATAGATAAGGGAAGTTGACGAGGGTTGAAATGATCACACTAATAAAGTTAATTTTTGGCCAAAAATGGCTTTCTCCAGTTATGAAACGGATGTGTGAGACTAACATGTCTCCTTATGAAAGACACAATAAATACCCATGGAAATTTAAACAAATTGCTAGAAGATCTAGTCTTCAAAGACTCCATAGATTTGTCAATGGGGAACTCAAGCATCTCTTTAAAATCATGCAACTTCACAGTACCTGTGTATGGAATCAGAATATGCTTTAACAAAAAAATTGTAGACTGATGATCAATCACAATTTTTGTTGAAGAAAGCAGTTGTCTGTGATGCTATAAAGCCTGGTCTCTAATTTATCATGAGGAATGCTTGCATAAAGTGTTGAAAAGTCATATAATGTATTGATGATATATAATGTATTGAAATATTGATGATAATCAAGAATAGGCTCGACATATTTTCGACTTATTTTTGAAATAAGAATACTTTAAATATTTTGATATCATTCAGTTTAACAATGTTTTAAATTGTAAAAGACTTTTATTCAATATATATAAACCTCTTAATTTTCCTGTTACAATCAAATAATGCAATGAAAATGGAATTTTATTTTTAAAACTGAGAGAGATTTACAAAAGGACATTTTTAATGTTAAATTCGTGACTTCAAAATCTTTAAATGCCTTAACATGATTCAAATAAATCACTTCCCTATTTAAGTGCCTTATCCTATACTGTTCAATTGTTTGATCAATTCCTAAGGAGGAAATGCTTAATTGCTCCATGCGCATATTTGCAATTTTATCTACAACATTGTTTCTAGAAGTAAACTGATCATAGTGGGCATAAATACCAAAACATTCAAAATAATTTTTGATTTAAGTTTTCCAACGATAAAGATCCTTTGACTTTCAAGTGTAATCTTCATTTTGGTGATTCTGAAAATTTCAAATTTCATCTCCCAAGATAATAAAGTGAATTCAAAATACAGTTTTGTAATATCGTAAGTCCTAGCCATTTATCAGGTTTGTGGAAGTAACACAATGTTTGAGCATAAGGACAATGTTTGCTGCTTACGCGTCGATATTCCTGATGATTTTCGTGAGAATATAAGAGTTTCAAAAAACCTGGACCAAATTTTTATTCACATCCCATTTTTTTTTTAAAAGTATATACAAATGTGAGCCATATCACTTTGTTCTGTTAGCATATAAACTCCTTGTTCAAACTAACAATGTTAACTGTATATTTTTACTTTAAAAAATTTTCACAACATGAAAAGTCCAATTTCTCTTCCCTTTCATTCATGGAGCACACCTGCGTTGTGGATATTATGAGTTGAGGCAGATAAGGAAGAAATACAATATACATTTATGGTGCTCTTTGTAAGGAAACAAACTGGCTTATTTTAAATTAATCACAATGCGTATGATTTTTAGTAAGGCTTTTCTTAAAATCCCACACTTTTTATTATATTTTAGCGACTTTGCAAAAACTACGCATATTTTTCTAGCTTTTAAGTTTTAAATGTAGTTACTGTACAATGGAACAAGTCATTTACTTCAAAATGTATTCTTTATTTGTGTTAAGGAGGCTGGGGGTCAACAAATTAACCACAAATTAACCACCAGATTTAACTTAATTTTTTAGATATGATATCTTAAGCTGTCAACTATCATTTGGCAAAGAAAAATTTCAAAAATTTTAGTTTTAAAATTTGATCATTTTCTATATCTTCATATGGAGCTCTTCTTCTAAAGGAGATCAATATAGTCTAAAAATGGCCACCCCCCCCCCCCCCCCCAGCCTCTTTAACTTGAGCAGACCCATGCATGGCATGGCCATGCATGGCTTATATAAAATTAAGAAAATTAAAGGTTTATAAAATATAAAATGGACTGTTGATGGCATGTTTTAAAACGTAGATAAAACAGTAATCAGTGTATTTTTATATATTTTTATCTATTTATCTAGATTATATCTAAACCCCTTCGGAATAATTTTCTTTATCAAATACTTAATTAGTAGTAAACACACCAATAATGCAATGTGCGATACAGGTGACGTTACAGTACCCCATATAAACGACCAGTGTGCAAAAATGCATATAAAACCGGAAATAACGTTTTCATCAAGTTTTAAAAAGTTAGTTAACTTGATTTATTGAAATATATGAGTAAATCAATATTAATGCACTAAATCTAAAATTTGTTGACTTAATATAGTTTTAATATAACCTAGAATTGGATTTTAAAGAAAAAGGTCATGCATGCACAAAACATTGTGAATTCACTAATTAAATATTTTAAAATAAACCTATGATAAATAAAAAAAAAAACAGCTCATACTTAAATCCAGATCATATGTCATATCAGACTCCGGGCATTTGGACCTTGGACTGATATGGGGCCATACGGGCTGATATGACACATGGTATGGATTGTAGTATGTAATATTCTCTGTATATGAGATTGTCTTAAACTTTCTTCGTGTTTAATCATGCTTAATCTGAGACCTGTTAACATTTTCGCTTCTCCGAGTGCAAAGCTGCATGTTTATTGTTCATACAGCAGTCATAGAGAAATTTTTGTGTGAGAAAAAAAATGTTTCAAGGAGGAAATTTTGACACTATAAAAGTTACCTTCATTCATATGTACATTCGATATATCTCAGTGAACTTGAAATAAGACACCACAGAATATATCACATTTGTTTCATTTTTGGATGTTTAGTGACTATAACCGATAATTGTCAAATAACAACTGAATGACAAATGGGATGACTTCATTTTGACATTATTGATAATTCCTTTATTTATGTATAGTAATATTCCACTTTCATCTGCATATGGTATTTATATTTCCAAACTTATTCAGGAGCATGCTCTGTGTATGATCAGGTTCTAAACCCAGGAAGACTACTGAGAAATAAGTTGAGGTTACAGGGATTTCAACAACCTCACTTACTTAAAGTTAGCGTTTTTAGTTCTATGGTCGTTATAATGACCTTATTTGCAAATAAAACATATCGTTGGGCGTATTCTGACTTACGTTTTATGCCATTTATTAAGTATTTTTAATACTAGAATTGGCGACGAATCAATCTATCTGATCAAAACAACGGGCTCCCGGCAGAGGATTCTTACTCCTCCTAGGCACCTGATTCCACCTATGGATGTCCAAATGGTCCTTGTTTTATGACTTGTTTTGAATTTTGTATTGTTTATAAGATTTATTATTATTATTCGATCACTGTCCGTTATCTTCATTTCTTTAATTGACTTTGAGTTCTTCCTGTTTAATATTATTTCTATCTCAACCTTGTTAGAAAGATGCCATAATACTGAACAGGTGTAAAATACTTTTTTTTTTGCATTTGCACTCTCATTAATTTTGCACATTCAAGTACGTGTAAAAAAAATCATAAGATTAAAGGTTACTATATATATGTTTAAAATATACTTCATAGTCTGGTAAATTCAAACATCCGCTATAAGGCACCAAAGAAAATTACTCCAATTTTTGCATCCGTGTTATTAACCTTCGAAATATGCATACAGTATTAGAAAAATTACAATTTAGTGGTTGGAGGATTGCCCCCTGAATAATCATGTCAGGGTTATTTTTACACATGAAGTTGAAACGTGATACAATGATTATTCAAAATACTCAAAAACATGTTAATAGCATTATGCACTCTCCTTCTGTATCCAAAACTTTAATTATATTGAATAGTTCTTTTCTCTGAAAAATTCTTTTTGCTTTAGACTTAAGCTTTGAACTCGTAATAAATTGATATCAGTTGTGGGTTACAGTTTTTCTGTGTAATTCAAACATTTCTATGGCTGTGATAAATCTGTAAAAGACGTTAACTGGAAATACAGAATACTCTATGGTTTTCCAATATGTTTCTTTGTAAAACTGTTCTTGGATAACTATGGCCTGAGTTCTTTTCCCTGTCACGATACTGTCTACAAACCACCTTGAAATGTTCATGAAGAACATGCAAAGAAAAATACTGTTAGCTTTCAATAATCTCGTACGAACAGATCTCAGTTTAAACGTAGATCTACTGGTGTAAATTATAAACATCGTCTGTAGCACAATAGCAATAGTTTGAAGAATTTTATTCAGAAACAACAGAAGGCCTAAAACCGATTTAGCAAGCATCAGTCCAGCAATGCATCCAAACGTTTCGTAAGCGACTGCTCCAGCAGTGACAAAGATTAGCACGATCTGATTATTGGGTGCAGTGCTTCTTTCCTCAATTTCTTCATAGAATTCGGATTGAAATCTCCATTTTCCAAGTGAAATAAGTACCAGAACTTCCAATTCATAAACAATGCTTATTATTCTAAAAATCATTGCTGTGTTTGGAGTTTGTAGGTAATTAAATATAAAACCCGTTAAAAAAGGTAAAGAAAGTATCAAGCCAGTCCCGATCGGCGGAAAAAATGAAGTATGTCTGGTTTCCATATTCTTATTTTCCAAAGAATCATTTATCGACTGTTCATTACCGTAGAATCTACCGGTATGTTCAATTCCTTCAGACAGTTTCTTTGAGTCGCTGTCAGATATACCCAACATTTTGAGAACTATCGCGGTCGAAAGTAAGCTGTATTCGATGATGAATGGTCTAATGTAAGGATGTATATTTCTTCCGATAGAAGAAATGTTGGATGTCAAGAAACAATCTTCCGGTAAAGTAACATTAGCATTCCATGACTTACTATTGACATTCATAATGGAATCTAAGAGTAGACGAAACCAATTCAGTACGTGGGCAATAATCATTAGAGATATCCCATGAATAATCACAGGAGAGCATTTAAAACTGAATTTTCCATAAAAACTCAAAAATCCCAATTGTCCAAAACAATAAAATATTTCTGACAAATGGCATAAGATGTTTATGTGATACGCAAATGGAAACGGTTCTGGTCCTTTATCAAGCACACACTCAACGTTGATTCCCAAGTTCATGGCAGAATTAAAGACGTATATGGCTCCGAATAACCAGAAGAAAATCAGTTTTAGGTTATGAGAGGGATCCTTTCTTCGCTGATCGACAAAGAATTTGATTTGGTTGTGCTTCACAAAGAACCAAATGACAAAAGTAACCACCATACTAAAGAATGTCAACAAAGCTTCTGTCCCCCATACTGCAGGGCGTGGATTGGGTATCGGTTTGGAGGTAGAGAAAACGATCATGATTGCAATGCATATGAATAAAACACACATTGGCGCCACTGTGGAGTTTATGAAAAAGAAATTCGAGAAAAATTTGGTCTCCTCATTTGATTCCATGTTTGCTTAACTCCTTTAAAACAAGTATAAAATCTTCCTTACATAAAGGATTATGATTTTCCCCCTTTTGGGTATATCTGTTACTGTTGAAATGTTTCAGCCAAAGAATATTGATTTTCATACCTTTTAAGGAAATATTTTAATTGATTAAGGACCAGCAAATAAATAGGGACAATTGAACACATGCAGATTTATTACATTTGTACTATTTCCATTTTGTCCCGTATGTCGGAGGTCCTCAAATACCGTCAATTCCATATCCGAGGGTGGATTATCGTCAATAAAGTATATATCACATATAATTGCACACTATATTGTATTTATTCATTCATCGACGTAGAATTTGAAGGAAATAATACTTCTGGTAGAGGTAACCATACCAAGTTAAAGGACCTATGGATACTCAAAGTGTGTACGTTAAGTCAGATAAGGAAACTTCAATGTGCTAGTAGGTTGTTCAAACTTTTTTTAAAAAAAAATTGTGATAAAGCAAATTTTTAATTTTTTTTTTAATATGTGATACATGTAAATTTGGAAATCAATGCTGCTTATTCATTTATGTTCAAAATACTCTATATTCGTCCATCATCGTCTGTTGTGCGTCAGTTGTAAAATTCTGAAAATTTTCGACTTCTTATCAGGAACCCCTGAACCAAATTCAACCAATTTTCGAATGTAACATTTTTGGATTAAAGGGGGAAATTACGGCTTTCATGGCCTCTGTCTCACTTAGGACTGACGGCTGTGCACAAAACTATAAAAACTAAAAAAAAAAATAAATCTAAAAAAAAAAATCTTCGTATTTAGTACCTTTGGATCTAAAACGGTCATACAATTGGCATGATTACTAGTATACTAGTAAGCAATGAACCCAGAGTCCACCAAATTCATAAAATTCATGGCCACTGGGTTCAAGCTCAATGGTGGGGCAAAGTTGATCAAATATTGTAAATGCATTTTACCTCTCAAATTGTCCTTCTCATGGCCATGGATATCTAGAAGTCAAACTGTTGGCATGATTCTAATTAGTACTCATATCTTCACAAAATAGTGAAATGCATGACCCCTGGTTTAGGATAGAAGATGGTCATGACGATGCTTTACATCTTTGAAAATCTTCTCTGCTCTTGAAATTTCTGCGGCAAAATGTTAACATAATACAGTCTAAAATTATAAAATTGGATCCAGCTATCAGGCCCTAGGGTGGTGCTCAGTTGGTCATATGCTGAAAATAAATTTAATTTACAATTTTGAAAACCATATTTACTCATGGACACCTTGCAGGCGAACTGTTTGCATGATTATAATCAACTTGCAGAATTCATCATCCTCTGACCCATGGTTCAGGCCTAGGCAGGCAAAGCTGCTCAATATTGAAATCTATTACATCTGAAATTCTTTTTCTTTCTTTTCTGTAGGACATCTAGTAAACGTATATTATTACCATGAGAACTTAATCCCAAATCAAAATTGCAAATTTCAGGTCCCCTGGATCAAAGGCTCAGTTCCCAGGGTGGGGCTTAAATGGTTATATATTAATGGGTACAACTTTGAAAATCTGAGTCCAGCATTCGAACCCAGGGTGGGGCTAAGTTGGTCATGTACTTCAAATACATTACATATTGGAAATCTTCAATATTCATGGAAATCTGGTAGACAAACGAATGCTATCTTCAGGAGGCATCAAATTTATAATTTTGGTGAAGGGTTAAGTCAATAAGTAGAGAAGAAATTTAAAGTTCTAAATTTTTTTTTTAAATATATTACTTAGTATTATTCTTTTTTAACTTAATACATATTACAAACATTCAAACAGAAAAAAATCGTATGGTATGACGCTTCTTTGGTGCTTGATTTTTAAAACACAGACATTATATATATTATAGATAGAGCACACAAAGAACGAATTACGTCACTTCTTTTTTATTCTTAACTTAAAGCTAAATGTCAAAAATTCCTAAACTTCAAAGTTCATCAGATTTCCTACAAATTTAAATGTAGATGTTTTTTTTTCAGTAAATTTTTTTAAGATATCTAACTCTTAAGTCTTTCGGTAGAGACAAATCTAAACAAAGTGAAATTCATCTTCTATGCTGATCTTTAGAAAGTTCACAGAATCTTTGTTCCTTTTATACAATACTTCTATGTCGTCCGCTTTCAGTTGCAAGAATATGTCAAGGATATACGCAACGAAGTTTTGAACTTTATTTTTCTTATTTTCTGTAATTAAGAATTCAAATAAGTGTTTTACTCTTATGGTGCTGTATACCTCCTCGAAAAAAAAATTTTGAGGAAATTTCAGCTAAAATAATACATTTGGTAATTTTTGTATATTATTTTCTGAAAACAGAAGAATTTTCATCATTTGATATCTTTTCAAAATCTCTGGTACGCGTAATGTATGCTGATCTTTTTTGTCTATAAGAACATCTGATGCTCCTATGATGTTAAACTGATAATATCCTGAAAATAATCATGCAGTAGATTACAATTTTGTGAAGTATTTTGCGTATGTCCTTAAGACATTGTTATTCTGCTCATTTGAAGAGGAAGTATTGATTTTGACAAATAGAAACTGTAATTAAGGATAGATGATCTACACTATGCTTGTAAAAATACATTTGATAAACAATTAATTTCAGCCAAAAGATGTTATATGAATTTATCTGTTATTTCTTGCTTGACAACAGAAAAATATTTATTACTCATTATGTTGTCTTGTTCAAACCAAATAAATCCAAGTCAACTTTCAGAAAGTTTTTCTTCGATATTTACAACCCAAATTTTAGATTGCTTACTAGGATATTCACATTCACCATATGAATATTTATAACACGTTTTCAGGATATAATTATCAGTTTTTAACAGTTGAATCAAAATTGAAAAGCAAAAAAACAGACAAACAGACAGACAGGACAAAAACAATATACCGCTGGGATCTTTCGATCCCGGGGCATAACAATCTTCTCTATTGGAAGTTTTCCAGTTTCAAAATAGATGTATGTTATAGTAGTATTTGTGTTCTTACTAACTCCCAAAACATATAATAGTTTTTCAATATCACTAAAGTTGTGATTTCTCCATTGTTCACATTCATAGTTCATTATACTTGCAATATGATTGATTGTTGCAGTTTTAAGTCCTTTGCAACCCAGCTCGAGGCGGCATTCTCGGGCTGATTTTCGATACTTGCGAACCGAATTAAATGCTGAATTCACAACTTATCAATAGTACAATGCCTTTAGTACTCATCAGCATCGTTTATATGGGTTTGTTATGAAATATACAATCTTGTGAAAACATTTATCAGACGGTCGAGTTTTCTTTACATTTCGTCCATTTTGAAATCTTGTAAGACCAAATCGAAATGTGGAGTGATATTTTCTTTTCATCGATATTGGTGAGTACTAGAAGCATTGTGCTACTGATAAATTGTAAGTTCGGCATTTAATTCAGTTTGCAAGTATCGAAAATCAGCTCCGGTCGGAGACGGTGAAATTTCCAGTTTTCGTAATGGCGCCGGTTCTGACGTTTTCCTGGCACGTAAAATATCAAAATCGTGAAAAAAGCCTGGAAAACGTCAGATATTTCGGACTACCCCTTCACGAACCCACGAACCCCCGATTTCGGAGCGGGCGCTTACTGAGCTACATATGTGTCGAAAAGAGAAAACATTGTCTCAATATTTAATACACGTCTGATTTTCGATTTTAAGGAAAAAATGACAGTAATTTTTCTACCTTTGTCAGCTGTTAATGTGCATCATTAAATTTCCCATTATAATTCAGATTAAACCAACATATATAATTGACATTTCTCTTCATTGCCTATTTTGCCACATTTCTAAAAGCGACTTCTCTTTAGGGTATATTTGATGGAGGCTTCATTTAGAGGAATAGTCATATAAAATATTGAATTTTCTTTGAAGCTCAACAACCAATTCTTCAAAAAATATATATAACATACGAACAACTTAACCCAATCGATGTACCCTGGGAACATGAATTTCACAATTTTGGTAAAGGGTTGAGTACTCATTATACTCGTGCAGATTGCCAGGTAGTTGTCCCTGTGTAAAGAGAGAAGCGTGTGAAAATATAATGCATTTTCAAAATAGGAGCGACTAAACCCAGCCCAGGGCCTTTTTACAAAAAGTCGTAAAGCGTAAGTCGCAAGTCTTTAAATGTGCCGATCGTACGACATGTCGTAAGACCATTTTATGAAACTTGTCGTAATCTCAAGTCCAAAATCTGTGAAAAACGGTCGTATATCGAAGTTCAGTCGTACGACATTTTCTACGACTTCCGACCTTTTCAAAAACAGCCCCCAGGAGTCTAAAATAAATCCAGAGTACATGAATTTTACATTTTTAGTTAAACGCTCATTACAGTAACTTAATTTCATCACAATGCCTGCCCAACAGTTTGATTGCTTGTTTCCAGGTATAAATATTTTTGAAGATTGTATGCATCAATTTTAATGGTTTTGGTCATGTCCCTCCATCTTCTGGGAGGCAGAGGCCATGAAATTAAAATTTTCTTTCCCTTTATCTATTGATACTATATACATGTATCAAAATCGGTTAAATTGGTTCAATCATTACAGAGAAGATGAAAATATCCTAAGGAGACTGACCAAGGCACCACAGACGACGAACAACGCACGACCATGGATAACAACAGTTACATATCGGACACACTCAGGTGACCCAATAAAATAGACCCCCACCCTTTAACAAAAGAAAGAAAGAACATTGCCAACAGGTTGTTTTGAACTTGTCCCTATAAATTAACTCGACCGTTAACAGGTTTATCCTGTCCTTTACCGACATATAACACATGAAATATGACATATAAAATCTGATTTTATATTTGTTATTTTACAACAAAATTAAGAATGACTCAATATAGCATCTGCTCATTAATATTTCTGACAATTATTGCAATTTAAATATATCTACAGTGCATAAATACTGAAAGTATAGTAACAAACAATATTGTACAGCCACATATGCCTGTAAAGCAATGGCCTACACCAAAAAAGGCTATGTCTTTGACAATTAAGGAAAACAGCGATTAGATAAACACACCCAACCTAGATAATTAAAAGATTAAAATCAGTACCCTGTTTCTACACAAGATATTGAACAAACAGCATGTTTTTACCTTTATGTATAATAAACAAATAAATATATTATAAGATTAATCCCAGATTTTTCAAAACTTTTTAATATTTCATGTAGTGGAAATAATAGTCATACAAATATCAACAAAGCATGGTCTGAAATGAAGCATTTAATCAATAATAAATATATCTTGAAAACTTTTTTTCACTGGCAAGGTCATAGTCTGTACATCACTAGATTTAAAGCTTCATTAACAATTTCAAAATCTCTGTTTCTGGAAATTTCTATTCATCATAATCAAATTTTCAAAACCCTACAGAGAAGTGAAAGATTTTGTTTAAATCTACATGTACATGCAGTGTTATTTCTTTTATCATTATTTCAAACCAAAACTTTGTTAAAATAAAGATGATTTTTTTTAATTTATTGTCACAACAATTTGCAAACCTCATAGTATTTTTTTGTAATATTGAAACTAAAATCATTTTAATGGAAGACATAATCTATGGATTTACATGAACTTACAAATATTTTTGAGTTTAATACCTAATCTTTTAGACAGACAGGTGTACAAAACTTACAAAACATATTATTGAAACAAAGTTTATACTTAACTTTTGTGTTATACTGTAATTTGTTTTGTAATTTAATGCCCCTGGATACATTCTTACAATTGTGATATGATGGAAATATATAAATATATTGTTTTTCATGAATCATGACATTGAACTTGGTTTGAAATAAGTTGTACAGATTAATTTCTTAACAATATGAGTAAACTTACTTTATTAAAAATCTATCCCCACCCTTATTTTTACACGTATAATTATCCCTCACACAATTATTATCAAGACCACAAAGATAAGAAAATTAACTCAACATTAAATTGGTAAACGAATATGAATACTTCTACAAAGAATTTTTAATACATAAAATTTTTAACATTTTTACACAACTGTACTTCAAAAAAGCAAAACATTTCACTAACCATAAATTAATACACTCTTACATTGATCTTAAACAATTTACATAAAATCAGTTTTACAAACAGGTAATTCAAATACAAATATTCTAAATATTTGTAATAAAATTCTGGGAAAAATGCATGTAACAAAAATGAATTTTATTCAATTTTATACAATTCTATCCTTACGCTATACCAATAAACATGTAATTGCATTGTGTTCCCTATTTTCTGTACAACTGATACCATAGAATTCCATATGTGTATAACATCTGACCTGTGTACTAGCATTACTGTATTCCAACTAAGTGATTGTATAAGTTAGCTAACTACAGTCCAGGAAAGGTCCATATTACACAATGTTGCTAACTTTGGAAATGTTTGCTTAATTTAGCTCTTTACTAACAACTATTGACATTAAATGGCACACATTTTTATACAATTTCATACCACTGATCAATTTGGCAAAAAATGTAATTTTTGGTTGTGGAAAATCTATTTTTTCATTAATTTTTTCCAATGGCACATTCACTAGAAACAAGACGACTTAGAAATAATGTAAGATTTTGAGCTGTCAAATTCAGCAATCGTCAAATTTTGCAGTGTTGATGAATTTTGGACCTTAACTGTACCGACTAAGCTAAATAGATTGTCAAACTAAAAAAAGAGAAAAAAAGAGAGAGGATTTTACACCTGGCAGAGCTATAATCTCCATATCACAACATACTCTTCTTTGCCAACTGTTATGCATCAACTAATATACCTTTGATTTAAAATAAGCTTTAAAATAAAATTGAATAACATCAGTATATACATGTACATGAATATGACTTCAGTCTCATGAAATCTTCCAAACACCTTAATCTCATGCAAGCCCACACTGATAGCATTCAATAGCACATGGCACCACTGTCATCTTTGTTCAACTGAAAATCACCTTTGGTTGAAAAGACTTTCAAGAAGTGTTCACTCAAAATTAAATTCATAAAAAGCTAAAACAAACTACTCCTGTCCATCACAAGAAAGGGTTTGTTGAACCACTCTTTGGGGCCATTGACTGAGCAGCTGTAGACTGGAAAAAAAGCATGACACTTCGATGATATCATGGCATCCAGGTACAACTTAGATATATTTGAATAGTGTCACTTGCTATCAACATATTGATATAAACTTTACATTACTTAAGGATCAATTGCAGGACATATATGGAAATACACTTTACATTACTTAGGGATCAATTGCAGGACATACCAAAAATGGATTGACTGACTGTGCATTTGTGGCTACAGGCTGGCCTCCCCATCCTGATGGAAACCCATGGGTCCCTCCCATTTTATTATCAAACTGTCCAGGCATTGAATTTCCAAACTGATTTGGTATTGTCTGGGCTTGTGAAACAGTCCCAAATCCACCACTTGTACTTGATGGTCCCATAGAACTGAAGACTCCATTCTGATTATGAAATTGATTTGACATTCCTGCACCTCCAAAACCTCCTCCTGGCTGCCCAAAATTACCAGCTGATGGGTTTTGTCCAAACCCCCCTGGTGTAGGAGCATGTCCAAAACCTCCAGCTGTTGAGGTCTGTCCAAAACCTCCCATGTTAAAAGTACCAGGATTTGAAGCTGGTTGTCCAAATCCTCTAGCCACTGATGTTTGGGCACCAAATCCTCCAACTGCTGATGTGGGTGTTCCATACCCTCCTGCCATGGAAGTGTGTGTCCCAAATCCTGCTGCACTGGTTGGTTGATTTCCAAATCCCCCTGAATGTTGACCAAATCCTGCATTAGGTTGGTTGCCAAACAATGATGAATGACCTCCACCTGCACTTCCTCCAAATGGATTGCTAACATTAGATTGGGTTGCAGCTGTTGTCTCTCCAAATGGATTGGCTCCTGTTTAAATATACATAATAATATTTAAAGTGTCAATCCAAAAAACCTCAACCCTTTCTATTCTTAAAAAGTAACAAAATGTCTGTAATGAAACCATAGCTCTACTGGTTTAAATTTTCAATCAAAGAAGAGAAAAGTTGAATCTGAACTTTCAAACCTTTCGTGTTTACACTTATAAAATAATGTACAAGTTTCTTTATGTTTTTCAAACTAGTACCAAGATTTATTGAAGTCAGATCAAAATGTAGGAGGAGTAACATTTTGAAAGAATGTCACAAATTAATCTTTTTTTAGAAACGTGTGTTTCAAGCAAGGCCTTGACCATCATGAACTCTTTTGTCTTGGACATCTTTGAGAAATCGCTGTTGTGTCCTCCTGTCTACCTCAATACAACTAGCAAATATCAATACAGAGAATTGTGTGATCTACCTGTTAACCAAGATTTATTGAAATTGGACAAAAACTTTTGGAAGTGTAGCATTTTGAAGGAATTTCAAAAGACTTTTATAAGTAACCCTTTCCATACAGTTCAAATGAAATCAAAAACTCTTTGAAAAAAGTATCTACCCTTGTGAAGTCTACTTGTGTACCATGTTGTGTTTGAAATTAGACCAAAACTTTATGAGAAGTAATCTTTTTAAAAAAAATACTTTCACATAGATTGCCATATTTGGTAAACCAATGCAGCAACATTCATCCCAATCTTTAACTCTGTACACGTAATTAAGAATTGTGGTGTACTCTACTTTTTTTGAAACAATTTCTGTTGAAATTAGATACAATTAAAGCAGAATTTTGAAGAATATCACAGAAGTGTCCATTTTTTGCAACCAATGCAACACTGTTCAACAAAATCAAAAACTGATTAATAGAATTGTGTTGTCTTCTTTTATGTACCACTTTTACTCGTTCAAACTCAATCAAGTCCATTTTTCAGGTTTTTTTTTTTTTTTTTTTAATTTCCTCTTAAATGACATCAAATCAAACCTGTAGGAGGTGTAGCATTTTCTAAAAAACAATTTACAGACAAACAGACACACAGATTGGTGACAGACACCTTATCATTGCATAAGCTCTTCTGGTCTTGCACCATCAGAGCTAAAATTAAGAATTTATCATCATATGATAGAAACCCACAGAGGCTACAGTGTATTCATTGTGTCAATTCAAGCTCATTTTCTGCTGCCTCTGTTACTAACAAAGGAGAGGTGTAAGCAGAATTCTAGTTAAAGGCTATTATACAATGTAGTTTTTTGATAAACATGCTATAACAAAAAGAGAATATTAGCATTAATATGTTTATTCTAGTTATAAGGCATTTAAATACTGCATTGATGATAATGAACAGTAGTATATCATGCCAGATTATCTTTATTAGTGGTTTCTAATATTTTAACCAGGCTTTTCTCTCTAAACCTAAAACTACAAGGAGTATGTGTATAGCTCATACTGACTTAGATTTTGCATCTGTGTACAAGATGTGTACTTTATTTCATAAATTTTTATTTAAGTTTTAATAATTTCAAATTGATGCCAAATAAAAGTGAAAGATTTAGTAAGACTTTTTTTTTCAAAATAATGCCCACCTTTCTTCATTGTTGAGGACACAATGTTCATTACTGCAATTCATTCAAAATCAGTTTTTAAATCAGCTAGCACAAAAATGACATCAAAAAATTATTTAAATCTCACTTTAAAGCAACAATGATTGACTAAATCAAATTTATCTTTTAGATATCTTTTCTCTGAAACACAAAGAAGCACACAGATACATGTACATATGCAAACTTAATCTGAATTTTGTTTTTCTTAAACTTACTGAAACAAATCTCATTCCAGATGAATATCAATAGAACGATTCTTTGAACAATCAAATGCATGACCTGCAGCCTACCTGATCAACATTTATCTAATAATGCATAAGCTGAAGCCTATCATACATGTGATATGTACCGGCTGTACGCAGAATGTACAGTTTTTCGAGCCCATTCATCGTGTACCGGCGGGACACCAAAATTCACGGAATATGAAAATTTGTACAGTATTTTGAATTTCTCGCTAAATGCTGCCATTTTCCTCATTCTCGCTCACGAGACACTGGAAAACGTCACCTGTGTTTGACACTTGACCTTCTGATAATTGTGTAGTGTACACAAACCATCGCGTGCGAAGGTGTGAACTGCCAATTGGGATAATTATCTTGCTATAAATCTGTATCAAATACCCCTTTAGGTAGCTTTATTTTTTAAGGGGTACTTAATTACTGTTAATGTTTCGTATATGTAACTTGATTGAAAAAAATTAAGCCAACTTCTAAGGTTGATATACATGACTTAATATACGTGAATCTGACCCAGATCTTCGTAGGTATAAAAGATACGATGTTTATTACAATGATTACGATGGAATTTCAGAAGAATTTAAGTGATATTTTATACCATTTTTTGTACCATTTTTTGATAGGCAGTGTACAGTTTTTTCACCCAAATTTCAGTTTTTTTATGGCTCCTGTACAGTTTTGTGGTCTTTGACTTATCACATGTATGGCCTATGCCATTCTTAACAACAATGAAGTAACTTCAAACAAATAATGTCAACTAACACAGCTGAAACACAGCCATAAATGCCTTGATTAACTGAATTTTTCAATGCAACATTCAACAGTAAAAGTTTCAGAAAAAATCAGGACATGCTAAATTACCCCCAGAGTCTGAGAAGAATGGGTTCCCACGTCTACCCAGCTGGCTATATGAATAAGCACTGGGCGGAATAGAGAAGGCTGTAATAGAGCATCAGATATATATAATACTCTCTGAATAATAATCATGTACCCAGATAATTTCTCTGTTTCTCTTTCAATAAAGAGAGGTAATCAAAAATTACAAAGTTCCCCTTGAGAATGTTATTCAAGTCTCATGAAAATAAATGTTCTGTATCAAAATTCTATAAATGTACCTATAGTTAATGATAAAAGGCTTTTTATCAAGAAATTAAAATAAATGTCACTTGCAGCATTATGAGAAAAAATATTAAAATATATCTTTAGATGCATCATTCACGCAAGTCTGGTCCAGGCAGGACGTATAATGACCTGATAGTGGCCTGCTCCAAAAACTTCTGTCATTCTGCCTCATTCAGAAAATCTACAGGTACATGTAGACTGATGCAACATCCAAAGCAAGTCTTATAATTTTGCAACCCCACCCCCCTACCACACATCATTAATGCAAGTCTGTTCCAGATGAGGCTTATAATTATGGCACTTGGGAATGGACCTCAAAAGAATCCATCCTCTTCATGCAACAGGATAATATAGATCAGATGCAGAATCCTTTAGCAAGTCTGGTAGTTTGCATTTCTACAGGCAGCATCCATGCAAATTTGGTCAAATAAAGGCTTATAGGTTCTTGGAAATAGATCTTTCCAAAAAATTAAACTGTTCACTCATCCACAAAATATACTTCAGATGCATCTAAGCAAGTCTGGAAGTGTGTATCCCTTTACAGCTTCTTTGGGATGAACCTCCTCCAAAAACTTTTTAACCTAGGAGGCCAATGCAGAGCGTATTGCATTAGTTATTTCAGCTTAAATGCTCATTTCTTATGGTCTGGGTAAATCAAAGACAGGATTTAGAGTCTACTGTTTCTTAGTCATCTTTTTCAGTACTTAATTATATCTTATGGTAATCCTGATTTAAAACTTTCAGATTTTCATCAGTATTACATGTCATACAATTGAAATTAATAAGTATGGATCATTCTCAAAACAGCATGACACTTGCAATTAATGTGCACAATGATAGTCAATTGCAAGAGTCGTAATGTTTTCAGAATGACAAATTGTATGTTACCAAAATTAAAAAAAAAATCAGGTGTTCCATATCAGTAAAAAAAAAGCTGTACATATTTAACAAAATGCTGGGTTTTTTTCTCTGAATATCAAATTTTATAGAATTTAAATTATTCATTCCACAAACCTGAACTTGATGGTGCCATAGAACTAGTACTGCCGCAGGAAGTGTTCCAGTTCATGGTGGTTCCCATGGTGCTGCTGGATCCTCCACTGTTCCAGTTCACACCAGTACCACTACCACCCCCACTGTTCCAGTCAATCCCCCCTGAATTGCTGCTTCCTCCTCCCCCACCCCAGGATATCCCAGATACAGAGGTGGAGCCACCCCAGCTTAGGGCTGTTGTGTTGGACTCTGTTGTGGTAGGAGCGCTGAACAAGTCTCCTAGATCTGAGTATTTGTTTCCCCCTGATGCTGATGATTCGCTACCAGCAGGTGCCGCTGGAGGGGCCTGGGCTGGGGAAAAACTGGGAAATCCCCCATTCACAGCTGGGGCAGCACTGATTGGTGTATTGGACATTGGAAATAGTGTGTTTGTATCTGTAAATTCATCATAAGAAATCATCAATATTACACGTGAAAAAGAAAAACCAAAAAAAAAAAAAAAAAGGGGATATATGCATTTCCAAAATAAATATATTTTCTATTATTAAGAACCATTTAATTCAGTTGATACTTGCATGATCAGATAGTTTTTATTATAAAAACATATGAGGTCCATAAAATGAAATCACAAAGAATTACATGTATATTGGCACAGCTAAAACAACTTAATATAGAATACATGTATTAAAATAAAATATCACCATTTAATTTTTCATGTTTTTTGTTCTATTAAATATATTAACATGAAATTTCATAGGAAACTGCAATCTAGCAATTTAAGGCATGCATGAAAGGAATGATGAAATGTGGAGGGAATAAAAACTCAAAAACAAATTACAGCATCATAACAAATGTATTATCTCTATTTATGTATGATCATCTGTTCTAAATAATTTATGTACACACATACAATACTAAGGCGTAACAATTTATCAGTTTTTAAGCCCTGCATACTGAAATATTTCAGTTATATTTTTTATACCAGTTAATGAATGTTAAATATAATTTTTATATATCTGAATTGTTGTCTGTGATATTCATTTGCTAAGCAAGTTTAATTAAATCTTGTTGGAGAGCATTTAATAAGTGCAATAAAACAGTAGCAAAAATGTTCACATTCTTTACAAAGTTTTGCGAGTGTAGAAGTGTTCATCCATCAATAACAATGTACATTGGCCTATTGCCAACTTTACAAACTGTTCGTATAAGCCTTCTCATTTTTAAATATGTTTATATATTATGTATTTAACTTTGTTCACCAATTCTGACCCAAACCTTGTCTCTGAGGCCACACTTTGACCAAACTTGAATCTACGACTTACTTTTCAAAATGAATGAAATGTGAAAACTTATCTACATTTGACCATAGAGTGTCTAAAAGAAAGTGTCAAAATCTATGTATCACTCTGTGCAATGACATGACAATGAGGGGGAAGGAACTTACTGCTGGAACTCTGGAATGCTGGGAAGGGTTGAGAAGCAGGTTGTGCAGAGAACTGGCTAAAATCAGCAAAACCCCCTGAAATAGTACAGTTATAGCATAGATAGTCTACTTTTAAACTACATGAATTTAAGTCTAAGTTCTTTTCTTTCCATTTCAATCATGTTTTTTGATTCCTCTGGAACTGTCTTTTCTCTCTAATGGATATGATCACTTGCAAAACTTAGCACCTTTCTTCATCATTATTTTATGTCTAATTTTATTCATCATTATATTATGTCTAATTATGCTGAATATTGGGTAATTTTGATGCTTCAAATGCACAAAATACTGTGAAGTAGATTTGTCAGGGTGACACAAATACCCTCACTGACATCCAAGTTTAAAATATATAAAAGTTCAAGAGTAAGAAAAGAAAAAGGGGTGGAAATGGCACAAAAATAAAATATAACACCGCTGCTTTTGTTTTCTGGAGCAGTTGTCTAGACCACAACGTACATAAACTGGTGATTACTTACAAGCAAATTAATACAAAAGATCTAAAAACAGTGAATAACTTTAAATTTTGAAAGTCTAAGGCACTGCCACAACTTTTGTAAAAATTGCTTGATTAATATGAATGTATCTGATCTTAAGTCATCAATACAAAGACAAACCTAGGATCATTATGGATCTACAAGCACAGCAAAAAAAATTGCTGAAAACAATATGAATAAGAAATTTTCAAAGTCTAAGGGCCATAACTTTCGTAAAAATAGGTCAATCATCATGAAATTCAAATTTGATCTGCAAGTCATCAGTGTCGAAACTGAAAAGATATACCAAAAAAACTCAGGATCTACATACAGCAAAAAAAAAAAGTTCAGAAAACATGAATTATTAGATATTTACACAGTCTCATGGAAACTAATTATGATGGAATGATGGACAGAAAGGGTAAACACTATACGCCCCCGGCCATTTCATGGTGGAGGCATAAAAATAATCTTTCACACAATACCTTTCTTTGGAAAATGCAAATAAAAATCTTATTCATTGTCCTTTATATTCAATATTGAACCTTTTTTAACATGTATAAACATCTCATATGTGATAAGGTAGTATAATTATGTATCAGCTTTAAAGCAATAAACACTTGTGAGGATAAATCAGGAACCTTATGAATATTTACTGAAATGAAAGTAAAGCTAGTTTTACAGTGCATCTACTTGCAGTGTTTGATTTACATGTTTGTGGGAAACAAAGCTACAGTTGGTCTTCTTATTGTAGAGTATAAAACCTTTATTAAGTTATTAAGAATCCTGTAACCACTGTAATGGAACAAACCTTCACCACCACCACCTGTAGCCACTTTTGGGGCTGGCGGGGCCGACGATGCAAAAGGGTCTCCTCCCAAATCTCCTAATAGGTCCATAGTGGTAGATCCTGAGGACTGGGAGGACTGATTTTGTTGTCCTGGGGAGGAGAAACTCTGCGATGCTGGGGGCTGGGACACAGGAGGGGGCTGCTGGGCTGCTTGATTCTTTGGTGTTGTCTGGGGTGACTGTGAAAGAAATATTTATAAATACAATAAATTAGTTGTACAGTTTTTTTTTTGGGGGGGGGGGGGGAGGGGGGGGGGCTGTTCTTTAATTTAAATCTGCTACAGTGAATGAAAACAATTTAAACAAGTCTATTTGAAATATTCAGCTATTAAAGATTTTGAATGATGACCTTAATAATAATAATAATACCTTCCTATTACTTATAAAGATACATTTCCAGAACTTATTTGGAAACGATGATGTGGCTTTCAGCAATGAATCCTTGTTTTATTAATAAAAGGATATGATAGGTAAATTCAAACCTAACAATACTAAACTCATTAAAACAAAATTACTTAAACTATATTCCTTTGAAGTCATTTTAGGTCACTGACTGATGTTAGTTTCAATCCATTGTTTATTATCACTGTACATGTATTTATTTAACAATGACAATATTGTGTAATCTTAGTACCCAGATAGCCTTTAAACTTACTACATCCTGTGCTTTGTTTACATAACCTTTCTGATGTTTATTTAACTTTGATAACATTGTCAACAAATCGTAAATACACAGTATCTACCATAAACAATTAAATTAGCATTTAGCATGGTTTACACAATATTTTTATTACTTCTTTATGTCTTTGATACCATGAATTCCATTTTCTAAACAAGACAGTATTATACTCAAAATTAACATGGAGACAAACCAGTAGGTCTCCATAAAATTTTACTCTGAAATAAGATTCATACATCCTGTTGATGTTTATTACAGTTGTAAACTTTGCAATACAATATTTCTATATCAAGTACATGTCATAATTGACTGGAACATAACTTTTGTCATACTTGAAACTTTAAAGTCATGAATACATCAGCTCACATGTCACAATATACTAAACTATGAGTCAGAGGATATTACTTCTTTTTAATACCTTTACAATAGAAACTTCCTGTTATATTACCTGATTTTGAACCACAAGCTTTGGAGTTTTGTCCCCTAGAATTGTCTTCAGTGGCCGTGTTGGTACCTGTCGGTTTGTAGCGGACTCATTTACTTGTCTGGCTTCCTCTTTCATGGCTTCTGTCGGAGCTTGGTACCACCGCTTCCTCTCGTACTTCTGAGCCATGAAATCTTTGATTTTCTGTTCGTCTCTGGAGTCGGGTTCTGCTTGGTCTTTCTGACTGTCATATAATCCTAGCCAAACTTTTCTACAAAACTGCATATGATACACAATAAGTCATAAAACTCTGTGTTTGATCTGCAGATTTTATGGAATGAACAAGATTACACCAGTCAAATATCATATAATTCATTATACACACAATAATACTGTTAAATGTTTACAAGAGTATTTAATTATAATCTTTAATTCATGAAAAAACATTTTGGAAAAAAATAAAACTAACTTCATTTCCATGACATTTAATGAAATCAATTTCCTCTGGGGTAAAACTGGCCATAGATATTGATTTCACCCTGTGTGGTGGATTTATTCCTCGTCTGAAAAAAAGAAATTAAAACCAATACAACCAGAAAAGTGACCAGTCAACAAGGGCCCTGCAGATGGATATACATGTACATCTAAGGGTGCAGTTAACAGGATGAATTCGATAAAAAAATATAAAGGAAGTTTTAAATATATATGAAGAGGAATGTGAAACAGCAGCTGTAATTATGAAATTTTAAGATATTCCCTAACCAATGAATGAGGTTATAATCCAGCTACCTATAGGTAATTAAAAATATCCTTGTCAATTTACAAAAAGCAGTAAAAATATATTCATGTCTTGTAAAAATAATGTCCCAATTAAATGTTTGTTAGAACCAAAGGGAAGTAAGCAATTTATAAAATGCCAATAAATAATTGTACAGGTCTCTCATATTTTTATTCTTGTCTACAATATGAATACTTTCATCAGTGACAAAATCAGTAACTGACAACCATATAAGGAGGTTTAATCCCAAGGGAATATGCAGTCTTCAGGGTCAGGAAGTCTTGGGGCAAATGATATCATTTTCAATTTGCAGCAATCAGTATGATACATAGACATTTTCACGAGTGTGAAGCACGAGTGAAAATATCAAAAAATCCTGTCTCACGAGTGAAATAAATTCCATATTCATTTACAAAACATTGAATTTTCTGTTTATTGGATTTTCTTTGATTTTCCCTTTGCCCCTGTCTTTTCTTAACACACTGTCATAAGCTTGACGTCATAGTTGAGCGGTTGAGACGTCATAGCTTAGCAGTTGTGAGATTGAAAACATTACATAGCATGGATTTTAGCAACATATTTGGGAAGAAATTGGCAGTTTTAGCTCTATTAAGATGGTAAGTTACTATCTCTATCTTATGACAGGCCAGAAATTATTCTTTTTACTTACTTTGATATCCTTTCACACTGTGAGAGAATATCATTTTGGTATCCTTTCACACTGTGAGAGAATATCACTTTTATTCAATAAATAAAGCACAGTATTCCACTGTTGAAAATGTAATAAAATAAAATAATTCATATCTACAAAGACTACAAAAGAGCCCATAATTTATCTGAGTTCAACACAGCTTTGAGGTCTTTGGTTTAATTCCCGCTGTCGTTCTCTACCTTATACACTTGAAAATGCTGTACTGGGGAAATTCGGGCTAGTGTTGAAAATGAGTTTTGGGAGCAGTTTCTCTTCATGATTTAATCCGATTTGTTACTATCGATTATTCGATATGTGAAAGAAATATAATGATGAAAACTGCCTCTTAGTGATGTAACAAGAAAGTTACAGTCAAATTGAAGAAGGGTTTTAGTGCATAGTTAATTTGAATACAAATGTATATATAGATCACTTACAGTATTCCGCTGCATGCTGTACATACAAATGACCCTATTGTCATGTCCAAATATGTAGGCCCTCTCTGATGGCAATCGAAACATTGTCTGTTGTGTGGTAAAGCCGCCATATCCCGTAACATTTTGAGGTGTTTCTCATCTTGCTTTCGTTTAGTCGCCATTTTAGAGGAAGATGTCAAATAACCGGAAGTTGCATTTAAATTGGCGATGGGCAGTAACTCTTACGAATATTACTCGGGTATAAAAAATTTCATAAATATACACGTATATAGTAATTAACATTATTGACACTCATTCTTGTATCCTTGCTTATATGTCATTTTGTTGTGTTCATTTGTATTCATATTACCCACCTTGAGTCTTTATATCAAATAAAAATTTGAAACTTGAAACAAAAAAAAAATTTGAATTTGCACTACTCGATGGTGCTCAATGGAAAAAAAGACTTTAAAAGCAGTAAGATTGGCATCTGCATGAGCAGAGACCTAGTTATTGCATAAGATATGCTTTTTGATCTTAACTGAAGTTAATATTAATACCCATTCTTATCAAAATTCCTGTTCTTCACGGTTATGAACCTTCAACTTGTTTAAATAATCTTAATATATTAAAAGTTACTCATATTTTATAAAAAATGAAAATATTTCTGTAATTACAATGGTCATGATGTCTCATGCTTATTTCAAATTAATTACCCAATTTAATCTGCATGCTAATCAAAAATGACCTTGACCCTAAACCTTTGACTAACAATTGAAAGTGTTTATTTTATTTTATAAGCAAATTACTAATAATATACATTTTCATGGCATAAAAGGCTTTTAAATACTTTTTTTTAGTCTACAATAAGAGTGACTTTGACCTTTGGCTTTGAAAATTAATAGGAATCATTCTCATGACAGACAAGATTTAAAAAAAAAAAACACCAACTATTCTACAGACACTTTCAAATAAAAATACAATTTACAGAACACCATGTTAAACCTTAATGACACCTTTATTGTTCTGCTGCAACAGAATGAACAGAATTTACAACAACAGTTTCTCTATTGCACAATGCATGCATGTTTCAACTCCAAAGCCTTAATTCCTCAGGAATATCTTCAGATCTCTTTTATTACCCAACAGTAAGACTTTATTATATTGACAACATTAAAAACTGTTTTCCAAAACATTATCAACATTTCTAGAACAGGTTACTCCACATGACAATTCTAGAAATTGGCTGAAATTATCTGATTCCCAAGTCTAATCATGGACCGGAACACTTTTGACTTCAAAGAACAGTTGATAGTTTAGGGAAAGCATTCTGCTTGCTGACCACTAACTTCTGGTGCTGATGGGAAATGTAGCCTTTGATTTTGTTCTGTAAAGCAAAGGATAGTTGTCTCAATTATATGAGGGAGCTAGCCAAGTGATATTCAAAGTGAATTATGAAAGAAATTTCAGCACTTGTATTCTTGCACAGTATGGCAATAAGCAAACCCTTACCTCATATATCAGATTGGCAATTATACATGCTGTCTCATCATTGTCAATATCATCAACCTGAATGTTTTTAAAAGAACAAGCCCATGTTTAATAGTCTCTTTAACATACTTTCATATATGTTTACAATTAAATTAACCTAAATCTTGCTAGATACATATAAATAATTCCTTGTTTTATTACAATACCACATCAAATTTAATTCATATTATATAGCATTGTCGCAAGCCACGGTTTTGTGTCCATTCTATTTCCACAAACCCGTGGCTGTCTCCGTCAAATTTCTCTCGTTCTCATAAATATTAATAACATACATTCAACCAATGGAATAACATCTGACGCTTCAAGTCAGAACCAATGAAAATGATCAGTCTATCTTTTATTTGGATGTAATCATAACCACGAGCTGTACATCAACTTCGGTTCGAATTTCCTCTCTTAACGAGTAACGCTATTCAGCGTTCTCACACAACGTCTACATTCGAAACCCTGTATTTTAATGTAAAACCTTGTAAGTATTTTAGAATATATGTTCTTCAGGATCTATCGTATTTTTTTCAATAAATCTGCCACGCATAGCAAACATGATTTCATTATGGGCGCCACCATTTAAGCGTACCAAAAATTGTTACAGAGTGATTTCATTGGTCAAGGTAAATCTGGCGTCACTTAATAAATATTCAATGATTCAGTCGCGAGAACGAGAGAATTTGGTAGGAGGCAGCCACGGGTTTGTGGAAATAGAATGAACACAATACCTGTGGTTTGCGACGATGATTATATAGTAATTAAAGAATTTGTAAAATGATTGCAGTTACCTTCATCATTCTCAGTGCTGTAGTAAATGCATCAATGGGGAGCTGATGGGTATTCAGTATGAGATAACTGAAAATAAGTTTACATAGTTACGTGTAAGTCATAAAATTTGTTGATAAATCATTCAATTTACAAATTTGAAACCTTTTTCATTTCCAAAGGACAAAAAGTTTTAATATACAGGAAATGTGACATACACTTTCTTAAAGAGGTTGCGATATGTGATGATCTTGAGTTTCTCTAAGATGAGATAGATGCCACATTTGATGAAGAATGCTTCATTTTTCTCTAAAGCATTATTTAGTGAGAGAAGATTTCCTGAACTGAAAATGGAAAACAAAATAAAGCATATACTAGTACTTCATACATGCATTTAATGCAAACACAAAACTGAACATTTATACATGTACAAGTCTTCCAATGCCACAAAATTAGTGTGAACTGTATGAATCTTTAATTCATACAAAATAGTTTTATAATCAAGAAAATATAAATCAAAGAATTAACACATAGTCAAATGTATCAACTTTTTTGGTGAAGTACTATAAATTACCTAACAGCTTGTGCAACTTCTGCAAACTGTAACAGATCATATTTCTTCAACACTCTCTGCGACGGCATGTATCCCTATAAGTGATTTTAATCATTAAGTACTAGTACAGGTATCCCTGTAAGTGATTTTAATCATTAAGTACTAGTACAGGTATCCCTGTAAGTGATTTTATTCATTAAGTACTAGTACAGGTATCCCTGTAAGTGATTTCAATCATTAAGTACTAGTACATGTATCTCTGTAAGTGATTTTAATCTTAAGTACTAGTACATGTATTTGACATTCTGGGTCATGAAATAAAAAAGAATAATTTTTCTTTCATTTCAAGCATTGCAATGATATTGAAATGGAGTACATGTACTTGAAAATGACTTTGAGATATTTTATGTAAATACAGTATATACACTTTATCAAATGAAAACCAAACATGCATTAAGCAGTTCTATGATATACATCATCCATACTTACTAACAGCATTTTAACAGGAAGGAGATATATAAGGGTCATTCTTTTGTTCTTTCTACTCAATCTGTGACATCTTGTAAAGGCAAATGTGAGGAATTCATCAGCTGTATATACAAAGAAATGGAAAATGTCAACAGAGTCCAAAAAGATGAAAGCAGAATGCTTATATCAAAGATATATGTACAGTCAATGTATGTGTACATTCATTCCTTTATAAATTATTGTTTGTTATAATGAAGCAAATGGCTAAATGACACGAACCACTTTTGAAGTCACTGTCAAACATAGCTTTTCTCCCAACATAATATCTGTAATGAAGAAAATCATGCTTACATGTAGAAAGATTTAAAGAGTTTATACTACAATTAAGAACAAAGGTTGTTTTTTTTTAAATACATGTAGGTTCTCAGTCATATTCTACTGAAAAGCAATGTCTTTGAATACATCTTCCCTCTTCTTCACAAAAACTGACACAAGTTATGGTAATGTCCTTGTAACATCATTAGAATGTAAAAAGTTGTTCTTGAATTATTAAATAAAAACACTTTTTTAAAGTCTTTTTTACCATTCATGATTAAGAAGACACACTGCATAACTTCATTCATGGGGAAAGAACATAGGGGAATAAGACAAGAAAAATGCCCATGGTTGGTCAAATAAGGACAAGATAAACTCAAATTCAATCATCATGGAATTTTCTTTGATACACTTGTAGATCAGTTAACTTTGATACATATTAACAATCATTGCAATATATGCCACAAAAGTTGGTATTACTATTAAAAGTAATCAAATATATAATACATGTGTCTACTGTTTAGACTGTGACATCTTCACACAAGAGTAGGCAAAATTGATCATTTCTATGCATTCAAAAAAAAAATTTTTCCTTATCAGTAAGTCCTCGCTCCATTTTAGTGAAACATGTCTTCCAAAGAATTTGAGTTATATTCTACATTTTTATGTTAACTCAAATCATGGAGCAAATTAGATCAAATCTTCAGGGATTTTCTAAGCATTAGTCTCCCATGTTCTTATAGTTTCATAGAAAGTTATTATCATGAGTTTCTGATACACATGTACTAGTATGTTAACCTGTAAGTGACTTGTTGGGCAAGAGGGAATCTGTCCTTCAATGGTAGACTGTCAATAGCACGGATCAAGGGTTTACAGAGGTGTAACTTATTTATCTACAAAGGAAGCACATGCATAAATAAGGAAAAAAAAATATCTCCAGATTTCTTTATCATATCACATACACACAATGCAAAGCTTCTACCTACCTTGAAGTAAACTTTAAACAGCTGATTAACAATATTCAACATTCCCCATTTCTTTGTGTCCTCAACAGAAGCTCGACTGAAAAAATGTAAGTTCAATTAATTTTCACCTGATTACATGTAACTTTCAAACTTATACTATTAGATTTCAAATCAATTTCTTTTCCTCATTTAGAAATTTATGTTGAAAACTCTCACTTGTCTGCAGCACAGACCCTGAAGCAGCCCATCAGAAGCTCTGCGGCCTTCTCTAGTCTTTCTCCGGCCTTACCCCTACCTTTTTTCTGTGCCTGTGCATCAGCCTATCAACAATGCACCATTAAAGTAATGGATATCAAGTAGTCAAAATTGTACAAGTAGGATAAACCTGATATTATTGTGCCAAGCAAATTTGTAAACTTGTGCATTTACAACAGCACACATACATTATGCTTGTAAGTTTTCATCAACACTTTGAACATGTAAGTTATTTATCATATTTTAATGATAATTAAATAAGCTGGAATATTGACTAAGTTTTGTACATCACAGAGTTGTGAAATACTACAAACTTACTGAATTAGCAAATAACCTCAGATCCAGACATACAGCAAACATGATAGGTAATGACCAGTTCTCATCTTTTTGGCTTTGAAAAAACTTGGTAAAAGCTCTACACTGAAGTTAAGGCACAGAAGTATAGAACACTAGATTTTAATGAACATAATCTTCATTAGATTATTTCATAAAGGACATAGACAAGTTACTAAAAGGATATTGGACAACAACTGCCTGGCATCCATAAGCTTCTATAAAATCATGGTTACCTACTGCCCAACAGCATCTAAAAAACAATAACAATTCAGCAGATTTGAAAGCCAATACTACATTCTGTTTTAAGAAGTATAAATAAAGATATCAACACCTACTACTGTTTAATACATGTATACTTTAAAATTTCGCACATATTAATCAATTTGAATGATTGGTGTATCTATGATTACACAATTGCTACACTATTCTACCACTGCCCACTGACAACAATAGAAGAGACTTACCTAATGTGAGCAGCTACAAGTTCATCTAATGGAGTATCAAACACCCTCTGTACCGCTGACTCTGGTCTTTCCAGCTGAAGTCTGGGGTTGGCAACATGTGGATGCTCAAAGCACAACAAATCCTATAAAAATAACCATAAACTATTAAACTGTCATATTTTAAGCATGTTACGTTGCTTAACATACTTTTGTCAAAACTGTTGGGTGAAATTAAAATCCAGTTGTAATTTAATGTAATTTGACCTCTTGACCTCGGAGTTTGACCTACTTTTTCAAAATCTTACCAAACTCTAACCTTGGCAATAACTTCTGAAGGGTTGGTACTAGGGCCTTTTATATTTCACATGCATATTCCATGTGACCAGTCCTTTCTTTGGGTGCAAACAAGTTTTACCTTTTCACTTTGACCTTTGAGTTTGAAGTACTTTTAAAAACTTTAACCTTGGCCATAACTTTAGTGCTAGTGCTTTCATCTATCAAACGTGTATTCCTTATGACAAGACCTTTCTTTGGGTACCAACATTTTGATCTCCTGAGCTTGACCTTTGACCTACATTTACAGTATAGAAAACATAACATTGCTTATTACGGTACTTTCAAACAGTTGGTGCTACCACTCTCATATTTCACTTATTTAATCCTTGTGATAAAACATTTCCTGTTGCACCAATATTTTTGACCTCAGGACCTTGACCTTAGAGTATGACCTACCTTAATTTCTGCCATATTTTCTAAATAGTTGGTGCTAGGGCTTTCATATTTCACATGTTTATTCCTTGTGTACCAACATTTTTGAACTTTTGACCTTGACAATGGAGTTTGACCTACATTTGGAAAACTTTAACCTTAGCCTTAAGCTGCCACATAGGGGCTTCAGTGTTTCACAAAAACATATCCTTCTTTTATATTCTTCTTTTATAGCACAGTGAAATGTTTAAAAATCCCTATTGATTTTTAAAAATTCTAACTTTTAACATGTTTAATAATATTCAATAAATTCAAATCTTCAAAGTTTATTTCATTGAGTATTTTTCACAAAAAAAAATCATTTCAACTTGGATAGATTTTAATACTATTGTTAAAAAAGGATGTCTTAAATGGTAGATTTTATCTTCAAATGAGTATTTTAATACATACACAGTGATCGGGAAAGCCATGAAAGTCAATGGGACTATGGCGCAACTGTCAACATTTTTAACAGGCCATTTTGAAAATGAATGGTCCATTTATATATTCTGAAGGGCCATTAAGAAATAATAAAATGACAAGCAACTGTGTAATACAAAGAAAAACATGTTTTTTATTAACCAAATCTATCTTTTTATGTATTCAGTGAAGCACATTTGAAGGAACCAGCATACAGAGTGATGTATTGTACCTTCAATATAGGAAGCAGTTTTTGAAATTGATATGTTTTAACCAATGAGATTTTTTGTATTAAAATGAATGCCTTGAAAACCAAAGTAAAACAATAAGAAAGTCGTACACAAAATATTTTCAACTAACATCACTAAAAATTGAATGCACACCTTGGCGCCAACAATGGTTGAGTTTATGCACCAATTTTCACTTCAATGTGACAATGGCGCATGGCGCAAGCCCTTCCCAATCACTGCATACATACAGAAATATTGCTGAATTATTACCAATAATTAAAAATACTCCAAAACATTAGCTGTATATCAGAGTACAAAAACTCCTGCTTTCTTCCCTAAGTCAAGGAAAAAACATCAAGAGGACAACATTGCAATTCTGCCTCTTTTGCTCTGTCTTATATTGAAATGTCTTCTTCATGTTTTTTCTCACTTATATTGTTGCAATTATGCTCTTGGACCCTCAATGTTTTGTCTTACAGCCTATACAGGTGAACACGTGGAGAAGCAAGTGATCCATAGATATTAGCTACAAATGTATTCGAAATTTAAGAAAGGTACATGGGTAAGACTTTTTTTTAAGAATACAGTGAGAATTAATGTACCTTGTTTCACTTAAATGTACATCAAATAATATACAAATACTTACACCAGCTTTCAGGCCATCTTTATCTTGAATAGCATCATCCACCTATGATGAAATACAATGTACAGATACAGATATTATTTATACAAGTTCATTAGCAAAACAATTCTGTCTGACCATCTAATATTTGGAAAAATGCAGGGGTATAGACAAATAGAATTTCACAGTCCTTCAACAGGTTACAATAGTATTGTAAAATTTCTTTTTTCACCAAAAATATGCCTGTACCACCTGTTTGGAATAACACAAAAATCACCACTGAGTGCGACATTCATTTCTCAATTGTCTGGGACACAGAGACTTATGGAAGCCCATTTAGGACGTATCAAAAAATATTTTTGAATTCGATATAAGGAACTGTCGAATTTGTTATTACGAATTTAATTCGTTATAACAATTTCCTTGAATTCGTTATAACAAATTTAATCTGTTATAACAAATTTATTGAATTCGTTATAACGAATTCAAAAATTTGTTATAACAAATTAAATTCGTTTAAACGAATTCTAAAATTTGTTATAACAAATTAAATTCGTTTAAAAGAATTCTAAAATTTGTTATAACAAATTAAATTTCATTTAAACAAATTCTAAAATTTGTTATAACGAAATAAATTTGTTTAATCAAATTCAACAATCGGGTCCCATAGAAAAATATATACATGTATGAATTCGATATAACGATTTGTTGAATTCATTTTAACGAATTTATTTGTTATAACAAATTAAGGAATTCATTTTAACAAATTTAATTCGTTATAACAGGTTTTTGAATTCGTTATTACAAATTTAATTCACTATAACATATTTTTGAATTCGTTATAACGAATTCAACAAATTTGTTTCAACAGATTGAATTTGTTATAAAGAATTCAAAGAAATTGTAATAACGAATTATATTCATTATAACAAATTCGACAATTCCTTATATCGAATTCAAAAATATCTTTTGATAGGTCCTAAATGGGCTTCCTAGAGAAACTAACCTAGACCCAGTTCCTTGTACAGATATATTTTTTACAATAAAGAATCTCGGTTATAATGAACAAAAGTTTGAAGTCCAAAAGACTTCCTTATAACAGGTCTGGTGCAATCACTACATTTGCTATGTTACTTAAATTTGGGTACCCCTTAAATTCCCTACATAGCTTTATTTAGCTACTAAAATTATTAGAGTTATTTTTAAACTTGACTTTAAAAAAAAATCACACTTGGGTGGAGTGATAGTTTTCAACTTTGAACTGTTCTGAAAACAATGCACGAAAAAATTGCTTTTCAATTTTTTAGGTCCACTACTATTTTTATTGTATATAAATGACCTTCCTTTATGTGTTAATCACTGTAATATTGATATGTTTGCAGATGATACAACTCTACATTTATCTGACAGCAATGTACATAATATTGAAACATATTTAAATTATGATCATGATGATTTATGCAAAATTGAAAATTGGTGTATACAGAACCAAATGATTTTGAACATGAACAAATCAAAATCTATGCTTATGTGTACACAACAAAAGAGGTCAAAGTTAGATATTCCAGAACTTCATACAGAAATTTCTGGAGAAAAACTGGAAAATGTTGAAGTTGAAAAACTCTTAGGTGTTCAGATAGATCAAACTCTTCAGTTTAATTATCATGTAGATACAGTTTGTAAATCCTTATCATACAAGTTATTTACACTTCATAAAATTAAGAAATTTCTTCCATTAAGTACCAGAAAACTTTTCTATAATGCATACATTTTGCCTTCAATAAACTATTGTCTTACTGTTTGGGGTAATGCATCTAAAACTAACATTGAAAGAGTCCTTAAACTTCAGAAACAGGCTGCTAGAATTATTCTTGATGCAGCACCTGACGAACCATCAAAACCATTGTTTGAAAAACTGGGATGGCTAAATGTGTTTGAATTAGTCACGTTACATAAGTGTATTTTATTGTACAAAATTTTTTATGGTATATGAGTCCTGAATACCTCCAGGACCTTTTTGTTTTTCATAGCCATGATTCATATTCCCTGCGTTCAGAATTAAATTATTATCTTCGTTTACCAAAACATTGAACAATTCTGTTTACAAATTCGATTCAATATTCAGGTGTACATTTATGGAATAACCTACCATTAAATGTAAAATTGTCACCATCTTAACATATTTTTAGAAGAAATGTGGAAAAAATTATTATTAGCCAACGTCTGTAAATATATGTTTATATATTTCCTTTGTACATGTTGTATGATTATTACTATTGTTTTTAAACTATGTCTCCTGAACTATAAATATTGACTTATTTATTTTGAGCGTATATTTCATTAAGTTGAACATTACATTTAATTATTCATGAATTAATGAACTTATCATTACATGTTTTATCTTTGATTGTCTCATTTTATGTAATATGTTGTTTGTTATTTAGAAGGCCCTGGGGAAGAATAGTACCTTGTACTAATCGGGTTACCTTCTCTAAATAAAGCATTATTATTATTATTATATTATTACTTTACACACCAGGAGCAAGCTATTATTAAACATCTACTTGGAAGCTCCACCACAGGAGTCAAAGAAGTTTTATCAATAAAAAAATGTAAACAACAACCAGTTAGCTTTGTGAACTAAGTGAAGCTCACTGGTTGTCTGTGGATTAAGAACCCTTTCAACAATGCACAGAATGAAGAGCATTCTTTATAATATATAATTCTGATAATTTATGCAGTTAGAATAATCTGCCCTTTGATTAAATAAATTAAAATCTGCAGGGTATTACTTCATCAATTCAAGCACTATTCACATTTAAATAGGTCAAGATAAATAGATTGAACACCCTGTTTGCATGTATTTTCCCCCCTTTAAGTAAACAACAATGACTTCTGTTCCTCTCTAGCGGCAAGTGGTAAATCTAGTCTTCCCGACTCCCGACTCCTGGATTTTGGTTTTTTGGCAATTTCTTTTTTATCGGTGCAAAGAAATTCTTCAAACTTTTCAGGCACATTTTATAAGTTTGAATGAATTCATTAATACATAAAAACCTTAACAAATTTACGTATTTAATACTGAATCAGCAGTATCACCTGCCAAAAAGTGGTAAATCTAGTACTCTGTTATAAATGCGAAAACCAAAGACGGACATCGATATATTAAACAGCTGTTAGAGATAATCAAAAATATATATATATATATATATTGATATTAACTGGGAAGATATTTTTTTCTCAAAAAGATGGATTTAGTATTTCAGTGAATGCGGGAATAATTGCATGGTGTTATCAATTAAAAAAAAATTAATTCTATAATAATCCAGAACATCAAGTGGTTTTAAAGTCAGATTCCTTAAGACATTTTTAATCATAGAAAATTTATTTAATACAATTATCACTTCAGTAACTAAAGCTATATTTAAGCAGTGTCAGCTTGGGTAAAAATAATTAAATATCTAATCATCTGATACAGTTCAAAGTGAAGAGATATACAGTCCAAGCTATAGTAACTTTGTTGTGTCAGGGTATACCGATGCTAGATGATTCATAAATCTTTTTTTTTTTTTAAATCTATTGCATTTCATTAAGGTAAACATATAATTAAAAAAGCAAATGTAATTCCAAAAGAAGTGGCTAAGATGAAATATAAAATATGATATTTTAATTAGGTTGAAAATTATAGAATATTACATAAAAAATGTTCTAGATAACAAATTTCTTCCGAAAGAAAGCTTTTGAATTTAGAAAGAAACGATTGTATAATTAACTATAATTTTAAAAAAAGGAAAAACTTAAAATAAATAAATAAAAAGTTAATTCACATTGGAAAGAAAAAGAAGAAAAAAAATTAAATAAAAAAAGGAGGGTTGGGGCTCTGAGGTAGAACCACGCCCATGTCGTAGAGCCTGGGAACACAAGCATGTTGAGGCAAAGAGTTCAACAAGAAAAAAAAACCCGGAAAATTTAGTTTTTTGTGCATGCAAATTAACTGGCATGTAAATGAGGTTTTCCTCTTATTTCTTTAAAAATCTATACTTCAATTTGTTGTATTTAATCGCGATTCTACGAAAACATCGATGTCCGTCTTTGGTTTTCGCATTTATAACAGAGTACTAGATTTACCGCTTTTTGGCAGGTGATATTCCCGATCCAGTATTAAATAAGTAAATTTATAAAGGTTTTTTATGTATTAATGAATTCATTTAAACTTAGAAAATGTGCATGAAAAGTTTGAAGAATTTATGTGCATCAATAAAAAAGAAATTGCCAAAAAACCAAAATCCGGGACCGTCGGGAGTCGGGCGTCGGGAAGATTAGATTTACCGCTTGCCCTCTCTAGCTGTTTTTATATTAAATTCTAACAAAATATGAGTATAGTATACTCACGTTCTGGAGATAAGTATTCAAGGACCATTGTGCCATTTTCACCTTATTTCTAATATTTACATGAAAGTGAGAATCAACCAAATTTTTCAGAAAAATATTCAAACATCGTGACCTGCTACTTTCACATTAACAGGAAGTTATGAAAGGGGCACAGAATTTAGACAATTTAATCAAAAGATCTTTCGATACAGAATGACTATTTAAAATAATAAACGCAAATTAAAATATGTGGAATTTAACAAGGGTTCTATTGATTTATATAAAAGGTAATTTATTCATTACATTATTTGAATTTTTGTACAAACAGGGTGCATTCATCCCCGTCCGTTTATTATACTTCAGGTTTTCATCTAAATGAAATGTCTAAGTATCAGTAAAACTTCTCTTTACTTTGAATAAAGTCCAAGCATTTTCGTTTGCTACTCATTTTATCGATTGACTTATGAATACATGAATACTTATGAATTGGTTTGAATTTTTTATGTCGCTTGCAAATTTACCGTTGTAATATCTTAATTATAATTTTAAAGGTCGATTTCAATGAATGACTGTATGGTTTTATATTTCTAGTCTTTGACCAAAGACTAAAATATAAAACCATAACGCTACAGTTCTGCAGACAGAAAATTGTATATCTTTTAACAAGACTTCGCAAGGCAATGATTTGATAATGTATTAAATTGCTTGTCATTGCGATAAGGCGAAAATAACCCTGCATGTCTACAATATCTTTATTCCAACCTATCGATGATTTCATTAAATCAATTCAATTGGTGCCGTATTAAATTAATTGATGCGCTCATCTGGAGAGCAACATTTGATGTACATTTCAACGTACAATAATTGAACTGTTATGATATCTTCGATTAATTAATTGAAGACATCTTCATTTAGTTGAGTTTATGTTAACTTGGAGCTCCATAGATCATGCTGTGTCATCAGCCTTTCTGGCTCTTTGGTGATTTTGCAAATATTTTCATTTAAAATAGGTTTTGATGTCAACAATTGAATTTATGCGCACAGTAATTCAGAAATGTACTGAGATATCACTGATTATTTGAAGAAAACTTCAATTGAATTCTTGCTCGCATCAAATGAATTGACGATACATACATACATACATACATATATATATATATATATATATATATATATATATATATATATATATATATATATATATATATATATATATATATATATATATATATATATATATATATATATATATATGTATCTTCAAGTAATTAAAGATACTTTCAATTATTTGAGTTTATGTTAAAGCTATATATGGCGTATCTGAGCTAAAAAATAAAAATACGAGATTGATTGTAGATGAACATGATATTTGTTATTTACGTTCAAATTAAAATTTTCACCGATTTTGAACTTGAATAACCCCATGTTTCTATTGTTAAATTGACTTTAAACTGTGTCTCATATTTAAATGAAGAGTCGGTAAATAAATCGGATATTGTTTTAAATTTCTAATATCTATGAAACGTGATTGATTTAAATTGTGTAATTTACAGGAAAGTCCTATCTTTATATAAAGTAATAAAACAAATAGAAAGACCTTTTTAATTTTAGTTAATCTGAACTTATCAAAAATACGCCATATATGATCTTAATTTTGTGCTCAATGATAATCGATTATGTAATGTAGACCTATTTTATCATTGTACTTGACTTGTAGTGAGACACGGTCAACAATATTTTCGGGATGCCCATGTTAAAAGAAGGTAGTTTCAAGTGGACTGGATTTTAAGTGCAAACTTTTCATTTTCATCGGTAGCTAGCTTACAGCCCTTTTTTCAGATCTCTGAGATGCAAAAAAGTGAAGAAAACGAATAATGATCGATTAAAAAAAATCACATCTACCGTGGCCCCTGTGTATTGATCAGGACTAGACGGAATATTCTGTGGTCAAATTTAGTATAAAGATTGAGGCCTAACCATTGGTATGAAATATATTAGTCAAAATATGGCCTAATGTTAGGTTATATTTGCAAAGAGGGTCATAATAACGACCTTAGAGTTTACAAAATACTGACTCTAAACGAGCTTGATGAAATCCCTGTAACATCAATTTATCTGTCAGTAGCCTGCTTCGGTATCGAATAAGTAAAAGCTGAACATTACTCGTAAATAGGCATACGCCATATTAGTTTTCCCATCTCCGATATCAGCACCCTTCACATTCGTTACACCTGACAGCTTTCTTGTCATAGGTACTAGCTTGGAATGGACGACACGTGTTCGTGTTGGTTATCTTACATTATGTTTGTTTATATTTTATTGTAGTTTACGTGCATTAATGTTTGTTTATTCTGCACTGACCTGTGCAACTGATGTAAGTTTACGTTATTTGTGCCTGGTTTCTTTGGTAACTTTCTCTTTTGCCGTGAAAGAATTAGCACACAAACCGAGAATTTTATAATTATTACAATGTATGTAGAATACGTCCGTTCACACCGGTGAAAACTGAAAACATTGAACAGTGACCAATTAAGTGAACGGCTTATATAGGGGCCATGCAGGTTTCCGAAAAATGCAATTTGTGAAATGGCGGACAAACATAGATCTCTGCCTTTTACGAATTGTGTTCAGCTTTAAGAGACATAAACACCATATGCACGTGAAAGCTGAATACTACTGTATAAAAATGATTGATTGTATATTGTTTTACGTCCTGTTCGAGAATTTTTTACTCATATAGAGACGTCACCATATACCGGTGAAGGGCTTCAAATTTAGACCTTTACTCGACATGCAGGGCCATTGAGCAGTGAGGGTTCTTTATCGTGTCAACGCCTACCGTGACACGGGGCCTCGGTTTTTAAGGTTTCATCCGAAGGACCCGCAACTTTCACTTCAAAGTGCCGAGCGCTTGGCGAAGAAACAGTTGCTACCTATTTTTTATCGACTTAGGTCAGTCGCGGCCGTGATTCATACACACGACCTTCCGATCACGAAGCGAGCGCTCTACCGACTGAGCTACACTATATAAATAGGGAAAGTTGACGGTGGAAAAGCTGAAATCATCTACTTTGTCATACAGTTTAGTTGTTTGTTGGCCCTTATCGTCCATAGTCAGTAAAGCATCCAATTGCACATATGAAACCGATCCAGGAAATCTAGTGGTAGGGCGTTCGCTTCGTGATCGGGAGGCCTGGGTTCGATTCTCGTTCACCGTGCCGCGTCAAACCTAAGACGTAAACGTTCCTTCGTCAAGCAACCGGAGTTAGAAGTGAAATTCACGGGTCTCTCGGATGAGACCTTTAAAATCGAGGTCCCGTGTCACGGTAGGCGTTGGCAGCATAAAGAATTCTCATTTCTCAATGGTGCCGAGTATAGGTCTAGATTTGAAGTCCTTCATCGGTATATGGTGACGTCTCTATATGAGTGAAAAAATCTCCAATACGACGTAAAACAGCATACAGTCAATCAATCCAAATATGAAACAGATGTGACAGATTCTGTGGTGTCTTTTATATCGAGTTCACTGGGATATATTGAGTCGACATATGAATGAATGTAACTATAAATGTTAATTGGTAATACGTCGTCGATATACATGTATACGAATGTCGAGTTGAAGGCCAAATCACGTCGGTTTTCTTCTATTTGTGAAGACGAACTGAATTATTTGTTATAATTCCAATGACTTCAAAGAACGTCTTGTGCTCAAAAAATTAAAATACTTGATTTTCTTACACTTTACTCAATCAGGGGTGGAATGATTTATTTTAAAAGAGGAATTTAACGAGGTGTCATTTAGATAAAGAAATCTTTTTTTTAAAATTTGTTTTAAATTATTTTGCTCATGCAATGTCATATGAAGTTTTTACTGAAGAACAGGAATGAAACATATGTACCTGCACCCCCACTACCAGTACTCATCAACATAAAAGGAGTATAAATTCTCTTTAAGAAATATGCAGTTTCCCCGTCAATTCCGTGTATATATGCTGTTCTGTGCAATCACTTTGATTAGTTTGTACTTTTTTACAGTAAAGAAAAATGGGATCTACGGTTTTATACAAATACATATTTTTGTTACCAATTATTACTATGCTCATTTCTCTGTATTTTCAAGCAAAATACATGTATAGCTTCTAAATGATTGAAAGACAAGAAACCGGTCAATATACTTGCCATATATTATTTTAGAGAGGGGAATCTATACGAGTGAGATTACGATCAAGGCCGGGTTGCGTTGGGAGTGATCGCACCAGCTTTCAAAAAACTCATTTTTTTTTCCCAGTCTTTGTCTGTTCAAAGAATGCTGTTAGATTTCGTTTATTTAATACGTAAAAAAATAAATACATAAGAGAGAATGGATTAGAACCATCCAACATGGGTGCATTTCTAAAAGAAAATCTGACACAGAGGAGCTAGGGTATCCTCCCAAACACATTCCTCACCACTCCCTTTTTTTAGAAATTCGATTTTTATACATGTTAGATGCACCAAGTTATACCAAAACAATGTAACGTTTCTGTGTTGTAAGGAGGCACGAACTACAGAGGTGATGATATTGATTTACACGAGGATATTTATATAATACCTTTTTACATGAAATAAATTTTAATCTTATAACATTCGGTCGTCTTATATATATGTTGATGGTAGATACAATTTTCTACATTTGTTTAAAGCTTGACATGACATAATAAAATGGTATATTCGCCCCAAGTATCTTTTTCACATAAAATAGTCTTTGATTTAAAGGTGTATTGCTCCATCGGCCTATCTCGATTGGTAATTTATTATTACTAGTTCTAAATCTTACTAATGTAATTATATTACAGTCATTGATTCATTGGCATCAAAGTGTTTTCAAGATGTAATAATACTTATAATTTTTGCCTTTACTTGATGTAGCACAATCTGAGGTCCATTTCTGCTGAAATTGATCAATCCGAGTGTACCTTGTACCTTCAACAACCATTTTTCATTCTCTATATTTTGCAGTGACAGAGCCATTGAAACAGTTGATAAATGATCACAAGTGTTATTATAAAGAGACAACAGGAAAATTAAATGTGACAGGGAAGTTTACGATTAAATCTAATACTCTAAATTTTGATAGTTTGTACTTTAATATTGAATACGGTAATTATCCCTGTTGCGGCATCATTAACATTCCAAACAACAGAAGATAGACGCAAAAGACACAAGTACTTATATATATATATATATATATATATATATATATATATATATATATATATATATATATATATATATATATATATATATATATATATATATAGGCTTAACATCTACAGAACTGAAGGAAACGATTGCATTCAATGATAATTTTGAGTAAGTAAACTTTAACTTTTTCGAAACAACTCAGAGCTTATATTTTGAAATATTTTAATCTCGTCAGCTCATGGAGTCTTCCTGTCGTTTTGTGTTTTACATATAATTGACAATGAAATCCATGAAATGATACATTGCAAAAAGTAGATTTAGACGAAGTATCACGAAGCAAAATAGTTGTTAACTTATTTATTAGATTCCAAAAGTTGGATATCAATAAATGCGTTTAAATGCAGCCAGTTACACTTTAACAAACATCTTAAATATACAAAAGATTATACGACTTAATTAAAATACTAAACTTATTTGAACACCACAATACAAAAGAATAACATACAATGGTTTTGATTTTAGGTTCAATACCGGATATTTCTGCTCTTTGCTTTCTTATGAGACGTCAATATTTGCACCTTTATTGACTTTGGCACAGAGAAATTCCTCACCTTCTTGTAAATATTCTACAGAAATGTTTCATGACGGAGAAATGTACGTGGGGTGATCAAAAAGTTTGCGAACTAATTGAATTACTTCGTTAAAAGAAATAATATGAGGTTTCAGTGTTCATTATTTTTTAAAGTAGTCCTCTCCGATTTTAATGCACATCTGTCATTGCTCTGCCAATGCGCGAATCACTTGATCCAGGCGGTCACGTGGTATGCTTCGTAGCGGTCTGTTCACAGAAGCTAAGAGATTTTTCCAAGTCTTATATTTCTTACCATGCAAGTAATTTTTTATAACAAGAACAGACCATCTGTCAGAAATGGCCTAATCTCGGCAATAGGATGGGTGGATAAGGATATCCCTTCCCAAAATTAGCATGATGACCATCACAACCCGTCATCTGTCTCGGGAGCGTCGTTTATCCAATGTGGAAAAAGTATGGGAGCCTTCTTTTTTTCATATTTCATATGTTTAAATCCTAAAGTGAACGATATTTTAGGGATTTAATAATTATATTATTGCCTAGATATTCAGCTATTTTTCTTACTGTAACTTGGCGATCTTTCAAAACAAATTGCTCAACTAAGGACACATCTTTTTACCGGCTTGCTTTCGCTGGGCAACAAAAACAAACATCAATTTTAACCATCTCCCTGCCTTCATTAGAACATTCAATCCAATTAATGATTGAACTTCTGGTAAGTCTTTTGTCTTCACAAACCTTGTACAAATTATCATATTCTACTGCAAAGGCTTTTTCGAGATATACGTTAAACTTTACAACCGTTGCTCGAGTACGACTGAGTCAACCATTTTTTGTCACAAGTGACCTACATACTGACGTCATTTTCACATTGTGACGTCACAAACACGGAGCAAAACATTATTTAACATATGCTATTTATAGAACATGTGTATGACTATACGTTTGCCAAATTTCATTCTGATCTGAATTGTGGTTTTTTAAATATAGAGATAGTTCGCGAACTTTTTGATCACCCCTCGTACTTTAAAAGTCAAAACGACCCTCTTTCATTAAAAATGATTTCCCCCCTATTATAAGGACATTTCCTAACAAAAGACGGAAACGCATTAAATTCAAGTAAATTTAGAATACCATAAGTTGAAATATTTGTAACAAACCATCACTGACAGTGAAAAGTTTATGAAGAATTCCTAATTTATCAGACCTACAGTGTAGAGTTTTCCCTCTCAATCAAAGGTCACAGAAATATATTGTCAAGCCTGTATAAAAATAACACTGGTATCCAACCTTTGCTTTGTTAATATTTGTTCATATTGGTTCTAATTATAACATAGTTGGTAATCAATAGTTCTGGAATTAATATCTAACAAAGAGATTCTCCAACAGTTACACCAGCATAAGATGGCCGCTTCTGTATATGTGTATTCATCATCCAGGCTACATACGACATAATTATATCATCCATATTATGTCCCTAGATATAAAATAAATGGATCCATTAGTTATGTAGTCCATATAGCATGTTAAAATAAAGATCCAGAATCGAACAGTATCGATGCGAGTATAAAATCATTAACCACCAGTAAGATATAAACAGGAGCATTAATTAGAAACTTACTACATCAACAGAATTATCCTTCAAAACATTCAATACTTTTATATTTAGAACTTACTAGATTGGTTTCCATGTAAATCTTGTTTGAACTTTGACCCTCTCCTACTATCAGTGTAAAGGATTGTTCGTCAAAGGCCCAATTTGGTATCTCGCTGTACTCGTATTTGGCAAGAATATTCTAAAATAAAACAGGAAATAAGTAACTCTTCATATTACATGTATTATTTTATGTCAACTCAATTAAAATTGTTGTACTGTGTAAAACAAAACTTGAGGTATTGTGAGCAATGAACGCACAAAACTATACCATATCCGCTCTCATAATTATGAGTACCTGGATATAATGGCAAAATCACCACTTTTTTTGCCATGGGAAACCCCAAATATCTGTCCGATCAGAACATTAAAAAGGAGATGCGCAATGGCTCTATGTATTTGGATTCTGTGAAAGTCTCTTTAAATTTATTCAGTGGTATAGGAGGAATTGCGGACAAGAGATGAGTACCCCAATGTTCTAAAAAGAATGGCAGAGTCCATGTTCTGCTATGGGAAAACCCAAATATCTGTCCAATCAAAAGATACAATCATGTAAAATGGCACTATATAATAAAAAATCTGTAAAAGTCTCATTAAAATTTTTCAGTGATTGGAGGAGTTGTGGATAAGAGATGGGAACCCCAATATTATAGAAAGTATGGCATTTTTCAGGTGTTGCCATGGAAAACCCCAAATCCATTCGAATGGAAAGAAAAATTGGAGGTGCACAATGGCACTACGTAATAAATTTTATTCAGTGGTATCGGAAGAGATGAGTAACAACAACAACCCACCACCCACCAACCCCTTCCCTCAATGTTATAGAAGGAATGACAGTGTCCAGGTTTTGCTATGAGAAACCCAAATACCTGTTTGATTGAAACTAAAGGGGGTGCACAACGGCACTACGTCAAGTAGATTCTGTGAAAGTGTCTTTTTAAATTTTATTCAGTGGTATAGGAGGAGTTGCGAAAAAAGAGATGGGTATACCCCAAGTGTTAACGACGTACATACATGTACATAAACTCATGATTATGTGCACCCCACTTTTAAAGCTGGGGGTATAATAATTTAGTCTTTCAAGTTTCATTCCGTTATAAAATTATATTCACCTTCGAAGTAACATCCAGAAACATAACCCCATTAACATTGACTGCAAACAAAACGTTCTTGGGATATGCCTTCATGGATCTTTGCTGAAAACAGGAAGTCTCAAAAGTTAAAAAAAAAACATAGGTATATGAAAAATGTCACATAGGAAGACTAGTTCTTATTCAAAAAGAAACCGACATTTTTTTTTCTGAAATCGGTGATAAAGATGTCACATACCTTGACGGTGAAGAACACTGAACCGTAAGTTGGCCACTGGTGTATGATGTTGAGGAAAGCTAGCTTGGCATCGTTTGAGTTTGCTCCTTTAGTTTTGCTAATTTCCTCTTTCACAATCTGTTAGAACACACGTGAAAAATATTTAGAACTTCTCTAATTGAGTGCTAGCTTCAATTCATACATTTTCAGGTTCAAAACAGTTGGTTATTTTATCTAAGCATTTTAAACATTTTAAATAACGTTCAAACATACCTGTTTCCACTCGTTCGGGGTTTTCTTTTCTAGAAGTGGGTGAGGTATTAACGCCTTCATATTCGCTCTGAATTAAACGCAAGTCATGTACATATGGATGGGCACTATAACGCCTTTAGTGTGAATAATTAGAAATGATTTGTTCTGGTATTTTTATTGAAAGGGTGTCACAGTGTATAATGGGATTACTCACTCAAAATCAGATAAAGCAGTTACATCGTCTCCAAACTGAGCTCTGTAAATAAAGGCTGCTAGACGTCCAGCATCCTTGTCAGAGCAATTATGGTAACCACGCAGATAATTTGGAACCTCCTGAAATGGACAATATAAGACGTTTCCATTGTGTTTACCTTCCAGAGAATACACATAGATATTTCTTATGGAATATTACTTTGAAAGGTCTATAATGATTTTTAAGTTTTATTAATCGCTGCAAACATACCTGTGGGAAATGAAACATTGAGTCCGCATTCCTATTTTTACCGGGTACAGCGTTCACCCAGAGTTTCTTCAAAAAGAATACGTGAACAGCAGTAGGGGCAGTGAAATTAGGAGACCCTGTAGTGGTTTCCGTCACTGCAAAATACAGAATAGAAAAAGTCCTTTTAATGTCATTAACCAGAAATAAACACTTCATATACCATCCTCAATCTTTCTGTCTCTTTTTACATAAATTAGTTGGACGATGTAAGAGGGGAACTAAGGAGGATACTCACCACGAAGGGAGGGAACTGAGGATAATACTCACCACTTGATCGCTGTGATCTCATTTGTTTTGCCCAGAAGATCTCGACGTTCGTCAAAGAGTCCAAAAAGTACTCCCCATCCGGAGCACTTATCACTGAAAATTATAATTGAGAAGTTTTAAAATATTATTAATCGTGGATAATACTTTGTAATAAAACTGAAGTAAACACTTCCTTAAAAGTTTAGATTAGGGTTCTTAAAAATTAAGGTTCGGTTCTGCTAAAGGAAAACTTTTGTTTGTAGAAACAGTTTTAATAGTGGCCAAAATTTGTTAATGTTTCTAATTGCTGTAGCCTGAGAGTAGCAACTTGCAAACCATAGTTATGCTAGCTTGCACTTCATAAATATAAGCTATTGCAAAAGCATATTAGTTAATCTGTTATTTTGTCCATTGACTAAATTTTTATTGGGAAACTGTTAAGTCAAACAGTTATTTATCAACTTCATAACTATATGGTTTGCAGGGGTGTAACTAGGCTACAACAAATATAAGCTATTGCAAAAGCATATTAGTTAATCTGTTATTTTGTCCATTGACTAAATTTTTATTGGGAAACTGTTAAGTCAAACAGTTATTTATCAACTTCATAACTATATGGTTTGCTGGGGTGTAACTAGGCTACAACAATTAGGAACTATACCAACTTTGGCCACTGTAAAACAGTTTCTACAAGCAAAGATTTGCCTTTAGCGGTGACTTAAGGAAACATTGAAAAAAATTATTTCAGTTACATTAATCTAATTTTAATGATTACGAATGCTATATCTCTATTTGGAAAACGTATAAAGACTAATCTAGGGAAAAAATCTAGAAATAAACATTGACTTTAAAAAAAAAATGGGGGAGTGGGGGTAAATAACACATAACCACTGTATATGGACGTGCACAAACCAAGCTCACTTATGATTGTCAACGGTAAAATTAGCAAGCAGCATAGCGACCCAGAACTAGCAGAATCGTGACATTTAAACATATGAAGAATTTTCTTCTTTGTTTTGATGATTAAAATAAACTTAATAAACAAAATTGGTAAGTATCCATTTAACAAACCTTCACTATAATTTTATATGCTTAATTTACCGAATCTATACCTCTTATTTTATATGTGAAACTTGAAAAAATTTAAAAGCTCCTCAGTCGAACATCATGTGAATTTAACGATCTATTACCATAAGCAATTGTGCACAGTAAATTTTTCCCATTGTTATTAAAGTGCAGAATGGATGGATACTGTAAGGTGATCATGCAAAATAAATTATGAACCGCTACACTACATACAAAAAGGTTTGGGTTTCAACGACGAACCAGTGCTTTGGTCTGTCAACAAAATAAGTTTGCAATTTAAAGTTCATTAAAGAAAAACAAAACCAATTTAATTGCATGTATTCAATTAATATTCGTTTGCTAAGCTAAAGTAAATTCACGTGCACTACATTAAACACCACATCAAAAGAATACACGTATCTTTAATATCATTACACCAATTGGCAAAACTTGTGTACTAAAAAGTCTAGTTTTATTTTCGCGTTGCAAAAGCAATGTTTTTGTTAACTGCACTCGATGGAATGCATATCAAAGGGACATCAAATAGCGAAGTTAAATATGTCTCATTGCAAGGGCAATGGGTAAATAAAAACTAGACTTTTGTTGAAAAACTACGAAAGAAAAGAAGAAAATGTGAGCACACACTAGGTTTAAAAAGTGAAGAACCTCGGTCTTTGAGGCCGAAGCAGAGTCCATACTCCTCTGGAGCGTCCAGATCGAATTTGTCCATAACCTGACGTTTGACATCCGCCACTCGGCAACTGACCTCCACGTCAAAGTCCTGTAACAGGAGTATTCAGACATAGTCATTAGTCAATAATTTGTCAAGTAAAAAAAAGACTGAAATTATAGAAAATATATTGTTCTGATGACAATACTCATGCAAAGTTAAAAGTTAGCGAGGTTACATGTATGAAGTGAACAACCTGTCAACAATATCTTCAAACTATTGTTTAAAGAAAACAAGAACACATCAACGTGTTTAAAGAAACACTTATTGGCACACTACTATCATATTTAAATGTTGAGCGCATACTCAGTTGTATCAATCAGTCAGAAAGTAAAAGTAAATGTACGTAGTAAAGAATATTAATTAATTAATAAATTAAGAACAGCAGTGTAGCGACTAGGTCTGAGATTGCAGCAAATATTACTTTTTCTAAATATAAATTAAATTAAATATTTATGCCTCACATGAATGTTTGAAATGTGCGCAATAAAAGTGATCTTATTTTAAAAACTAACGGTCTGAATTATTTAATCATTTTTTCCCTCTAAAATTATACATATATAATATTTGATGTAAAAAGATATTTTATTTTATATATATGTATTTTGCTCTCTCTTCATGTAAATGTAATCATGAAAATTATTATATATTGTTTTTGTAAGTATCATTCAGTGACAAAAATCTTCTTTCATACTACTTTAAATATTTTATTAAAACGATGAAGATAATTTAAAATGAAATGTGTAGTCAGGGGACAGTAATCACGCTCAAAAGTCCATTTCAACAATACATATCATAAGAAGAGCAAAATCGACCATACAATTTACGAAATTATGACTTTAAACGAAATTTTTGATACCCTTGTGTCATCACCTTAAAAGTTATTTGTATAGAGTATGGAATCAGCTGGAGACATTAACACCTTATGCAGGTGATAAAAGTACATTGTTACATAAATAAGGGAGGTTGACAATAGAAAAGTCATCACATTTATAATAAGTTAAGGTGTTAGTTTTTCATCAATGTCTCTCTGGAGAAAAACATCTAGATATGAAGCAGACGTGTCAGAAACTGTGGCGTCTTTTATTTCGAGATCAGTGGGATATATCAATCAACGTCATGAAAATAAATATTGTTAATTGATAAAATGCCGTCAATATGTCTAAATGTCATATTTAAGACCATAGCAAAAGACTTCTTTTCATGAAGTTTTTATAAATTCTGCCTCATAAGAATAACAAATACAGCTCTGCTATTAAAGGGGCAAAAATAGTACCCATGGAAATTCCAACAGATTGTTGTTAGATACTTTACAAATATTCTTAATGTGGAACTCAAGGTTCTTATGTGATTTAGATGACCAGTCACAGGATACGAAATTTTCCGAGTTCCATTTTTTTTAAGAAGCCGTTGTCTATAACGTTAACAAGCCTGGTCTATAATTAATCCTGGAGAATGGTTATTAAAAGCGTTGAAATGCCATACGTTTTGATATTAATAATTCTGACAAAATTTCATATAAAATTTCACAGAGATCTTTTTTTATTAGTATGCACGTTTTTACTGACACATTAAAACCAATTCTGGATCAGTACTGCTGAAGTTTCTACTTCACTGCTGTTAATATTTTTGTGAGAAGTATAGAGTGAAAGGGATGCACATGTATATATTTAATTCATGTCAAAAAAGAAAAAAAAGTTTTAAAGTAATTACTTTAACAAATGTACAAACGTACATGCATACATCTGATGCATGTCAAAAGAGAAAGTTAGTTTTTAAATTGAGGATGGATGAAACTTTCATAAATGTACAGACGTACACGTATACATTTGATTCATGTCAAAAGAGAAAATTAGTTTTTAAAATAAGAATGAAAGCTAGAACTTGAAATAACCAACGTCCATTTTTTCTAGGAACTTGTGTAACATAGCATCTCCACACACTAACAAAAACAAAAGCAAAATCGCTACGTGAAAAAAACCGTATTAATCTTGAAGATATATACATACTGGAGAACTTTTCTGTATGAAATAAAAGCAAAATATGTATAAGAAATACATAGAAGCAACTATTAAACTTTTTTTAGATGGTCTCAACCAAAGGTTCATGTGGCATGGCCTTTTGAAAGGGGAGATAATTATAAAACAACGACAATATAATGGCTGTATTAAAAAGACTTCTCAGGTACCACTGAGCCAGATGAGTTGAATTATGTGAACATTTCAATGCATAGTATAGAGTCAAAATTGTTCAAATCATGACACCCAGTGGTAGGGTGAGGTCACAATGGGCGATCAGAGATTTACTTAGGAATACATAGAAAACTATCTTTAAAAATCTTCTTCTCAAGAATAGCAAAAGCAAGGTCAGTCATATTGATATTCCCAGGAAATGTATATTCAAGTTGATTTAATTCATGACCCTAGGGGTGGGGAGGGCCATAGTGAACGACCCAAGTTCTACATAAATGTATTATGGATATATAGGGGAAAATCTTTAAAAATCTTTTTTTCAAGAATGGCAAAGGCATGATTAATCATATTAATAAAGAAGCATCCCCAGGAAGTGTTTATTCGAGTTTGTTCAATCATAACCCCTGGTGATAGATATGGCCACATTAAGCGGTCAAAGTTTTATATAAGTATATAAAAAAAGATTTGAAATTCTTTTACTCAAGAACAGCAATGGTATGCTTAGTCAAATTGACATGGAAGCATTGTGGCAACGCACTTTGAAAAAATTACGCACTTTGAAAAATTTTTTCAAAGTGCGTTAAAATTGGGACAAAATCAACGCACTTTGAAAAGATTTTTCAAAGTGCGTAAAATTTTGGACAAAATTAATGCACTTTGAAATTTTTTTTCAAAGTGCGTTAAGAGTGTACACCAACATTTTTTACCATGGAGACACTTAACGCACTTTGAAAAAATACGTATAAAACAAAAATTCTGGACTTAGATTTTAATAATATTAATAGACAGCATTAATTTGTTATATTTCTTCCAATAAACTGATAAATTGATCTACCCTCATCGAGAACGAGGAGAAGACAGGTAGAAAGTCCCTCAGCCCAACTCTCTATCTTTCCTACACAGATATATGTATTTACATAACTGGTATGACATTGATATTATTTCTCTCAACAAATTTGAGTTAACGTACAATAGATGAAAAAACTGAGATAAGCTTTCCTGGAAAAAAAATTACGCACCCTATTATATTAAAGAAGAGAGCCGCATAACCTTTATTCAAAATGTGTCCACAATGATTCCTCAGAAAAAATGCATTTACATGGTAATTAAAACATGCTATTTGACATGTCTAGCGTTTTTATGATATCAAATTACAGATTTAGAAGTAATCTGACTGCATAACTTTTTGAAAAAAAAGTGAACGAGGTAAAAAATTAAGTCGAGTGAGTAATGTGGCTAATGTTTATTTTCTTATTATCAAATAAATGAGTCAACCATTGTTTCATATATGTTCACAATAGACAGATAGATGAATATGATAGAGAGAGAGAGAGAGAGAGAGAGAGAGAGAGAGAGTTTTCATGGTATGGAAAAATCATAATTGCTCCCTTTTCCCTAAGAAAAATGCGATGCTTTAAGTCACTTATCGACACCTACATCTACCGAACTTTTAAGAGATTGATAAAATTTTGAAAAGAAAAGAAAAAAAGAAACGAAACTGTGCTATTAAACAATCATTCCTCCATTATTTCTAAGACCTATTTCCCTTTTATAACAGTTACGAGAACCTTTGGAAACAAGACAACTCCTAAAAATTATTTAAAACGTCTATATCCCAGATCCTGATGTCATCACCGAAAAGTTATCCAACCAGGCTCAAATAATTATATATCATACGTAAAATTTGCAAGAATATTGACCAAACCGTGCACATTTTTTTTTCAAAGTGCGTTAATATGGTCGATATTCACGCACTTTGAAAAGAAATATTTTTTTTTCAAAGTGCGTTAACGTGGTCCCAAAATTAACGCACTTTGAAAATTTTTTTCAAAGTGCGTAATTTTTCAAAGTGCGTTGTAACAAACCATCCTAAGGAAGTGAAGATTAATAAAGTTTGTTCAAATCATGACCCTGGGAATATTATGGGGCCCAATAGATGATCAAAGTTAAGCATAGGAATGTATAGGGGAAAAATCTGTTGATGAGGAAAGCAGAGCCAAAGTGACTCAGGTGAGAGCTGTGGTCCATGGACCTCTTGTTGAATTGAAGTTATCTTTACAAATGGATTTATTTATTAACTACATTGTAGTAATTTGATTTGAACATATTTTATTATGTGCTGAAACAGAAATGGATTGGACAGCAGGCTACATTGTAGTAGCTTGTGTTTCGTAAATACACACCTGCTGTTGTTGGAATGGGAAACCTATGGTGATTTTGATTGTATTACTTTTATTTGTCATGGCAACGTGTTCCATTGGATGTGGTGGGTACTGCCGTGCTCCGTCTCTGAGAAGAAAAAGAATATCATGAAAATGTATTCTACATTTATACTTGATAACAGCGAAATAGAATAACGATATCATTAACATACGATTTAGTGAGGTTAAGTCTTTTCAGACATTTCTGGGCTAAGTGATGTGTACACCCTCTCATGAATTGTTCGCATTCATCATAAAGTTCTGAACTTGGCACTGCACATGTACAAAGAAGATAAAGTAGTCGCCAGCCTTTATCCTCACCAGACCTAGAACATGGACAGGAAAAGAACTAGTAATATATTCATAAAAAATCGGAGTTATTCGTGGCATAAAGAAATACCTACTTATTTGGGTTATTTGTAAGCTGTTTGACAATTTGGCAGTATATTTCATCGCGCATGTGTCTCTGAAAGAAAGAAAGTAATATACGTGTGCGCAATTTGTTTATAACATTACACCAGTTTTAATTATCTTTGAATATCAGTCTATTTTACATGCTTTTTTCATTAATATCACCGGAGTTAACATTTAGTGGTAAAATATGACAAGATTTATTTGTCAATCACATACACTTCTCATGGCTGGTTCTATAATGTTTTCATTGGATAATTCCATTTCCGACATCTGGTCAGGAATTGGGCTGTCCCCCATGTACTGCTGAATAGGTAAGCCGGTTATGGACGAATAACTTAAAATACGTCATCTACATCACTATATTCTTCCGTCTACCTAATCAATACATAGGGCTCAAGGCGGGGGTGACCGGTCGACAGGGAATGTTTACATCTCCTAGGCACCTGATCCCACCTCTGGAATTTCCAGAGGTCCGTGTTTTATGCCCTGTTTACATATTTTATTGTATGTAGGTTTTTTATAAGATGATCATTGTACGTTATCTTCACCTAACGCGTATTTCTTTTATATGATAACCAATGTCTCAATATCATAAAAAAGTACGGTAACATCACATCATCATAAAATCTAGACAAAAGTATTTTAAACAGTTGGTATTTCCTCTAATCTCTAATAGATTATGCTTCAAGTATGAAACATGTAAAGGATATCAAGAAAACTTCTACAACTGGCTCTTCTAAGCTCCTCCCTAAGATGAGTTCTTCTTAGTAGCGGCTTTTTGATTGGTTCCTTTTGAAATTGCCAGTTTGTTTGTGATTTCTCTTTCTTGGAGGATTTAAATGAAGCTTTGGATAAAAACTTGGTAACCGCATTATCGCTGCTATGTCTGTAATTAAAATACAAACTAGCATAAATCATTCCGTCTTAATTAAACAAAGATGTAATGATATTACCTGTACAATTACCATCTTAATTGTAAAGTTTTATCAAGAAGATTTTAGGCTTCGTTTGAACATTAGATACTAGTAAACAATTAGAATAATATATATTGTAATCTATATAAAGTCTGTTACAAAAATATACAAGCAATACTCTACCTAAAATGAAGTTTTGAGTACATTTGTAACGTATGCTCTCGCTGAACACAACGATGGGTGGGGAAAACACTAGGATCTTTGCGTAATTGTACAGTTAACATGCCCTGCAAAAAAATGAATTTTTGATATGTCTTATGAACTGAACAACGTGTAGGTTTTTTTTTATTTTTAATTTTATTTCATGATTATATTTTGCTGTTATTATTGTTGATGCTCTCTAATTCTTACTAAGGTATCGTGAGCTGGACAATCGACAGTTGGGATGACGTATATTAAGTCCCTTGGCATCATTGTGAGTTTTCCTGTTCTAACACAGGTGGCGCTGTATACATCTTCATTCATAAAATGTTCATAAGGTTGCTCCAGTTCAACCAGGTCGCCCTTGGTAAGGCTTACTCCTATTGCACCCTCTGTAATATAAAAACTGATCAACTGCACTCCAACTCAAAATCTCTAACGGATTAAAGAATAAATACAATTTGTTGAAGAATATAAAAATATGTACGACTCATGATTAATTTTTATAATATAAATACAAATTTTGGACAACCCGCAAGAATGTCCTCTAGAGAACAGCTGTGGAAAAGTCTCGTCTTTCAATACGTATTTCAGCAGTTGTATTAACTGCTAACATTTAAGGAAACATATAATCTAGAACATGATCATCAATACCAGGGAATATAAACTATTTCGTTAAAGAAATCATATTTCGTTTGTCTCTACTTGTTAAAGATGGCAGTAAGTATAAAAAGCTGCATGATAATTGTTAGATGGCATCAAGAAGGATGTCCTCGGCTTGAGATAAGGGATATTTACAGCTGTAGGAACATTTACATAAATAGCCATATCAATTGACATCTAGATTTAGAAACTTAATTTATACACATTCTGACGCAAAACAGTCTGGATTTCTTAACTTATGTCTGAAAGATTAATAATTATGTCAAAGGAAAAAAAAGCAACAAAACTTGAACGATCATGTTATCATTACAGATTTACTTAAATTTTACATTATAAATCTTTCAAATTCAATCATTCCAATAATTAATTTTAATTTAACCCACCGATTTGCGTGGAATCCTGGACAGCGATTCCGTACTTTGACCTTCGTCGTAGACCATCCATGAACGTATTGACCAACAAGTAAAGATCGTCAGCATGATTAGAATTGACCACAAAGTCCTCAGAGCGAAGGGTACTAATGGTAACGGAGTGCCTGTAAGTGGTACTATTTTTTATTTGACTGTGATCCTATACTGCAAATCTTGTGACATAAGATACGTTTTCATTGTGTAATTTTGCTTCCGACTCTTTAATTCGTATTTAATGGTGGAAAACGGAATCAGGGTTCATGTATTAGAATCTATATCTTAATTTTCTTTGAAAAAAGTTAACTACGTGATCAATTTTTAGGCTAAATTTGTTCAGTGATTAAAAAATAAGACTGACCTTCCTTTAAAGACATCTGTGATTTCTATAAATGAAATGGAACTTTTGACGTCCTCTTCCTCATCAAGAATTTGTAACCCTTTACTATTCAGTCCAAGAATTACATTATGCCATGTCATTGTAGCATTTTGAATTTTGCTAGCGTCATAAAATCGTGAAAATACAGAATGCCACTTTTCCTTTGCAAAATTCACTACATCACATTTGAGTTCCCGAACTTTATTGCGGTCTTTCGTTATGTCATTTTGTAACACTTCCATTACTTTTGTTGTCCAATATGGTAAGTCTATGGTTTTCTTATTGGATTCTGGAAGCCAACTTGTTAAAAATGTCTGTAGTTTTGTTGTGTCCACAGTTCCTGGATTTTCAATGAAATAACGTTGGGCTGCTAATTTTGCCATATCTTCATCCTTAGGTTTTTTTTATTAAGAAAAAAAAATATTTCATTACTTTCAAAATTTAACAAATATTTCTTCATTTGGGTAAATATTTGATTATAAGTTTTTTTAATATCTATTTTTTTTTAAAATCCCTTTTCTTTTGTTTAAAAAGTATAATTTCTACTTCTTTGAAACTATGTATTATTCATCTTAATATTGTAACAACCTTCGGTAACAATGGATAGAATCGGGATAAATCAAAATGTCTTTAACCTTTTCACATTTGTATTCGCCAACGGAGACTCCACGCATAATTTGTTGATAAATCAGATCTGTAGCTTCTGGATCATCTTTTGGATTATGCCATGGAACAAAGTATTCCTTTCGGAAATATAACCGCCATGTTGAACTACTTTCACGCATGCCCATTTGTCGTGTGTGTTGTTCACATTCTGCCACAGCATCCATAACACGGTGGAGACCATTTCCAAGACATGAAATCTGTGCAGAAATCATTGCTTGTTTAAGATATTTAATCAATATTGTTATTATATTACACTTAAAAATATTTTAATTGGTATTAAATTTTTATTTCGTCGAGATGCGTTTTGATAATTTTACAAAAAATAGAAACAGGACATACACGTTGCATGAGCGTGATGTATATGGAAAACCCTGATGAATCCTTTAAGCCGGCTTTATGACAGATTTGCATGGCTAGTTCTTGAACAGAAGAAGCTGAATCTGCCTCTACTATCAACCGTTGTCCATTCATCATAGACATGGGAATTAGTATAGGTTTGCTGTTCTTGGAAGCCTGCATAATCAAACACAAGACCATACAATGCATTTTGTTTGTTTGTTCTTTCTTTAAATAGCTATTACGTAATGTGTTAACCAGATCAGACCTGGAATTCGAGCCAACTGGGCGGATATCCCCTTGTTCCCACTATGGCAGTTCTTCGAACAAGACGCTCAACCCGACATGCAAATATAGGAGACGATTCTCTGAGGAAATGAAGGAAACATGGGAAAAACTGAAAGCAGAAATACCTCATTTGAAAGAAAATATTCTACCTATTGAGTGAGTGTATAAATTCTGAAATTCCAGAACTTGATTTATATTCTTCTGAATCATTGTTGATCAAAGTCTCTCACTATAATGACATGAAACATCGACCTACAAACCCTTTGTACTCCTTGTCATTCATATAAAAAAATCATAACATTTTCTTTATTCAAGACACCTACTTTTTCTGTGGGCGTGAAACAACCCGCCAATAGATGCAGAAGAACCCAGCCTCGAACTGTGCTGTTCCGAGAGGGATTATTGGTCAGCTGTTTACAAACTTGGCAAAAAATCTCGTCTCTGTAACAGACACGTTTTGAAACACCTCAAGTCTTTTTTGTCTTCTTTGAAGAAAATTTTATCATATTCAAACTGAAAATATATCTTTATGTTGCTTAATATGGAAATTGAAATGAAAATTTATAAAAGGTTTTTACGTGGTAATTTGATCATTTGCATAAAATTACTAATATAAGAGGATCTTCCATATGATTGCTTATCAATCTGTAAAATCAACAAACCTAAATTTTGAAAGAACTTCTATTCTGCTGCTTACCTTAATTCTGGTTTGTAGATTCCAACAGCACAGACATACTGGACTTTTTCCAGAATAGAGCTAACCCTCTCGGACAGAAATGGTAAATTGCGAACTTCAGAGTGTGAAGGATCCTTAAACTAAAAATGATTTTTATTGTATTTGTTTTAGTGTAATTCTGAAAAATGTGTGCTGATAAAATGTAAAACATATGGTGAGCATTATAAACAAACTTTTAAGCTCATAGATATTGTATTTCTTTTGGTTCGATATGATTTATATTTTTGATCATTAAAAAAATAATGTTATTTTGAACATGAATTCATTTATTTAATACTTTTTTTCGAAACTATACCTTGTGTTTCATCAAAATGTGCCTTTTCATTTTAGAGTTTTATAAAGTTTTCTATTTTACTTCCTAGCTGAAATCATATGTAAATATAAATACATAATTCTGATTCTAGACCCTTGTTTTCTTGAATTCAAGGTCATACTTTACTTTTGGAAGACTGTTTTAATTATGTCTAATCGCATGAACTCACCAGCTCCGAGTATTTCTTGTAAGCCTCGTCAACATCACGCTTTGTGTATTTCTTATGAAAACTCTGCTTCACTTGACTTATAATTGGGGGTGCACTCTATCATGATGATAAAAATGAATTGTTACAACTTTTTTCAGAAGTACTTCGAGGCAGACTTTATATCCGTTCTAATTGGCTAATTTTCTGGATTATAATTTTAATGCATGTTCTTTCATCTTCAGTATAATTCATTTGAGAAATTGCCATTAGTTCCTTTTGGTGATCTAATTTGAATTTCAAATAGGCAGATGTACTTTCATCTAATAGCTTTCGACATAAATTGTTTTCTACATAAAATAACTCACCCCAGCCACATCTATGCTCTCCCCTTGATCAGATTCCGGAAGATCTCCCATGATTCTTAAAATAGTTACCCAAGATGCAAGGGATGCCTGTAGCACAACAATAAGTATTAAATTCCAAAAAGTTGCAATTATTATCACAAACTTTTTTTATTTGCTTTGTTAAGATGTCCAGTGATTGAAAATTTAAACAATTTTAACAACCTAAAATGAGTAGGCTATACATCTTATTGTTTGTATCTTTGAAATTAAAAAAAAAAACATTAAAAAATAAGAATTTATCTAATGTGTACTTCTAACAGATTATTTGAAACCTACCAGTATTTCTGCCTTGTCTTTTTTTGGAAGTAGTGGTTGTTGCAAAGCTGAGCAAAGGTATGTATGGGAGCCTTTAACCTGGAAGTAGGACTGTGCGAAGATCGTCCAGCTGGTCGCCGAACCTGATGGTTCTGGGAAATCTTGTGTGGAACTGTGAGAAGATCTCTCATCTGATGTCGTGGAGTCACTGGACGGCGGTCCGGCTTCATGGTTTCCGTTACCATTGGCGAGTTCGTCTTGATTTGGTGGTTGTATTTCACTTGTAAGACGTTCTCTCTTGAATTACAATAAAATGAGACTGGATCATATTCATTATTGTGAAATTGGTTTCTTTTGTATACAAATACAAGAGGCCCATGGGCCACATCGCTCACCTGCGTAACTTTGGCCATGCTGTTCTTTACTAGATTTCCCCCCTTTTAATATACCTATTCTGGCCCCGCCCTACCCCCGGGGGTCATGATATGAACAATTTAGAATCTACACTACCTCAGGATGCTTCCAAATAAGATTCAGCTTTATTGGTCCAGTGGTTCTTGAAAAGACGATTTTTAAAGATTTTTCTTATATATTTCAATGTAAAACTTGGATTCCCTATTGTGTCCCGCCCTACCCCCGGGGGTCATGATTTGAACAATTTAGAATCTACACTACCCCAGGATGCTTCCATATAAGTTTCAGCTTTTCTGGCCCAGTAGTTCTTGAGAAGAAGATTTGTAAAGATTTTTCTTATGTATTTCAATGTAAAACTTGGATTCCCTATTATGGCCCCGCCCTACCCCAGGGGGTCATGATTTGAACAATTTAGAATCTACACTACCCAAGGATGCTTCCATATAAGTTTCAGCTTTTCTGGCCCAGTAGTTCTTGAGAAGAAGATTTGTAAAGATTTTTCTTATGTATTTCAATGTAAAACTTGGATTCCCTATTATGGCCCCGCCCTACCCCAGGGGGTCATGATTTGAACAATTTAGAATCTACACTACCCAAGGATGCTTCCATGTAAGTTTCAGCTTTTCTGGCCCAGTGGTTCTTGAGAAGAAGATTTGTAAAGATTTTTCTTATATATTTCAATGTGAAACTTGGATTCCCTACTGTGGCCCCGCCCTTCCTCCGGGGGTCTTGGTTTGAACAATTTATAATCTACACTACCCCAGGATGCTTCCATATAAGTTTTTCTGGCCCAATGGTTCTTGAGAAGAAGATTTCTAAAGATTTTTCTAACGTATTTCAATGTAAAACTTGGATTCCCTATTGTGGCCCCGCCCTACTCCCTGGGGTCATGATTTTAACAATTTAGAATCTACACTATCCCAGGATGCTTCCACATAAGTTTCAGCTTTTCTGGCCCAGTGGTTCTTGAGAAGAAGATTTTTTAATGACCCCACCCTATTTTTGTCTTTTCTTGATTATCTCCCCTTGTAAGGGGACTTGGCCCTTTATTTTAAGAATTTACACTCCCCTTCACCCAAGGATACTTTGTACCAAGTTTGGTTAAAATTGGTCTAGTGGTTCTTGAGAAGAAGTTGAAAATGTGAAAAGTTTACAGACGGACGGACGACGGACAACGGGTGATCAGAAAAGCTCACTTGAGCTTTCAGCTCAGGTGAGCTAAAAAACTTATTGACATAACCTATGGTAATTAACATGCAATATCTCTACACCCTGATTATTAAATTCAATAGGATAATCTGATTTTTTGAGAAAAAAAATTTTTAAGTACAGTTCTATTACGAGTTCCATGAAAAATAAGGTACTGGTAACTTTTAATGTGTATAATTCCATTTAGGGCAAAACAAACAAAAATATCTTACCACTACGTCTGCAACTGGGGCTGATTTTGACAAAGTCGCTTTTCCAAACTTTGGATCGAGTTCTTCCTCCCCATTCTCGCCATTCCTTGGTTGTTTGACCTGAGTGTCTTCCCCATTAATCACGGCTAAGTTAAAATGTCTCTCGTCTCCCCCAAACGCTGGCGTGGATGGCAGGGATTCCTTCTTTTTAGGGGCAGCTGATCCACCCACGGATATTTGGCTTACATGCTTGGCAGCCTATAACAAAAACAAATACATAAACTATGCGCGCCAGTTTTATTTTTATGTACGTATTGATATGGAACTTAGTCTTGGTTTGCAGACCATTACTTACACATTTACGAATACCTCTAAAGGCCATTCCACAAAAAGGAAGTTATTGTCCACAAGTAAAGAAGTATTGGCCACGTGCAAGAAAATGAACAATATATGTACAAACTTACTAAACACAAATGACTCATTCAATTGTTGACAATCAATCATTTTTAAATGTTTAATTTTATCCATATACATGTACAGTGGTATTGATTGATAGATAGAAAATGCATTATATTGTCAAATTTTTAGAGAATAGAATTCGAGGTTTGCAAATAAGACAATCATCATTCAGGGAGCTTTACACAATGTAATATTACACAAATATATGTATTAAACCACACGTTTTAACAAAAATGTGTTTATGGGTCCATATCGACTGAAAAATCTATCATCTTTGGTTTTGATTTTGTGGCTGGTAAAATGTGAATAATGCAATACCCCATCTGTATTTTGTAAGAATTCTTTCAGATGAAATTATTAAAAGTTTTCTGCTCTATTTATTTTGAAAAATAGACGAAATTATATGTGTATGTTGGGTATTTATATATGTTTGTTTGATCGTTTTTTTTTTGTTTTTTTTTTTGTTTGGTTTTTTTTGTTTTGTTTTGTTTTTTCTTTGTTTGTTTTTTGTTATTTTCTTTGGGGGGGGGTTGTTTTAGGATGAAATGATTTTATTTTAAGCAGAGTTGAAGCATGTAAACAAGCGCTAATTGTGACAAACAAAAATCTTAGAAAGTTTATCATTATATTAGCTGCAATTATTCTGACCAAAAACACCTTGTAATAACTAACATATCTATATCAATATCATCAAAATTCGTATGTACATCATTTGTAATTTCTTCTTATAGATGTTAACAATAGGGACCACTTGGGTGTTTCATTACTGTGGATATAATTTTCCTGCATGGACTAAAGGGCCATTACTGTTATTAGGTACACATGTATAACAAGATATGTCAATTACAGGACACGATAACTGACCGCTCGTCCTGGTCAGCCAAGTAAGTGTATTGGTCAATGTGTTTTTCATTTTTTGTTCATATAAAGCCGTTATTCTTATAAACAGAAGACAGCTATGTATGTTGCTTTATTTTATTCATTATTACCTCTTTCACATCAGTAATTTGATGTGAGGATAAATACCTTGTTCCTGATATACACTGTTATCATTGATTTTCGGAGCGTATGTTTATTTTGCTTAAGGAAATGATTTTTAATTAACTTTAGCCAAGAGCATTGTTAACGTTGGCCAGATATTGTAAAAAGTGGCTGCCTTATTAAAAAATTTGCTACATTAAAACACTATCATCTATAAAGTAAGGTACAAATTAGTAAAGAGTTCATTAAAGGGGCACAGAAATGTAGCAATCGAAGTTATTGAAATTGTTTTGCAGTTAATGTACTGTAGATCACTAAATTTTCGCGACACCTTATTTTCGCGATATAGTCATTGATTCTTTATTAGCGAGACATAATTTTCACGGATTATTGTTATTCCTCTATATAATCTTAAGGAATACTATTACACGCGAGAATGAAATTTTCGCGAGCTGTCTCGCGAAATTACGCGAAAATAAAGTTCTCGCAAATAAAAAGTGATTTACAGTAGTTCTTCTCAAAAGTCCATTTAAACAATACAAATTCAGAACATTACAAACTCGGATCTCTGAAAACATCAGAGAGATCAGGTACCATGCAGGAGTAAGCATCCCCTGCCTACTGGTCACACTCAACGTAATCCCTTTGTCTTGTTTGGGTTAACGGAGTGATTCGTAGATAATTCGGCATGAAAATAACGACCTACAAATTTGTATCAAAAACAGCTGCAAAATTCGACGTAAGGCCAGGATTTATTTACAAACAATGTCATTGTATCGACCATAAAATTTGCGAGATTTTGACTTTAAGCGAGATTGTTGGCACCTTTATAACACCAAAATTTGTTAGTAGCCTGTCGATTTAAAAATTGTCCACAATCAAAAGCTATGCTCTTGCGTATCGAATAGATTAGGAGACAAAAACACCATATGCATATGATATATTTCTACACTCACAAGGGAAGTTGCTGAAAGAAAACTTAAAGTCATCACGTTTATCTTAAAGTTTAGTTGTTAGTTTGGCATTAATGTCTTACTCTAGTAAAACATCCAAATATCAAACAGATGTGTCAGACTCTGTGGCATCTTATTTCAAGTTCAGTGGGATAAATGGAACCAACGCATGAATGAAGGTGGATATTGTTAATTGATAGAATGTTATTGATATATACGAATGTCGAACTGGAGGCCAGAGCAGGAAACTTCTTTTTATCGTATTAGCAGCATTTTTAGCAAGGATTCAATTTTCGTATTATTAGCGAATTAAGATGTTGAGATCGCTAAAATTGCATATCACTTACAATTCATTCAGCACTAAGGAGGTAAGGCTATCTTGCAAAATATTGTCAAATCGCTAAAATTACGGCTTAATCGCTAAATTTGCGTCTCGCTTAATATTCAGCTTTTATGTAGAAGTTTTTTAAAAATAAATTCTGCTTCATCAGAAAACAAAAAAATTCTCTTGAAACAGATTATTGGAAGTCCTTATCTCCAAAGACTATACAGATATTGTCGATTAGAAATCCAAGAAACTTTTAAATAACAACTTCAGAGTATTTATGTTTGGAATGGTTTTAACAAAGTAAAATTTTAGGTGACCAATCACAAAATATGCAAAAATCCCCTGGTATATTATGTAGTAACATTCCTCTATCACCTGCTAGTGCTTTGGTGTTTACGTCTTGCAATGAAATATATGGAGAAAACGAACAGTATTCAAGCTCAGAAGTCCATTAAACATTACAAATCAGGAGCAGAGCAAACACGGACCTCTGATACATCAGAGGTGGGATCAGGTGCCATGGAGGAGTGAGCATTTCCTGCCAACCGGTCACACCCGACGTGTGCTCCTTGTCATTATCGGGAAATAACGGGAAAATCCGTCGACAATTCAGTGTGTAAATAATGGTCTTACAACAAGTATGAAAAACGTCAGTCAGAATTTGACTTAATGATAGATTGTACTTGCTGACAAGGCCATTGTATCGATCATAGAACTTACGAAATGATGACTTTAAACAAGACTACTCAAGAGCATGCTCTGAGTACGATCAATTTTTAAATCGACGAAGGCAATTGCCAGATATATTGATGTTATATGGATTTCAACAACCTCGTTAGCATTTCGTAAATTTTATGGTCTTTATAATTACCTTGTCAACAAATATAATCTATCAATAGGTGGTAGTTTGGCTGATGTGTTTCATATCAATTGTTAGGCGTTTGTTTTTATACTAAATTTGACTACGGAATGTTCCGTCTACCTGATCAATAAATAGGGCTCAAGGCGGGTGTGACCTGTCAACAGGGAATGCTTACTCCTTCTAGGCACCTGATCCCGCCTCTGATATTTTCGGTCCGTTTTTATGCCCTGTTCACAGATCTGTATTGTTCGTTGATTTTTTTTTTTTAGATCGATCACCGTTTGTTATCTTCACCTTTTTCATTGAAAAATTAGTTTTCTATGATGCCAAATGATTTTTATCATGGATTGTTGTATAAAGTGCTGAAAAGTCATCTTTTGATATTAATATTGATATTAGGAAAACATGTTATTTCAAATTATCTTAGAATTCTTTGGATTTTTTTGTACAGTGTATCCAAATTGTTTTCTTTAATATCAAAATTCTTTGGATATTTTTTTGGGGTACAGTTATATCCACATTATTTTGTTTAAAATCACTTTTCGAATATGTTTTGCAGTACTGGTGAAGTTTCTCATTTACTGCTGTTAATATATTCGTGAGGAGTGATAAAAGAGGCTTGTTAGAAAATTGACTAGATCCCGCTATGTATTTTGTTGTTTACCAACATTGGGGGAAATTAATGGAAATAATGAATTCAATTTATTCTTGGTCTAATATAATGCTACGAATATTTTAATCTATTACAAGTTGTGTAATTAACTATAAATAACCATTTTTTCTATCTTACTTCTAAGGGCAGATCACTCTAACTGTATAAAACTACCCTACAGTTAGAACTCTTTAGTGTGCAGTGTTTAGAGCTTCCTTAAATCCAAGTTCTTCTATAATGCAAAAGTAATATCTATGAGGCTTAGAAACAAAGACTCTGCTGTTACATGTTTCTCAATAAAATCTGCTCCTTGAGGCAATTAAAATAGTTTGGATATTGAGAAACAATTTTTCCCCAGAAAAACACAGTCATATTCCATTTCAATCTCTTATTTGATGCCATGCAATAAGATAATTCTTTCATGTTTCATCCCTTTGAAAGTTACAAACTATCGCCCAGCGTATATTGTCACTGGCAAAAATATATACAAATTTTAACGGAATTGTTGCCAAACAATAATGTCGCTATATGTAGCATATATTGTGGCCAGCAGATATAATGCTCAATAGTTATAGAAGATTGCAGCCCATACCGTCGTCAGACGAAAAAGCCAACAATTAAAAATATACTTTATCACGATAACAAAAAAAAGGTTTTGCATCCATTTGGCTGCCGAAAAGATTACTTAGTTCATATTTCATTTGAAAAGTCAACGTCATGAAAAGCAATACACATCTTCGTCATTTTTTCATTACTTTCAAAGCTAACATTGTGTATTCTCTATGTCAATACTTTTTATAATCTGTTACTACACAACATAAAGTCTGCTTCGCCTTGTGAATTCAATCTGTACTAAAAACTGTAACATAGCGTTACTAGGGTAAAAATTAAGGTCATAACCTGAAGAAGTAGAAGTTAATTGTAGATTGTTTACGATTTCGAATTAACTCTTTAGATTACTTTAAACCTAAGTTTTCCGATCCCTTAATTCCTATTGTGGTCAGTTTCGTTAAACTTATCATTAAATTCTGTGTTACGGAATGTTATACGGACATTCAAAATACCACGAAAAGTTCATTCTTAAAAGTCACAATGACTCTATTCAAAGTATCTTTAAAAATCTTTCAAATTTTGTATCTTACATTTACAGCTTAAAAGAGATTGAAAGCTCAGAGAAATCTTAATTTTACTGTTCTAATTGGAAACCTCAAAGGAAAGTAAATGGTAAGGTTTAAGGATAACATTATATTCTGGTCATGTACACGGCAATAAGATAGATAAGATATCGGGCTGGTGTTATGTTATTGTGTAAATAAAGAGACTAGCAAATTTCAAGTGTAAAAAGCTGATGGTTTTCAGGTATGCATAAATTCATGTATGGAAAGAAAAACTCATTGATAGCCTCTAAAAAAGCATAAAGAAAAGCAAACTTGACCAAAAATAAACATACATGTACTATTGCATGGCCAAAATAAAACAGGAGGCTTGAGACACCTGTTGAGACACTTTGACAATAGCCTGAGTATCATGAGTTTCTTAGGCTATCAACCCATCTGGAACTGAAACTGGTCTCATATCATTTCACAATGTAGTGAGGACTTTAAAATTATTATCTGATTCATGCAGCTTGTCTCTTAGAAGTTCAGAAGTAAAGAAGATAAGATATACTGTGCAATAAATTTCAATCTATTACCAATTATAGCCCCATCATGTGGCCTGAACAGGGGATACATGAATTTTATGAGTTTTTGTAGAGGACTAGCTGCTCATTTTATTCATCCAACAAACTGCCTTTTAGATGTTTAGATTTCAAATATGTAATCCACTTTCAATAAACTAGTATGATCAACTTAGACCCATCCTTGTGCCTGAACCCACGGCCAGGGATGGGGAATGAATTTAAAAGTTTGAATGTGTGCTAAGCATTTAAAATAATCATGCGAGAGGTATATCTACTGGACATCCATGAGTTAAAAGATTTGTGTGTCTGTATTTTCAATACATGACCAACTAAGCCCCACTCTGGTGCCTGAAAGCATGGGCCTTGGGGCATGAATTTCACAGTTTTGGAATTGAAGAGCCGTTTTCCTGTTAAATACCCATTGATACAGAAGAACTTTCTTCAAAGTCGTAATGTATTTTCAATACAAGATCGATTTGGTCCAACCTTAAGGCCTGAAACATGAACATGAGAGCAATGAATTTCAACGCTGAGTACTTACTATAATCATACCAACTGTTTAATTTCCTGCTTGATGTCAGTGAGTAAAGATTTTATCTTAATATATATAATACATTTTTAATGTAAGAGTTAGTCTTATCCTTGAGTTTGAACCCTGCAGCGGCAAGGGCTTACTGCTAATTCTGTAATGCAAATAGTTTACCTTCTGCATGTTCAGGTGTGAAGAAGATTTTCTTTTAAGATTGCATTAATTTGGTTTTGGTTCCTACTCTTAGGACTCATGGAGGCAGGGACATTGAAATTTGAAAATTTTGTTTCACTTTATTCATAGATGCTATATGCCAAACAATTGGTTGAAATTTTGTTTCAGTCATTCTAGAGAAGAAGCTGAAAATGTGACAAAAGTTTGTGATCGGCGGACGACGTAAAACAACAAAAGAAAACAGGAGATTAATAATCATAAGAACAGAATTGAAGTCTTCATGCACTACCTCAAATTATTTTACTTTTTTATTCGACTTTCCACGACTGATACAATTTTGAAACTCTGGAGGGATTAGGTTGTATCACATTTAATGTATTCACTGGTGCATAAAAAAAGGATTTCCTATCTGATTCGAAAACAGCTTGTTTTTCATTTTGAAAGGTGTGTCACTGGGTAGAAAGATCTATTAATAGCTAAGTTATAACAGTGTATGATATGACATGACAGATGTTCGTTTGTTGCAACTTGTTGGACTAACAGGTTACAATTACCTTATGAATTAGCATATTTTTAACATACATATTGAAAATGATTAAATTGCAGGGGTAGATTAGGTGAGGGGCATGTTATATGAATCTTAAAAAATCTAACGTTTTTTAAAGAAAAATAATGGAAAGAATTTTAGATAGAAATATCAATGTATACAATCCTTTTACATACCAGTTCCGCGTTTGAAAATTTTAGGGAATGAATTACAAGGGACGTGACACATTGTTAAGAAGCTTAACAGCTTACCTATAGCAAGTCATCATTTCATTATATATACCTTCATTGTCCTATTGACAATGACACACCAAATACATTGGCCAATCCAAACAATTTAAAAACACAACCTTTCCAAGTTTTTGTGTGTGATATAACAGAACTATTGTGAAATTTTAAATAGCTGTAATTTATTCTTTGTTATTTGTGATATGAAAGAAATGAAGTCTAGTCCTTTTTTCTGACTTCGAAATGATATTTGATGTAGAGATGATACACTATAAGCCAGACACCTCTCTGTTGTAAAGGTTTCATCTGATAAAGTTATTGAAATTCCTCTTCTTACTTTGTACGGCGATACAGAAAAATGTTACCAAAAACAAGCAACAGATAGGTGTTAATCTTAACTTAAAAACAATATCAAGAATTAAATACAGCTTGCCCTTCACTGTATCCTAGATATAGAATCAGAAAATTTCTTAATCGTTTAGCGTTAGGGAAAGGGGGTTAACAGAAAAGAGCATCTACTCTCCATATTTTTTTTTGTAAAGAAATCAAAAATGTTTTCAATAGTACAAAGTAAATGCACATCGTTCGGGTATGTTTGAGTTGTATACGGGTTCAGATTTTGAATTAATTAAAACTATTAATTATTTATAATTACATGCACTTGAGCAAAACAAAAAAGTACAGCCAGGTGATTTGCTGTTCGTTCTGTGCTCTGATGTTTTGAATTAATTTTTTAAGACATATATAGAAAAGCCATATGCATAAATTGTCATTTGCATACTTGACAGTAAACTTTTCATTGATTGCAGACGACAAACTCGATTCAAAACTCTGAAGCAACAGTAACATTCATCATAAAATATGTACACAGTCATCGTCTTGCAACATTCATCATTAATTTTTTCTCACGTTAATATTACCATCAAATGTGTAAACGTTGAATCCAATAGTGTTTCATTACATTTTTCATTACACTTTTCGTTTAGCAAACGTAAACAAAACAAACCTTGGTTCCATTGAGTGCAGTAGCCATTTAGGAACTGGTTAATCAATCCATTGGCAGATTATACGGAAACTTATTACAGTGTCCCTCTCTCTCTAGGGCGTGTATACCAGTTTGTAAAGAGTTGGTATATGTGTAAATGATCTTAAATTACCCGGAAAAATCCTCAGGTAAACGTACAGAAGCGTGGTTTGGTAACACAATAGTCTTATCACACGGCTACTCAACGAATTCAATTATAGTCCGCATTAACATACGCACTTTTAATCAAATATGTCTTGGTTATCACTAATTAATTTAACTACTATACTGCTCCGCCATTTTTAGGTGAATACACCCAGGTTCCTTTGAGTGGAACTTTACACAGCTTTTTTTCCCTTGAATTTCAATAGTTCTACCGTATCGACCCAAATTCCTTATGAATGAATGACAGGCATTTAAACGAAACAAGTTCATAACACGTTAAAACTAACACAATGAAAAACCAGATTCCGAGTTCCGATCGAACAGGTAGAAGTGATTGGAACAAATGAAAGGGAAATACCGATAACGAGGATATGGAGATAGAGATTTGACCTGGCGTGGACAAGGAAAGGAAGTTTATGTTTTCTGACGACCGGGACATTAAGGATACATTATATACAATGATAGCGTAATGTGTCAAAAACAGTTGGGCGGATCTAATGTTTACTGGGCGAATATAAGGAAATGTAATAGGAAATACCAGTCATTCTATAAAAACGTGACCAAATAACAATTTTTCATGTCGTTTACAAATTTACCTTGTAACATATCATATTTTTGATTTAAAAGATCGGTTTCGACCTAAAGACTAGCGAATTTATGCAGTAAGACTTTTGATATGAATTAACGTACAGTAATATAATATTTAAAAACATATTGCACTGCAAATCTTAATGTCGCTTCACTTATTTATAAAAGACGAAATTTTCAGTTGTATATTATAAGCATTCCGAATTAATTGCATGGGATACTGAAGAAAAGTTTTTTTTTTTCTTTTATATAAAAACAAACCTCTTCTTGCAACAACAACAACAAAAAAATGGATCTTATTTCATAAAAAAATCAGCATGTCACAGAAAATTATTTAACTTTGGAAACGTTTTTGTTTTAAATTCCAGAGCAACCATGCAGATCTGATAATCAACTGGAACTTTCTGAAAGTGACCATGAACCTAATATAATCGATTGTAGTTTCAAGTCAGATAATACCATTACATTTTATATAACAAATCGAATTAGAAAAAAATAGTTGTCTCTCTTAAGAATTTAAATTCTAGCGGTGAATAAGGATTGTTTTTGCATTTAAAATATATATTTAAAAAAGTTTTATTAATTTGGAAGAGAAATACTTCATACTTCTAATATGATTAACATCTTAAAACAAACTTTAATTGCATCGTTTGCCGAGAATTTCAACATTTATCCCTGAAAATTAACTACAATACCGAATAACGATATTTTCCCCGAATAAAATTCGTGCCCTACTTGAAAAATCACGTTGTACCGTTCTACTACTCAACATCAGAAAACGAAAACAAGGTCAATTCATGTTTATTTAAAAATACTGAATCCTATTTAAGCATTTTTTAAAAACTTCCATAACATTGCCTTATGACCGTGGGTGTATCGAAATTGTTGAAAAAAAAATAATGATACCAGATCTGTGGATAATTATTTTCTCAAGCACACTGAATCACTGATACATGTATATGTCCTTAAAAGAATTGTTCAATTGCCAATTTGAAGCAATTATTTGTTCATGTTATAGACCCTGTAATGGTCCTTTTATCATAGAATGACTGAGACGTAGAAACTATTTACCATAGTTTTATAATATTGTTAATTGTAATATTTATTCATGTATATTGTACTTTCATATAACTTGATAATTTTAAAGACATTTACCCATATTAATTATCTCTGATTATTAAATTAAATATTTTTTAATAGTGGAAACCTTGATTAGGGTATTACATTTGTAGATAAATTCTATCAAATTAAAAATACGAGTGTTATTGTCCTATACATCTATTTGGCACGTACAGTCAAATTGAGTTTCTTATCATTTTGTGTATTGTCAGGGTAGATAAAAAAAATTTTCTGTGGGGGAGAGGGAACTAGGGCGGGCAAAGGTAAAATCCTATTCTATTCTGAGAGTGAGGACCCCATCCCACCACTCACCCCTTATGTACAACTATACCTTGTCCATGGCTTTGTTCTGAGACACATGCGTGTACTTCTGATTAGGGTGGTTTTGCAATGTAAATTTCTAAATTGCACCGCAAAAAGTGGATGTAAAATGTGTTTTAAACAACTCGTTAAGCTCAGTAAATTAATGAGACCTTGTTTTTAAAGAATACAGTTTTATTTTTGATCAATAAAAACCATAATTAATAGCTTAATTCATCATCATAATGAATTTTCTCCCTGTGTGACAATCTTTAAAAATGTACTTGATCTATTATGAAATTTCTGCAGTATAAGATCCATTTGTTGATAGAAACGTGTGGATTTATAAACAAAATATCAAGTATACTAATAATATATACAATATTGATGTACATTTAGATCACATCTTCTGCAATATAAAATTGATCTTCGGTAAACTTACATATGTTTTCTTTTTAATAAACCAAATTTATATACATTCCTTCAATTGAAAAAAAAATCTACAAATCACATGCTTTTATCAGAGGAAGGTTCGATAACTCCTATAGAATTCGTAATTATAGTATGTCATTCAGGTCATCAGCTCCTTTGTTTATGCAAATAATATGAATCAGATTTTGCAAATAGCAGATTCCGAATGCTTTATCAATGTACACTATTTTATTAATATATATATATATATATATATATATATATATATATATATATAAAAACTTTTTTTTTAAAGTTTAATCCATTTCAAAATAAATGTAATTATATCAGCGTAAGAATAGGTATATTTTTTTTTTAAAAAATCTCGGTTTGATAAACAAAATATATTTGCATGCTGTAAATGAAAATGTTAAAAAAAAATTACCTGTTCAAATTTACGTACAATCTGTACGTTTTTGGATAAGACTAAACTCCTGTTATAACTTGCATTTATATTTGTACGTCGCTTATCTTAGGGTAAGTCAACATATACGGAATATATTAAACGGTATCAGAGGGTACAAGGTTCCTATGGCGTACAAGTTTTATAGTACCCCCATTCACAATCACGTGCGCCAATTATACACACTGTACGTATCAGAATAACGATTTTTTTTCAACTGTATATACGAGATTCTTCCTTGTGATATGTATAGGTTTTACATTCTCCGGCGAAATGAAATCTACTGATTAAGGTGTGGACTTCCTGCTATTTCTCACCTGTGTACGGGAAACTGTAATGTGTTTCACAACACCAAAGAATCTCAGGTAAATAATATTTCGTTTTGAGAGTCTGAGCTGAGGAAAGATCTGTAAATCGACAAGGAATTTTGTATTGTAGGGTTTGTTAATTATAATCTAATTTCAACTTTAACTGGGAGTACGTAAAACAGACAAGTAAACATCAACACTGTCTATGCTTGTGCATGTTTATATCTCATACAGTATTATAATTTAGGTTCTATATATGTCATAAGTATCATATGATTGTTATAATTATTCAATTATATTATGTTACCTATTTTTCATAACAGTTTTTTCATAATAAATGCATTTTCACACAATATTTATTTTGAAACACCAATAATGCTGTTCGTTGTGTTATAAACAGATAAAGAAAACCGAAGTAATGACTACAAATACAACTCCATATATAAATATAACTCCATATAATATCTCAACGACACCCGAATCAGCAAATGCACCAACAACAAAACATACCCCAGCACATAACGGGCTTCCAAACGATGACATCGAAATCATCATTATCGTCATCTGTATCGTAGCTGTCATCGCTCTCTTGGTACTCATGTATACATTATACAAGAAATTAAGGTAAAAACTCAGTAATCCATTTTCAACGGCAACTTCATTACTCATGTAATCAAGAGTAAACTTTTCCCATTGCATGAATAGCATTCAATTCTCCGGGAGCGGTTTATGAGTTTCCAAAACTTTTTTGTCACCTTATTATCATATTGGTGGGAAGGGGGGGGGGGGGGGGGAGTGCACAGGCACTTGTTTCGTATACAGGGCATCCCCTACTTATTTTAACCACAAGGTACCTAACTCAATTTCAGGCACCCCACTTCAAGCCAGTATCTTATTAATGTATTAATCATTTACCTACTTTAAAAAGACACAGTTCGCTTATAGAGACTTTTTTTTCTCTTATTTTTACCACAAGATACCTAACTCAATTTCAGGCACCCCCATTTCAAACCAGTATCTTATTAATTTATTAATCATTTACCTAGTTTAATAAGACTTTGTTAGCTTCTAGAGACTTTTTTTCTTTTCAAATGTATTGTTCCAGACGTCCTTAATCTAGCTTCTTTATTGTATATAACTCATTTACAACGACTTTCGGTTAGAATAAAAACTACGATAAAATCAGAGACTTCAGAATGAGAAGTTCGGAAGTCTCTGGTTTTATCCAAAACTTTAACCGGAAGTTACTGTATTCCATCTAAAGTATTAAAATGTCGTGAGCTAATTTTCGAGGAATAAATGAGATATCTTGTGATAAAAATAAGTAGAGGGTGCCCTGTATACGAAACAAGTGCCTGTGGGGGATTATTCATAATATTTGAATGTAATTTGCGACTTCTGCAGATACTCCAAATCGTGTGTGAGATTGAAGAATTTAACTAGACGAAGATCTTCCACAACTGGGAGCCATCACCCACTGGAACCTGATGAAGTGGAAGATCTCCCACCTCCGAGAACTGAACGAGAATTGTTCTCCATTGGAGACCATGACGACATTGATACGCGATTAGGAGGTGCACCAGACGATGGCTATTTCTTTGATGAAATTTACGAGAAATCAGCATTTGTTGACGAAGTCACGAACTCTTCATTAAAGGAACTTAGAATTCCAACAGAAAGTGACAATGTGCCAGATTTACTATTTAGGTCATCTCGGTAATGATCGAGGCATTACTTTCTATTCTTTCAAATACTTCATTTTATATAAGACATCTATCACAAAAAATGCTCATTAATTTAATTTCTTCATCGTTTGAATTCAGAATAAATCCAATTTAATTGATTTAAACAGCATTTGTGTTATAGATATATTTAAACTTTAAGACAACATAGGATTGGGCAGCAGGCACACTTATACTTATACCTGTATAACAAGTGTTAAATATTCCTTTTTTATTATCATGAAAAAGGAAGTAAATTTTGTCAACATCGTAATTTTTCATAAGCATATTTTAAACAAGAATCCTATGGGCCATGATGTTAACCTGTGATTCATGAGGTCATTCAAGCTACGGCCACTTTGGTCCCAGACGGAACTGGAAATTTAGATGGTGAGGACTCTATTTACACACATATTATCTCCATGAAGTTCAAGCGTAAAGAACATAAGGTACATATATATGACATTTCAAAATACAACCAACTTGGTCCCACCTTGATATTCTGAATTCTGAATGGCTGCCTGCTCATTATAAAAGATGTAAACAATTCATTTGCTAGATATCTAAGCTTTAAAGAAAAAGAATTTCATAGATATTATATACTTCCAATATAAAAACGTTGTAACTCACCCATGGGCTTGAACCAGAGGCCATAAATGTTTGGTAGAAAGTTTTGTGTTACTCTTTATAATGCAAACATTTTGTCATGTAGTTTCCCATGAGTGAAGAGGTGTAACGTATTTCCAATACATGTGTATATGACAAACTTGGTAGAGGGCTAATCATGGACAGAGATTACCTTTTATATAGCCATGAAAAGAGAAAGACTCTCAAAGATGAAATATATTTTAAATGAATAAGGTGTAGATAATGAACAGTAAACAATTAAAACAAAAATCTACAAACAATACAAATCTGTGAACAGGGCATATGTCCAACTAAGACCCATCCTGAACTATGGATCTAGGTACCATAAATTTTACAATTTTGGTAAAACGTTGAGTACTTGTTATATTCTTATCACGCAGTTTGCCCAGAACATATTTTACCAAAAATGAAAATTAAAGGTTTTCGAAAATGTTTTTTTCTCCATATATCATGTATATAACTAAATAAATCTCACTCTGATATGCTTGAATGCTGGACCCTGATCTATGAAGGTTATAATTTTGGCAAAGGTTTGATTTCAAATTGCATTCATCAAATATTTGCCTTCAGGACGTCCTTAACTGAATAAGATTTCCAAAGGCGCACTGTATTCTCAATAGATGACCAACATAGCCCCACGCAGGAGACTGAACCATGCGCCCAAGGATACGAACGTCACAATTTTGGTAGATGGCTGTGTTTATTTAAATCATGAGTCTGTTTATTGTCCATAAGTAGATAATATTTTCAAGGATATTGTGTATATTCAAAATATGACAAACAAAGACTCAGTATAGGGCCTGAACCATGGATGAAGGAATCGTGAATTTCTCAAATTTGGTACTGAAAGCAATATCTGAAATAGCACGTTTCTGCCTTTCTCATGGATTGTTATGCTAGCCTCTCTGTATTTCACGGCCAGTGTTTGGTTGTTAAGGCATCATGGTCATAATCGGGCTCTGGATCTTGTTTGTGATACCTCACGACACATTGATCAGCTCTAAGGTAACCTTGTTCGTCTTCATCTCTTTGTCTCGGGAATCGTGAGTACCTTTCTGATCTGATTGACGATCCCCTGTCAACAAAGGATAAATCTTTGTTTTCTTGGTTTGAGAATGCTACTGATGGTATCACCACTGATTTGGGTTGGTCAAAGTTTTTTGAATGATCCTCATGATCGTGTGGAATTTCGTCGTAGACACTTTCCCTGTCTTCTGAAAGAGTAGTGTACGTACTGAGCTGAGATCCTGATAAGGCAATGGCACTTATCTCACTTGGGGTGATATAGGCTTGTCCAGTATTAAACTGTTGCTTCTCCGAATCTTTCCCGTTGTTTCTTCTGAAAATATTAATAGTCATATCATTTATATATTTATAAGATAAGTAAAATGCAGATAATGTTATCAATGACATATTACATAAGGAAAATGGAAAGTAGATCTACTTTAATATATGAAAAATAATAGTTTTATTCCAAGAAGATTTTTAAGTTTGCATCATTTCTCCTCTTGAGCTGACTCTAATATCTTGGGAATTTTAGTTCATGTGGACATGATATCAACGTTATGTTAAAATACCAATGTGCTATGGGTTTCTTTTTACACAAGAGTTAAAGCTTCGGGCATCATCCGCAACACAACACAAATTAATACAATCAGTGCATTCAACATCTACATGTTTTTTATAAGAATCTAAGAATAAAAGATGTCCTTTAAACTGCAAAACTAAAATGGTAGTCATCAAGACTCAAAGTGTTCTTTGGAGTCCCAAAAAATCCATCATGCTACATATTGATGTCTTTAGATCATACCTTTTCACTACAACTACGATGATAATAATAAGAATCACCACCACAGCTGTCCCGGCGGCCCCTCCTCCCACCACTGCCCCAATGTTTTTCTCCTCCACAGCTGAAGAAATAGACAAAAAATGCATAACAGTTCCCGCCGGGAACTGTTATGCATTTTTTGAGTTCCTGATAAAATGCACGTTTATTTTTAAAAACACACCTCTGTATAGTAGTTTCTGTCACAAGTTCGTTTGAAGCGATCCTTTGCAAGACATGTACAACCATACAGTTAAATTATTTTTAATGAAAATATTATAGCAACGCACTTTTGCATACTTGTCTGAGATCTTCGTTCCATACACCATTTTTGTTGCATATTAGAGATGCCGACCCAGACTTTGTATACCCATTGCGACACGTGTATCCACAGGTTGATCCAGCCTCTAGATTGCAACCTGGCGTTATGATTCCATGTTCAAAAGAGCTTTTACATTTTTTAACTGAAAACATAATATAAAAATGTCAAACTTTAATGAATGTTCAGAAATAATTGAAGTTTCCTTTAAGGTATTTTGAATATATTAAAAGCTTGTTTTAACGAAGAAGAAACTCAGAAACAGTATAAAACTTTTAATTTATTTGACAGTGCCTTAAATCAAACATATCTTAGAGGACAAAACATTTAATTTGTGTCAAAAGGCCACAAGAAACTTTGGAAGCTAGTGAGAACAATGACAAAGTCATGTACGGTCCCGCAATGTGCTTTTAATGTTGACCTTCTAGAATCTGTAGTGGTCTCTGTGGATTGTTCATTGAACAAGAATTGTGCATTTTGGAATAATGAGAACGAAACATTTGATCTGGACCTTCCAATGAATGACCCTAAAATCTGCTGGTGTTTTCCTCCTCCCCCAATATCATCATTTGTAGTAAAACCTTTTTATCGTAAAGAACTGCATAACTTAAATACGTAACACCAATATCAATAGCCTTCACTTATGACCATGACCCTTTTCATGAGATTCTTCGTCTTATCTATTTTTATCTGTGTAGAACATACAAAATATTTTCATCCTGATCTTTTACCAAGAAATTCTAGAATTATAAAGCGTCTTTCTAAATGCATTTTCCATCTGTGTACTAGAAAAAAGTCAATTTGTGATTTCCGAATTACTGCATTAAAATGTTCTTAATAATATTCTCATTCTTTGACTTTGCCCTCTGACCAAATGACCTTAAAATTCAAAGTTATCTCCCTCTAGCCATTTCCAATCTGTATATTAAAATAAACAAAATATTTCATCAAATAAATGTTTAATAGTGTTGGTTATTATTTTGACCCTAACCTTTAACCAAGTCACCCCGAAAACTGCAGATGTTGTCTTGAAAATTCTTGCACTTTGTGTCAAATATGATATAATTCCGCGGAATCACAATTTCTGGTTAATCCGTGGGCAGAAAATTACGCGGATTTCTTGGATTGTCATTATATGTCCTTAGTGCATTTTAAGTACACTTTTTCGGTGGAAAAAATTGTGACGGCGTACATAGCGGAAATTAGTCCCACGCGGAAAAAAGTACGTATACTGTATGTTAAAAGTACTCGTTATCATGTCAAGTAAAATTGTTGATGGATTGATAAACACAGGGGTACCTAGTTAGACAGACGGACCCAGTGGTTTCTATAGTTTATACGGCACCTTGACTTGGTTAAGTCCTCTTTTCAGTTTTATAGTACCTGTACATAAATTGTTTGTCTGGTTCCACTGTCCTGTAGACCCACACAGAATCCGAGTGTTGTCTGGCAAACTTGTTTGATAACCCTCATCACAGGTAAATCCACACAGATCCCCAGCAAATCGTCTACATGTTGATGGAATTCTTCCTCGGTTAATTGTAGAAGGGCATTGTACATCTATATTATAAAATATTTAATAAATCGAAAATTCTCTACATTATCATAATGAATGCTAGGTGAAATAAAAATGTTTTTTTAATTATGCTGAATTAAAAAGATTTCCTACAGATTCCCTTACCACCTGGGCACAGGCTATTCGAGTCTATCTGGACTCCATCTTCACATGCACATATCCTATTATTTTCTCCTCTTGGCAAACAAAACTTGCTACACATACCATTTTGACTTGAACAAAGGTTATGTACTACAACGCAAAGCAATTTATTTATTCATATTTGAATTGCACACTTACAAACTTTTTAAGACAAAAAAAGGTTGGGTGATCCAAAAATATAGTTTACTTCATTTTGAATCAAATCCTATTAAATTTCCCCATTAAATTAAATGCCGTTTTATAGACTTTTCTGCTGAACTTACATATTTCGTCACTTCCTTTGTAAATTGTTAAATACTGGAGTTTCCCGAACAGAGGAGACGAAACAACAACAGACGGATTAGACCCCGATATTTTGGAAATCTTCGTAATAGATCTGTTCAAAAGGGATCAGAAGATATAATAATAATCTATTGATCAGTAACCAATTAATTACAATCATGTCCCACCTCCTATCTCTTGCAACATAGTAGATAAATTCTCCCAGAACCGTCACAGACACAGGGAATTCTCCTCTGTTATTTACGACTATTCGTGGAGTAAGTGTTTCCATGTTGACAATTTCAATTTTATCCAGAGTATCGTCACACCATACAACACTTCCATCTAAAGCAAAACCAAGTCTTTTTATGGCGTCTGTTCAATTTTTCTGGGAATATATATATATTGGACATCAACAGGTATATAATTTCATTTGATATCATTGAAATAACAAATCTAAGCATACCTATGTTATCTATAGCTAAATCCATAGGAGTACTAATTGAATGGGACGAGTTCGATATAACTGTTTCCACATTTGTCCCATCCATATAAGATCTGACAATTCGGGGGTTTGGTCGACCTTCAATCCATACCATAATTCTAACATGATGGAAAAAAACGATATTTTTACGATTAATGTATAATTAAAGAGATTTGTGTATAAATTACATATAGTTGCAATGCCATAAAATGTTTTTATCATGTCCCACAAGTATGTATTTACCTATATATATATATATATATATATATATATATATATATATATATATATATATATATATATATATATATATATATATATATATATATATATATATGTTTTCATTTAATCTTACCCTCGTTTAGAGTCTACTTGCAAGGATCCTATATTTCCCCCACTAAAAAGCTTGCGGAAGACATTTCCAGAACCGGAAGTTACGAATATATTTTCACTCGAAGTGTAAAATATATTCCCAGTCGAGTCATCAACATTCAATCCTCGAACATCCATCACACCACCTAGCAGTTACGAATGTGAAGGTTTTCAAAAATAAATCAATACATAAAAAGTCAGTAAAAATATTGTTAATAACTGTTTATGAAGCTTAATGAGCCATCATAATTAAATATACATGTACCTTTTACAGCTTTTTCATTGGTTCCATCAAAAGAACTTTTCCGTATAGTATTTTTCGATTTATCCCACCAGACGATTTCTCCTCTAATGCCGTCATAGTCCTGAATATCAGGATTCCCAGGCAAAATGTCTATCGTATGTATATCCTGATTATTATGATCTATTTGGTAGATCGTGTTCAGTTGAATATCAGTGGTCAACAAGAAATCATTTTCAACTGGAGCTGAGAAAGGAGAGAAAAATATTTAAGAATTAGAAAAAAAAACGGGAATTAATTTCATGAAATTTCCTTTGGTTGAGTTTATTGTACCTTTACACATTAAAAATTCAGCAAAACGAGTTCAATAACCTAATTTACCAGAGAAACAGGACTTTCCGTCAGACTGAAGAGCATATCCCACACGACAAGCACACAGACTAATGTCTCCCTCTACAATACATAGGTGTTGGCAACCATCGTTGTCCACAATACAAGGTTCTGGTGAATAAAGGAAATGGAAATTTTAGAACCAATTACCAAAGTAAGTTTCTCATGAATTTATGAATTTATATCATTTGTTATCTTGATATTAGATCAGTAGATTGTGATTTTATTCAGTAATCATTTATTGCTAACCATTCCTTTTTACCTTTCACAGATGGCTGTAAAGCTTTATCAAACACACGCATATCACCTATTGTAGTAACACCTAGTGATTCTAATGGCATTATGATATCAATGGTCGAGCTTAAGATTGTGCTTTCTTGAACGTTCAGGTAATGCTTTGTCTGATTCATGGTCAACCATAGCAGGTAATCCTGTAAAGACAAAATAACCTCAGGTAGTAATTATTTTTATTTAGATTGTGGTTTATAAAAAAACACATTTCCAACATTTGCAAGTGCTTAACCTGGCATAATATGATATTATTTGTGAAACATCATTATTGATTTTATGTTAAAAATGCAAAATTCTTCCTTGTGTAAAAAGTACATGAGTGTCCAGAGAAACAACATCATTTTTATGCCTATTGTTTTGAAAATATGTCCTTTCTTCAAAGGAAAAAAATTATTTCGTTCATCAATATAAAAGTTGGTAATACAAAACTTCCCAAGAAATTTACTTTTCTGGCAAAAAAGGACAACGAATTAACTATAATTATTCTTCAACAGGTTGCCGTAATTTTCTTGTCCTTTGACAGAAATGTTATTCTTGAACAGGTGATTAGTGTTTTATCACGTTAAATATAAAAAAAAAGTAGAGGATCAATGTAAACATTTTGCTGAGTTTTATTTACATCATGCCTATCTTTCATGTAATACCTTGTACACTGCGATTCCTGAGTAGGTTATTCCTTGAGGAAGCTGTTTAAAGTTTGTGTTGCTTCCATTTGAATTAAGAGACCCCAGTGAAGGTTTTCCACTGTCACTCCAAAATACCCTTAAAATCAAAAAAAAAATTCTTCTTTAATTCATAAATATCTCTGGAAAGTCAGATTTGAGTTAATTTCACGTGAGAAAGTTTACATATTAAATTAATTACGAGTTCTTCCTTATAAAATTTAAAACTTCACGTTTCATTTCAATTGATTTGATAAAAAGAACGTCAATTTGATGTATTCACACAAAAATTCATACATTAATAAATGTATTTTGGTTCATTTCCTGCTCTTCTTATGTGATTTTTGTGTTAAACATTCGTTATAAACATTTTCCTTTACAAGCTATATTAAAGTGAATTTACTAAATTGTTTATAAATGTAAAATATATAGAGAGGATATTCAATGTTTTGCAGTTCGATATGAAATTTATTTCACTTGTGGGACAAGATTTTTGATATTTTCACGAGTGCAAAGCACGAGTGAAAATATCGAAAATTCTTGTGTCACGAGTCGGGTGACGACAGGCGTTGGCACGATAAAGAACCCTCACTGCTCAATGGCCCTAAGTGCCGAGTATATGTCTAAATTTGAAGCCCTTCACCGGCATATATGAGTGAAAAATTCTCGAATGGGACGTTTTACAACATAAAATCAATCAATCAATTTTTGATTTCTCTTTGCCTGTTTTTTTTCTTAACACAATGTTATAGGCTGCGACGTCATAGTGAACATTTTCGGAATCTCAGACACCCGACAGCTGACTTCGGATAGCGGACTTTTCACGTAAGGGAACGTGTCAAAAAGTGAATAATATTAATATATTTGTAGTCTTGATTAATTGTACTCGATAATCACATTTAGTCTTATTTGTATGATTTACACTACTCTATACTGTACAAGTGTACACATGCACATGGTATTGAGGGGGGGGGGGGGGGGGGTCCTCCCCAAACTTTTCCTAAAATAATGATTTGCTCCCTTTCCCGAGAGATTGTTAAATTTTTTAATTCCAGTGGTACCCTTTTCCCAACAACAAATAGAAAACAGGGATCTTCAAGAACTAATAAAATATAAAGGACTTGCATCTTTATATAGATACATGTACCTTAATGAGCGCGTAATCTTTTAATAAAAAACAATCTGTCAAAGTAAGTTATGGCGTCACTCTAAAAATTATATGATAAATTTTGTTTAAGAAATTGTTTGTGGACTTTTACCATTTAATTTAAAAGAAAAAGTACCTTCTCGGGAAATAAATGATAACTTTAAACAAACAATAACATATTATCATTGTTTTGAACGTGAATAACATATCACATGCAACTTATTTCGTACCCCAAAAATCAGGTGCGGACCCAGATATTTTAAGGGGGGAGCAAAGAAACGAAGAGCACTGGGCTTTGAAATATAACTACCGATTTTAAAACTTCAAAATCTTTAAAAATTCATAGTCATATTTCCCCTAAAAAATAAAAACTGAACAATTACATTCTCGTTTGAACATCCAGGCAAAGTGTGATGCATAGCATAGTCAGGATATCTGGGATCGGAGGCCACCTTGAGGTTTCCACTGGGTACAGGGAAAATTTGAAGCCTTGCTGGGGGTCCAGGAAGCTTGTTGATTCTGGTATTTTGAAAGACGGAATTTTTAATACAAACCTATAAATTTTATTGCATCGATGTATTTTAATAAAGAATTTGTATTTACATCATGGTCATGATAAAAATACAATTTGAATTATCTAGGTAATTACATGAACACTATGAATTCCATATAAGTGTACGTATACAGGAATTCATATTCAACCAAGAAATGGCGTAATTAATATGCTAAACATCATTCAAAATTTTGCACCTATATGTGTTATCTATAATGGGAATCTTTCTTAATTGTTTCCTTTCATTAAATTTTGAATTCTTAAAATCATTCAAGAAAGTCAGGTTAGCAATGTACTTTTGGATTTTTCAAATCAAAATTTGCAAATTTTATCTTCTCGTTGTGACTTTTTTTCAAAATTATTTTTTTTTTCATATCCGATTTATTGTTTAAAAAAACAAAAGAAAGAATTGGCTATGGCCAATCTTAAAATAATGTTTATTTGCCCTCTCCCGACTCAGGATGAAAAAAAATTAGTCGGTAGGTAGGCGACAATTTTTTCCCCTAGAAAATGTCACTATGAATGCTGAATTTTCAAAATCTATTTTCTAGAATGCATGAAAAAATAACTTCTTCCTGGAGATTAAAAAGTTTTGAGAAGGGCCATATTTAGCCAGTCGATGGCCTTAAAGTTAGTTTCTATATTATCTTAACGGTGTCTTCCCACTTAGCCAACATTTTGAAAAAATACAGGTAAAACATAGGTAAATGTGTGTTGGCTAAGTGGGAATGGGGTGCAGACTGAGAACAAAAGAAATAAATTACAGGTAGGCTATAGTCTGTTTTAAGCTTCATGTATAAGCCGAATAAAATAATTTATTTAATTTGTAGCATGTACATATAAGAACACCATAATGAATGTAATATTTTTATGATGAATTGAGTTTCAGTGCAAGTACAAAAAATATCTTTTCTTAAAAATATAATAATAATTGATATATTATTTACAGTGTGATTTAATTATTTTTAATAATTAACAGTTTTATTCTTCTTTATTGCTGTGTTGTATCACAATTTTTTTTTAATTTTCTTTGTCACATTTGTAACATCTTTGGCGGGAAACGTTTTCAAATATATCTATTATAAAATAAATATTCAAAAATCGATCATTGAATATATTTAAATTATTAATCATTATATCCTTCTTCTTGAATTATTAATCATTATATCCTTCTTCTTAACCGAGCTGATGTGTATAGAGTGTTGAAATAAAAAAAAAAAGAATTACCGGTAGTTAATTTCCTATTTCGGTGCAGTCGAGAGAAATCGAAAATTTTGAACTACTTCAATAACTTCATTATGCCGAAGAAGATATATCAAATATTAACATAAAGTTATATTATTGTCTGTAACATGTTAAAATTCCAATAACATATGTATACAGTCAAAACTCTCTTTTTTCACCTCTTCCAACATTTTTTACAATCCTCCTTTTTTTATTTCTTCCAAAATCAAAGGGAGGGGTTGCATTCCCCCTAACCCCTCTGAATCTGCCATTGCATATGATGTAAAGAAACACATATTTAATTATCATGATCGATTAATGTAGTAATTTAATTGTTTCTAAAATGTGCCAAGATTGAAATATTTTTAATCTCTACCAATCTATACATTTCTAACCTATTTAATTGTTTTAAATTTATTCGTTTTAATATATGTCAGAGATAATGAAAGAAAATTCTCAGGTAAACGTTAAAACGTATTTCTATACGGTTTGTTTGCAGTCCGCTGTCCGTAGTGCGATGTCAGGTGTCTGAGATTCCGAAAATGTTCAGTTGAGCGATTGAGACGTCATAGCTTAGCAACATAATTTGTGAGGAATTTTACAGTTTTAGTCTCTATCAAGATGGTTTAGTTACCCATCTCTTTCTTATGACAGGCCAGAAATCATTTTTACCTACTTTGATGTTCTTTCACACTGTGACAGATTATCATTTAAAGTGACACTGTGACGGAAAAAGGGGAAACTGACAAAAGTAAAATTTATGGATGACACATGCAAATTTTGTTCAATTCTTGAAGATATTAGGTTTAAGAAAATTACAGGTTTCAGAACCTAAAAAATCTACTTTTTTGGAGAAAAATAAAAGTAAAAATAATATTAGTTTGCCCCAACACAAAAATATTGCTTCACTTCTTCCTCTTTATTGTACGCATGCGCAGAAAAGTTGAAGAATTTACCCTGGTGTGAATTCCATAGAAATAAATGTCGGATGACCGAGGATTTTCATACAATCTCCAATAAAGATGATCAGAACTTATTAATTACTTTTGTTTGCTCCAATTCAATGTTGTTTACAAGTTTCACCCTAAAAATAAAAGTCGCGTGGCCTTGACATCGTTGACATTGACGATAAAAACAAAGTGGTAGATACAACCTTTGTTTTTCCGGCACTTACATTTTGAAGTTCTTATCTTGCTTTACAGTGCAGTTCAGTTGTCAAAACTTCGCTTTTGTCATATTTCACATAAATCTTTTGTTTTATGATACAATTACCTTAAAAGAAACACATGATTTTGACTCATTATGTGACTTTAAGTATCCTTTTACACGGTGAAAGAATATCACTTTTATTTAATAAATAAATCACAGTATTTCACTATTGAAAACGTAATAATTTAATTCTAGTTATAACACGGTATTTGATTGGATAAAATATTTACTTTATATCGGGTTGCCTACGTCACAATGACTAGCGTCAAAAACGTATCGATCCGCCTGACGTTGCATTTAAATTTTGTAGAAGATGAAATTATTTTTTAAGGGCAATTATCTTTTTTCTTACACTAAATGAATGAAAATTAAATTATAAGGAATGAAATTAGTAGCTACCCTCTTTATACGGTATAAAGAGGTTGGAACAGTTAACGATTTTTTATAAACCACTTCGCGGTTTATAAAGCGTAAACTGCCCCAACCCACTTTATACCGTATAAATTGGATAGCTATTAAATTCATTCCTTAAATAAAATATGTATTTGCAATGTTATATCATTGTATTGCTGTGCCATTTTATTCCACTTACATGTCCTTTCGGCGATTGTAAATCAAATGATCCGGAGATACGACACCAATGCTTTCTAATACTTGAATGCTTCTATCTTCTAAATTTAGAACCTTGATTGACTTTTGTGATGACACATCAATATAAAATATCCTCCTGAAATTTACATTTTAATTTCATTTTTTCTTCTCTTAATTCGTTTTCTATAATTATGTAGATATAGTTTAAATAAGTAATAAGCTAAAAAAGACTCTTAAATAACAAATATATACCTTTTAAACGGATCAACTTTTAATGCTTTAGGAATTCCCATATTTGGTGTTGATATCTCTATCGTGTTACTGATTCTTTCACTTGATACATTCCATGCATAAATCTTGCTGACTTTATCCTCACTCCAGTATAACGTATTAGTAACCCAGTCGTAATCTAAGCCTGGAAATGATAATTTGTGATAAAGAATCATTACTTATTTAATATTATAAAATAGAGTCCAAAATTCAGCTAGGGTTTTATTTTCGTGTAATTTCACGAGAAGCACCACTAGCGAATTAAAATTGATTTATATATCTTTTAGGTGTCTAAAGTATACCGGTATATTAATAAGTACTCTCGTTCAATAAGGAGTCTACAACAGGCATTATGGATAATAATGATTTCAAATTACCTAAGATTCGGTTTTGAGTTGAAAAATTTGAGGAAAAAGTTTCAAATAGTTCTTGTCTGTAAATGGTATTCTCTTTTGCAAGAAATATTTCATTGGCTTGTATTGAAACAGCAAAGTATGAAACATCAGCAGGTGTGGAGGCTATGATATCACAATTTACTGGCGAATTGAGAAATTTAAAAGAATTGATGGTGGTGATCGTGATATGACAAATTTTAGGTCCGGCTGCCACCAAAATACTCCTCTTCAATAGTTTGTCGGTTTCTGTCAAAAGAAAAAGGTAATGTTGTTAAATGAGGTTTTAAGTATTTTAATAATCATAACATTAACTGAGAAGAGCAAAATATATTTGAGTGCTAATTATTCTTCATTTAGGGGCTGTAACACTATAACATGCATCGGACTTTTAAATTGTGATATTTACTCTTTAAATAAAACCTTTTTTTACACGTTTTTATCTTCCAATAAAAGAAGAAAAGTGGAGAGTAAAACCTATCAGCTGTTCTTAAAAAGCAAGCCTTGGAATAAAAAAAAGAAACTGGTGTTTGTTAAAATACTTTCAATAGACAAAAATACAAGAGACTCAAGTTAGCTTCACATAGCTGGTTGGATAGAAAGGCAAAATGATATTATGTATAAAATTTAGTATCAAATATAAACACACTGAAACTGATATTCTACCTGTACACGTTTTATTGTCCGCTGATAAAGAGAACCCATCCTCACAAAGACATTTAGCCCCAGACAATTCCGTGATACAGATCTGGTTACAGCCGAAAGTGTCACATGCTGGAAATAGGAAAAACATATCGTCTATGTCTTCCTAATTGGCATTTTACCTCATAATTAAATTCTAAGTTTCATATTCCTTAAGTCTTTTCGTTTTACATTGTTTTCCTTACTTCCTATCTCTGGGAAATGATTAAAATATCCATTGAAGGATTTTAAAATAATATGGTCAAATTTTATTAGCATGTCATCATATTTATCATTTCTCGTTGAGCAACGTGTGTATGATTTATATGATCTATGAAAAATATTTTCCACGAAATTATTAGTCTTTTTTGTGAACTTCATTTAAAAAAAATACAATGAAAAGACATCTTTTGATTTAAATTAATTCAATTTAACTTGAAGGGAGAGAGATTAAGTCATTTTTAATACATAAATGCTTATCCTTTCCTTTAAAAACTTTAAACTGACATATGCATGTGTGAAATACTTTAAAGTATCTATAATTACCTGTTGAACTCTGTGGCTGATTGGCTTCAGAAAACAAACCTAATGAATATGGAGTGGACTCCATTGTCACCGGACGTGCTACTTTGTGTCCAGTCGTGTTAGAAAGGACCAAAATGCGATTTGTAGACTGGTCTGAGACGAAAACTAAACTCTGCAAAGAAGAGCAAAACTTGAAAGTTATCAATATTTTGTGGCCAAAAACAGTATTCCGGTACCCCAAGCTGGTAAAATGCTTAATTACTAATATAACCTTTTTGCTGAATGTTTCACCACATTTTGGCTATATCAATAAATTTAAATCAATCTGTGATAATGATAAATAAACGCATGTGTAGTACTTTTTTCCTATCTAATATTATATAAAAAAGATATAATCTTATCATTTATTGCTTTTCGATAAGGACAAATACAGTGCCAAACTATTTTATGTTATAAGATTGTAAATCTCTTTAACAGTTTTATATCAAGAACTGTGATATTTCGGAGCACACATAATATATTACACTACATGTTGCGCCTTTCAAAACAATATTTTATATAGTGAATAATACCTCTTACGTCAAATAAAGGTAGTTAAATTTCCATTCAGTATTTTATTACTGAATTCATTGTGATCATAAACGATTGGATCCAGTGGATAAGAATAAGATTTACCGCAGTGCATGGAATGCAAATAAAACATTTTAATTGCTATATTGCTTGAAAGTTTGTCCCAGTAATTTAAACTTGAAATTGTTTAAGTTTTTTTTTTTAAATTTCTTTAACAAAATTTCAAAAGATATAGGTATGAAAAATAGTTCTGACCTTAAAAATTTCTACGCCATAGAAGTCAGAATTGGTCTCGTAAAAAAGAATGCGTCTCGAGTTTCCTTCTAGATCACAAGACTCTACAGTTTCCCGTGCTGAGTCGGTGAAGTATAGCAGGTTGTTGTGTATATCCACAGTTACAGACACAGGTTTGATGATGCCAGACCAAATGAGGATTTTCCTGTTTGAACCATCAGTTGAGGATCGTTCTATTTTTGGTTGTGTCCCAATGTCTGTCCAGAATAGTAATCTGTTACAGAAGAAAAAATACAATTTATATTAGAGTAAATAATTAAAAACAAAACTGATGTGTTCTTTTTATCTTTGTCTATTTCCAATTATTAACATCTCTGGCAATGAACCGTTAAATAAGTAAGCTAAAGCATCAAGACATCATGTAACCAATTAATAGCTGACATATAATGTGAACCTTTTTCTATATATATCAAGATCCTTTTATATACACTGAAGATTGGCTTATTCTCTTTTATTCTTTACCAAGGTACATAATTTTCATTTTTTTTTAACACGTTACCTTCTACTAGCATGCACAGCAAGACCAGAAGGAACGTCCAAGAACTTGTCCACCACAACCCTGAATTTACTATTAAATGATATTGTTTCTATGTTTCTAGGAAGAGCTTGAAGTCCTATCCAGCCAAATAAGCTATCTGACCAGTAGACATTGGAGCTGACCCAGTCCACGGCTACATGACCAACACCAGAGGAAGTGCCGACGTGGACAAAAGTCCCTTGAGCTGCACCATTACTTCTCTCTCCAAATAGTGTAATTGTATTGGCACTATTGTCACTGAAGATGAGAAATCCTCTTTCAAAATCATAGGAACATCCTAGATGTTTATGTCTCGTATCCCCATAAGAAAAGCTGAATATATATGGGTTTGTATTGTTGAAGACCCATTGCTCTGTATTGTTCTGGTAAAATAGCATATTTGTCTTTACTGTCCAGAATAAGTATGGGATATCGGGGAAAAACGCTACAATAAAAATGATAAAAATTATGTTTTAAAAAGATGGTCGCATTTTCGTATATATTATAGAATTTGTCTATCACTAAAAATAATGTTTTCGTACAAACTGCACTATCTATTCAATAACACTGAAGCTTTGATCTGGAAATTTGTAGGGCTGAATCTTATCTTCTATTCTCAAGCAATAAAATCCTCAAAACATTTTATACATGACATGATGAACGGAGGCGAGAACATTTTAAGGTTTAAGGTTTTCAGAAGAGAACCATGATGGTAATTAGACTTGAAAGACTTCATCATTCAGAAAAATTCAGTAGAATACTACAAAATTAATGACGCAAATTTTGCATCACCTAACACAATAGTTTTTAAAATTCTTAATGCATGAAGGTATACTCACCCGGTTTACAAACTGTATGACCAAAAATAATAACTAAATAAATAAATCCATGGCTGAACCTGCTTTCCTTCATTTTAGCTCTATGGCTTTGTACAGATTAACAGTGCAGTGTCTTTAAATATCCTTAGTATATGATATTTTCACTTCCTGAATTTCTATCAACATTATTATACGGTTAACTGGACACTACCCGTCCATTTGTGTAGTTTGCTTTTAACTTTAAGTGGTGACTCATAGAGTAACAAACAAAGGTATTGAACAGTCTCATTATATTCGTAGTTTCATTTACAAGCACCTGTGCATTATCCACCTAAAGTATTCCATCACCAACAAAGAATCGTCAACTTATCGATTCTTCAACAGATTTGATCTTATTTTATTGTCAATTTAAACTCTAGTTTCAACGTGTTTTTTTTAAATATATATAGTCCTGGATGGCTTGTCACGTACGCATGCGTAAATGAAGTCCCTCATAGTTTTCATGCGGTGAATATCATATCATAAATGATTTTTCCCTAATTATAACTTCATTTACAGATATCAATCTACTTGAAGTAAATATTTTCAAATTATATAATAATAACAATACACTAAATATTTGGGCGACATTTTTTTTTAGAAGTAATCATTACAAATATTTGTGCGAAAAAATAAATACACAAATAAAATCATGAACTTCATTAATGAAAATAAAAGTAACTGTGAGTTCTCCAGGTTCAATACTTTTCTAAAAATACACTTCATGTTGGGTTCCTGACCTGCCATTTTTTTGTATTTTTAGATTTCATGAGCACTTTGTCAGCTTATAATTAATCTTAATTTGTCTGATTTCTTTTGACATTTTTTAAAATTCAAGAAGGAAGACCTATTTGGTGTTCATATCTTGTTTTAGATCTGAAGAGGGGTTCATTATTCCTGAAAGAGTTTAAAGTATGTTCACTTTACTTCCCCACTTAAACAATCTGAGAATTCTTCTAGAATCCCGAACTTTATATAATTTGTCTTTGCTAATTTATCTTTATATTTTTGCTTAAGTTTTGCTTAACTGAGAAATATATATAAATGAAGAAGTCTACAATATTTTTTTATTATTATAGAATTGACTTTTGTGTTAAAAGTAGTTAGTTTCTGATTCATACGTATGAAATTGGAATTGAAAGTGTTTATTTGTTGGAGAAAATATAAATCATAATTTGGACATTTGAACCATGTGACTTTTTGCAAATTTCCGATAAATTTGGATTCAGTTCATGTAAATACTAAGAAAATTATATATCTGTGTAGTTTTTTTTTTTTTTTTTTTTTTTTTTTTTTAGATTATTAATTTCAAAATAACTTGCGTTTGGAAAGTAATGTTTTTATTTACAAAATAACTTTGGGCAATTTTTTTAATGAAATAACATTCAAAGTGTCTTTCTATGAAAAATGCCCTTAAAATGAAACCAAGATTCATTGACTGTGTCAATGGTTGATGAAATAATGAACTATTAATACCATTGGGGGAGGGAGTGTTGAGCGGACACAGTAAATAGAAAAAAAGGAACCATAAATTTAAAAGATTTTTATCAATGCATCCTGTACTATTTTAGAATAGTAACATCTTTGCAAGATTGTTGTGAAAAAAATACATTCTACATTTATTGAAATAAATTCTTACATTCAGTTTTATATAATTTTTTTTCAATTCTAATGATTAAAGAAAAATATCACTTTCCTATCACAAATTAGGAATCTTTGTATCTTACATACAATAACACAATATTAGGGGTCGGAGATGGTAGATTATTTTGAAGCTTTGTTAGCTTATACTGATAAAATGATTTAGTCTCATGCATCTTAATTTTCTTTTTTAGTTGATTGAGAATTTTTAAAAAATACAAAAGTTTTTATAATTATTGTAATAAAATAATCATAAATCAATCATTGATTGAATGTTCCGTGTGATATATTTGTATATTATATATCATTTTCTCGTTTTTCCTTTTCGTTCTTGCTGGTACATAATCATTTCACACAATTTCTTATTATTTTTCCTTTATTTCTTTTTCATGTTGTTTTTGTTCATATCCTTTCCCCTCTACATGGTTTTCTTTCCTAATACAATATAATTATATCCTGCTCTTTTTCCACTCTTAGAGCACGTCCACCCTATCATCATCTGTCATCTCGCATAATTTCTTAATTTTCAAAATTAATTTTGGAATAAATCTAAATACTTTTTGGCGTTTAGTGTAATGGTGTTGAATTCCTTGTGTTTAATGTACAACTATTTCGTCAATATAGGGAAAAAAACCTTGTCTATCTTCTAGAGTGTTTCCTTATGTTTATTTTACTCTCCCCCTTATTTCTCCGTCAGTAGGAATGTCACGGTTCAAACCCCGGCCGCGACTGACCTCAGTTAATATAAAGGTGGCAACTGTTTCTTCGCTAATCGCTCGGCATTTTGAAGTGAATGTTGCAGGTCTTTCCTGAAAAACTGAGGTCCCGTGTCACGGAAGGCCATCCCTAAATGCCCAAATGCCGAGTAAGGTCTCAATTTGAAAGCTCTTCACCTTTCACTGGTGGTGAAGACTCTACATGAGTGAAAAAATTCTCGAACGGGACGTAAAATAACATATAATCAATCAATATCTCTCTTCCATATTGTAACAAATGTTAGACTCGGACATTTTTTGACGAGCAAAAAAACCACTTCTTGCTAAAACCTGAAAATCCTATTTCGTGTGTGTGAAGGGGAGGGGGGCACGGCGGTGTAGGATACGCCTTCTTTCCTAATTTTCTTCTTGTACATGACTCTCCTTACTATTTTTAAAGGGCTTTGTGTTTCCTAGGGGGTGGGGTGGGGTTTCCAAGGTCATTTTTTTTTTACTTTTTCATAAAAATTTAATCACACTGAAAACTCCGGGGAGGTCCGGAGCCCCACCGCACCCCTTTAGATAGGCCCATGTTTTTAATGTCTATAAATTAAGGTTTTCATAACACTACCATTATAATAAGACTTGAAACACTCCATCATTCAGAAAAATTCAGTAGAATAATTACAAATTACTTACAAAATTAACGACGCGAATTTTGCATCACCTTACACTAAAGTTTTTTTAAATTCTTTTTGCATGAAGGTACACTTACCCGGTTTACAAACTGCATGAACAAAAATAATGACTAAATAAATAAATCCATGGCTGAACCTGCTTTCCTTCATTTCAACTCTCTGGTTTGGTAAAAATAAGCAGTGGAGTGTCTTTACCTATCCTTAGTTTATGACTATTTTCACTTCCTGAATTTCTGTCAATGTTATTATACCGTTAACTGGACACTACCTGTCCATTTGTGCAGTGTTCTTAACTTTAAGTGGTTGCTTATAGAGTAACAAACAAAGGTATTGAGCAGAGTCTTATTACATGTATGGATTCTTTTAAGAGCACCTGTGCATTATTCACTCAAAGTATCCCCTCACCAACAAAGAATCGTCATCTTATCAATACTTTAACAGATTTGACCTTGTTTATCGTCAATTTAAACTCTAGCTTCAACGTTGTTTTTTATATACATTCCTCCGATTTTGGCTGGCTTGTCACGTTCGCATATGTAAATGAAGTTCCTTATGCTTCCATGCTATCATATTGTACGAAATTATTTTTTCCTCCCATATGTCTTTCTGTAAATAAGATCCTAACTAAAATTACACATCATAATTATTTTCAGCTATCATTATACACATATACTTTATTTAAAGCTATCAATCTACTTGTGTAGATATGTTTTAAGAATATTTTTTTACTATAGAAGTGGTTTTTGTGTTAAAAGTAGTTAGTTTCTGACTGATACGTATAATCAAATTACATAATTATAGCAATACACCAAATATTTGAGCGATAATTTTTAGAAACAATAATTACAATTACATACAAAAAAAGACAAGAAATTCAATAAGAAATGCATGTCGATCTTATCAATCAAAGACGGAAAACCTACACGTATTTTGTAAGGAGGGGTTGTGTACACACATGTAACTAATTTTAGATCTTAAGAGGGGACCGTTATTCCTGAAAGAGTTCGAGGGGGCCATTATTCCTGAAAGAGTTCAAAGTCATTTTCACCTTACTTGCTCCCTTTGAGAGTCTGGGAAATCTTCTGGAATCCCAAACTTCAACTTCCTTTACTTATGCAGCAACAAACCCTTACCACCTGCATATGGGGTGTATATATTTCAGTTGACTCAATACACAAGAGCATATGAACAATTTCTAAAACGATGTAAGTTATTGAAAAATAAGTTGATGAAACAAGAATATCAACAGTCTCGTTTAAAGTCATCATTTCGTACGTTCTATGGTCGATACAATGACCTTGTCAGCAAATACAATCTATTATTTAGTCCTATGCCGACTGACATTTTTATACTAATTGTATCGGCTTTTTCCGTTACTTCCCGATCATGACAAGGAGCACACGGCGGGTTTGACCGGTCGGCAGGGGATGCTCACTCCTCCATGGCACCTGATCCCACCTCTGAGGTTTTGGAGGTCCTTGTTTGCTCTGCTCCCGATTTGTAATGTTTTGATGAACTTTGAGCTTGAATACAGTTCGTTATCTCAATATTTCATTAGATTAAAGGTATTTTTCTAAAAGTCTAGACTATTTTTTTTAACTATAAAAGAAGTGGTTTTCCTGTTAAAAGTAGTTGGTTTCTGACTCATACGTATAAAATGTATAAAGGATATTGTCTTTATTTGTTGAAAAAAATGTAAATCATAATTTTATAGCATTATACCCTGTGACTTTTGCTAAATTAATTTTAGCTTCAATTCCTGTAAATACAACAAATGTCCCGAGAAAATTGTATTTACACACTAGTATGTTGGGGTACCTTGTAGGATTCACTGTGTAATTTTGCATAGTTCCGAGTACATGGGCTTTTTCCTTAATATTTTCGCTTACAATTCAGAATGTATGCGTTCTCTGTTATTTTCTCTCTCCCTCAAAATAACTTGTGTTATTTATTTATTTTTTTTTTTTTACAAAATAACTTGGACAATGTTTTATCAAAATTATTATCTCTATTTCTATAATTAATGCCATTAAAATGATTCCAAGTATCATAAATATCGGTAATGGTTGATGAAATAATGAATTATTAATAACACTGAGGGAAGTGATGTGGAGCGGATACAGTGAATCTAATTAATTTAAAGAACACTATCAATGCATCCTGTATTATTTTTGGATAGTAACAACTTTGCAAGATTGTGGTGAAAAAAATACATCCATTTATATATATATATATATATATATATATATATATATATATATATATATATATATATATATATATATATATATATATATATATATATATATATATATATATATATATATATATATATAATCGTACATTCATTTCTTTGTTTCATTCTAATAAACATCACTTTATTAACACAATTTAGGAATCTTTGCATCTTACATACAAAAATACAATATTAGGTATAGGGATAGTACACTTGGTCTACAAGATTATTTTCAAGTTTTGTTAGCCTAAATCGACAAGGTGATTTAGTCTCACGCACCTAAATTTACTTGTAGAGTGTAACAGTTTCCTCATGTTTATTTTTTTAATTCTCTCTCTCTCTCTCTTCTATGATATTTTAAATCAATTTACCTCTTTCTTATTTCTTGCTTGTCTTAATCATTTTTACAATGTATACCCATTCGGGGTCTTTTTAGGTCTTTAAATCAAGGGCTTGGACCTTTCTATTTGGAAAAAATTGCGACATTTGGTTGAAATTGGGAAAAATTTGTTTATGTTTCGAACCGTCTTTTGGGAATTCCTTCTATGAAATCGGGAAGAACACACACTTTTTACCATTGGGAATGGGGCAGAATAGAGGTCTCTGATGACCCCTATAAACCCTTTCATCTGTGTGTGTTTTAATTCCACTGAAGTCTGAAGTTTTTCTAGTACAAAACGAGATGTGTTTGTGAAACACTGATGCCCCCGTATGGCAACATATAGCGAAGGTTAAACTTTCTCAAATGCAAATCAAATATGTTGATACCCAAATTAAAGCCTTGTACCGAGGAATATACCTGTGAAATATAAAAACCCTAGCAGCAACCATTGAAAAGATATGGAAAAGGTTAAAGTTTTTCAAAAGTAAGTCAAACATCAAGGTCAAGGTCAAAATTAATGGTGCCCAAGGAAAGGCCTTCTCACAAGAAATACAGATGTGAAATTTGAAAACCCTAGCACCAACCGTCTAAAAGATAAGGCCAAGGTTAAAGTTTTTCAAAAATAAGTGAAACCCCAAAGTCCCGGTCAAAGGGTCAAAGTTGTTGGTATCCTAAGTAAAGTCTTGTCACAAGGATTGCATATGTGAAGTATGAAAGCCCTAGAACTAACTGTTTAAAAGAAATGGCCAAGGTTAAAGTTTTCCAAAAGTACGTCAAACTCCAAGGTCAAGGTCAAAGGGGCAAAGTTGTTGGTATTCATAGAAAGGTCTTGTCACAAGGATTACACATATGAAGTATGAAAGCCCTAGCATTAAGCGTTCAAAAGTTATAGCCAATGTTAATGTTTTTCAAAAGTAGATCAAACTCCAAGGTCAAGGTCAAAGCGTCAAAGTTATTGGTATCCGTAGAAAGGTCTTGTCACAAGGATTACATATGTGAAGTGTGAAAGCCCTAGCTTCAAGTGTTCAAAAGTTATAGCCAATGTTAAAGTTTTTCAAAAGTAGGTCAACCTCCAGGGTCAAGGTTAAAGGGTCAAAGTTGTTGGTATCCAAAAAGAGGTCTTGTCACAAAGATTACACATGTGCAGTATGAAAGCCCAAGCATCAACCGTTCAAATGTTATGGCCAAAGTTAAAGTTGGGAAAAATTTGTAAAACTGGGTCAAACTCCAAGGTCAAGGTCGAAAGGTCAAATATGATGGTACCCAAAGAAAGGTCTTGTCACAAGGAATACACATGTGAAATATGAATGTCATAGCTCTAATCAATCAAAAGTTATGAGCAATGTTAAAGTTTTGCGGGAAAACAGACAAACAGATAAACAGACGGACAGACAGCTAGACAGACGAACGGACAGGGCAAAAACTATATTTCCCCAATTCTTCGATACGGGGGCATAAAAAATACAGGAAAAAATATTCCACCCTCAACTAAAACACCATTCTGGTATTTCATTATTTACGTCAGACTAATGAGATACATTCAATCTATCCTACATTTCTTAACTCTTCTTTTTCGTTACATGGATTTGTTTACGCTTGGTTTTTATCCAGTTTAAATTCTCCTGCAATAGTCCAAGTCTTCGGGAGTGTTATTTTGTTCGCAAGTTCTTTTGAGTCATTGTCTCCTTTTGGCTGATTACCTTTTTCTATATTGCAAATTATTGATAAGATATCGATGCGGTTATCTGTTCCTCCCAAACTTTCGTTATCATACATCGATTTAAATCAAGCATCTGATTTGGTTCAAGTAGTTTTCAATTCAATTTTTGATGTAGAAAGAAAGTATATTGTAACGAAAAATACCGAGGTTAAATTTAATTAATTGATCTTATTATTTTAATTTAATTATTTAATGTATTCTACAGCATTTCGTTATAAATAATAGGTGGGCTCTGTACCTTTATCGGTCGACAAGACAACAAAGTCTTTTTTAAATACACACAAATTTATTGTAATAAATTAAAAATTACACCAATGCTGAGGTTAACAGCTGACGAGGTAGATCCAAGGGATAATACATTCGTCAGGAATAATGTGTAAAATAAATATAAAAACACTCTAAATGGACCTAGGTCGTAGGAAAATATTGTTTCTGGTAAAGGTACAAGTATATGCGCCTTTGTATACAATAAATTATGGGAAGGCGCGTACATGTCCGAGAAGGTGTGCCGTAACTAATGTAAACAATAGCCTGGTTCCCTGTCCCTGCTATGCCTTGTATACTCCGCGCCAGGTGGACTACAAGACATTCAGGTCGATTCTGTCCTGAATCTATGCCCATTGTGACGTCGTATTTAGCTGCACCGTCGATGTAGAAGTTTATTGTGACGTCCTATTTTTCAACATTATTGTGACGACGATATTTATTTATTCGTCCAATATGATTTAATAATTTAATTTCGTTTGTAACGCGTCATTTGATTAGATAAAACTTAGTTTATACCTTATAACCTGTGGTTGCCTACGTCACAATGACTTACGTCAAAAACGTATCAATCCGCTTGACGTTCTTTTAAAATATGTTCAAAAGCATTTTTGAAGGAGAAATTTATATTCTGCACTTTATGATGGAAAATTAAATTGTTTAAAGGCATAATTTAATAGCTACCCAAGTTATACTGGTATAAGCTGGGGTGGATCAGTTTACCCTTTTTTATAAAACCGCTCGATCTGCGGTTGAAGCAGGTAAGAAAGCCCCAACCCAGGTTAAACAGTACATGTATAACTTGGGTAGCTATTAAATCATTTCTAAAATAAATAATCACCTCCTGCACCTTCGCTGAATCGTGCAGTAATTGCTGTTGTGACATATTGGTGGATTTAGAACTTCTCAGTGCCTCTCTATTTATAAACACTATACATGTATGCTGACCAATCATAGATCGGCTTACTAAAGAGGTAGCACGCGAATCATGAATCATGAAAGTCTGAATCATGAACAAGGCACAAATAGAAACCCTGGAAGCATCCGAGATGGGATCAGGTGCCTAAGAGGACTACTCATCCTCTTTCGATCGGTAACTCTGTTTTGATCACGATTCATATGTAGTTAATATATATATATATATATATATATATATATATATATATATATATATATATATATATATATATATATATATATATATATATATATATATATAGTATAAATGTCAATCGAATACAGAATTCCTAATCGGTTAACCACAAGACCTTCCGACCGATTAACCGGTTTATCAAACCAAAATACACATTTACATTTTCTTGACACTTTTTTCAGGAAGCTCTTTCCATATAATTATACACAAGAAGACTAAAAAAAAACCCCACACATCAGAAATTAGAAACATTCTGTTTATCTTGATCAGAAAACTATACATGGATACATAGTTTATTTCTATTTCAATACACACACAAAAAATTAAGAAGAGCATGAAACATGTCTACGAAATCAGATATTGATAATTTTCCAGAGAAGATGTCACACAAGTTCATTCTGCAATGTCACCATAATCAAAACTAAGTCTGAACTATGACTTCATTTACAATCTTTCTTTAAAAAGATAATTTGATAGATAACTGCAAAGATAGCACATACCAATTCACAGTGCTCAACGGTGATTTGATCAATATCATTAATACAAATTACAGGATAGTCATGGTAACGGCTAGACCAGTGTTTAAATAGAAATCAGAGTTTCAGATTTTTATCGAACTGAAAGACATACTTCTTATAGGTATAAATACATTCCTAAATACAGTACACAATAGAGCAACATTTATAGCATAATATTGTAAAATAATTAAAGCATTTATAAATCCAGCAGTTTATTAGTCCCCTACCGGTGAAACCGAAGGGGACTATAGGTTTCCTCTGAGTCTCTCCGTCCGTCTGCCTGTCTGTCAGTCTGTCCCACTTGGTTTTCCGCACCTTTCTTCTAAACGCTTGCAGATATTGAGCTGATTTTTGGTATGTAAGTGTACCTTGATGAGTTATAGATCAAGTTTGCATTTTGTTCCGCTTCATTGATTTTTGACTGAATTATGGCATTTTCAATTTTTAACGGGAACCAGATTACACTTGCCGGTAGGGGACTAGTATTGCTAATGCAATACTCTCAGAATGCTTGTTTCTAAAGGTTTGCAAAAAATATATATTTTCCAAGGTTATACATTTCCTACAGGTATGTATTTGAAATGGTCAACAGTTGTATTAGTTTATAAACACTAGGGCGACAGGAGTAATAGTTTTTGAAATACTTTTTTCTCAAATTTTCAAATTTTGGGCATTTAAGTATAAAATGAAATTCAACTTCTAAATCACCTGTAGTACAAAGATCACATTTTCTACAATTCCTTGGGGTATCATTATTTCTTTCTCATTCAATTTTCAAATCATGAGCACATGATCTTATTCAGGAAACACATGTTCTATAATTTGTGTGTAAATGTTTAGTATGATTGTAAAGTAAAAATATCCACGAAATGTCGGTATAAAAATCCTTGGAATGAAACATTGATATTTAACAATGTTTTTTGTTTGAAAATATCACAAATGCTTTCATACAATATCTTAACAGAGTGTGAATCAACATTACTGTTGTTATACAGATCTGATGGACCATTCAGATTGAATCCATTTCTTATGTTTGTAATCCACACATCATTTTCTACCATATCCTGTAAACATGACTTTAGTATACAATTATCACCATTTTGTAATTTTAACCAGTAACTTAAGGTAGGTCCCTACTAGCAGAATTTGTGTGTTAACAGTGCAATTTTTGTCCTAATTTACATTAAGAAATACCTTATGTACTTCAAAAGCACAAAGAAACACAGATAATCTACTGAGATAGAGTGTGAAACACTCATGTATCTACATGTACCAATGAAAAAATTCAAGACTGTTATCAAGGCAGTTTGTATTTTATGTCATTGCACAAGGTAAATAAATTCTTTTTAATATAAATCAAATGAATAATGATTATTTGGAATAATTACAAGTTAAAGTACTCATTTGTGGTTAAAACTAAGAAAATATTGAAGAATTTATTTCATTTGCTACTAAATAATAATATTAATATAATAAATAAATAAATATTTATAAATCAGCGAAAAAAACATGAAAAAGGTAAAATATTCTTTTTAAGAACAATTACATAAAAAATTACACAATCTTTCTTAAACACAAACAAAAAATTTCATTCAAACTTTAATAGTCAATATATATACTGAGGACATATCCATCACTACTGAACCGACTTTCCTGAATGTTTATTAATAGAGATTGTTCTATCTGACGTATCCGTATAAGTATATAAGTATATCGAGGTGAGAGAGGCATATCGATCCCGATGTCTAAACTATTTACTATAATTTCCATCGTTATTTGTTTGGTTTTAAAGCAGCCCCATTCATTAAAGAATAGCATATGGTATTTTTTCTAATAAAAAATGTATTAAGCTGCTGTAAAAGTTTGTTATTTTGCTGGAAAATTAAAAAAAAAAAAAAGATAATGAAATTCAATAAATTTTGCTTAAAAACATTTATCGGGATCCCCGGCCTCTCTCCCTCTTAACATCAGGACATTTTATTGATTGATTCTGTAATTTACATTAGATGACATAAACTTTAACCCCCTCACTCACACACTAAATGCAAAAGACGTTGATATCCACACAATCAATAAAACCGTGTAGCAGTTTTCTAAAGAGAATTTGCTTCCAGACCCTTACCAGTATATGCTTAAAAATGCCAGTCCCCCCCCCCCCCCCCGGAACACACACAAACTTTCATAGCGTCTGTTGACTTTCTTCATTTTTTTTTTCAATGAACTATTTGACAAATACCTGTATGTCTCCCCTTCCCCTCCCCAGTTGAAATTGCTACTTTCGGGCCTATTCTCACACGGCTTGATTTTGTTTTATATTTTGTCCTTTCAGCAGTAATAACTTGAAAAGACTTCATGGCGACAAAAATAGGTAATGAAATGAAAATTCAGTTGTTAAATTTGATCTTTCTTTTTAGTTCTCTTGTTGTCGTACATGTGTATTATAATTCATGGTTTGATATAGAACTGTTTCAAAATAGGGTATTCATTATCTTAACTCTCTTTTTATAAAAAAGAAAAGAACATTAGACTAAAAAATGCCAAAACAAAAGATTTATCTATTTCTTCTATGCTACCTTGTCCATCCAGTTGATTTTTATTTATTTATATATTTTTATTTTTATTTATTTATGCATTTTGGCCCAGATTGGGACAAGTGTGAGTCAATTCAACACGCAGTTCATAGAATTGAATAGAAGAGGCTGCTTCAACGTAGCAGAGAAATAAAAAAAAAACACAGAATAAAGGATAAATTTATACAAAACATATATAGATAAAATATCAGCATTTTTTCAGAGTTTTGATCCCGCTTGTACACAAAGAATTACAGTCATCTTAATTTCAATAAATAAATCATTTAAGTAAACTTTAGTAAACATGTATATAAAGTAATGTATAAGACATAAAAAAATTTCTCCGTTTATCTCCTTTTATCGACAATTGTTAATTCATCCTCGACAAAAACTGCGTGTAATTGCAACACTTTCGGAAATCGTAGTCCTTTCTCAAGCTCTCTGGAATTTCGGATACGGTTATCACCTAACAATTTAGGGAATTTAGAGTCTTCAAACCACCCCAGAATTGCCAGTTTTCCAAAGCTTCTCTGGAGAACTATGTCCATCAAATATAATCAAATGATATACAGAATGTTGATAATGACAAAAAAGAAAATGAGGATGGAAATTTTCAGTGACCCCCCCCCCCCCACCCACACACACACAGAGTATTCAGTATGGTCACGTTTTTATTGTCAAAGTTTTGATAAGGTGACTTGTCATTTTTTAGTTTAGTTTAGTTTCTCCCTGCCTCGGCCCAGCTTCCCCCTTCTTCACTTTGTTAATCAATTTTAAGTGTCTGCTTGATGTAGACAAAGTCCCTTTTTGAACCTTTTTTTTTTTTAATTTTTTAACAATTTAATAAAAATATACATATTTTTTTGTACTAATTTTATTTTTTTAAAAATCCTTCCATAAAATAATAGGTGAGAACAGCAACTTGATACGTTTCATTAGAAATATTACTATATATCTTATTTTCCAATGAATGAGGTTAAAATCAAACAAGAAACGATGGAAATGTTACCCAACGGTTAAATCATCGGGATCGAGATGCCTCTCATACTTCGATACGGATACGGATACGTATACGGATACGTCAGATAGAACAATCTCTAATACTAACAAATGATGATAAGAAAGAGTTACAATGTCTTTCATGCAAAAATTATGTTTAAGAATCCTCTTTCAAGCTCACAATAAACCATATCATTACAAGTACTTTTTCTTACCTTTAAAATTCTCTTACAGTTTGACACGTACTTTTTAGCTCACATCAACGAAATTGGGGGGAGCTTATGTAGTACCCTCGACGTCGGCGTCCCAGGTTAAAGTTTTTGGAGCAGATTTCATTTCAGGTACTTCTGTGCCCTATATTAATCAGAGATGCATGGAAAATGCTTCTAGTATGTTTCACTGTACCACTCAGAGTTTCAGAAAGAAATTCTTAGAGAATTTTGAACAAGAGAACCACTTTTTCCCAAATTGGACCCCTTTAATTTATTTTTTATAAGTAAAGTTTTAAATCATTGAATAGTCCTACTGTCACTGTAATTGTCTTTTTTATAAACTGCTTTTATTTTTTCTTGTCCAAAAATTTCATGTTATAGTATATTTTGTTTTCTTTGATTTATTTCCCTCCAGATTTTATGACGCGTCCCCAGCTCGCTCCATCAGAGCGTTTCATGTTTTTGTTTAGTTACCGTGATAGATAACTAGGTAACAAATTTATTACGGAGATGGTCGTTAGTTAAAGATGTCACTCACTATACACAATAATAGCACTCTCTTGTAAGCACTTACGAAGACAAGGCAAAAATGTACACAGCTCTCTCTCTCTTTTTATATAAAGTTATATGTACTATAGAGTGTATTTTTATAAACCAGTTATTTCCTAAATAGATTAAACTTCAAACTTTATTGTAGATGAAAGACTTTAGAAAAAATGTAAACTTCAAAACTTCATCAATCACAGAGCAAGAAGGTATCTCTCTCTCTCTCTCTCTCTCTCTCTCTCTCTCTCTCTGAGGGGGATATTCAGGTATTTACACGATGCATTTGCACCAATTAATTGTTATTATTTAGATAGTTAAGTATATTTGGATTTGTACAGCAATATCATAATGGTGATTTAATCCATTCATTATTTCTAAGGTTGCTTTTAAAGTTATGCAAATATTTTTTTCGATGTTCTGAAATCAAAGATGGAAAAGAATATTATATCAAGTCCTTCTGTCTGTTATTCTGCTTGACTCTGCGTTTTCCTATAACTTTAATAAGCATTAGCTAGAAACTATATGTCACAACACTAATCAAGGACATTTTTGATAAGATCAAGGTCATATGCAATTAAAAGTATAAAACACGATAAAGGCTACAGACTGACGGTGCTTCAGTCACTCGTGTTTAACAGGCATCTTGTATCATTGCATATTTGATTGTATATTGTATCATTGTATATTTGATTGTATATGGTATCATTGTATATTTGATTGTATATTGTATCATTGTATATTTGTGTCATTGTATATTTGATTGTATATTGTATCATTGTATATTTGATTGTATATTGTATCATTGTACATTTTTTGTATATTTGATTGTATATTGTATCATTGTATATTTGATTGTATATTGTATCATTGTACATTTTTTGTATATTTGATTGTATATTGTATCATTGTATATTTGTATCATTGTATATTTGTATCATTGTATATTGTATCATTAATATATTGCATCATTGTATATTTGATTATATATTGTATCATTGTATTTTTGATTGTATATTGTATCATTGTATATTTGATTGTATATTGTATCATTGTATATTTGATTGTATATTGTATCATTGTATATTGTATCATTGTATATTTGATTGTATATTGTATCATTGTATATTTGATTTTATTTTGTATCATTGTATATTAGATGATAATGGCGAACCATGATGTGCAAAAATTCATTAATTGTAATTTTTATCTAAAAAGGTGACTGAACTCAAACATTCAGAGAATGACTATTTCATTATTCATATCAAAAACGTGTTTAACAGGTTTGAAAACAGGACTGTTTTAAATAAAGTGATAAAATTCTTTAGAATTACGAGAAAATGTCAATTTCCTTGTTAATAACTTAGTTATTTACAATATTTTTTCAATCATTTTCCCCCTACTTCTATTCTTGATTGATGAATGTCATTACTTGCGGGCCTTAGGGAATCTATACAGACGATATTTCTCTGTAGTTTATAATTACCTTTGGTCATTAATTTTCGACAAGTTTGCATTTGATGAGAAACATTTCTGGTGATAAAAGTTAATATAAATATTCTTTGTTTTTCCTTGGAGTGTACAATATTTCCATTTTATTAGCATTCGTTGAATTCATAAAGTTAAATTTGATTTATTTTTTTTCTGTTAGGCTGCATGTTTTGAATGTTAATAATTCTAATTAAGTAGACTAAAATTGTTTAATGTATTCAAATAATGTGCAGCTCGGACTGTGATTAAAACAACATGCAGCCTTCATAAATTGTAGATTAGCTTTGTAGCATTTTTATAATAGCTTTAATCTTTATGAACTTCGAACTGAAGGCAACCAAAATATTAATGTCAATTTGGAATTTTCTATATTTAAAAAGGATTGTGGTCTCACTTACAATGTTAAGTATTTATCTAGAATTAACGCATTATAGATCAAATACCATCTATAAAAACATTTATAAATAACAAAAGTTTCTGATCCCACGAGTATGCAAATTAGACAAAGACACGTCATATTTTTTACCTCCAGCGTGATTTGTAGGGAGAGAATGGCGAATTACAAATTGAATAAATTTCATTGTTTTTACAGATTTCATACGTAAAGGAATGGAACACCTCGGCATTGATCCACTATTTGTGATGGATTGTTTCTTCCGAAACACGCCCTTTTATACCAAGACAGGTTTAATTATTTGCTTGTCGGTATTACACATTGCACGACCTAATTCATTACGTGTGTAAAAATATCATGAAATTATGTCTGGTCTATTGAGAGGTGTGTAGGCCTTCATGTGGAGTTCTCCTTTGGTAAGATACTTTTAATTCTTTATTGGTGATGGCGTGGAGAATCTTATGACGGCAACTACTATTATATCATATTGATTATATAAGTATTAAAGAATAAGTGTTTACAATATTACAGGTGATATATTTCATGTAATAAGTCATATCTACTTTTTCTTATCTTAATTTATTAATATATATACTTTTTATTATTTGAATACGTTATAATCATGATAATTAAAGAATACTTTGACAATTCCATATGTATACTTAGAGCTCTTTTATGTACAGTATTTACACGTGTATCAATCAATCTCCAGCATTGCAGAGACATAAAAATTACATAGAAAGAGAAAGTAAGCTTTAATTACTAGGACTGAAAATAGTTTTATCCGTTCCAACATGTTTCGACCACCTTGAATCTACATATCTTGAGTAAGCAATATTGATGCCACATTTCATAACAGTATCCGGTCATACTTTCATAACAGGCGATTGCTAGAACATCTTGTGCTTTATCGGAATAAACTGTTGACTACATTCTGTGATTAAAACAATAGAATCAGAAAGGAAAAAAGCATAACATCAGTATGGTGGCATATTTCTGCCCTCTACATGCAAGATAAATTATGTCGACATGCCAAATAATAATGTCTACGTGCAAGTTATATGTTGACATTAAAGTTTATACCATTTTTTACATAAGATTTTGATTTTAATATGGACAACTTTGTTTACAGTTTCTGATATCATTTATCTATGCAAGATGCAACATAAGTATGTAGACATGCGATTTAAATTATTTATGTCAACATGCGAGATAATTATGTTGCCATGCGACCTTTTTATGTCAACATGCGAGATAAATATGTTGCCATGCGACCTTTTTACGTAAACATGCGAGATAGTTATGTAAGCATGCGACTTTTTTATGTGTTGACAGGCGACTTACTTATGTCAACATGCAAAATAGTTATTTCGAACAGTTGCATACCAACATAAATATCTCGAATGTTGACATAAATAAGTCGCATGCGTGTACATAATTATATCGCATGTTGTCATAAGTTGGTTGCATGTCTAAATAATTATGTTGCATCTCGCATGTATGATGTCAGATACTGACGTTAGTAAGTTAAGTTACCCGTAATAAAATCTAATTCTCTAAAAAAAAAAAAATGGTAACTTGCATATTAGCATACTTATCTTGCATGTAGACATAATTATCTTGCCTGATGACGTACTTTTCTCGCATGCTGACATAATTTAACTTGCAAGTAAGGGGGGGTCACTTTTTTCATGAGATCTAGTCATGTGCAATTACATGAATTTTTAATATTCATCATTCTTTATTATATTTCTAAAATTTACAAGGCAACTTGAGTATTAAAAATATTTTCCGAAACTATTTTTCGACAGAGAAATACATTGACACAAACTTTTTTTCCTTCTCAGCCAAAGTTTGGTTGATTCTGATAACTAACGAAAAACTTGAAAAAGAGATCAGGAATTGCAGTTTGGCATTATCGAGAGCTATTTAATGTATGATTCTTTGCCGTTCTTTGTAAATTCCTTCCTTTCATTTTCAGGTTGTTTGGAATTGGAAGAAGTTATTTAAAAAACATGAATAGAAACAAGAGAGTGTTTATATTCTTTGGGATTTGGATTTTACTTGCCTTTATCGCCATCTTATTAAACGTGTTGAACGTGGATTGGACCAAAACCAACTACATAAACGCCATCTTCATCATTGTAGTATTGGGTGTTTTACAGGGAAGCGTGATGGAATTCCCCATGCAAACTGTGGCTACATTATTAATAGGTGGAGAAACTCGAGACCCACAAAGAGCCAAGTGTGACAGGTTTACCATTCTTTTGAACTACAATCTTCTTGCGCTCAGTAAAGATGAAATTGACGATTGTTTGGATAATATGTTCCAAGCTTTCATGGGGAACCTGAGTCCTAATGTCTCAGCTGTGCTTGTTAGTGCAACTGGTGCACAAGAACTTAAAGACTACGAAATAGAAGTAGTACAAAAATACAGATCCCTCATATATGATCATTTATTCCAGGAAGGGGTATCTTTTGCTGAAGAGGATTTTGATTCAATCAATCCTGCACATTTGGAACATTTGTGGAAATTATACGATGATGTGGAGAAATCTGTATTTATTACAGAGTACTTGCATGATATTTGTGATCGATTTGCGCGTGAATTTATGGTTATACATCGTGTCAGTCGCGTATTACGCAAGTGTGGACAGTACCAGGACCTGATGCTCCTTTCGGAAGGGGATGACTTAGCTTTCACATACTGTGACAGAGAATTTTATGGCAGGGATGCTAGACCGTACTCAGAGCCTCTATTTCACGATTCAGAAGACGTGAATAACATTTTTGGAAGAAAATTTGACTATACTTTAGTGTTAGACGGTGATACTGGTGTACCAGATGGGTGTGTTTATGAGTTATTGTCCATCGCTGCAGCGAATCCTGAGCGAGGAATCATACAGCCTGCCATCAAACTGTATTGCAATGACACAGACACAATTTTTATGCACATAGAAGCAATGAGACAGTCTATTTATGAACCAATGACAAATGCAGTGATGGCTTTGCTTGGTCAATCAGCTTACTTTGGGAAGGCAATGATAAAAAATAAAATATATATTGAAAGAGTGATTGGGACAAGAGATAATTTAATAGAGCGAGTTCCTGTCGATGTTTTGAGTCATGACACTTTCGAGGCAGCATTATTACAACCTTTATATGCGGGTTCGGCGTATCTCCTAGAAGCACCCTCATTTAATTTCGTTACATGGAACATTCGAGAAAGACGCTGGAATCGAGGAGAAGTGCTTTTAGCGATGTACTTCTGGAAGAATGCCGTAGGGAGGCTTATGAGATGGATTCAAAGGCAGATGAAAGGAGATAAGTTTAACCCTACAAAACTTCGTACCGAGTCTCATCTCGATTTTGTGAGCAGTTTCATTGCCTATGCTGCTCTCAGACAGATGATGATGAAACCATTCTTACTTTTTTACGTTCTTATTCACATCAGCGTACATCTCCGATACAGATATGCTTCTATCATCATTGTAATGTTTCTAGTTCTTGTATTCCCAAAATTTGCAACGTGTAATAAGAAGAACTACAAATATGTCATTATTGAAACTATCGCTTCTATTTTACAATTCACACCAGAAGCAATAGTGGGTTGTGTTAGATTTGTGAAAGCAGTACAAGCGAACCTTGGTGCTAATGTTAAATGGATCCCGCAGAGGGCAGTAGAAGACGAATTTAGAGCGTCCAATTGCTTCATATCCAGTCTAAAACATCTTTGGGGATATTCAGTTTTTGCTGTTATTTGTAGCATAATCATTGCATTATTTGTGGAACAAGCTTTATTATTGTTAGTCATGTTTACCACATTATTTTTCCTACCCCTTTATACTGGTGTAACGTCACTTCCTCTGAAAAAAGAGGTAGAACGCCATTTTTACAAAACAAATGTCGAAATTGCTACTGGCGCAGCACACACTCCGGGAATTTACAGATCATTTGAAGATTCTGAATGTGTTAACAAAGGTGCAGAGCTAGATATTATTTGATATTTTTTTCTTTATATTTCATCATATTATTTATAAATATTTATACAAAATTGCGTGCTATAAGTAACATTCTTTTTTTTTAAACCTCCTAAAATGTATTTTGTTACATTAATTTGTGTACATAACAAAATAAATGAAATTTTTTAAAAAATGTTTTGTAATAATGTGTCTTTTTTTCACTTCCAACTTATACTCATAGTTCCCTTTCTAAGGAGGAAAATTTTCAAAATCATACGTCAGTTTTAAATATTTTTAATATTCATATCAACCAAATTGAATATTTGAATTACTATACCTATACTGATTCCTAAATTACATAAAAATCTTTATAAATAGAGATTCATAGCGTGTTCTACTAAATGTTTTTTAAAAAGCCTTAGTCGCTGCGTGGCCTATGTAGTGGTTATAGCGTTTGCTCTTGATTTGTGGAGTGAGGAATTAATCCTTATGTTGCGGGTCCGAATCCCACTGCAGGACGTGGAGGCCAGTCCTTCGAATGAGACCGTATAAACGAGGTCCCGTGTCGCAGTAGGTGCTTGCACGAAAAAGATCCCTCACTGCTCAAAGGCCGTAAAAGCCGAGTACAAGTCTGAATTTGCAGCCCTCCAGCAGCAAGTAATGGATTTTCAATATGAGTGAAAAATTAGCGAAGGGTGTTAAGCAAACAAGAAAAAAACGAAGCCTCCCTCTTTACTCCTCACAAATTTATTAACAGCAACAAAGGAGAAATCTCAAGAGTGTTGCACAACATATTTGAGAAGTGGTGTTAGTCAGATGTGGATACTTAAAGACTCTAAAGGAACTATTAGAAAATTTAAAATCACAAATTTTTCAAAATCCAAAGTATCAAATCGCACGCCATTTCAAGACTATATACAACCATGCCCCATGACAAATTAAAGACCAGGCTTTACATACTCCAAAGTTGATATTAAAAAGATCTTAAATTCTGATTGTCAATATCTAATATGTACTTTTTGGAGACCAGGTCTTCCAACAATCTGTTAGAATTGCCATGTGTTCTAATTGTTCCTCTTTATTAGACCTGTTTTTGTATTCATATGAAGCAGAGTTTATTCAAAAACATCTGAAAAGAAAAAAAAATATGTTGCCCTCATTTCGACATTTAGATATATCGGCGCCGTTTTATCAGTTAAAAGTATTCATTTTCATTCCTGAGTTGATTCAATATATCCCTTTGAACTCAAAATAAGACACCACAGTCTGACACATCTGTTTCATATTTGGATATTTTACTACAGACTGACATTTATGGCAAACTAACAACTAAACGTTATGATAAACGTGATGACTTCGAATTTTCTATTGTCAACTTCCCTTATTTATGTAGAATATACCATTATCACCTGCATATGGAGTTTATGTCTGGAAGTTGAATATACTAGTATACGTAAGAGCATGTTCTACGTAAGAACAATTTCTAAAACTAGGCAAGCTATTGACGAATAAGTTGATGATCCAATGATATCAGCAGTCTCGCTTGAAGTCAACATTTTGTAATTTCTATTGTCGATAGTGTAGAAACCTTGTTAGCAAATTATGTTGAATGTTAACTGACTTTCTCATTCAAATTGTTCGGCTTTTATTTTCACACTGAATTGTCTACGGATTTTCCAACTTATCTGATCATGACAAGGAGCACACGGCGGGTGTGACCGGTCGACAGGGGATGCTTATTCCCCCATGGCACCCGATCCCATCTATGATATTTTTAGAGGTCTGCGTTTGCTCTGCTCATAATTTGTATTGTTTCGATGGACATTTGAGCTTGAATACTGTTCGTTATCTTCATATTTCATTCCTCTTGTAAAGGAAAGCATAATTTTCCTAGTCACAGTTACAGGTACCTGAGGACAGGATTGTGCTTCTATGATGCACCACCACCTTTTTAGTAATTGTATGATTTTTTTTTTTACCTTTATAACCTTTTCAGTTTTATGTTTTTATTTAAAATCACATCAAAATTAACAACTCAGATACAAATTTTAATAACATTCATTACCCCTAGAGGGCGTCCAGATGCTTTATACTTTAGTATCCAATGCAAATTATAATAACATTCGTCACCTCTATATGGTGACGAATGTTATTAGTATTTGTATCTGGGTTGTAATTTTTCTGTGATTTTTAAAGAGAGACACGTAGGTGAATCGCAAGAGATTAAAAATAAACAAAATAATTTTTTTTTTTACAAATGATAAAATTTTAAAGGGGAAATCGTAGAGGCACGATCCTATCCATAAAGTTCTGTGTGACTGTCCTATATATTACGTATCTCTTGTTTTAAAAGCCATACTGCTGGAATTGTGGTTTTTTTTTAAAAAGTTTTGTCAAAGTTTATTTAAATCTCATAAGGTAAGTAATCCTGATATTTTACAAAAACCAACTGCATGAGCAAAGGATATGCAAAAACATTCAGTTGCTCCCCCTTTTGGTTAAAAAGAGACATAGTTTTTGTCTGCATTGTGTAGTGTTAATCAAATATGAAGATATAGAACAGTAATCAAGCTCAAAAGTCCATTGAAACAATAAAAAAAAATCGGGAGTAGAGCAAACTACAGACCTCTAAAAACATCAGAGGTGTGATCAGGTGCTATTGAGGAGTAAGCGTCCCATGTCCGCCGGTCACACCCGCCGTGTGCTCCTTGTCATGATCGGGAAAACGGAAAAATCTTTAAACAATTCAATGTGTAAATAATGGCCCAACAATTAGTACATCTATGGTAAAAGAACCAAACATTTCAATTTTTTGTATAAAATGCAGAAAAAAACGTTTGCGTGGTAAAAGTAATTTATGACCAAAGAAAAAATACTTTGCATAATTGTGAGTTTTTAATTGACCGCGTTGCAGTAAATTCAAAATTTCAAAATTTTGATATTGCAACCTCCTGGTAAATTTAAAATTTACAAAATGAAATAAACATATTGAGGTCATAATAAACTGTGTCCAGTATTTGTAATTTGTAAAATTTGTGCATAACATTCATAGTTGAAAAAAATCACAAATTCACAACTAGTTATGCAATTGCATTTTTTTCTTCCCATGTCATGATTTTATATGCATTTGAAATCTATTTCATAATAATATGTAGAAATTTTGTAAACATCTCACAATACAGAATAAGTAGCCAGACAAAACAATTTGGGTGTGTCTGATAAGACCACACAAAATTTGTTTTGGAAACCCTGTTGTTAGAAAAACTCATAATTATAAATAATTGAGTAGCCTTAACAAAAAATATATATCTCAGACTTTTTTTTTAAATCAATGATCACTAATGACCAGTTTACCTTTGATTTTATCTTTCTCTCAGCCCAAAGCTCAAGTGATCAAAGTTTGAAATATATATAATTCTATATTCTATTAAATAATTCTTTTCTTAAACCACCACCACCCCTACCCACCCTACCCTATCCGGTTAAGTTTTGGGTCAACAGTTTTCATGAAGTAGTGTGTGTTAAAAAAATATTTAGTCCTTTCAATCATTGTTGAGGAAAAATTGAGGGTTATGTTTATGAACTACCACTATAAGTCTAAAAAACATTTTAGTTTATTTACAAACAGGATTCATTTCATTTTATTTATATCATTCATTTGGTCCATTCATCTTTTATGATCGTACTACGACTCTGAGTTTGAATTATTTAAAAAATAAAAAAAATAAAATAAAATAAAATAAAAAATAAAATATAATTTAATCGTTCTACGAGCGTACATACTTTTATATCAACGTTTCGGTTAACACTTTTATCTACGCATTGCTGTGTGAATGATGTTTTCGACGATTTAAGGAATCATAGACATATGGACTTTTGTATATGTACTGGAATATGCCCCCTCTCATATTTGTGATTTAATGCATTATAAAAGCGTTTGAAGCAATAATATTGAAGGTGTGAAAACGATATTGAATTTGATATTGATTGAAAGAAGACTAATCTTTCAAAGGATACATATTTGATGACAAGTAATTGATAGGCTTTACTCCATGACACAGATACAGTTCGGAATATGAAATGATTATCGAAACAAAACTCCTTTTTCCACAGTCTACTGACAACAGTGCGTGGTGACTAGAAATATGCAATAAAATAAGTGAGCTTGTGATTTGAGTAAGGAGATAGGAAGGAGGAGAAAAAGATCCTATATTCACCTGGGATAAAGAGAGATGTCACGCATCGAGATTGTCATTTTGGGATTTATCGGATCACAGAATAATTTGCAACATCTAAAAGATAAGAGTGATTAATAATTCATGGCAGATGAAAAACTATCTGACGCTCATAAAGGATGCATAACAAAACTGCCACGAGGTAATGAGTTTGATTTCGTTGCCAACTGTAGTATTTACATCAGCATTTTTAGTGCTATCGAGAGAAATTGTTCAATTCTAAACTTTTCCTTTACATAATACAGCGGACATACATTGTAAGTTTAATGCTGCGTAATGTATCTGTGAGTTCAAGACAAGAAGATGTGGATTGAAAATGCTCTGTTTTGCATCTGAAAAATCAATCAAAGGAGAGTCAATTTACTTTGTTAATACTAAAAGCTTTTCTGAGTGGTGATATATCCGTTCAGGATGGCAAGCTTGGGTGTTAGAACGGAAAATACCGTGGACAACGATGAAAATAAAGAAGGGAAGGACAATGGAGAAATTACAAAAACAAAAGACAATGGGGAAAAAGAGCAAGGAAGAGACGGCAGACAAGGAAAGGATAGTGTTGAAAGCAGAGGGAGAAATGGCAATGGGGAAAGTGAAGGTGAAATGAACAGTAGAACAGGAAAGGACAGTGGTGAAAGCAAAAAGAAAAATGACAATGGGGGAAACGAAGGAGAAAAAGTCAGCAGAGTAGGAGAGGATAGTGTTGAAAGCAGAGGGAAAAATGATAATAGGGAAAATAAAGGGAGAAAGGATAGCAGGACAGGAAGGGGAAGTGGAGAAAGCAGAGGAAAAAAAGACAATGGAGAAAACGTAAGTCGAAAGGCGAAGGACCCAAACACACTTAAATGCTCACTTTGTTACGAAACTTTTAAAGATCCAAGGTTACTGGAGTGCTATCATTCCTTCTGCAAAGAATGCTTGAAATACCAGATTGAGGCGAAAGGTATATTTTCAAGTTATGAGTGTACTGTTTGTGGAGCTGTAAGTAAAATTCCTCAGAATAAAGAAGAGGGCTTTCCCAAAAATTTCTTCTTTTTCAACAAGGATGGAAATGCGATTTTAAAGTGTGATGTTTGCGGAGAAAAAACGAGAGCTGAATTTTACTGTTTCGTATGTGATCAGAATTACTGCTCATTTTGTCTTCGGGTACATTCCAAACTACAAGGAACTAAGAGTCATAGAATTGTAACCATTAGTGAAAAGGGAGACAGAATGATATCACAAAGTGTTTCTTTATGTGATCATCATACTACGCAGGAGTTGAAATATTTTTGTGTAACTTGTAAACAACCAATCTGCATCGACTGCAACATGACAATGCATAAGAGTCATGAGTGTAAGGATATATCCGAGGCAGTTATTGAGTTTCGAAATTCCCTTGAAAGTGCAACTGAAAATTCGGAACATCGTGACTTTATTGAAAAGTTGTCCAACGAAAAAGCTAAAGCAAAGAAAGAAAAAAACAAGATGCTAGATACTGAGGAAAAACTTCTCGATAATATAAGGGAACAAGCACAACTTTTTCACAGATTAGTCGATGATATTCAAGATGAATGTTCCAGTAAGGTATTGGAATACTCTCCTGACAACAGTGCTATGAAGAATGTAGAAAAAATCAAGTTGCAGTATTTAGGGCTCTATGAATTTTCAACTATGCTTTTAGAACAAGGAAACGATATAGATATCATTATTCACGGCACAAAACTGACTGAAATGTTGGAAAAAGTGAAAAATTCTACAGCTAAACCACCTGCGAAGGACAATACAAATATTGACTTTGTAAAGGGGTTCTTGATGAAGGAGAAAGTTAGAGATCTGTTTGGATTCATTTCAATTCCAGAGGAGAAGGAAGGCGTTGAAGAGATAAGACTTGTAAAATGGTTTGATTGTGAAATGGAGGATACCGTGATAACGGGGATTTCTTGTGTGGAAGACGACAAAGCATGGATATGTATGGGAAATGAAGGAGTGGCAAAATTATACGATGTAAAAGGCAAATGTCATGACACTTTTGTCACTGATTATAAACTAGATGACATCGCTTATGATGGAAAAGGAACTGTTTATCTATCTTGTAATGCAAGAAAAATGGTTGTAAAGAAAGAGGGTGATACCGAGCCAGAAACCTTTCTGCGTACCAAATGTTGTGCCCGTGGTATGACTTTTGACAGGAATAGCAACACACTCACTGTGGGCTTAACCGAAAAAGACGTGTTTTATAACTGCAGTGAAAACCCATCAGCATCGATGGTCAAGATGCAAAACATGAAGACAGAAAAGAAAGTAATGGGGAGAAACACTATACAGTATCCAGCTCGAATTGCCTTAAACGCAGAAGAGAGCTGGTTTGTAGTGTCGGACTGGATTACTCTTCAGGTGGTATTGACAGACTTTGAAGGGAACCAGTTGAATTCTTTTGATGGCGAAGCCCCGGAGTGCATGGAAGAGTCGGAATTTATACCACGTGGCATTTGTTGTGATTCCAAGGGCCGGATCTATGTCGTAAATAATGGTTCAAACTCGGTTTGGAGACTAACTGCTAATGGTCGCTTCGACAAAAAGATAGTTGACATTGATGATTGCTGGTCACTTGCATGTGATGTCAAGAATAGACTTTGGATAGGTACACAGACTGGGAAAATTTTTATTTTTCAAGTGTGACCGATTGTTATGATTTCAATTAATAATTATTCCTTAGTTAATTACAAACATAACATTTTTTCTTTCAAATACGTCTGAAAAGAGTGAAATATACTTTACTGAACACAGTACTAATCGAACAAGTTTTACCTATCCAGTTCAAGTGGTCCTCACGACCCCATCTCAATTGATATTATTTTTTCCCCGATTTCGTGAGTTAAACTTCTCTAAGACAGGCATGTGCTAAGATACCAGATAGCAAACTGCTCTTCGGTACTCTTAATAAACAATAACTTTCATTCATTTCAATTCAATTCATGATGCAAATATTTTGGATATTTTTTTTTAGTTACTTAATGATGAAATATAACTTTATGATTTATTTAGATTCTCCTCATTGCAATTTGAATTCTGACAGCTTTGATCTCTAGGGATATGCGCGAGACAGGTTCTGGTTTTTTTTCCTGGAAACGTCAAAGGATTTTTATTAAAATTTCATCATTAAATGACAATCATTATTCGCCATATCAATATTGACATTTCGCTATTGATAATTCATTTCAAAATTTTCATAAGAATGAACACGGTTCAAATATAGGAGAATCAAATTTGATATTTTAGGGTTATTGAACTTATGTTGGTGAATATTGGCACGAGTGCCAATATTCACCAATATAAGTTTAATAACTCCTTTATTATATAGCTTAAACATTTTACCATTGTCAATTAACAATGGTTATTTCCATTCTTATGTCGACACGATATATCCCGGTGAGCTTGAGATAAAAGATACCACAGAGTCTGACACATCTGTTTCATATTTGGATATTTTATTAGAAAAAGACATTAATGGTAATCTAACAACAAAGTTTTAAATAAATGATAAATGTGATGACTTTAACTGTTCAATCATCAACTTCCCTTACTTATGCAGCAATATACCCTTATCACCTGCATACGGGGTTTATATCTCTCAGTTGATTCGATACGCCAAAGCATGCTCTACGTATGAACAATTTCTAAAACGAGGTAAGTTATTGACAAACAAGTTGATGAATCAAGAATATCAGCAGTCTCGTTTAAAGTCATCATTTCGTAAGTTTTATGGTCGATACAATGACCTTGTCAGCAAATACAATCTTTCATTACGTAAAATGCTGACTTTTTTCAACACTAATTGTTAGGCCATTATTTACACACTGAATTGTCGACGGAATTCCCCGATCATGACAAGGAGCACACGTCGGGTGTGACCGGTCGGCAGGGGATGCTCATTCCTCCATGGCACCTGATCCCACCTCTGATGTCTCAGAGGTCCGTGTTTGCTCTGCTCCAATTTTGTAATGTTAAATGGACATTTGTGCTCGAATACTGTTCGTTATGTGAAATATCAGAGTTTGTCCTGGAAGTGTTCAATATCATTCAAATAAGCGTAATAAGCGTAAATGACTGCGATTCTGGGAAGGGGCACCCATGTAATTCGGAGTCAGATACCTGGTGTTATTTTTATACTATGGGTAAATTTGTTTTACAGAAACAAGTGCCTGTGCTATAATTGTATTAATCAATAAGTGTTTTGCAAAATAAAACTAAAATGAAATTTGAAGATTAGTGTTTCATTGAATGGAAATTGTGCTAAAATGGGAGGGAACTACAACTGCTCAACAAGTGGACCATACGATGGATAACTGTGAAGCAGTAGATCGATATTGGTTTGTCACGAGCACTCTCTCACCAAAGCATTTAATCTTGCAACCAAACAATTCATAATTTATTAAAATCAATCAGTATAATATTTCTTTTGCAAAAAATCAATTGTGATGTACTTAAGCAATTAATAATCTAAAGTCACAACATCTAAAAAAAATAATAATTAACAAATAAAAACTTTAATCAAATTCGTGGGTTTTTTTTCTGGGGACAACTGAAATTCCTAAATTCATTTTTCTTATACCATATAAAGAATTGCTTTGTTAATTTTAGTAGAAAGTTCCACGATGTAAGGAGTTGATCCTTACGTCGCGGGTTCGAATCCCACTGCGGGACGTGGAGACCGGTCCTTCGGATGAGACCGTATAAACAGAGGTCCCGTGTCGCAGTGGGTCCTGGGATGTAAAAGATCCCTCACTGCTCAATGGTCCTGAGTACCGAGTATAGGACTGAATTTGCAGCCCTCCACAGGCAAGTGGTGTCTTCTCCATTTGAGTGAAAAATTCTCGAGAGGGACGTTAAACAAAAAACAAACATACTAGAATGTTCCATGATCTTGATTATTGTTTTAAAGACAAACATATGAATTATATATGTTTTTATTACCTTCTCTAATGAAAATCACTTCTTTTTTTGTATCATAAACAATTTAAACCGGGTTTTTCGTGGAGAAAATCCGGTTATCGAATTGGAGGTAATGGGGAGGGGGGATTGACGGGCCACTGCCAAAAATGTACATTAATTGTCCGGATAACTCCTACTATAATTTTCAAGATGGGAACTTTCTAATTTTGCAGATCAGTTGTACACATATCAGAAATATGCATGTTACTTGGATTTTGGTTTTTTTTTTAATTATTATTTTGTATGAAAAAAAAAAAACCAGATGTTGAACTTTGGGGGGGGGGGGGACAAAATATTGCATTTAGGGTGCATCATTTGTCCTCCTACAGTTTTCAATAGAGGAACTGTTTTTTTATATTGCAGATCAACTGTACATTTATCAGAAATGTGCTCATCTCTGATATATGTACAATTGATTGTATAATTACATAGGTTTTGACTTTTGATTATTTATTATATGAAATATGAGGATAATGCACAGTGATCAAGCTCAAAAGTCCATGGAAACAACACAGATTTGGAGCAGAGCAAACACGGGCCTCTAAAAACATCAGACGTGGGTTCAGGTGCCACGGAGGAGTACACATCCCCTGTTGATCGCTAATACCCGCCATATGCTCCCTGTTATGATCGGACAAACGCAAAAATCCGTAGACAATTCAGCGTGAAAAAAATGACCTAACAATGAAAAACGTCAGTCAACATTCGACTTAATGATATATTGTATTTGCTGACAAAGTCATTTATCGACCATAGAATTTGCAAAATGTTGACTTTAAACGAGATTGTTGATATTCTTGTTTCATCAACTTACTTGTCAATAGCTTGCCTCCTTTTGGAAATTGTTCTTACGTAGAGCATGCTCCTGCGTATCGAATCAACGGGAGACATAAATTCCATATGCAGGCGATAATGGTATACTTATTGCTACATAAATAAGGGAAGTTGACGATAGAAAAGTTGATGTCATCACGTTTATCAAAATGTTTTATTGTTAGCTTACCATTAACGTATTTTTCTATTGAAATATCCAAAAATTAAAGTCAGACTCTATGGTATCTTTTTTCGAATTCAAAGGGATATATCGAATGAACGTAGGAATGGAAATGATTATTTTTAATTGCTAAAAAGTCGCTATATCGAAATGTTGAAATGAAGGTCGCATCAAGACTTTTCATGTAGAAGTTTTTGAAGTTGTTTAATAAATTCTGCTCCATATGAATAGAAGAAAATAGGTCTGCTTATAACGAGGTGCAATTAGTACTAATGGGAATTCCTACAGATAGTTGAGAAAAATACCAGGTTTTTTCCCAAAATATTGCATATAGGGTACATTATTTGTCCGGATAACTCCTCCTACAGTATTTTTTAGACGGGAACATTTTTATTTTGCAGTTCAATTGTACATATATCAGAGTTTTTCATGGCACTTGGATTTTGATATTTGATCATTTATGGGGAAAATGCCATTTGTTGAACTAAGTTATTTCTGTGCAAAATATGCTAATAGGATACATTGATTTTGTTGGAATGTCACCTCCTACACTTTTCAGAATAGAAAGTTTTTATAATTCATATAATAATGTGAGAAATACCAGTACTGTTCACACAAAAGAAAATCCCATTTCCTGTCACACTGACATGTAAGGGCATTATAACATGCAATTAACATGCAATTAAATATATATTTAAAAGGATATTATTAACTTGCCAGCTCATGAAAATAGATCTAAAGGATTTCACTATAGCTATAGAAAACCGTCATTTTCGATATCTTCTCTTTTAATCATAGCCAACCTCAAGGTTGTATTAAAGTAGATCCACATGCAGTTAAGTAATTTCTTACAAAGCAGTTGTGTAAGAATCTTCAAAAAGAATTGTAAGAATCATAGGTTGTAATAATATCTTTTCAATCATTGGTTCAATTTCTGGTGAATAAAGTTAATCACATATACCTTTTTAAAAATGTTTTGGGGTTCGGTGGGATGGTGTTCGCTGGAGAAGGACAGACAGTAGCTATAGTCTGTTGATTAGCGAAGTGGATGCCTTACGGTTGCTTTGCCGGAATACATGGTCTTGTTTCCGCTACTTGATCATTATTAAGTTCTGTAACAAGGCCTTCGACCGTTACATTGTTAAGAAATACAAGGAAAATCGAATCTCAAATTTACAGTTGTATTAGATGTAAGGTAGGCTCTGCGTTGACTTCTTGTCTCAGACTGTGATTACTGGTTCGGCCACTCTCTCGTCATTGTGGACTTCATGGTCTTGTGATGACTACCGTTCCCCTTTCTCCATATGCTAGTGTTGGAGAGATTAGGTTATGGTTGTTTCTCTGCTTGCGGGACTTCTAGAAAGTCTGCCTAATGTAGTGGACTACTTTTATTTCGTAGGGTGTGTTGGGTTAAGACAACCTTCAATTTCGAGTTTTTGAGTTGTAAGTTTGTCGATTCGTTTGAGTTCCCATCATTCCCCTAAGTAATACTTATAAAACATATATCCTTTAATAAAGAGTCTAAGAAGACCCCGATTTTTGGTAAGATGATCGCGTAATAAAACGTGTTGCGCGTCACAAAATCAGTGCGTTGGACATTATTTTGGGACCTAGGGTATGTTTGACGTATCTGAGGTGGATGTTAAATGCAGAAATCCGCCATCGTCTTTAGATCACCTACAAAGCTCTGTTTCATTAACTTTTCTGGTCTGTACTTACTTTTCCATCTTTGGGAAAAAAACCCTGCTGAAAATCGTTCTTTTCCCTAGAACTTCCCGCAAGTAGTTTCCATATCCACGATTGCAGATCATTTTGCACTGGTAAAGATTAAAACCGTACGTAATGGTGTTTGCAATTTATTTTACGTGAAAACTGCATGATATAAAGAGGCGGAAGCTTGCAAATTCCAAATATACTTTGAAAGATTGTGTTTCGATTTGGAACTTTTTCTGTTTGCCGAATATTGCCATTAATTTCTTTTTTTTACTTTTCCTTCAATCTAGCCTTAATGTCATTAGCCGTCAAAATTTGGAGTACTCTATAAGTAGACATGTCATTCTGATTTTTCTCGTTAATAATGAAAAAAATTAAAAACTTATTCTTCCGAGCTTTCTTAAAAATAGTATAGAGTATTTTAGTTAGGGTTTAGCTGTGTTTTCTGGTAGAGTTTTCCTAGACTAAAATTTCTGTCGGTTTTCTTTTAATTGAAATATATGTAAATCAAAATAGATGTAAAACAGATTTTGGAAAAAAAAAAAAACAAGCTAATTCAGGGAATTTGTGTCCCCCGCTTGAAGAAGAAAAAGAGGAGGGAAGAATTTAAAAATATATATATATACAGATTGAGGGGGAAAAATGTCAACCTTCACCTTTCAGTTTTTGGCTTTAAGTCAGTAGGGGTCCTTTTTAAGTTAAAGAAATTCATGATCTTAAGTTTCATCGCAAAAGCATACAGAGAACTAAAGTTATCACCTGAAAACTGTATTATGTATGCGATATACATAAATTTCTGACCTTGGACTTTGACCTTTTAACCTCAGAATCAAAGAATTTTTCTTTAGGTCATATTGACTAAGCGTATAAAATTGAATTGCAAAACCTCAAAGAGAACTAGAACTAGAGTTATCAGCAGGAAACCATTTTATACAAGATATGAATTTTTTACCTTGACGTTTTGACGTAAAAATCAAGAGGTTTTCTTTATGACATTTGGAGTTATGGTATATAATTTCAAAAAGGCTAAGAAGAACTAAAGTTATTGTATGGAATTTTTTTTTTTTTTTTTGCATCGTATGAATTTCTGATCTTAACCTTTGACCTTTCGACCTTAAAAAAATCAGTAGAGGTCCTTGCTAAGACACTTGGAGTTATGATATATAACTTCATTGAAAAGGCTCCATGAAAATCAAAACTGTCAACTTAAAACCATTTTTTTTCAACATGTATATTAATTTTTGGCCTTGGTCTTTAAACTTTAGACCTCAAAATCCATACGTATCTTCCTTAGGCCATAGGTACAAGTAGCTGTGATACAACATTTCATTGCAAAATTTCAGACTTTTTAAGATATCGCCCGGAAACGAAAGTGAATTTCCTTGACCTTTGACCTTAAATTCAATAGTAGTCTTTCAAGGCCATAGGAAGTTGTGATCTTAAATTTCATAGAAAAAGTTCAAAGAACACCAAGTTACCCTTAAACATTTTGTTGTCGTTGCTTTTTTTTTTTTTTTTTTTTTTTTTTTTTTTTTTTTTTTTTTTGCAATGTATGAATTTCATATCTTTGACCTCTAAATCAATGGTGGTCTTTTTAGGCCATAGGGAGTTATGATATTGAGTTTCATTGAAAAGGCTCAAAGAAAACTCAAGTTATCATCTGGAAACTTTTTTTGCAATATATGAATTTATGATCTTAACCTTTTAACGTTCGACCTCAAAATTGATAAGTGTCTCCTTTATGCATTAAGTAGTTGTTATATAAAATTTCATTGCAAAATATCAAATGATTTTAAAGATATCGTCCCGAAACGAAAGTGTTACACACAGACAAAATGTATGAATTTCTGACCATGAACTTTGACCTTAAAATAGTTGTCCTTTTAGTCCATAGGGAGCTGAAATATAAAATTTCATTGCAAAAGTTCAAAGGTTTATCCGGTTATCATATAAGTCAATGCCTTTTGTCTTTGGACAGTCTATTCAATCCCAAATTGAAAGTACAAAACTGGTTTCTTAAACATTGATTCCCGAGCAAAGCTGAACACAGCTGAATTGAGTCAACCTGAAATCTTCCAGAAATGTGTGATCCTTTTCAGAAAAACAAAATACTAATAACTCACAGAGTATATATTTTATTATAAAGGGTTCTTTTTTCATTAAACATGTTCAAGGACAATGACAAAAAAGCAATCACTGCCAAAGAAATTACAAGTTGGGGTAAAAGAAGGGGGAGGGGATGGTCTCAATACAAACTAAACATACAAGTAACCTGAATTTTTAAAAAATCATGAGATTGCAAATATTTAAACTAGTACTGCAAAATACAATACATGAAAATCACTTGATTTTATCAAATTGCTAAACAATAAATATCACATTACAATAACAAAAATTTTCATGTGACCATCAAGGAACACCTAATAATAATTTATAAAGAAGAAAAAAACCAGATTTATACTTTGACCTTTTATTAATGCTGAGAGGTGTCTATAAATACAATGCCAAGCAAGCTACATCTATGTGATACATTGAGCATTTACTAAAATTAAGCTACAAATGTGCAACATGCTGGCTTTAACTACAGAGTCTGCATACAAAATTGTTACTTTTTTCATGTTTATAAATGTCTTTCTAAAATATTTCATAAATTAGTTAATCATTACATATTTATCAAATTTCTTTTTTAATATAAATATCTTAAGATCATCTTCGTGGAAATTGGAAGAAAGGAAAGTTTAATGAGCACATGTACTCTGTTCACCTGCCTATTAAAATGTAACTTAGAACATTCTTACATTTGATGTAAATGATTACATGTATATGATAAACAATAGTCAAACATTCATATACATTCCTGATGCCATGTGTATATACATGCAAAATAATATCATCAATTATATACAAATTCAGGTCTTGTTTAAAATTCACATAAATTTTATTCCAAACTTATTGAAATTAAACATACATGTATAATGTTTATAACACTTAAATATCCATCTTGTTAGCTTCACGTGCCATTAACATGTTTTCTACATCACAGTCTAAATAGAGCAACACAAATCATAATATTGCAATAAACATTTTCATACCAAGCACTTCTTTATAATATGACTTCCTGGTTCCTCCTTCATTAGTATTCAAAGAGCTTTCAACAATACGTGTATCACTTTTGGCAAATCTGGTGTGTCAGAGTTTTACATGGACTAAAATTTTATAAAATGATGGATTATTTTTCCTTTTGAAACACTGTACATAAAGTCCTCTGAAAGATTATTCTGAACTCACTGTAAACCTATCATAAAATTAACTTTACATTCAAAGGGGAATAAATCTAACTTGATTTACATTCAACTTCAAAACTATACACATCTTATTTCAAAAAAAAAAAAAAAAAAGAAAAAAAAGATGCTTGGTGTGTGAAAAATATGCAGTAATGCACCTGAAACCATAAGTACTTGTTAAAAATGACTGAAACATTCATAAACTAAATTGTGATATATAAGGACAGCAGTAAATGATTTTATATAGAGGGGGAAAAAACTCTTTTAGTTACTACATTATTCAGAAACTCCAATCTGAAAACTTCTTCAAAAGTCAACTGGCTGGCTACCAATTCTCAGTGAGGACTATACTACATGAAAGAATCAGCATTTTTTTCAAGATTATTTTTCGGTAGCATAAACAAGTGGAGACAATTCTTCATTGTAAGCTTAGATCATTTTTCTCACAATATTACCTTGTATATGAAGTCAAACCTACAATCTTAGACCTACTAACCCCTGAAGAACATAGTACAATGTACTTCCATTTCATCTATATTTTGTTTGAGAGAATAAATATACCACACTTCTTTACACAGGTTTATTCTGAATTCATATAATGCAAATAAAGGAGTTGCTGTCTGATTTAAGCAACTGGGGGAAAAAATGTTATAAAAGTGTCTTTAAAAAGGTACTGTTTCATTGAAATATTTGAAAAAAGAATTCCAAGTTACAATTTTCATACTATTGTGCATACACAACTCATGGGCTTATCGAAAGCTTGCAAAATAAATCAACCTTTTTTTAAAAAAAAAAAAAAAAAAAAAAAAAAAAAAAAAAAAAAAAAAAACTGGTTTGATTTTCATATTTGTTAATTTTTTCCAATCTCATTGCAGAAAGGTAAAAGTTTCTGAGAACTGGTTACCATCCAGGTACAGAATTATCCAGATCATGTAAAATGTCTCCTGAAGTCCTTTTTTTTTCAACACTGAAATTTGTATATGTAATACATTTATTTGGTAACTATTTGAAATACTAAAATCTAGGTTTTCATTCATTATGGCACTAGTGCTTCTCCATAGATGTAAACATATATTATCTTCCTATTTCATGGCTACACTCTTCACTTCTTTTAATCATGACTACATGTATAGTTATGGTTCTATTTCCATTCCCAAAGCTACAAAATTTAAATTGTATAAATCTTTACATATATCAATGTAACATAATATATTAATATATCAAGAGCTTCCATAAAACATTAATTTGTTTCCCTAATACAGGGAATTTAACTTCCTTAAATTCTGATAGAAAAAAAACCCCTGCTGATCACTACACATGTATGGAAAGTTAACAGTTCTCACATTATTTTCACAGGAAGAAGATTATATATGGCACTTTACCAAGTCTATGCTGATTTATTCTACTTTACACTTATTTTGGCTATTTCTTCCAATTTGGCCAGATAAAAAGTTAGAGATAATGATTTGTCATGTGTAATACATGCATGATGGTGTGTGGTGATGGGCATCTCTTAACAAGGAACATTTATTTTTGGACAAGTGTTGATAATAAGAATGAAAAAACTGTCAAATCCTTCAAGTTAAAATGATCAACATCTGCAAGTGGATATTTTGAGGTGGTGGGATGTTATGAAACTGACATTTGGAATATTTTTTTTTAATTGCACTATAAGCATGCAATGAATTACACACGAATATGAGAGATTTTGATCATCAACATATTTTGAGTTGTAAAAATAAGATATAAAATGTTACTTTTTTCCTTTCTTACTTTTTGCCTTCCAAGATTTTGTATACTTTATACAAGTATAGATATGGAAAGATTTCAGGTGTGGTTGTTTAAACCAATTTTTTTCACATTGTTGTCATGCCTCGACTAGGTAAACTGACAATATGTAAAAGTTTTATTTAATAAAAAATACTGGTGGATTTTTCCAAGTACCACTACTGAATTGATGAGTTGTTAGACTAGGGTACCCCAAACTACAGTTACCAAATTGCCTTAAGTTAACCAAGTTCTTGCATGGGTATTTACAACTGATGAAACCAAAGGTACGTCAATGACATGTACTGTATGTGCTGGGTATACTGTAATGTCACAATATACCATTCCAAGGATGTTTTATATGCTTTGCAGATATTTTCTTATACATAGAATCTTTTTTTTTTTCAAAACTGTATATAATGAAATGTCTTCCATATAAGTTTAAAGACATTATGAAACATATGATGACACTTTAAAAGAACACAAGGACTTGATTGTCCGACAAACTACTATGAATACAAAGAGGGTGAGAAAGAGTTTTTTGGTTCTCAATGCATATTCTTCACTGATTGGTGGATATTTAATGTAGTTATGGTTACATATGCATGAAGGCAGCTGATTGGCTCTTCATCTGTAGGAGTAACAAAAAGCACTTATTCAGGTAACATGAAAAAGCCAGGCAGGATCATATATGGTTTGATTCTTGGTTTTCATTGGTCATCTATCATCCACCTGAAAAGTGAAATAAGCAATTGTTAGTTCATTAAACAGCAAGACTGACAGACATTTATAACAAGATTTCTGAGGAACTACATTATAAACTTAAAGTTATAGTTTGATTATAAATGCCACAAATATCACATCCAGGGATTCTGAGATCATAGCTAGGGCAGGAAAAACTTGTTCAGATAATTGAGCAAGAACTTACCAGGAAGTCAAATCATTTAAAATATCATAGTTCTTAGATTGTTATAAACTTATCACTGATAAACATAAAATAAAAGAAATTAAACATTGTTACATGTACTTCCGAAGGTCTTTTACTATATCCATCTCATAATGTTATACTCTTTTGTTTATTTAAGACAAAATGTTGGTAATAATACAAATGCTGAATGTCAGCATGTATACACATGTATATGCATGTATCTACATAATGTTGTCAAACACAGTGATCACAATTATCTATGTAGTACTTGTATAACCACACAAATCAATAATAACAAGCCCCCTAATCATAATGTATATTGTTGTGTCCACCCACAAACACTAAAAAACTGTTTCTCATCAATCAAATCAATATTTAAACATGTCCGATATACAAGAAGGACAATGATAACAATTGATGGTTGTATGTTGTGAGAGGAAAAAACTTCTTGTCATGTCATTGTTGATACATCTACTGTATCCCCCTATATTCCACACATACAAATAATTCGCTAAAAATATGTCTTACAAATTGTCATTTAATGAAATAATGATATAAGATATTCTTGAGTTGATGCATTCATTTGATGCTATACATATTTTAGCTATTGGATTTATAAACAGGGAAGGACATCATTTTAAAAAAATTTCATCAGTATTTCAAACACTGTTTAAAAGTGATTTTCACATTTTCTTTCGAAAGGCATCAAAAGGTACAAGCACTTTTCTCTGATGGAGATAACCTCTTAATTGAACAAAACATCCATACAGTATATCCTCTAAAGTACACGTCAGAAATGTTTGTACATGTGGGAGATTCTTCTGTTTACATTGTTTAAACATGTAATCAGAGTATATATGTGGGAAACCTTACCATTGCAGGGTTTATACATATGCTTACTAGGATATATATATGCTGAGATTCTTATGTTTAGCTTATGATAAGCTTGGTAAACAGGGTATGTATATATACCCAAGGATTATGAGGTGTTGCCACTACCTAATCTGACATTCCACAGAATTTAATCCCCTATGACTACATTCATGTAAATCGGATAGCATTGAGAATCAATCCCTTCACAGCAGTTCTCTCTGTTACTGAATAAAACTAATACTTCTTTTGTCACTCATCAATGGCTACAGCTTATCCGTACACTGACATGGTATATTATTACATGCATGACACAAGAATTAAAATGTGATGAAAATGTGCACTTCAAATATCAGCACACACTGACATATATTGTATGCACAAATACTTAACATTTCAGTCAATATACATCATGCAGATATATATATATTATAAGTAATTTCCTATCAAATTCCAACTACATTCCATTACATATGTTTTAGTTATTGCTTTGCTTTTAAGGCATTGGCTCATACAGATGCTACCATTCTCCACATACAAAGTACAGACATGCATAATAGTCAACAGAACATGTACACATATTTGTTAAATTAATTATGAAACATTAAGGAATTCCTGTCCACATTTTCTCAATATCATAATGCCTAGATATGTACACTTTCCTTTAATGTACAGGATTTACATGCTTCAGCAATTGTTTTAAAATGTACATGCATGATAACTGAACAGAAGGTGAGAGTGTATATATTTTTAGTACAAAGTGCCCCTGTAAACATGGTAAATAAAGACTGTCCACTTAAATAGTCTAGCTTATGTACAAAGACATCCTGATCATTTTTAGTTCAAAACATTGTAAATCCTTATCATTAAAAATATTAGCTAAATGAAAATATTTACTTTGAATTTAACAGAGGATTCATTCACAAGGCAATGATTACAACTACTTGAAACACACATACAGATCATAAGGACCCTAAAAGTTATCTATGACAAATTTCAAATGACAATATACAATGCATAAAATCCTATAGTATTATACATAATATACATCGGCAGATTGTACATTGGTGAGTTAGTGTGTTAATATTGTTGATATTGACCTTTTATCATGTTTATTAGTCAGATCTGTTATGAATAATAAAACTGCATGTATCCTCATTTGACTCCTTTTCAGTACAGTGTACAATGTCCTGAATTTCTTGTTCAATGTCCTCATTTTGATATCCCATAACAATATTAAGAGAGTGAAGACATTTACTGTGTGAAGTATACTGTACTCTGACAGTCTCAGCAATTAAAAATTCAAATTACCCAAAGTCCAGCTGAAAATTTTAAATCTCCAGTTGAGTTGTGCGTGTTCAACTTAGTCACAAATGTGTGATTATATATATTCTATAATGACCATCCATCAATTGATCAAATGTGGTAAATTAATAGTTAAAAAGCAACATCTTCCTTCCTTGACTATGAAATATTTATAGACTAACTTCATAACATATTTAACTTCGAAACAGGAAAATGGCAAAAGAGCTCTTAGTTTAATTGTGTACACACAAAGATGTTCATTTTAACTTGCATATGAAACTTAACAGGACAAACAGTGTAGGCATAAATTATGAATCTCTATAATTGTCTGAGAGCTCTTAGTATCTGCTCTCTACCTAAAAACTTCAAACCCAAGACAAGTACACTGGGGGTGTTTAAGACTTCTAAAAAAACGTAACAAGTACGTGATATATATATGATATGCATAACATAACACATGCAAGACAGGAAGCATAAATCTGCTAATAAACATCACTGACATCACATAATCCAGGCTTAATCTACTTTGATTCAATGGAAATCTATGCAGAATCCCTAATTACCTTTTTCACAAAACCACACAACGACAGCATTTTGCCTTTTCCTTCACTGGACTAGTGTTCATTTCTCGGACAATTTCTATAAAGATTTCATTCACATTTTGAGTAATTTTAGCTGACGTTTCCAGAAATGGGCATCCCCACATTTGTCCTAGAGTCTCCCCCTCTGAACGTGGTACTTCACGTTGATGCTCCAGATCAGCTTTGTTTCCAACTAATATCATGGGTATATTTTCTATTCCTTTGACACGAATTATTTGTTCTTTCATAGTTTTTATGTCTTGGAACGTTTGAAGACTTGTTATACTGTAAACAATGACAAAGCCTTGTCCATTTTTAATGTACAGATCTCTCATAGACGCGAACTGTTCGGTACCTGCAGTGTCTAAAATTTCTAACACAGACGGAGCAGAATCGACCTCTATCTCCTTTCTGTAAAAATCTTCGATCGTTGGGTCATATTTTTCCATGAAAGTTCCCGATACAAACTTCACTGTTAGAGCACTCTTACCCACACCACCACTTCCAAGAACTACAACTTTATACTCTCGCATGATGATTTTGATTTGGTGTACTCTGAGAAACTGGAGTCGCTAGTCGACAAATAATTTGACGATCAAAAAGTATTTTTTGAATGACTCATCGCAATAACTCCTTCATATTGTAAAAACTGGTCTTTTAGATCACATATATATTTCCTCTGAACTCTTTTTCCTGATATCACAGATGTAATAAAACAAAGAAATTAACTTTACATGTAAGGGATTGGGATAGGCCTCTTTTCACCTTCTCGCCATTTTGGGTGGGCGATAGTGCTTACATACCTTCGAAACTGAAAAGTTCTATCCAAGGGCGAATAACTCTCCAAATATGTTTAATACTTTTTTCCTTCTTGTAAACATGGTAAATTGATAAACTAAAAAGAAGGAAGATATTGTTTCGTTTGATTTATTTTTCCTCCGAAACAGGGGAAGATCCAGGAATTTTAGCGGATGAGGAGGGGGGGGGGGGGGTTGGTTCCAGAAGCAGGGGTCTGGATGATTTTAAGAGTAAAATTTAACCTTATTATTAGCCATAGTTACATCGCCCCATACCAACAAATACACGTTTTAGTATCAATAATTAATTTGTGTAAAATTTCTCACGGATTTTTTTCCTAATCAAACTTAATTGCTCATCATTGAGCTGTGATTTGAGGCCATCTTCTTGTATTTCCTAAATCTGAGCCATACTGTGACCCCCCCCCTCCCCCCCCACCACCACCACCACCTTTCATCGCGCGTGATGACGCCTTTCGTCTCAATAAAAATGTCTTTTACGGTTTTTGTAAATGTGATAATCAATAAATTTGGAGATATTTTGAGGAATTATATTAATGTATGAGCTAAAAAATAAGTGCATGATTTCAGAGTTATAATGACTTTCCTGTGCAAATGAGGAAGACAAAAAATGAGTGACGTGAATTATTTTCAGTATCTTTGAATTTCATAAAATAATGTGAAACTGTTGTATAAAAAAGTTGAATGATGATTATCATTTTAGTCGGACATTTGATATTTATTTCCATCATAATTATATGATATGTATCTTATTAATGTTGTAAAAAAATCATTCAAAGTATATAAACCGCTTTCTGATATACATATTTACAACTACAGCTGCAGAACTCGACAGAAAAATAAAATTGGTTAGCAGATCTTAAAGCTAAACATGCAAATTGAAAATGTGCGCTACTTTTGGATTTATTTTCCTCAAGCAGCCTATGTCATGGTATTTTATATAAAAAATTCACACATTTCACTACTGATGTTGTCACTTTCTTTTCCTAAGAAATTCAGAAAAAATGCATTAAATTCTTGCAGACCCATGATTTTTAACTGTTAAAACAAAATCGATCTTCTTCACTTTCCGAGGTTCGTGAAGGCGTTTAAAAGAATTTCTGATCTGAGAAGGTAAAGTGTCATCTTTAGTAGGGAAAGGACTTAGAATTTTTGGTATCAAGAAACCGATGGCAGGACTGTATCGTGAAAATAGACGATTAAGAAAATCATATCTCCTGAATATTGATGCTTATAGGTGTAGTTTTATTGATCACAAAGGTTCACAGGTGCAGAACCGTGATTTTTTTTTCCGGGGGGGGGGGGGGGATCCATCCCAGTAAAAAAAATCCAACCCAGAAATTTCTTGATAAGCAAAAAGAAAAAAAAAAAGAAAAAACAACCGTTACCTCCTTTCGCAAGAAATTTCTTGCTATTTCTTAAAAAGGTGTCCACGTTTTCTAGAGGGTCCAAAATCAGTTTTTATTTCCTTCAATGTATACATATACTAACTCTGCAAATTCCGGGGGGTGGGTGGGGGTCCTGATCTCCCTCTAGATCCGCGCATGGTTCAAATTACGTGCAAAATCATTCCACATGCGCGGATCTAAGAGGAGGGGTCTGGGGTCCGGAACCCCCCCCCCCCCCAGAATTTGCAGTAAAATACTGAAGCAAATAGAAAATGACTTTGGACCCCCCTAGAAAACGTGGACCCCACCATCACCACCACGGGATAGTTGTTTTTCACGTTTGGAAAATAGATTTTACGTTTGTTTTTTGTTTTTTTGTTGTTGTTTTTTTTTTTAGTGGGATGGACCCATCCCCCCCTGGAAAAAAAAAATCCGGGATCCGCTCCTGTTCCACAGCACTTTTTTTTTTTTACAGCAAAACTACACATCACAATGCTTTAATATTTGTGTGATAGACAAATTAGTGTCTGTGTGGTTTTTTTTTTTTTTTTTTTTTTTTTTTTTTTTTTTTTTTTTTTTTTTTTTTGTTTGTTTCAATGTTTGATTGATGATTGTTTGGCCAAAAGACCATTGATAACTAATAGTGTGCACTAAGTAGTAAGTTTACAGAAATTTAGATCACTTTATATTCATCATATAGTGGTGAATGAGTGGTGTACGTGTAGTGGATAGATCACCACTCGAAACGTAAGTTTACTCAATGTGTGTGTGTGTGTGCAGACGAGCCGTCGGAGATTTTCGGAGACAACCGAGAACGAGAACTTTGTGAACTCTTCTGTGTGGAGGTGAGATTCTCTGTCACCGAGATTTCCGGTCTGTCGGTGCGAGGACTGTGTAACTGTCTGGGCGCAGATTGTTTTATAGATCAGAATGGTTGTAGAATGTGTGCACTTGGAGGCTGATGTCTATATGGTTTGTTTAACACATGCATTATCAACGGAAAGAGAAGAAGTAATGGGATTACTCATAGGGGAGGTAATATTACTAAATGGCGCAGTGACCCAGTTTCTCTCTCAGCTGATCAGCTGGAAGCCGGTCATGCGTGGAAAATATATACATTAATTAAGCAGAAAAGCGTCTAAATACGTACAACTTCAGCAAAATATTGTGCATATATTTTTTAAACATATGTAATTTAATAAATAAAACATTACCTTTCAACAAGTTCGACAGGTATCATGTTAAAACATGAAGTTGATATAGGGAAAAAAGTTATGTTTCATGTTATTGTTAAGAAAGTTTTTTTCTGCAATGTGTTTTATTTCTTTTAGGTTGATGAGAATCGTACCCTTCACATATACTCTGTGATCATGTTAAGAAGATCTGACAAGCAACCAGACAGAGTAGAAATCTCCCCTGAGCAACTCTCAGATGCCTCAAGCAAAGCAGAGGTAATTCTACAGCCAATTCTTATCCTTCAGAAAAAGACAGGTCATTCTTTGGTCAAAAGAGGGTCATGAGCAGGGTGATAACTTCTTGTGTTTTTTTCCTGAGAATTTTTATGAGAAAAAGATATATACATTAATTTTATATAATGGGACAGTAATCTACATGAAGATGCAGGTGAATCTGATACATCTTGCAACAACTTGCAACCAGCAGTTATTTGCTGAAAGCTATTTCACCCTATTAAGTATAAAGGTATTTAAGGTATTTAAATTTATGCTCTTGTAGGTGCATTACTTGTATAGTTAGTCAGCAAGTCAGCATAAATCTGCATGCATATGAAAAAAAAAAATATAACAAAAAGGAATTTTAACAAATACTGTATTCATCCAAGGAAACACTTGGGATTTGAAATATAAAAAAGGCAGCAGATCCATCTTTTATAACTCAGTTTCCTGGGGGTGTAAATTTAGAACACATTGAACACTTGCCATGTTTAATTTGATTTAGAAATGAAAATCTACAGTTAGATTTGTATTGTATTAAAAAAAAAAAGATACAGTGATATATCAATCATGTGTTTAAGCAATACGTGTATCATATCATCATTCCAGATTCGTGATACAGAAAGTAGTTTCTATAACTTAATAATACCTTGAAAAACAAAATGGCATCCAAAAGCATGGTGGCTAAAGAAACTTTAGAAATTCATCTTGAGATAAAGACATATTGAAATTAGAAACTCATTTATTTCCACAGCTACCATCAGGTTATCAAAGTTTAACAATATTAAAGTGTTTTTTTAATCATGTATGCTATGTTTTTTTTCATTCTGTAAAATGATTTTTTTCTTTATTACATTGTACGTAGAATTGTATTGTGAAACTACTGAAACATACTTATATTGTGTGTCAGTATCTAGATATGTATTGTATTGCAAAGTCGTCCATGTTGCGTTATTGTTGACAGAGACTAGCCCAGCAGTACAGCAAGCCTTTGAGAGTTTTAGGGTGGTACCATTCTCATCCCCACATCACTGTCTGGCCGTCACATGTTGGTAAGTACACAGCATATCATAAAAAATGAAAATCCAGAGATGCTGTACTCATCTGTAATAAATCAAAGTAAGGCAAGAAAATAAAAAATGCCATTTAACCCATATATCAGACATTAACTAATAAAACAAATTTAAACATTTCACCGATCTCTGTGGTTAAATAATTTTTTTTCACTTGCACATTGTTTCTGATACCACTACCATTTTCTGTCCTTTGATTCTTCTATTTTTACACATCTATACCAAATGTATACTTGTAGATGTGAGAACTCAGGCCATGTATCAGATGATGGATGAAGGTTTTATTGGACTAATATTTTCTGTCTTCAATGAAGACAAATCTACTAAGGTTAGTTATACAGGAAAAATGAGCCTCTGCTAAAAGAGTAATAGTTACAGTCAAACCACAATACTTATATTTGCTGTGTTTTTCTAGTAACCCAAGTGAAATTGATTTGAATGCCATTTTTGTGTATACTAACGTGTAGAAATATGCATGGAGGAACTGGCGCTAAAGTGACGTCACAATGAGGCTAGAGAGTAGAGAGATGTTAATAAAAATATATCGATACAGGGCAGTGAGAAATTCAAAAATTGAGTATATTTTTGGTGCTTTTAAACATGTAAAATGTAAATATAAGGATTGTTTTTAAGTTTAGTGTGAATTTTGGTGTGTAAATCACACAGACTTGCACTTAGGCATATTTTTCATGAAATATGCCTACGTGACAAGTCTGTGTGATTTACACACCAATAACTCACACAAAACTTTAAAAAAATCCTTAATTATCTCAAACTTGATGGTACCTAGAAAAATAACTTTGAGATATCCAAGGGTTTCAGATATTGAGGTTAAAATATGTTGATAACAAGTTATTGGGACTTCCAACTCACTTCAACTCACCTATGTTATTCAAGATATCACCTTAAGATCAGTTTTCAAAATACAAAAGGTCAACTGTATATCATCTTTAACAATGATTTTTCTCAGATTTTGCCCTGGTAAGTTCAAAGCCATCCATAGTATAGTATGTTATGTGCTCTTTGATCTGTTTCTGTTTCCCCAAGACCCCAACACATTCATATTCCACATCAGCAAGAGTTTTTATCAGCCAGTGAGAGTGGTCAGTAGAGTGCTCTCTATATTACTGATCACCTGCTATATATCGAGCATATCAGAGAGGCAGGGCCAGTCTAGACTTCTAAATCTTTTGTGACTTGGAGGATATTCACATTATTTGCATATACATTTATAAAGTTTTCATGAATGAAAGATCATTTGCATATACATTTGATTATGATATTTATATATCAATATTTACATTTGCAAATGTTTTTCCTTATATAACATTAATTGAACAAGGAGTATTTAATTTTGTGTATAAACAGGTTCGTCATGACCATAAATTCATCATTTAGTGATAAATGATGGATGTAATTTCATAGTTCGACGTGTTCAACACATTTAATTTGTACTATTGAGGTTTGAAAAAAATAAATCATTTAACTCATGACTTTAAAAATAGTACCCAAATATTTGTTAAAAATCAGTCACAACTGTAAATATAAGAAATAAGGTAATTTACCTAACAAATAAGGTAACTTTATGGCCCTTCTAGTTTTATGGGATTTGATCACATGACCAACCCATATTTACATCCCAATATTATTTTTAATTAACTTGTGTTTAAAGAATAAACAAATGATGGCAAGCCAAAAATGTTATAAGGTCTACTTGACAAACAAATTGACTCAAAAAAAAAGTTATACAAGTAGATGATGTATATTGCGTTTGTTGTCCATGAGTGGAGATGAAAGATGAAAAAATGAGTTATGAAAAGATTTAATATCAAAGCAGGTCCAAAAATCATCCAATAAGTAATATATGATTGCATTATAATTATAATGGTGAGGTACTCCTGGATTATTTCAGTGATGTTATTTTTTCACAGAGTTACAGACATCAGCTGACATGTTTCCAGTCCGTAAATCAGGCCAGGGAAGGCTATCCTCCACAGTAAGATAAATTTCAATCTCCAGTTTAACTTCTAGTTTCATTGCAATGTAGCATTGAAAACAAGCCCTTCAAATATTTTGATTGAAAAAAAGATCACAACTGGTAGGGAGAAAAAGAGGGGGGGGGCAATTTATGTTTATAATGATTTAATCTTTTTTAAAAATATTTTTGGATATAATTTTTAAAAAGTATACTGTTGTTTGAATTACTTCCCTTGCTTTGCTTTCCTAGAAGTGGACAAAATTGGAGGGGGGGGGGGGGGGGGGGGATGTAACTTGTATTTGCCCACTTGAGGGTTTTGTGTTCAAAGTTTGTTCATTGTCTCGTTTCATCTCTTGTGTTCAGATGTTCTGATTGAAAAGTGAATTCTAATGGTCCCTTGATTCAGATGTTCTGATTGAAAAGTGAATTCTTATGGTCTCTTGATCCAGATGTTCTGATTGAAAAGTGAATTCTTATGGTCTCTTGATCGAGATGTTCTGATTGAAAAGTGAATTCTTATGGTCCCTTGATCCAGATGTTCTGATTGAAAATTGAATTCTTATGGTCTCTTGATATGAGAGGGAAGAGGTAGAGCCATTTGGCAAAATTATGAAGACTTGTGTGTAGCATATGTCCATATTTCTTCTAAGGCCAAACAAAAAAATATGTGTGGTTCCGATTACACTTCTAAAAAAATTAGGGTAGGTAGGTAGGGATTTTTTTTTTTTTTTTTTTTTTTTACAAAACGATTTTTATAATTTTTCTAAATAATACCTATCACTGCTTTTTAAGTGGCATTTAGATGTGGCGTGATAATATACTAGTCAACATTGGTAGGTGACACCTACATGCTAGCTTGCTTTGGATTTAACACTATTAAAACTTGCACTATATGTTGAAATGATGTTTTACAAGGAGGCCGCCATTGCTGAAACTAAAACTAATACTGGAGCCAATGATGGAAATCGGGGAAAATTCTGGAAAAATTATGAAAATTGCCGGAAAAAAAGGGGGTATAAAATAGGGACGGTCGGGTAACCAGAACCACACATATTTTTTTATTTGGCCTAATCATGGTCCACAAGGTTAGGATGAGGCACAGGAGAGGGTCAAAGATTGACTTTGGAATATATAGGAAAAATTGTCTTTTATGGAACAACAAATAAATGTATACAATTCATAAAATTATTGAAATTAATGTATAACCATTCTCAAATTATGTAAATTTAAGTTTGTGCAAATTATGGTTCCACTGTTAGAATGGCAACATATTAGCTTTTCTGAGGTTGAGCTCTACCGGTTAGATACCAGAAAGCTTGTGCATGAGTAAGGTGTTTGCTGTCTGTCTAGCTGTTTATCTCTCCATCATTCTTCACAGTGCTACTCCTCCTACAGTTTAGGTCCTATTTCAAAAAGACTAAGGAAACAAGTACGCTATACTAGGATACACAATTCTGTTTATCACTCAGTGATTGATTTAAATAAACAGTGTAACCATGGTAACTGAAAATAGAATTTTCTGTGATATTCTTTCAAAATGCAACTCCTCCTACAGTTTTAGTCCAAATTTCAATAAGACTTGGTACATAAGTAGAATATACAAAGATACATATTTTTCTTTATTGGTTTTCATTTCGATAAAAAGTGTTGCCATGATACAACTTGCCTGAAAATAGAAATATCTGTGAAATTCTTTAAAAACGCTACTCCTCCTGCATTTTTTGTCCATTTTCAATATGACTTGGTACACAAGTAGACTACCCTAAGTTTCATAATTCTGTATATTTGGTAATGATTTTTAAGAATGGAGGGCATTTGAAGAATGGAGGGCTTATTGCTTTACTGCCGTCTGTCGGTCAGTCTGTCTAGCTGTCTGTCTGTCTGTCTGTCGGTCCACCAACAGTTTCCGTTCATTTTCTTCTCAGAAAGTGGACTTACTGAAATGAAATTTGGTATACAGATTTATCATAAAAATATCTAGGTCAAGTTCTGTTTTGGGTACAATTGAGCAATTTTTGACAGAGTTATGCCCCATGGACTTTGAAAAATTCCAATTATTTGCAGTTTCCATTCATTTTCTTTGCAGAGGTTGCACATACTGGAATGAAATTTAGTATACAGATTTATCATAAGAATATCTTAAACAAGTTCTGTTTTGGGTATGATTGAGCAATTTTTGACAGAGTTACGCCCCTTGGACATAGGAAAATTCCAATTATTTGCAGTTTCCTTTCATTTTCTTTGCAGAGGTTGCACATACTGAAATGAAATTTGGTATAAAGATTAATCATAAAAATATCTAGATCAAGTTCTGTTTTGGGTACGATTTTGACAGAGTTATGCCCCTTGGACTTAGGAAAATTCCAATTATTTGCCGTTTCCGTTCATTTTCTTTGCAGAGGTTGCACATACTATTCGGTACACAAGTAGACTACTCTAAGATACAAAATTCTGTTTAATTGTTTTTGATTTTCAAAAATGGTGTTGCCATGGTTACTAAAAATAGAAATTTCTGTGAAATACTTTGAAAATGCTACTTTTCCTAAAGTTTTGTCTTAGTTTGGCAATATTTACCAGTAATATGATAATAATGGAATTCATTTAAAAGTTAAAATGTTACTTCTCCTATGTTTTTAGCTCTACTGGTCAGAGACCAGAAAAGCTCATGCGATAGTCAGTAAGGTGTCAGTCCATCTGTCTAGCAGTCCGTCCGTCTGTAAACAATTTTTCAAAAAGCTTCTCCTCCTACAGTTTTAGTCTGATTTCAATATAACTTGGCACACAACATCATTATACCAAGGAGCTAACAACTTTCCATTTGAGTTCATCTCAGATTGACTTTTTACATAAATATAAAATTCAATGAAACTTGTACTGGTAAATGATATGAAAGATTTGTGAATGAGAATCATTCTCACACAGTTGTTACATGTAGCATCCTGAATGGCCAATTCAGTAAGTTGCAGATTAACATTAAATCGAAATCAACACAACGGCATGCAAAACTGTCATTAGAGGATTATGGCATTACTGTTAACTTGATTCAATCATTACATAATATCCCAGGTGGTTGGCCTAATGTGTTGTAACGGTTGCACACAGTTTAGAAAGTGATGCATTGATTGACTAGATTTTCTGAGTCATAGCCTTCATGTTGTCTTGAAAGGGAGCTCCATTTTATGAACATGTAGGTACATCAAGATCAGCAAGGCAGTGAATTGTTTAAATGATATGATGATGATAACATCAATGTGTGTCCTGTAGACCAAATGTGTGGAAAGAACAAAAGCCTATGAATAAGTGTCCAGAGTCTTTGTATATTCACTTATCTGTTTCTCAGAAAGAGAAATATCACTCAGGTGGGTGTGTTGGCCCTCAGGCCTCTTGTTGTAACCTCTTTTAAGTAAATCACAGAAAATTTTTTTTCTCTATTTTTATTTAAAAGTTGCATCTAAAGTACAATTTCTTTTTGGAAAGAATTATATAAGATAAAAGCACATTTTTGCCCCCATAAAGCCAGAATTTGAAAGTCTCTTGAACTAATACACAGTTGTATTATAGTTTGGAAGTAGATTATCAACAATTCTTGTTTCTTCTTGATGTCATATCTAACATATGGCATCATGGCTGATGAAAATAGGTAGTTCTTTCAAGTATGCGGATATTCCTCTGGTTTAGAACATAATTATAGACTTCTTCATCAAAGTTTGATTTTGTTGGCAGATGTTAGTATTTACAGAATATAGTCCTTTGTTAATGACAAACAACCTTGAAATTTTAGGTATGCAAGAGTTGAAGTCCCCCTCCACATTGTCCCAAGCTCTGGGCTGGGAAAAGCTTGTTTGGAATCTCTCATAGAACTTCCCAAGATCCTTTGTCAGGAGGAGGAAGAAGAGTACAAAAAGGCTGAGGCCGACCAGGACTTAGATCTGATCACTAAACTCAAAAACTCCTCAGGTCAGTAAAATATATAGCAAACCAGGACCTAGATCTGATCACCAAACTCAAAAACTCCTCAGGTCAGTAAAATATACAGCAAACCAGGACCTAGATCTTATCATCAAACTCAAAAACTCCTCAGGTCAGTAAAATATACAGCAAACCAGGACCTAGATCTGATCACCAAACTCAAAAACTCCTCAGGTCAGTAAAATATACAGCAAACCAGGACCTAGATCTGATCACTAAACTCAAAAACTCCTCAGGTCAGTAAAATATACAGCAAACCAGGACCTAGATCTTATCATCAAACTCAAAAACTCCTCAGGTCAGTAAAATATACAGCAAACCAGGACCTAGATCTGATCACCAAACTCAAAACTCCTCATGTCAGTAAAATATACAGCAAACCAGGACCTAGATCTGATCACCAAACTCAAAACTCCTCATGTCAGTAAAATATACAGCAAACTAGGACCTACACATAGATCTAATCACTAAGCTCAAAAACTCCTCAGGTCAGTAAAATATATAGCAAACCAGGACCTAGATCTGATCACCAAACTCAAAAACTCTTCAGGTCATTAAGAAAATACAGCAGACCTGGACCCAGGTCTGATCACCAAACTCAAAAACTCCTCAGGTCAGTAAAATATACAGCAGACCAGGACCTAGATCTGATATTTATTCAACCCTTCCGACAGGGTAGCCCCTAGTTGGTCGAGATTAGCAGGGCTATACCGACGCCTTCAAACCCTAGCGTCCAGTTAGTCCCACACATTTTCGATTGGGAAAAAAAGATAGAATTTACCGATGCTAGTTGATTGTGTAAATGTGAATATGTACGAAAAAGTCTTGACAAACTCGGGACACATTTTCCTGTGGGTGAACATGCTGAATAATTAGGCTTACGACGCACATGTGCGCGAGTGAGAGTATCACGTAAAGTTAACGAACTCACGGAATAGATTTCTTTCAGTTTTAGAGTTAATGTAATGCTTATGATTTGTTACTGTATAAGTATCTGTTTCAGTGGTAATACCGTAGTGATTACATAGGTGGCAGGATGAAAAGCCACATCTTCATATGACGTTGTTACTCGCCAGCGTCACCATCATGGTTGGTTAAAAACCTTTCCTGTTTCTATCTGACAGGGAATAAAATGTTCCTTGGTGGAAAATTAATATCAAACTGCACAGCAACATGTTGTTGCTCTTTTCTTCACTTAGGCAATTCAAATACCAGAGTGAGACCCAGTGGAACTTCCGTTAGCCGTACCATGATTACGAGAAATTCATATCGACTGTAAATATCGAAAAACAATGTGTATACCTTCAGTGCATCAAGTAGTACTAAAAAATCTCTTAACAGCCCTAAAATCATCAATATGCACATGTTTTTGGCTTTTAACACTTTTCCTACGTGACGTCATACATTTCACGGTTGAGTAATTTTGAAAACCAATTTTAGTGCACAGTAACCAAAACAGACCTCTGGTCAATTTTCATAATTTTCGGCCACTCAGTCAAAAATATTGCGCGTATTATGTTACCCTGCGTTTCTTTTTCCTTTCGGTTTAGTCGCCCGCGTGGCGCAGTGGTAGAGCGTCTGCTCTAGGGTCTCGGAGTAAGGTGTTAATCCTTACGTCGCGGGTTCGAATCCCACTGTGGGAAGTGGAGACCGGTCCTTCGGATGAGACCGTATAAACCGAGGTCCCGTGTCTCAGTATATGCTGGCACAAAAAAGATCCCTCACTGCTCAATAGCCCTGAGTGCCGAGTAAATTTGCAGCTCTCCACCGGCAAGTGGTGGCGTCTCCATATGAGTGAAAAATTCTCGAGAGGGACGTTTAACAGCACACAAACAAATCCTTTCAGTATATATATTCTCATAGTTTTAGTTTTGTCTTTGGAGTTGTCTCTCTTTTGCCTCTAACGGTTAAAACTCAAAATTCTGACAATTTTTTTCCTTGTAGTTTTTACAAATTCACTGTGCCATATCATGGAAGTAATGCATGGACCATTAATTCAGTCTTTGGAAAGCCGTTTAGAACAGAACAACGCAAAGATCGCAGAGCTAGAAAAGAGAGAAGCGGAAATCCAGAGACTCCTTGACAGCAGCTAGTTATTTTACAATTGTTGTTTAAAAGTTATTTGTTATAAATGTGAGATTTATATGCCCGTGTTTCTTGTAAATAATAAAATGTATGTTATGATCATTTTATTACATTTGATTTAGATCTTTTGGTGGAGAAATTTCCACTGTATTTTACCTTAAAATCACTTGAATAGCTCAAACACGAGGTAGATCAGTTTACTTGTCAAAATACAAAGTCGTGAAGCAAAATGATACTGAATAATATCAGCTTGTGATTTGTTTTACTTCACAAGAGAATACGGATGCACTGATATGTCTCTACATATACAGAAGATAGAGTTTTTTTTTACCCTATTCTTTGAATTGTTTTTGTAATGACAGCTCCATGATGAATTTGGAGAAAAAGAGCCATGCTTCTATGACACATATGGAATAATTAAATCGGTAGCATTCAGGATCTTTTTCCCCAATAATTTTGCCAGACTTAGCATATACTTTACAGTAAAAGACAAGTTATGCCCCCTCCCCATAGGCACTCCCCAGCTTAATTGTTAAAAAATATATATCTACTTATAGTATAGTAGATATATATTTTTTAACAATTAAGCTGGGGAGTGCCTATGCCCCTCCCCAATAGTTTTGCCAGTATATACTATACATAATCAATGGTTGTGCCGTCTGATAATGACTGCGTATCAAGACAATTCTGTAAGCCCAACTCCCAAACTGAAATTTCTTCCTACGCACAAGACATTTATCCCTTTGAAACAATTTTGAAAGAGAGACTAATTAAATAAAATTCTTAGTGACAAAATCAAACCCAGGCGCGGATCCAGGGATTTTTTAAAAAGATATCAGACTCGGAAAGATTTTGGAAAAAAACCCCCACAAATTTCAACTTCCCCAAACTTGAAAAAACTATGGGGTTAGGAGAAAACACTATCCTAAGTCAATTTTCTTCAGGTACACGCTTTTTACCATCCTAGAGAGGGTCCAAGGTAATTTTTTCGTTACTTTTTCAAAGAAATTTCGTTACTTTTACAAAGAAATTTTTAATCTATTCTACTCTTATAATATCTGAAGTATATCTTTGAAATAATTATGAGTTAAGGACATACGCAACGTACCTTACCTACTGATAATTTTTCAAGATATTCTTAATTTAAGATTATAGTGCCATCAGATGTTCGTAGACAAAAAATCAGCATCGTTACCAGGGGTTTTGAAAAGATATCAAATGATGAAAATTTTTGTATAAAGAAAAATTTACAAAAATTACTAAACATATATGCTAGATGTTTTGTTTATCCAGACTTGTTCTAGAAGAAGTGCGCAACAGCATATATAGACAATAAAATGTAGCACACAGTTCCCTTAAGTATTGGAACTCTTCAACTCCAGGGAAAAAGACATAGGCACTCCCCAGCTTAATTGTTAAAAAATATATATCTACTATACTATAAACGTTATGTTTATAGTATAGTAGATATATATTTTTTAACAATTAAGCTGGGGAGTGCCTATGGAAAAAGACTATAAAGTTCAAACTACGTTGCGTGTGTCCTTAAGAAACCCCCGATCTTTAATTGGCATTCGGATGAACGGCTGAAAATTGTTTATAGTCTCCGTGAATAAAGACAGGGGTTCTACGAACTTGCTGACCTAAAATGCTTTTTCATTTCATCTGGTGTGTGTTTAAGGAAGCTCTAAAAACTGCACACTAAACTTAAAGGGTTCCATAATCGTAGCGTTGGGTAGTTGTATGCAGTTAGAGTGATCTGCCCTTAGATGTAAGCTAAAGTATTATATACATTTTACCGACGTAAGTAAATATCAGCGATTTCTGTTCACTAAAACTTCATTTTTCATGGGAAATATGACAGGTACCTTAATCATGTTGAAATTAACTGGATAAACTTAAAATGTTTAGGTGATATACTAGTAGTTTTTATAAAGCCCAAAAACATTTTTCATAATTTTTTTTTTTTTTTTTTTTTTTTTTTTTTTTGTAAGAACTCAACAAAAAAGTTAAGCATCTTTTGTAATAGATGTACATTTAGAATATCATACAGTTGTGAATAATTGATATAACATAAGAAAGAAGATAAGCTAATTAGTTCACTATTAGAATAAGGCTGAATTCATGTTTCCGGCGCTCTCGTGTATATCTATAAAAGGAATAAATGGAATTTATTGATTCCTAGATCAATTTATTTTCTGCAACAAACTTGTCGCCAACGGCACTAATAAGAACATATCAAACGACGGCCATGTTACACAGGCGCAGCGTTGGAATTCGAATTTTGAAGGCAAAATTATTATGCTAATGTTCTGACAAGTAGCTATCAAACTTTTTAACGGGAAAATTATTAAAAATTCTAATCGTACATAAACATTTGAAATCAGCATAACTTTCCCAGTCGTATTTTTTATAACACAAAGCAAAAAAAGCTGGAAAATATTTATATTGTATTCAACAAATATAATACTAGTACATGCCAATGCATGAAAACAGACTGACACCAAGCAGATCGATGCAGTATTCATTAACACAGAAAAGTAAAAGTGCATACATAGAGATTAATAATCATATATTTTCATAGTTTCTTTTATGCAATGAGTCCTTGTACCGGTATGCGCTTAACACTTGCACTTCCATGATCCTATGCATATCTCTTTATAACTTACGTATATCATTTTCTTACATGTAGACAAAAAAATCATAAGATGTGAATACTATTACAGTCCTGATAACCAGTGGTCACATACAAGAGGGAAAATTGAGAAAATTATTCCTATAATTATATATCACAGTTTTCATTCACTTGCAGCCGCAAAAGCAGCGCCATATTTGTTAAATTGGTTATTCACTAGGGGTTTGGTGCTCCTCTCATAAGGGGGATAAATGTCTCTCATGCCATGGTTGGAGTATTTCCACGGATTATGCTTAGGAAATGGTTCCTGTGATACGGCTAACACGTGAGTTGGCGTTCTGTACGGAACATCCGGGGACTTATGCCAATCAGTTGTGGATGTTTGTAATTTAATACTTCCGGTTTCCGGAGCTCTGTACTTCCGGGCAAATCGCCGGTGAGCTGGCGGATTTTCGGTGGGTTGGCCGAGGTATGATACCCTATAGTTTGTGTTTAAATCAGCGTCCACGGGGTTTCTGGAATGGTGCTTTAAAAACGTCTTCTCTGTGTGATGTAGACGAAGTTCGGGCAGGGTTATTTTACGACCCAGTGTTCTTTCATCCTTCCCCTTTGAAATAAAACACCAAATATTTGAAAATCGTAGAATGCACATTGCAGTGCAATTGTTACAAAAAGGAGTCTTTATTGTCATTCCGAAGCATCTTTTCATTTTAAAAAAAAAGGCTTAAATACTGGTACATGTATTATGAATATATTCTGTACTGAATATATCGTTTCAATAGTAACTAAAACAAATGTATTGAATATATACAGAAATGTTCTAATTCTAACATAAAGCCGGACAAAAATGCTTGTTTAAAAGTATAAGATGTAAAACAAATGTTATTTTAGAAACTTGAATGGCCACATAAAAAATTCACAACTCTAACAAAACCTCACAATTTGTAAATAGTTAAATGTCTTGACAATACAACGAGAGATAATCTTTATGACGATTTTATTTTCTCGTATAACTGAATCAGTCGCCTTTATTACTCCACGATTGTTTTTCAACCTTTGAAATGGTTCACTGAATAAAAATAATGCATCAACAAGTTTAAAATTTCATTCTGATATAAACATTGAGTCCTGTTGCATGATCTGGGGGTATGAACGATTTCAATGAACCAATCATTTTAATGAGATCAATGAAAATTGATTGTTTTTCTGTATTATGTTTACTTTCTTCAACGATTTTTTTCTCGTATTTAGGTACTTACATTGCCAAAATAGACGCCATGATCTTGAAATGCGTGTCTATTATTGTGTTCTGAAAATTTGTTTGCAGTCTTGTAGTTTATCTGAAAAAAAAATAGAAAACGTAAAAGTATGCTAGTAAATTGGCTAATTGCAAAAAAAAATTTAAATGCATATACTTCATAAACTTTAATAACATGTTTACTTCATTAATCCCTGGCAAACCAAAGTCTTCATAGTCTTTTTGATAATACGGTCGCTTACTCCAAAAATAAGCCATGATTTGGTCACAAATGCCTTATCACATTTAAGTCACATTAAAAAAAAAAAAAACTTTTATAATTCCAAATGAATTATTTCCTTTCAATCAGCACATTTTCACAACTGCTCTCTCGCATGGCAAAGTTCCTTGTCTTACTGTTACTAAGCATGTTAAAGAGATACTTCAACTGTGCAGACTTTAAATATTCAGAACTTGATTAAACCGTGACGTTGCGTCCTTTGAAAGAAATCGCAATCAATTGGAGGGATATGTGGTATCAGTCTTAGTAGGTATTTTTCACTGAAATGAGTGACATGTGTAGGTTTTGGCCCACAATTTCCCCCTTATCAGATTGTTTGGGGATAAAGAAAATCTCAATTGCTTCGATACGGGTACTCTAAGTCTGTATTTTTTAGATAAACTACCAGAGGTTTATATTTATATAAGTTACACTAGTACGACGGCTTTTATATAAACTTGGATTTCCAGAGATTCTCAAATGCACAACTGTGCACGTTTATTTTGCCTTAAGTCTTTCCTGGATTAGAGCACTAAATTAGAGCACAAGTTCCTAAAATTACAGTGTAGCCTAGATTTTCTTTGATTTCAAAAATGAAAATAATCTTTAATTACCATTGAAAATTGTTATATATATATATATATATATATATATATATATATATATATATATATATATATATATATATATATATATATATATATATATATATATATATATATATATATATATAAATTCTTTAAGTTTTTATCAATTATTAATAACCTTTGAGATAATATTAATATATTATCTTTAGACAAATTACAGTAGAAAATTCTGAAAATGAAAAGTTTTCAGTTATTGGATTTTCTATGCACATTTATGCCAGGATGTGCACTAGTTTGCATCTAAATCTTTTGTTGCTTGATAGTATTGATAATTTAATGTTATACCGAGTCTAGTATAAAGTTCATCTTTATATAGTTAACAAGTTTTATAGATTACTTGCATTGATTAATTTCAGTAGATAATTTGTATCTTTAAATTCTATATTCTATGCACTGGCTGTAACCCACTATCAAACTTTCAAAATATGACGGATGAAGAAATGCATATGTTTGACATCACAATAATATTGAACTGAAGTGATTTTCAAATGCGCTTTGCATTTTTAATACGTATATTTACATTTTAATAAAATTTTTAATGTATTTGAGTATACCAGTTAAATGACGACTATTGTTAACAGACAACGTCTGAATGTTGTCAATTTAATGAATCTCAAAAAGCGTGAATGACAGATCCCCACAATGTTATCAGAAATTCATGCCATAAAGCCTTAATAGAATTGATTTAACAGTATATTTTGTTGCGACCTTCTATGAAAAGGGTTCATGGTCAATCTTCACCCCCCCCCCCCCCCCTCGAAAAAAAAAACCCGAACACACACACATACACACACACACTCAAAAATAACATTAAAACATTTATCACACAGACAGCAAAATTCATGTAATCATCTTAGAAGATTTTTTTCCATTATTTTTTTTCTTCATGAATTCAAGATCTAAGATTTTATTTGATAAAGACAAAGGCTAAATTTACTCAAAATCTATGAGAATAAGCAGTTTCCCGTGGTGTGCCTCAGAAACTACATGCATAGCATACAGAATAAGAAATCCTCAAGAAGTTCACAAGTCATTACACAGAAGTTTTGGATCATTTTAATTCAACTGAAGAAACTGGAGTATAAAAAAAATATACCCCCCCCTTTTCCAGTTTTCTCAGTGGTCATTATAAATATATGACCCGGCTCTTCATTCATTTTAGACCGTAATAGATTGTTTTCTTACTCAATTTTTTTTCATATTTTAAATGAAAATTTAAACAAAATTCTCATTTTCTTAATTACTAAATAATTTACATCTATATATATCAACAATTTATATTGTATAACTATAAAGTCAGATTAATACTTGCTGTATAAGCATCGTGTAACAGGAATGATTTTTGATTATTTTCAAGTATATGCCAGTATAGTAAAATTCTTTATACTTTTTTTCTGACACCCATTAGATGTTTACAAAAAATAATATTCTAGTTTCTACATCCCAATCTTTGAAAATATCGCTGTCTTTTATCTGCAAACATCTCTTATTAGATTATGAAGATTCCAAAATATGTGCGATTTTCCAGTTACATGAAATCCCCCCTCCAAAAAAAAAATACATTGAACAATGATTTACCCCCTTCTCCAACCAGTTCTTAATTTTAAATGCGATCGAGGGGAAAACAGATACACTAGTGAGGATGTAAAAGCTGAAGATAACGAACATTGATCAATCTCATAAATCCAGAAAACAAAACGAATCATGAACAGGGCAGAAACATGGACCCCTGAAAATAACAGAGGTGGGATCAGGTACCTAGGAGAAATAAGCATCCCCTGTCGACCGGCCACACCCGCCGTGAGCCCTATGAGGACCGAAAAAACAACATAATAGTTCGTGATCGCCCTACATAGGTCTTTATTTATTTATTCATTCATTCATTTATTCTGCTTATAAGGCAAAACCCGCACAAAATACAAGTACGTCTTCTTATTCATCGAGGAGGGGGAAAACAGTTTGACTGATTAATTTCACATGCACGTTTTAGAGATTTTATCTTAGCAACCAATTTTTACTTCCGGAATTTGGCACTTGATAAAATAAAACTTTAATATCGCTCAATATCCACACATTGGATTTATGGATCCAATAGATTTTGTATGCGCAATAATGTAGAATATTTTATTTGATTATGATACACCGTAGTTTTATTACACAACATCCATGCTATGATAATATAACGACTAACTCACTGCTTTTGTTGCAAAATGAATATTGATTTTGCAATGAGTAAATTCGTCGTAATATCAGAAAAAAGACTGAAATAATAACTCTAGGTATGTTCATTACTATTTAATCTGTGCCCCCATGATAAGAGCTCAAATATTTGTCTTTGTGTATCAACACATTAAATCCTGTAAAATTCGATGGTATTAGAGGTATCTAGTTTTAACAGCTCTTTAACATCAAGTGCAGTCACTGCAATGTATATCGGTTTGATGACATTTCTTTCTAGTTTAGAATCGGAAAATCTACACCCTCAGATTTTAATAGTTGTTGCTTGGCTATTCCAGGCAGGAGAGAGAGAGAGATTTTGGGGTTGGCAGTGATTAAAGTAATATGGTATCTGTTTCCTGGTTGCCTTCCGCCAACCTTTTTGTTTTCAAGCATCGTATCCATGAAAAGATTTAAAGAATTGGTGCTGATTACTTTAATGAAGAAAAACATTAAAGGTTAAGAAAAGACTAGAACCCTGAAAGGATGCTGCTTGCCATCGATGTATTGTCTCTTGTAACTCATTTACCTCCAACCACAGGAGTTCGCAATTTTATCAATAAAGTCAATAAAAATCACTCGATTGACCAAGCCATGAGCTATGCGTTAGCATAGCGAACAGTTCGCTATGCTAACGCATAGATCATGGCTTGGTCAATCAAGTGATTTTTATTGACTTTATTGATAAAATTGCGAACTCCTATGCTCCAACGTAAATGAAAAGATCTATTTAAACCTTTTAAGTAGTTCGAAAAAAACCTCTACAATCACACATAATCTTCTACACTCGTGCTTGTATCTGCTTACCTCTGTTTTAGACCGGAAGGGAGGCGGTGGAGGCGCTGGTTTGGTTTCCGCTTCCTGTCCAAACGGTGCAGCTAGCATAATGCCAGTACTAGTGAGGCACTTCCTCTCGCCATACGCGCTCTCAGAGCCTCGATGAACAAACTAGAAATAATCATCTTTTAAATTAAAGACAGGTAAATAACACATTTTTAAAATACCCTCATCCGTCCTCCTTTTTCCATTATACAATTATTAAAAGAACACATGTCTGGTAAAAAAAAGTTTGATTTGGAAAAGAAGATATACCGGTATATATATATATATATATGAATTATATATGAAATTGAAATCTAAACAACGAGCTTTTTGTGTTTATTTTGGTGTATGTGAAAATGTATTTATGATTAAATGTAAATCATTTCAGTTCATTCTTTCGCCAATTAAGAGGAAGCACATTAAATACGTACACAACGTTTCTTGAGAGCTGAAACATTATCTACTCATGGAAAAGTGAAAAATATGTGTGTGTATACATGTATTCAGACTTAATTTAAATGTTTTTGCTACAATCACTGTCAGTGAAAACGCTCTCTGGGTACATACTTAAACAAACCAGTAATATTGATCCTCATGTCGGGTAGTCGAAGATTGCATTAAATCCCCCGAAAAGTAACAATGGATCACTTTAAGATAGGATTTGCTGTACAACTTTTTAGGAATTAATTTTGCCATCGTGTACAGGAATTCAATTGATTTATTTTATATTCAGCACACACAAGGAAAGGACCATTTACGTTATAAATGTTAGATTCGGGACAAAGACTTTGTTTATTATACAATTCACAGGCCCGTAGGAAGCAATTTCAGTTGGGGGGGGGGGGGATAGGCATACATTTTTCAGTTGACAGTTGAGGGGGCACTACCAAAATTTCCTGACAAGCAGAAAAAAAGGCCATTAACTACAAAAAATCCTTGACAAGCAAAAAAAAACAAAACAAAACAAAACAAAGCAAAAAACAAAAAAGGTCATCAGACGTTTTTATTGAGGGGGCACAAGCATATAGTATCTATGTTTACTACAGTAATCTATATATCGGCAAAATTATTGGGGGGGGGGGGGGGTCCTACGGCCATGATTCTCGTACATGTATATGTAATTCGCTTATGTTTCTTGGCGAATTAAAACATCAATATCAAAACAATCATCTTGGTACTCTCTCTGCTGTGTTAAAGTTGATGTTTCAAAATCTATGAAAAGGGCTGTGTGAAAAAAGTAAAACGTTATGTAAATAAAAAAAATATGTGTTCTCCCTTTGAAATTGATTTCGCTTTTTGACAATATTTGAAGTACATATTACAACCGCGAGTTTTCAGTGGCCCTTGAGTAATAGGACATATTAAATGGAAATGTCTTATTGTACGGCCCGGTATAAATAAACACTTATCTCAGTTTTAAATTTTCGCAGGTAGTCTACCTCTTAAGGAGATTCAATTTCGCTGAAGCATCGAGCTAATCTCTTGATAATCCACCATTTATAGATAACGTTATAGGGGAATACTTGTCGAGACGATATAAAAGGGGGATTATCGTGTATTGTTGGTTACTGAACAACATGTTGAGCCTGCTCCGTAATAGATCTTAGAAAGATGGATGGTTAACTGCTTTATGACAACATCGATATCAATGCATTAATATGGCTTTTGATTCACACGGGCTAAATTAAAGGAAACCTTCGTAGAATGTTTTATTAAATTTGGCATTTTCAAATTTTGTAATTTCCTATTTTACTTTCTCCAGAGTAAAAAAGAAACGAAAATAACATTTGAATTCAATGCTCCGGTATAAAGTTTACATATTTTACATTAAACCATGTTTTCAATTTTCATTTTTTAAAAACCATTGGAGCTCACATTTACATAGGTCCATTAAAAGGCTTCAATGTATATTCAAAAGTTGAGCTAAATTTTAAATTGGACTTTAAAAGGCACATTGGATTTATTATTAAAGATTTTAACACCGTATTCAATATTAAACAGCAGTATAATTTTTGACGATTAAATTCATGAACTTAACCCTGCTGCGACAATTCAACGCTTTGGATAATATTCTGTAATTAATCACCAGATTAAAACATGAAATACCGTATCAGGCACGGGTCAGTGGATATGGCTAAGTATCAGAGCTATTTATAAGTGTATCGTTACTAAAACGATTGCGCGATGTTTAAGGGTTCTTTTGATGTCAACAAATATTATTTCACTTTATGTATTAGCATTTTTCATAAAGAGAATCAAACAAATTTTTGCTTGGGTAATGCATAAACGTTTTGATATGCTTAATAGCAATGCATAAATATAACAATAATAACATTATCAAACACAAAAGTACATGCTGAGTTGTTGTGTTAAATGTTTTGACGTATAATTGCATAGTAACATAAAGAATTGGATTAAATTTTTAAGACACAGATTAACTGAATTTAAAAACTTAATTCAGTTTTAAGATTTTACAAATTAAATGTTAAAATCTTAAAAACTAGACATTCAAGACTTTTTTCTTAGTATCAAAACATTTCCGTGGCATAACATCAATGCTTTAAGATCCTACTTACCCATTTTCCATCAGATGCAGGTGATGGCGCAAACTGTCTTCCTCTTGCCATTTGAGTATTTTTTTTCCAAAAATATTCTTATTTGAAACTACAAATGTATTTTTAAAATATATATTCACACAGTAAGGTTACATTTTCCTTCCTGATAAGAAAGCTACACTTAGGACTTTAAGTGAAATGCACTTTAAAAATGTTTTTAAGTTTTTAACAATTTAAAACCCACTGTCTCTTATCTTGCCATATTGCGATAATCGTGCTACGTCACAATTGGGAACTCTGTGTTACGCACTCACAAATAGTCCCATGGCAACTCAGGTCCGATGGGATAAAAACATCAAACAATGTAGAATTTTAATAAATTCCAATGATTTAACTTTACTATTACAAAATATATACTTTTCGAAGGTTAACTGTTGTAGTAAATAATATTTCCATTAGTACACTGTAAAAATGGTTGTTGTCAACGACGCTACCTTTCTAAAGGAGTTAACTCGTACATATCATTCATTATGATCCACGTAAAATATTAAGGTTGTCCATCTTTTTGTCGAATAACAAAACACGACCAGATTAATAAAATTAAATCAATACAACCACCATAAACCCCTTCAAAAGAACAGAACAAACAAAATAAACGTTACAACTCTACAGAAAGCACCATTTTTGAAGTTTTACACGTGCTTATTTTTTTTCAGCTCTTTTGACATTTACGTATCACTCCGGGAAAATAAAAACCATAATGGCTATGCCCTGAAGAAGTAGTTAAGAATTTAATACATAAGAATAATATTGTAACATATAATGGTTTGAGACAGTTGTTTATAGTTTATCTATTTTCTCCTAAATGCATCATATAAAATACCAAATAACTCCCGCCCCCCCCCCCCCCAAAAAAAAAAGAAAGGAGAACATCTAAAATTAAAAAAAAACAAAAAAAAAAAAAAACATGTGAAAACCAATCGTCAGATACCCACGGGTGATCTCGTCTTTTTATTTATCACCCGGGTGATAAGTAAAAAGACGAGATTACCGTGGGTATCCGACGATAGTAAAAAGCAGAGTTTTGTGGATCATTTATTCCTGTGAAGAAAAAAAAAACAAGATTGTAAATTTTTATAACGAAAGAAAGTTTTAAAAAAATGAAATGTAACAAAGTAGCAAAATTTCATTATATTCAGTTTGAAACTTTTTTTTTTTCACTTGAAAAATCTTTTCTGATATCTCACAATGATATCATTTCAAAATATAATGATATTTTGTCGCCAATTTGTCCATTTATTACATGATTCACATAATCTTTTATTTAGGCAAGTGACAGTTTTATATCCTATTTTTGAACAACTGCCAGACAACGATTAGTTGCACAAAATTTGATAAGTGTCTTTCTGTGTGTACGAGGTAATTAGTCAAATATTTTAACATAAGAATCGTAATCTTTTTGATGATATATTTAAATCGCTATACCATTTTTAATACATTCATCAACGAGATTTTGCTTTAATTTGTTTAATAGTGCAAGAATATGCATACATGAAACCCAAGAGTGGCGAATATAAAGGTACTGTTCATACAAACAATATCATTTCGATTGCTTCTTTATATATATTGTCTGTCTTAAGGGAAAGTGTATAAACCTGTATGCATGTAGTGGGAAAGTCCAGTTCCCCTTATACAAGTTATAACAGCGGCAAATGGGATCGATTCCTATGTTTGGTTTGAAAATTCAGTGATGGTTCATCGCTTGTATGATTTGTTTTTATCTCCTGGGCTGAGCAACCTAGAATTTTTTATGGCTAGAAAAAAAAGGTGAAAAACCCAATTCGGTGGGGAGGGGGGGGGGGGGTTCAACACTTCTCAAGGGCAAGCCACTTTTGTATAAGCTTGTCTTCTTTTTACAAGGAGTTGCCCAAAGTTTAATATTTTTGGTTAATTTTACTATATAAATTAACAATCCTGAATATTCCATTGGGTGGGGCGATCCACCCCGACACGCTACAAAAGATCATTCAGATGTGGTATTGTTCAATCTTTTAAACGTCTTCTTCAAAAAATTCCTCCATTTTTGTTTCATCATGCTATATAAAATGTTATATCAACTATATCGAGGAGAGGAAAAATATCAGTTTCACAATTACTGTACATTATCAGTTCATATCTGTGTGTGTATCAATCATGCCATGATTGTTGAATTAACTCACTCGTATATATAAAAGCTGGTGTATTGTTAAAAACTTGATATTAACACTTCTATCTAAAAGATTCAAATTTAGAAGAAAATCTACATGAATTACGAAAGCCTATTAGGATCAAACTACGCTAAAAAAAAATTAAAAGGCGTAATAACGCCTTTTGAAAAGGCGTTATAACGCGAAAAAAGGCGTAATAACGCGAAAAAAGGCGTAATAACGCCTTTTGAAAAGGCGTTATAACGCGGAAAAAGGCATAATAACGCAAATAAAGGCGTAATTACGCCTTTCCAAAAGGCGTTATAACGCGAAAAAAGGCGTTATTACGCCTTTCAAAAGGCGTTATTACGCCTTTCCAAAAAGCGTTATTACGCCTTTCCAAAAGGCGTTATTACGCCTTTCTAAAAGGCGTTATTACGCCTTTTAAAAAGGCGTTATTACGCCTTTCCAAAAGGCGTTATTACGCCTTTCCAAAAGGCGTTATTACGCCTTTCCAAAAGGCGTTATTACGCCTTTTAAAAAGGCGTTATTACGCCTTTCTAAAAGGCATTAATACGCCTTTCAAAAAGGCGTTATAATGCCTTTTGAAGGGCCATTATTATGTTTTGACAGGCCCGTGCTTTTAAAGTTGTGGGGGGGGGGGGGTCCCATAAAATTGACAAGCAAACAAAAAACAAGACACCCCCCCCCCGGAAAAAAATAAACTGCCTAAACTTGAGGGGAAACTTTTTCTAATTTTTCAGTAAAACTTTTTTTTAAATGCAATGACTTGCCCGAGTTTAACCATACTGCAACAAAATGTTAAGGGACCAAGCAATCAATTAATGATTTTTTATATTTAAACTATAGCAAGACTATTCTCCCAAAAAGTGGGGTGGGGGACCCCCCCCCCCCCCCACTCACATTCGTACTACCGGCCTGTTTGAAAAGGAGTTGTATCCAAAAATGGAAAGGCGTTATTTTAAAATAGTAAATATATGAAAGATTGAACCAAAGCCATCTTTATTTATGCAATATTTAGATTATAGTTTTAATATTATAAATTATATTATAAATTATAGTATTTTCTATATGCCTGCACATCTCGCAGACAGTTGTTTGCATTTTGCATGCATATTAAGAGAAGTCAACACTCTACTTTTGAAAATCCAGGATATAGGCAGTACCGCAGCTTTGGGCTTTGCTAGCCACGTATTAAAAATTCATATCAAATTTGAAATATTTTTCTCCCCTCTTGGTAAAAAACAGGCAAAGTATTTGCATAGGTATAATGAGCTATTAGCCTTCAACAAAATTTCTGAAATCCATACACCTTGGAAGAAGCGTCTGGCATCAGAGAAGGACTAAGTTGGTTTAACACTGAAAATATTTTACACATTTAAAAATCTTTTTTCCTAGAAATCTAATTATAATCAGCCCCCAGGGTGGGCTAAGTAAGTCATGTATTGAAAAAGAAAGAGGCGTAATAACGCCTTTTTAAAAGGCGTTATAACGCCTTTTGGAAAGGCGTAATAACGCCTTTTGGAAAGGCGTAATAACGCCTTTTAGAAAGGCGTAATAACGCCTTTTGGAAAGGCGTAATAACGCTTTTGGAAAGGCGTAATAACGCCTTTTGGAAAGGCGTTATAACGCCTTTTTTTCGCGTTATAACGCCTTTTGGAAAGGCGTAATTACGCCTTTATTTGCGTTATTACGCCTTTTTCCGCGTTATAACGCCTTTTCAAAAGGCGTTATTACGCCTTTTTTCGCGTTATAACGCCTTTTGAAAAGGCGTTATAACGCCTTTTAAATTTTTTTTTTACCGTAGTTTGATCCTAATAGGCTTTCGTAATGAATATATATATCTATGATTGGTAAAACAAACAATACTGAGTTGCAGTTTGATTTGTAGTTTATTGACTTAAATAAATGTGTAAATCAACGAATTGCAATTAATCAACATATTTACAGATGAGACATAAAAAGAATAATTATCAATTAAAAAATCCGGGATTTCCAAAGCTTTCCTCACTGAATGGAGCATCTAAAACAAAAGGAAAATCAAGGATTATTCATATTAAATACCATTTTTCTATTTGAATAAATTCAACAGTTATTTACAATTGTGATTTTTCATGCATTGTTTATCTTCTCTTTCATTTGATTCAGAGGAAAATGCAGATTCCTTAATTCAGTGCAATGAAAATGGTAAAGATAACGGTCAGTGATCAATCTAAAAACTAGATGTGTCGTTATCACCACGAATGTCCCCGCAAGCAGGTAAAATTTCAAATGCAATATTTAGTTTTAAATTTGTATTCAAACTTGAACTGTATTTTCTGGTAAAATACCTGAATTTGCAATTTCAACCTTTTACATATATCCCTACAAAAGTTAGAGAGGAGAATTTCTTATTTTTTCTAAGTTCCAGTGGGATAACTCTGTCAAAAATCATCGGACCACGACCAAATTCAAATTTGACCTCTATCTTCTGGTAAAATAAATGCATGTGCAATTTCAACCTTATACATACATCACTACAAAAGTTAGAGGGTGGAAATTGAAAAATTCTTAATTTTTTCTAAGTTCAAGAGGGATAACTCTGTCAAAAATCATCAGACCATGAACAAATTCGAACTTGACCTGTATTTTATGGTAAAATACCTGCATATGCAATTTCAACCTTTTACATACATACCTACAAAAGTTAGAAAGCGGAAACTGAAATTTTCTTATTTTTTCCTAGGTTCAAGAGGGATAACTCTGTCAAAAATCATCGGACCATAGCCAAATTCGAACTTGACCTGTATTTTATGGTAAAATACCTGCATATGCAATTTCAACCTTATACATACATACCTACAAAAGTTAGAAAGCGGAAACTGAAATTTTCTTATTTTTTCCTAGGTTCAAGAGGGATAACTCTGTCAAAAATCATCGGACCATAGCCAAATTCGAACTTGACCTGTATTTTCTAATATTTACATTTCCAATGTCTTTGTCCGAGATAAAACTACAAATAGTAAAAATACTTTATCTCTACATAAATCTACTGGTTCATCGATAGGCGTGGTTAAAAAGAATCACGTGCGGGGCGGGACAAATAGAGACAGAAGCGGGGCTTGTAGCACGTGAATTTGAGGAATCATAAGGAATAACTGTCGTATTTTTTGGTTTCATGACGATGATCAATCGATTGGCTTGCGTGATAATTTTATGCATAAACGCCTTCGGCGTTTATGCAAATTATCACGCAAGCCACTCGATTGATCACATCATGAGATCAAAAAATACGACAGTTATTCCTTAAATAAAATATTTTTTTAATGCAGTTCACCATTGATTATAGATACCTTGCCGCTTACTTCTTGGTATCCCGCGGGCACTTGCATCGCTCATTGACGGGAACGTCCTTCAGAGCACTCTCTATGTGGTTCCCGCAACCTACAAAACATAGGTAATCAGAGATTACAGAGCTCACCTCAACGATTGTTGTCTTTGAGTAAGGCGAAGTCCCAAACTAATAATCTAGTAGTGTGCATCCCTAGATGTAACATTTATGCAATTTTGGTCCGATAGGGCTTGCAGTTACTTGGGAATGGACTTAGCAAAAAACTTTAAACTAGTCACTCATCCAGAAAATATGTCATATCCAGCATCTGAAACAAGTTTGAGAGTGTTCATCCCATGATGCATCATCCATGCAAGTTTGGTTCAGATAGCCCTTATAGTTTACTTTAACCTGGTCACTCATCTGGAAAATGTAGGTTAGATCAGCATCCGAAGCAAGCCTGGTAGTGAGCATCTTTTGATGTATCATCCATGCAAGTTTGGTCAACATAGGGCTTAAAGATACTTGGAAATGAGACCTGCTCCAAAAACTTTAACCTGGTCACCCATCCGGAAAACGTACGTCAGATCCAGCATCCGAAGCAAGTCCAGTAGTGTGCATCCTTAGATGTATCATCCATGCAAGTTTGGTCAACATAGGGCTTATAGTAACTTGGAAATGGACCTGCTCCAAAAACTTTAACCTGCTCCAACCTGGTCATTCTTCAGCTGAAATTGCAGCATCTGAAACCTTGACAATGAAACATACTAGAAGCATTCTCCATGCATCTCTGATTAATATAGGGTATAGAAGTACTTGAAACGAAATCTGCTCCAAAAACTTTAACCTGGGACGCCGACACCGACGGTATTACAAAAGCTCCCTCAACTTCGTTGAGGTGAGCTAAAAATGTGCAGTCTATTTGCTCATCTTCAGAAAATTCCAATTTTAAAACTTTCTCCATTCTTGCTGTTAAGCCTTCAAAAACAGGGGGAATATGATTAATATTTTCATGCAAGCCCAAAATCTTTGATCTTGCAATTTATTTTTAAAAAATACATGCATCCGTTGGGTTGGGTGTAAAATACAGGCTCGTAGCAACGGTTTCAAAAGTGGGGGGGGGGGGGCCTCCCAAAATTTCTGACAAGGGGAAAAAACCTAAACTGTCCAAAAAGTGCATGGGACCCCCCCCCCCCCCCCCCAGCCGGAACACCATCTTAATTACAACAACAAAAAGTTGGGGTTGCGGATACACCAGTATCTAAATGAAAATTTACTATAGCAAAATACTATACTCATATACTATGTATCTAAGTATGTATATACAACATTTAAGATCCTAGTGTTAAATTAAAAAAGTATCTTGCTTCAAAAAGAATTAGAAATAAGTCAATAGGTCAGATGTGCCCTGCCCAAAAGAAATGTATAAAACGTCAACCTTCATTTGTACATAATTTCAGCCTATCTTGCAAAATTTGACAGAAATGACATTTTCACTTGACAATGGTCATAATCTCATTCAGTGAGAGTTATCTCTCTCATCAAAGGGTCAGTGAACCTTAAAAACTATAAGTTAAACCATAAATGTAAAATATTTAAGTTGTGGTCTTTTATACTTCAACAGTGAAACTTAAATCATAAGGAAGGTCAGGGTAAGAAAGTTATGACACAGTTGAATAGTTCTTACCAATAATGAATTAAGATGCATAAGTGTCTGGATATTTATAAAAAAAAATATCTCGAACAGTTTCTAAGAAACTGAGTCAATCCAAATTGTCACGGACAGACAGACGGAAGGACCGAAGACAAACATGGCAAACACTATCATCGTCGCCAGCCACGGGTTAGGTGTCTATTCTCTTTCTACAAACATGATTTTGTGGAATTAAAAATGACACAAAACCCTTGGCTTGCGACGATGAAACACTATACATGTATATGCCTGGGCAATATTAATGACGGGATCCAAGAAAAAGACGCACAGAACGGGGGAAAATGCAGATTTAAAAAAAAAAGGATAATATTCCTGAATCCATGACACATTATCATTATTTATAGGAATATGAAAGCACCATTAATCATCCAAATTGTTATGCAGAATGCTACACCTGGGACATCAAGAGCACTTTTGTTGAATTTTAACCATGGCTCATTTAACTTGGATTTGATAAAACATTATGGGGGAAATGTTTACACCTTGTGCAGGCAAAATATGGAACCTAAATAACAAAATTATTAGTTCACATTATACTACCCCCGATATTCCTAGGTTTTGGTGTTAGTATAAAGTTCTAATAAAAAGCTTCTTCTTGTAGGGCTAAGGAAAATAATTCAGTTCACCAAAATCCATAAAATCAATGTATGCAAGATCATTGTTTTTGATCGATTGATTATTTAATTGTTATACGTTCAATGCGAGAATTTTTCACTCATATGTACCGGTAAAGGACTTCAAATTTAGTTCTTTAATCGGCACTAAAGGCCGTTGTTTTTTACCGATGACCGGGGTATCATGTTTTGTCCTGTCTGTCCTTTGCTTTGCTTTAAATTTTGAAACGCAGTTGGTTAAGTTAGTAAACTCCTCAAATATGACATGCACATTCGACTATATTTATACACAAGTAGCAATGTCCTTTCAAATATACTCCGATCAAAGACCCTGTGTTCATCTGTTTGTATAACTTGCGGATACGGATCACACAACATACATGTATATAAATAAACTTAAACGGCATTCGTCCTGGATAGAACATGATGGATTGGCTACATCGACATCATAATTATTATTAACAAACATCTACTAAAATATCGTATAATCACAAAAAAATGTCCAAGATCGAGGCAAGAGCTATACATTATTTATATTATTTATTTCACAACCTTGCTTCATCAATATACATGACTGTATAAGGGACATTGCATGTGTTCAACAAACAATTCTGAATGCATATGTGAAAACTGGGTGAATGTCAAGAAATTTTTAAATATGTCCAGTCAAAGGTCACCCGAATCAGGTTTCTGGAAAGTATACTCCTGGGATCCTGGGAGGGGAATGTCCTCGCTAATCCTGACATTTTCTCTGAACCCCCCCCCCCCCCCGTCTCTCTCTCTCTCTCCAAAACGGTTCGTGTTTGCCAAAAAAGCAAACACTTGCTTGATAATTATCACATCCAATCACAAAACATGCGAGATTCCTTTTCCTCATTTTAATGATTTTTGTTTCTCTCCTTTCCCAGTGACTGTTTTAAAAACGTTTTAGAAACCTCGCAAAAATTATTATTATTTTTGTTTTAGATGAATAAGTGAGTGCTACGTAAAAATTTACAAATCTAATATTCAAACGAATTTGACACATTTGGTAATAGTCGATTTTAATTAAGTGCACAATTTAATACGTGATTTAAACATATTTTATTAACACAATCAATTGGATCAGACACATGTTTTTTTCAGTTTAGATTGTCCTCTCCAATTCTAAGAAAATGAACATTAAATACACGTGATGAACAAACAAACAAATGTACATAAATACATTTAAAGTGCAAGGAATAAAAGGGAAGGAAAGAAAGTGAGAGAGTGCAGAGAGAAAGGTCGGTGGATGGTTGTAGAATATAGGAATGGTTACACTGAATATCAAAAATTTTGCGTGTTTTATGTACTTACGTGCAGCTTTAACAACGTTATTTTGGTGGCCGACATTTGGGTCCTCAAATAAGATTGTTTCAATTTCTTTATCAATTCTTATGGTTGGAAAGAATTTTCAATTTATGGTGTGAAATAAATCTGATCTTCATTCAATATAATTTTTACAATGCAGAAATTAATACATTTTCATTAATTAACCCACAGTATCTGAAAGATATCGGATTTTAGGAGACTACATTGTCTCTCATTCTAGTAAAAGTGAATTCATCTTTCTATCACCTTAGAAAAAAAAATATTTTGGAGGAGACTCAATAAAACACGTTCGTGAAAAGAAATAGTTTCTTTTACTCATATTCTATTTTTACCTTCTTGTAAGTTTACTTTAAAATAAATTGCTTGTCATCGTTTTGAAACTCGAAGAAGTGACCTATACCTTATAGTTAATGTTCGTCATACTAAGTGAGTATGGCTGAATTAATTCTATATTTTAACGCGAAAGGGGGGGGCAAAGATGCTGAAAGCAACGTCCTTGATTTTAATACTTCACGGTTGATCTAGCGCTTTTATCTCTTGAATTAAAATAAAAATTAATGCATTGTATTAAATTTTTTCTTTCTTTACCTGCCCAAGTTGATTTTCCACACCCTCCACATTTTGTTTTAAAACACATGACGATGAATCAGCGATCAACTCTATACGGATGTCGATATTCTAATGAATGATCTCTCTCCAAATGATCGAAGTCTTAATCCAAACTATACTCTAATTAGTGGTCACAACTAATCATTACATCACTACTCAAACACAATGTTTATACCCCTCAGCTGTTCAGTCGAGTGTCAGTCAACCTTGTTATATTTATCTCGATACTCGGAAACAAACGTGACAAGTAGTTTTACAAGAATGCTCTCAATAACCTTGAACTCGATTCAGGAATAAAGAACAATTAACTTTGTCAATCAATACAGTTCATAATCGCTCGAGCAGAAATATTTATTGGAATCAATTACAAAATTATTTTTGCATCATCATATACAATGCAATTGTCACGTTTCATAATTTAACATGCAAGTATGATGAGACGCTAAATTTAAATTTTCAATACTTTCGGTTCCCTTATAGATAACAATTCAAACAATCTTGAAGAAATGTTAGGCTTTATAAATAAAAACAGTGAATCATAAACTAGGTATTGCTGCGTCATGTTGTAAGATGGAAGTTTATACCATCCGTTTTTTTTCAGTTTCAAAGGGATTTTCAGAGTTATAAAATTTCTATGTAAAGTAATGAAAAAACTACCTTGTACCCCCTCTAGAAAACAAGGACCCTGTGCAAATTGATAAGGAAAGTCATGTACTAGTATCTGAAGAAAAAATACTTTAAAAAGACCCCCATCCCACTTCACTCCACCCACGAAATCGGTTTTCAGGTTGGTTCACTTTTTTTTCTCTTATATTTCTTCTTCTCCAGAACTACTAGACTGATTTCAACCAACCTTGGCATAGAGACTCCTTGGGACAAGGAATTTATTGTTCTTTTTAATGAAAGGCCATCCCTCCTTCCAAGGGAAGACGATTTTTTTTTTTTTAAAAATGACAAAAATAGCGTGGAACTAGATCTATTAAAAGATCTTCTCAAAAACCAATGGACCAGAAAAGATTAAACTTATTTGAAAGCTCTCTGTTATAGTGTAAATTCATTTTTTTTTCCAGAACATTCTTCCGGACTCGCAATGAGGTTCAAAGTTTTGTAGTAAAAATATATAAGATTTTTTAAATAACAGCAGGGGCACCGTCAGTCAGTCAAATTAATTCCCGGTATGCAAGCATCACTGTAAGAACTTACGACTAAGACCAAAAACCTTAGTTGATTGTAAGATTTTGCAGAATTAATGATTCTGTTGAAAATTTCTAACGTATAAATATCTCTCTTTATTCCTTTAAAAAAGAACAAAATCATTTTCAATTTAATGTAAATTAGAACGTAATAAGCAGTAAAAAAAAAATTGGTCTTAGTCGTAAGTTCTTTTGTAAAACGGGCCCCAGGACCTTATGGACAGGATGGGGCTACGATAGGATATTGAAGTTTTATGTGGGAATAGAAGGGGAAATCTTCGATCTTTTCAAGAACAACAGAACCATGAATAGTGATATAGTTTAAGGAGGTTTTATACACTGCACATAGAAGAGTTCTAATTTCAAGATGGTTTTATGCAGTTAAAGTGATCTGCCCTTTGATGTAAAGATGGAATAAAAAATGGAGAATATTATATACTAAAATCCATATCATATGTCATATCAGCCCGAGTGGCCCCATATCAGCCCGAGGGCTGATATGACATATGATACGGATTTTAGTATGTTGTATTCTAATTATCATATATTTAAAATACTTAAGGTCAAGATCTAGTAAATGAAAGGTGCCTTCAGATTTCTCAAATATGAGAAACAAGTTCTTTCAATGATCCTTTACAAATATAGCTTGGCGAAATTAGGTGTATCGGGGCATAATACACGAAGTGTGTGTATTTTTACTATAACGTACGAGGCCATTCTCTAAACGTAAGAAAAGGTACAATCTGCTTGCATAGAACGACATATGGATGTGATTGATGGGGAAATTTCATATTTTTGAGAAATTATAAGTTATTACATTTTTTTTATATTAAAAATGGGGGGTGGGGGGGGGGTATTGATCCACACTTCAGGCGCCTGTGTTTTTAACTGTAGGAGGGCTTTATACTACATCAAAACTTACTTTGGTATGTAGATGGTATGCACTAGTCAATGTAACGTTACATCGTATTTGACGCAGTTTGTACTCATGCAGTGAGAGGCATATCTAGTAATATTTTTCGCAATGAGAAATGTATTTTTTTGATAACATGATATGTATTATTGATTTTGTGTATATTTAAAGTCCATTTTTATGTCTGTTTTATGGTTTTATTCCGTCCCTACTCAGGGGATACTGCCGTATACATGTACATACATTGGAGGAAAATAGAAGGGTCTTAATAAATCGACATATTGCAAGGGCATGCCCTCAATGGAATATCATATTAAGCTTTAATTAACAAATAAACTCAAGAAGTATTTAGATATTTGAAAAGTGTTACGATCCTAATGAAATCTTGCAACTGAATTAATTATTTCTATTAAGGTATGTCACTCGTCAGCCTTTTAGAAAAGTTCAGTCAGAACCTCTTACTTAAAAATTATTTATTACAATTCAATCTTTATAACATATTTAAATTAAACACTGTAAAATATTCAACATTCAATTAAAAAAATCCTAAATAATTCATAAAGAAGCAAGATTTATAAGGGACTATTTCTTGTGGTGGAAGGATATTTAGCAGAAAATTCTGCAAATCTACACATTTATTGAATTTAATATCTTGGAACTTCAGCCTCACATACTTTTACTCAGAGAATATTTTCCATTATGATATGCCTGGAATATTAAATATAGGTCTCAATTTATATTTTTATAACAAAATTTACACCTTCGCTCAACAAACTTTGCCAAGAAATGAAGATATATTAAAGAAGTCAAGAAAAAATTACACAGTTTTTTGCCAGAAAATTGCATATTTTGACCAATATTTCAAAATTTACATCACTGACCCTAACTTTTTCTTTCATTATTTTAAACTACTCGATACTACTGACCGATCAGCACTTAAGTCGTAAAAAGTTTGATACAAGAAAATATTCTGTTGCCTATTTAGATTTTTGATACCCCAAATATGAGAATTTTTAAGTGCAAAAAGGTCACACGATAATTTTGCGCATTTATTTGCATGATTTGTTCAATGATAAGTATTATTCAAACTATTTCACGTAAAATAAGATTATGTTTATTGCCATGGTTACATCTGATAAAATGTGAAAACGGTTAAAGTGATTAACCAAAGAGTTACAATTTAAGTGCAAAAAGGTCAACTTAATTGTACCGTAGCTCAGTTAGATGCACACTGACCCCCCATTTTCTCTGCGATTTTGAGTCATACTATACGAGTACTTATCCAAAACATACTTCTCAAAAAATCCTTGATATAACAAATTTCACGAGTGACATACCTTAATAATGAATTATGACAAATATAATTTTACAATTATACAAAGGGTGTTGAAAATACTTATAACTTGAATTTTTACTTGATTGTGCCCTTGCAATTTGGAATTAATTGCTACTAAACATCATGTGACAAATCTTTCGTTTCTCAATATGTATAATAGTTTTTAACCATATTACATTTGTCCGATATTACTAAAGTACTAATTTAAAAGCAATCGCTTATCCTGATAACGAAAGCATTTTTTAATCTCAGAAAATATTTTCATTGCGCAATTTAACTGTATACTGCGTTCTTTTCAAGCAGGTCATGATTAGTCAAGTGCAAAAGTGCAGATCGGCCCTGGAAGGTATGGTTCAGCAACAATAGGAATCAATATTTCATGGAAGAGATGTGCAAAAAATCCATAAAATTCAAAAACTGCTGAACCACGATGAAAATCACATTATTTTGCAAATATCCCCAAATATTGCAAAATCATATTTACTGTGAAATCACTTTTTTTCGTTGAGATTTATTTTTTTCTTGTTTTCGTGATATGAAGAAACCAACGAATTCGAGTCCTCCACGAAATGTTAAAATTCATAAATATAACAATTCTGCACTTCTTCAAACACGAAATTAAATTCCGGCGAACCGATAATTTTTTCCTCAATCCACGAAAATAAGTGATTTTACACTATTCATGTCCCTGATGAGGGATACGTTGGGGTCATAATAAGGTATAAAGTACCAGTATTTACAAATATTTACATTTGCAAATGTTTTCCTTTATATAACACTATTGAAAGCAATGTGTATTTATTTAAGGAATGAAGCTTATTTTAACTATGTTATATGATATAACATAACTTGGGTCAGTTTACGCTTTATATACCGCGAAGCGGTTTATAAAAAATCGTATACTGCCCCAAGTTATGTTATATCGTATAACATAGGTTTTAATAAGCTTCATTCCTTATAATTTAATTTCAATGTAGACAATAAGACAATTTTTCCTCCAAAAATGGCTTCTTATTGAGCATATTTTAAAGGTAACGTCAAGCGGAGTAATACTTTTTTGACGTAATTCATTGTGACGTAGGCAACTTATGTTATACGATATAAAAGAAACCTTTTATCCAATCAAATGACGTGTTACAACTAAAATTAAATTATATCCGTATAAACACGGGTTCCTTACGTCATAAACGTTCGACATAATTTCTCAGTGACGTCATAAAGGGTCGACGCTCAGGACACATCCATGGTTACATGACTCTGTTTAACTACATCTCCATTTATATAAGTGCAAAACGTGTAAAGCATCAGTTCTTGTATAAATTTTTGCCTGGCTGATGACGGAAATCTACGAAAGCCGGATAGGCTCATTTTTGACAAGATAAAAAAATAATTAACTCGTTATCACGAGATAGTTATCTCGTTATAACGAGTTAGTATCTCGTTATAACGAGTTAGTTATCTCGTTATAACGAGTTAATATCTCGTTATAACGAGTTAGTTATTTCGTTATAACGAGTTAGTATCTCGTTATAACGAGATAATTATCGCGTTATAACGAGTTAGTATCTCGTTAAAACGAGTTAGTTATCTCGTTATAACGAGTTAGTATCTCGTTAAAACGAGTTAGTTATCTCGTTATAACGAGTTAGTATCTCGTTATAACGAGATAATTATCTCGTTATAACGAGATAATTATATCGTTATAACGAGTTAGTATCTCGTTATAACGAGTTAGTTACTCGTTATAACGAGTTAGTTATCTCGTTATAACGAGATAATTATCTCGTTATAACGAGTTAGTTATGTCGTTATAACGAGACAGTTTTCATGTTATTTTGAGACTTAATAGCAATATAGGAATAAAAATGGCTGCAGTTTTAAATGCCATTGAATTTTTAGCAAGTAATTATCAGTCAAATTTAACTTAAACAATTGATAAATGGTTGAAAATTTAATTTGCTCTGGGGTTTACTTATGATTAAATCTTGCACTATCTTAAGCTTGCTGTCAATAATCATAGCAACTCTAAGGCGAACACATTTACACATTTTCGTGAACTCCTCCTCAAATTGTTGCATTAGGACGCGATATTTTTCTTAAAATAATATTGCCTAACATTCTTGCTTCAAACTTTGGCAATTTATTTATGACAAGTATTTCTGATGAATGACACTATTTCGATATGTTTTGGACGACTTATACACTTTCATATATCAATTTCTATACCGCTAAAATTAAATATCAGAGACAATATAAGTGCAACATATCGTTTATGCAACATATAATATATAGATTACAGTGTTATACATATGTTACTTCTGAGATTCAGAAATGTTTTGAAGACGGGGGATGGTGAGACATCAGCAGTTAGATCATAGGCGTAGTAATAGAGGGGCTAATGTCCACACCACCACTTTTGAAAAGGGGGCGGTCAAGAGTATCTTTGTGCCCCTTCCTCCATATTTTTTTTACCTGAGTAAATATCTCCCGAGAATAATGGCGAATACTCGTAGTTGGAATATCAAATCAATTTGTTTTTCTTTTTACTTGTCAAATATTTTACTTGGTTTACCCCCCCCCCCCATTGAACTTTGTGACTTAGCTTATGCATATTGTCCACGATAATGATGAATGGTGAAGCAAAAATGATATTACATCCTTTTAAGTAATAAGACGTTAAATCTGATCTGCTGATGTTGACATTTTATTTAATATTCTGTCATGATTCACTGTTTATATTTTTTTTTTTGGGGGGGGGGGGGAGGGGGGGTCCAAGTTGTGGAGATTCACGGAGACCTATTTGAGATTCACGTCTATTTGGCGGATCCTATATGTTTACCACATAGTGTCAGAACGTCAAACCAGAGTTTACAAAACAAAAAAAAGTTTACAGAGTTTACAAAGCCAGTTCACTTTTATAATCTTTTTACTTAGGATTGATCAACGAATAGGCCTAATACTACATATGTACATTTATATTATTAATACAACATTGAAGCAATGTCGATAATTATTTTCCTCATCACAATATTTATTATGTATACTTTACAAGCATATAATTTTTATTTCAAAAAGAGATTGATGATTTTTTTTTTTTGGGGGGGGGGGGTTAATAAATAGAGGATATTCAATGTTTTATAGTTGATATGGAATTTATTTCACGAGTGGGACAGGAATTTTTTTTATATTTTCATGAGTGCGAAGCACGAGTGAAAATATCAAAAATCCTGTCTCAACATACAATACACATTTCTTGGCAAAATTTATGCTTGAAATACACCTTAAGTAATACTTATCATATTGTAAACTTTAGATATTAAACTTTCATTCTATATACCCAAAAAGGATCACATGTCAACTGTTTTTACTAATGCCGACCTTCACCTTTTATCGTGGCTTCCGTAGAATAAAGAGCTCCAAAAGTTTTTTTTAATTCTACCACATTGATAATAACGCAAAAATTACATATAGTAATTTAAGATTCCATGCCAAATTGGTAAATTAAAATGTTTCTTTCTTTTAATAAACAGAAGAAATATATAAATTATTAAGTGATAAGTACAGTATTAGTTCTTGATATTCATCATATTTATTATTGAGGGGAATGAGGGATTGATGATAAAAACAACGTGAATTTAGTTTTTTGTCAGACATTGAATTTTGATCTTGCCCCTTTAAAACGATAAAATTGAACTGGTATTCCTTGTTAACAGGCAAGGAGTTATCAAAATATGATCGTTAAAGCCTAACAAATGGTTTCATATCCACATGATTTATTCGGAATATTTAAAATAATGGAATTATTTCTATGCATTTTTATTGCGACAAATATTACGCAAACATTATTATAATTTTAACAAATTCAAGAAAGCTTGAACAGTGCAGTTATATCAGCCAGAGTACCATTTGAAGATGACACTAATTCTATTTTGCACTTTTAAGGTGTAACACAACAACATGAGGCGGTCACAAGTTTCCGTATATTTGTCTTCGGTCTTTCCAATAAACAATACTAATCAAAGGCATAACACAAAAAAACTAGTATGCTATTCCATAAAATCTTTATCACTCACACTTCAAACAAATTTGATCGACTTGCTTCTGTATATTTCCTATAAATAATGGTCTATTCTTTACTAAGCTATATCAATTCTAGATCAATTTTTATCTCGTTATAACGAGATAATTATCTCGTTATAACGAGATAACTAACTCGTTATAACGAGATAATTATCTCGTTATAACGAGATAACTAACTCGTTATAACGAGATACTAACTCGTTATAACGAGATACTAACTCGTTATAACGAGATAACTAACTCGTTATAACGAGATAATTATCTCGTTATAACGAGATAACTAACTCGTTATAACGAGATACTAACTCGTTATAACGAGATACTAACTCGTTATAACGAGATAACTAACTCGTTGTAACGAGATAACTAACTCGTTATAACGAGATAACTAACTCGTTATAACTAACTCGTTATAACGAGATAACTAACTCGTTATAACGAGATACTAACTCGTTATAACGAGATAACTAACTCGTTATAACGAGATAACTAACTCGTTATAACGAGATACTAACTCGTTATAACGAGAAAGCTTACTCGTTATAACGAGATAACTAACTCGTTATAACGAGATACTAACTCGTTATAACGAGATACTAACTCGTTATAACGAGATAATTTTCTCGTTATAACGAGATAACTAACTCTTTATAACGAGATAACTAACTCGTTATAACGAGATACTAACTCGTTATAACGAGATAACTAACTCGTTATAACGAAATACTAACTCGTTATAACGAGATAATTAACTCGTTATAACACGAGATAACTAATTCGATATAACGAGATATTAACTTGTTATAACGAGATACTAACTCGTTATAACGAGATACTAACTCATTATTACGAGATAATTATCTCGTAATAACGAATTAAATATTTTTTTGTCTTGTCAAAAATGAACCTATCCGGCTTTCGTAGAAATCTTATGTAGGTATATCTTATTTAGCTTACATGTGACGTCATAGTTGGTTTTTCCCGTACTCGAGAAATGTAAACATGACACGTTTTGTCCTCTTTAACGATCTCCTGTGCAATATATTGAGGTCAGCTTCACCATTCAAAATTTTTACAGTTAATCAATAATTTGAAGGACTTGCATTTCAACGTAAATTTAAAAATATTCAATGATAGAATTTTTTTGTGAATTACGTTTTTTGTTGCTTAAGTTGTCTTAAAAAGTACATAATTTTCGCTATCCAGATGCAGTGTGATAGAAGAAACTTGCTTTTTCGAATTTTAAATCCTATTCGTACTCTGAAATATTTTAAAAGATACATGTCCACTTACATATTTTTTATAGCATCATGTCATTAAGTAACACTATGTGACTCTTTACAAAAAAATGTTTTTTCAAACCCCAAATTTTACTGTTTTTTCCCTCTCAATGATTATATCAAGAATAGAGACATAAAAAAAATATTAAACTTTGTCAAATGCATTTTATTACATTTTCAACAGTGAATTACTGTGATTTATTAATTGAATAAAAGTTATATTCTCTCACAGTGTGAAAGGATACCAAAATGATATTCTCTCACAGTGTGAAAGGATATCAAAGTAAATAAAAAATAAATTCTGGCCTGTAATAAGATAGAGATAGTAACTAAACCATCTTGATAGAGCTAAAACTGCCAATTTCTTCCCAAATATGTTGCTAAAATACATGTTACAATGTTTTCAATGCTATGACGTCTCAACTATGACGTCACAGCCAATGACACTGTGTTAAGAAAAGATAGGCAAAGGAAAAATCAAAGAAAATGTAATAAACAGAAAATTCAATGTTTTGTAGTTGGATATGGAATTTACTTCACGAGTGGGACAGGATTTTTTTTTATATTTTCAGGAGTGCGAAGCACGAAAAAATCCTGGCTCACGAGTGAAATACTCTTTTTATTATTTTTATTTACCTCTCCTATATTTATACATGTATATACATCAAATGAAAATCATGTTTGAATGCAAAACCTACACCTGAAATATAGTAGGTAGTAATTGTAGCGCTTTTTCATTTGGCTGTTTCCAGGACAACAAACAAAATGATACATAGAGAATATTACATACTAAAATCCATATCATATGTCATGTCAGCTCGAGTGGCCCCATATCAGCCCGAGGGCCGAAGGCCCGAGGACTGATATAGGGCCCGAGGGCTGATATGACATATGATATGGATTTCAGTATGTAATATTCTATTTATCAAATATTCAAAATACTTAATATGCGAGTTCACATAAAATCATTGAAGAATGTTTCGTGCATGTTTTTGACCCTTTTCTTTAAAATCTATGAAAACAAATTAAGCCCACAGATGTTAGTAAAGAATTATTTTACATGTATATTTAAATAAAATCAAGTTAATTAACTTTTAAACTTTAAACAAACGTTACTTCCGGTTTGATATGGATTTTTGCCCGCCGGTCCGATACGTTATATGGATTTTCGGACCGATCCTTGATATGTGGTTCTGTACGTGACGTCACTCGTATCGCACAGTGCCGAATCGGTGTATTTACTACACTAACCATACATCGGACACATACCTTGCTTCGGACAACTTTAAGCAATAAACTTTCATTGAACCTGAGTCTCCCCGTGTTTTTACTCCTTTCTGTCTTAAAGATGAAGAATTAAACTTTTTAATGATGTCGATTTTTTTTTCATGTTGTGATAAAAATACCACAAGAATGGCCTTGAAATTACGTCATATTTTGCATCATCAAAGGGGAGTAACCAGAAATTTACGATTTTGCAATTTTTAGAGTTGTCGTTTTTTTAAATAGACGTCAACGGAACGGGTCGGACCTTGGTAAAATTTGTCAGTGATTGATAATATTACAGAAATTTTTCAAAAATTTTACTTCAATGTTTGTATAATATATTTTAGAGTTGTTTTTAACTAGTATGTTTATTTCACCGTACATCGGACACAAATTAACCATGCATCGGACACTTTCCGATGCATGGGTAATCACTTCCATGTTCATGTAAAACCCAAATGACGGATGTTTTTTACGGAAATAGAAAATAGAAACTCTGTATTTTCAGTGAAAATACAAATTATCGATATATGACGACTAGAATTGGACTCAATTTATTTCTTTAAACTAGATGATTATAGCCCACGAGACAAAGGCGCGAGTTGCCATATTACTAGCATTGTAAAGCCTTTCTAAGGCGATGTGATACAGCTAAAATCTCTTCATATTTGTGGATCGAAATAGTCATTCAAATTTAATTAGAAGATTGATTTTTAAGTAAAAGATAAAAATGTTTCGATATCATTAATTTTAAAGCACCGAGATCAAGGTATGATATTTTTCTGGTTTAAATATCGTATGTCCGATGCATGGTGAATATTGTCCGATCCATGGTGAATTCTGACTTATTTCGAAAAAATCGGTTTTTAATGATATTTTCTCAATAAATAGGGCACGATTGTGTCAAAAACTTATATTGTAACCACATACTACATGTAAAGTTCCATTTTGATAATATTCGGTCGGTAGCGATATCGCTTGAACTTGTTGAAGTGCAAGGGTGTCCGATGCATAATAAACAGGGATAATCCTCAATATTAGGAAAAAACCAATCTGATTAAAATCAGATCTTTGTTGCGCTACGAAATTCTGATAGTCACTGTACAAAGACTATCAGAATTTCGAAGCGTAACAAAGATCTGATTTTAATCAGATTGGAAAAAAAACTTACTGCCGGGAAAAATACTTTATATATTATATATATCAAAAACATAGCAAAAAAAAAACCCGATTAATTATAGAAGTTTACCATGTATGTACACACATTGTTCACCCCCCCCCCCCCTTTCAATATCTTCCCAATTGAAAAAAAAAACTGGACGCAAATTATACATGTATATACATTGCTCATGTTTTTAAAATAAAGAACCACGGGAGCCTCTTGTTCTATCACAATACTATTTTACATAGTTATTGATCCAAATTGTTGTTTAAAGAGATTGCGAAATTGCAACTCCTGTTGTACAATTACGAAAACCGAAAGAAGATTTTAATTGCGGAAGTAAGGTTCAAAGGGAAAGCAAAATGAGTGGAGAAAACAAAGTCGAAGGAAAACGTGATGGCTTGGGCAGGACGCTTCTTCATTTAGCCGCAGAAAAGAGTGATGTTGGTAAACTTGAGGAATTACTCTGTAGTGGTGATTGTGATGTTAATGCCCAAGATGCTCAAGGTCGAACACCCTTACATTCCCTGTTTGAGGAAGATATCATTAAAGACATGGATAAGCTCAAGAGGGCGATGTCAGTTCTCTTAAAATACGGTGCCAATGTAAATATTAAGGACAAATTCCAAGATACACCACTTCATGTTGTATTTTATAGCTACTACGAATTTATACCAGAGATCCTCAGATTTTTACTAACGAAATCAAAAGTAAAATTTGATGTGAAGTCTCAGAACATCGTTGGCTACACCATCTTTTATAAATGCATGTGTGGATTTCCTGACAGTCTCAGAGAGAGGGACATCTACCCAAATATAATTCAGCAGATGGAATCATTTATCAACGACTTCATGAATGAAAAAATATGCCAACCTTGTCCAGTGAAAGATCTTTTGAATATGAAAGATAAATTTGGCTTTTCAGCTTTTTATATGTACACAATGAATGTTGATAACAATATTGAAACAATCAAAAGAATGATTCAATTAGGTGCAGATGTCAACACAAGGTCAAATATAGGGGTCACACCCTTGATGGATGTTGTCTTGAATAGAGTGACCCCAATAGTCGAGGTTTTACTCCAGTCAGGTGCAGATGTCAACAACAAAGATATATTTGGTCAAACAGCTCTTTTCAGGGTGCTCACCAAAGATTGCTTCGACTTGCTGGAGCAATATGGAGCAGATTTTACGATCCGAGACAAATTTGGGCAATCACCAATAACAGACGTGTTTATGTACACACCCGAGGATACCCCACGGAGCGGTCTGGTAATATCAGACGTGGCAACAAACTACCAGCCTCTGTTCGAGTTATTTTTAAAGAATGGAGTCAGTGTACACGAAATGGACAATTTTAGTTCCTCACTTCTTCATTATGCAGCATGGTACGGTGCCCCAATAATGGCGTCGGCTCTCATTGAACACGGTTTACCACTGACTGTACTTGATAATCAAGGCATCTCTCCAGCCAAATTGGCTCGCAGAGTCGGAAATTACGAACTCGTTAATATGCTGACTGGTACGACAAGAGAAGTTGATAAAGACCCTGTTAAAAGACATTATGTGAACTTATTGATTTACCACGAGGATGTTGCAAATATTGATAAAGCTTTGCATGAAGTTTTGAGTTTTCAAGAAAATCCTCGTGAACTGCTTCAAAATTTGATCAATTCACCCAGACTGGGTCTTGTTAATCGAGAATCCGAGGCACAAGAAGTTAAAGACGAAATTTTAAAACTGATGTACAAAATTGCTGAATCTATAAGTAAAAACGATCCTGCGTTTAGATGTACAGTTTTTCCCACCGGAAGTTCAGAAGATGGAAGTAAAATTGGAGAAGCTGATGAATTTGACTTTACGTTTTGTCTGGATTTCTTCTCAGGAGAATGCATACCTTATCAAGAAGATGATACACTGAACAGTGGCTTTGCAACCTTGAAAGTTAAATCATTCCATGAATGGCACCCTCTTGCAAAGTATACAACAGATGGATATATCATTGAGTCGTACCTTGTGAGAGACATGTTTCAAGATCTTTTTACGAAAGCTGTCAATACACCGGAAATATGGAACCAGAATTGTTTTTACTTTGACGGTCTTTTAAAATTCCCTGTAGATAAACCAATTCTTAATATGGAAGTACATTGGTGTGGACGAATAATGAAGAATATTGTTATCAGCATTGATGTGGTCCCTGCTGTACGAACTTGGGGCTGGATGCCAAAAGAATTGGAAAACATTGACCGAGAGTTACCTTCACAACAATTGTCTTCAGAAGATGAATGTTTTCTCTTGTTTCAACCGCCAGAGGAACGCGACAAACAAAGGAGAAGATATCTGAGAATATCAAGGTTCTGTAGCGAGTTGAAGTTTCTGAAAAATCTTCCCGAGGCCTTCCTTGAAAGTTATGCTGCTGCAAAGATATTGATATGCGATCGATTTTGTCCACGGTTATTATTTTCTGAGGATTTAAATATAAAACAAATATTTTGTAAACAAACCTCAGAAATGAATAGTTCAGTCGAAGATGAAGAAATGAATTCTGAAGAGGATGAGCACATAATTGATGCAGGAGTTTTACAAAAGCAAACTATGGGATCCGAGAGCGATGAGCATTCTATAAATTCAGATTCAGATGATGCTGAAACGTCTTCAGATATTATCGAAGGGACCATTCTGTATAAGCATGGTGCAGTGCGTGATCTTTCTTCTTGTATTATCGAAGTTGACCAGACTTTGCGAGCCAACAGGTTGTTTGTACCAAAGGATAGTTTTAAACTAGACGTTTCAAATCTTTCGTTCAGCTTACAAAACGGTGCACTTCAAGCTAAAAAGTGCATAGTGGTGAGATCAATCCAAAAGGATACCAGCAAATGGATTCAATTCGGACCATCGTCAAATATTCCTAAGAAGGAAACTTTAGACGCAGTTATAATGGATAGCTTATCTAGAGAAGAAAATCAAAACCTTACAATCGCCGAATGGCTGACTCAGACTTTTCCGTCGGTCAGCCATTCCTCTGAGAATGACATGGAAGAAAACATCGAGATTGAAGAAAACAGAGACATAGACCAAAAGCTTATGGAAGACGGCAGAGAGGGCAATACAAATCAAAACACTTCTCACATTACATCTGACGAGAGAAATTCTTCGAACACGGTCCCAAGATGTGACACGGACATTTTAGACAAATCGTGGGAGGGTGGCGAGATTGTAGATGGATACGATACAATCTCCAGTTACATGCTGAAAAATTGTTTGTTTTATGTTGCAGTTGATCTAAAAGGCGATAAAGATGTCAGTCAATTAGATATAACGATCAAACTTTTTGAAAAACTAGGCAAATGTGCAGAGGAAGAGAAACTTGATTCTTTTTTCCTACCATATCTAGATGTATTCACCTTTGCAAACGAGCATATTAAAATGATACCCGACGACAAAATCATTGAAAGCACTAAAATTCAATGCAATCGAATAAAATTATTTTGTGACGTCATTCTTGGAATTTTGAGATAGAAGACCTATCCGCAAAATGCTTTATCTGTGAATTACATGTAATGCTCTTATATTCATGTTATAGTTGATTAAATTGATGAAAATTTAGATGAAACTAATAAAAGTTAATATATTTGAATTATTTTTTTTAGTTTTTCAAGATCGTAGCCGCTAACCTAGCAGCTTTCTTTTGAATCGACAGCTAGCCTAGCTGCTGAGTGTTAGATTTTGAATAAAGTTAAAAACTTGATGTCGGAACCAAAAAAGTTATTTCAATGCTGTTGAACGGACCCCTAAACTCAAAGTCAAAGGTTAATGCAACAACACTTTATAAAGTTAATGCAGCAACATAAAGCAAATTTAGTGTAAAGATATATATAAAAAAAAAATGTATACTTACCTTGCCAAGTAGGCTTATTGCATTTAGGACATATGACTTTTTGACACATTTCTGCTTTTACTTTCAAGGCGTTGTCTCGGTAAATAAACAAAAGTCTTGTAATGTCATGAAAAACTATTGTGACATCATAAGTTATGCACGCTCACTTTTACCCTTAGATGTAGATGTCATAAAAACCACTGTGACGTCATTTGGGTTTCAACTTGAAAAAGGTGGTAATAAACTACATCTTTCAAAAAATGATAATAATTCAATGCTCATATTTATATTTCTTATTCCCTATCTTGTCTGTAAATGTGATTTATATTTCAAAATCTCTGTATTTTTTAATATCTTTTTCTTTAATTTGGAAACATAAAAAAATGGTTTTTAAGATTTATAGTATAAAATTGTATTTTAAGAAAGGCACCAATAAAAGAAATAGTTAACGTTGACAATACGTATTCTAATATTATCTCAACGTGTAGTGCATTAAAGCAATCGTAGACCAAAAAAATAAATAAAATATTTTTAGCCATATTCAACATGGTTTGTCAAGTTAGACCTCGATCTGAAATAGACCTTCATAAAAATGGCTGTCAGGACATGAAAATGAGCATGTGGTACGCACAGATGGAATAGCACATAAGGGAAAAGGTGCTTACTGATTTCACATAAAATGTGATAAATACAATAAATTAAGTGTAGTTATTATTTGTTTTTGGCACATTCTTGAACTTGACTGTTATAGTATCTCGGCATTTGATTGTAGAGTTTCAGCATGCAAAAAATGACGTCACAATCGCATTTTTCCCGAAAGTAACGGAGTTAAGGGGTTTGATGGTATTTTGTGTTAAAAAAATATTACAGAAACAAGCGCCTGTGGGAAAGTAGTCCCGGAGAATTGACACTGTATGGAGTTTGTATTCATGAGACTCATCTAAAATTTAACTCGGTCGAGCGCAACATCCCGGACCTAACACTCACCAAGTGGGCATTTTTAATTACTTTTAATGAAAGCATACCGCAATTTTCAATTTTTCATTTTTTTCAATTTTGTATTTTTCGCAAGTACATATGTATTGTACAACAAAAATATCAAACAGGGATACATATGAAATAGTTCAAGTTTAAATTTAAATTAACGATATCAGAGGTGTTGGAAAAAGGGGCCACAATACTGAGCTTTACTGGAAACATCCTTTAATATAAAAACAAAGGCCTAGCAATTTATATGAAATATGTCAGTCATAATACGATCCAACGATAGGCTGCGAACAAGGTTATTATAACGACCATAGAATTTACGAAATGCTGAATCTAAACGAGGTAGTTGAAATTCTTGTACCATCTACTTATTTGTCAGAAGCCTGCCTCGGTTTAAAAATTGATCGTAGTCGGGGCATGTTTCAAAGAAAAGTTTAATGCTCATGATAGTTTCCGTGATAAATGTGTATCAAGATTGTGCAAAGTAGAAACTGTGAAGTTATGCTGATTATCACCTACTCACAGGTCGATGCTCACCTCATGGACACAATAAAATGACCCATTCCTTAAAGCCTGCGTGAGAAAATAAGCACCGTCTTCAGATGTACCTGGTCCATAAACCCCCGTCAATCAAGGGAATTTAACTCAGGTACTGGATGCTATAAAATGATCGGCATTTAGTTAATAGTCCTCCTTGTCTGGGGTTTGTGGCGACTGCATGCTTACTGCATATACATGTAACAGTAAAGAAGCTGTATTGATACGATTTTTTTCAGTGTACATAAAGTACATTTCTCTTAAATTATCTTGTCATACAGTGAAATTAATTTTAATAATTTATGCTTCGGAAATATTTTTGAGTAATATATGAACTTATTTATTTACAATGTATTATAAATTGTTGAATCATGATTTACACGTATTCTGAACAGAAAAAAGCCGACGTTTATTGAAATCGTCTTGTAATTATTATGCATAATATAAATGGTTCTCAATCTTTTTTTTTTTAATTATGAGTATATTTAAATGCGTCATTTAAATATTATTCAAACAGTAAACCATCAATGCATATGACCACGAGGCACGGATATTTATTAAAAAATGAAGTTATGTTATATGTCTTCTGTGGGGTCATGATTGGTAAATAAATATAATTTAATTTTGTTTGTATTCTAGCCTCTGATTGGTTAATATCCAAAAAGGAATACAAATTATTTCTGTATAACCTGGTTTGGTATGGGGACCCACCCCCTTGACAACCAGCTGATTCATCTGTATCCATACAATCCTCTCATTTCCAGTCCTCGGGATTCATGGGAAATTCCAGATTTAATAAATGTACCTTTAACTTCAAACAATAATTCGATCTTTCCACATGTAAACAAGCTGCTAGGCCTATGTATCAGTTTTTACCTCCCCTCGCTTCCCATCACTTCCGTTACTTCCGTTACTACGGTTGTATTATTGAGCGGCAAATTTGAACTAATAAAAAGCAACGAAATTTTACACCCATAGTTATTTAATGATTTTAAAATTAAATTATAAGGAATGACTCTAATTCTTGGCCAAATTATTCGAGTATAACCTGGTTTGGGTCAGTTTACGCTGTTTTATAATCCGCTTCGCGGATTATAAAGCGTAAACTGACCCAAACCAGGTTATACTCGAATAATTTGGCCAAGAATTAGAGTCATTCCTAAAATATTCTATTCTATTCTGCGAGTTTCAAGGCTCTTTCTCGCTGTTAAAATGTAAACACCGTGTGTGAATTTCTTTGGCTGGGAGAGGAGGTCATATCTAAGGAAAGAATCACTGATGTGACTTATCTCAAGCAGCAGATGAGGAGGAAGGTATAATTAAAAGAAAACCTTTTCTATGCAAAATACTTTTCCTGTATGTGCGTATGGCCATGAGAATGTAGTTAATTGGACCCCTTTTATTTTCTGCCAAGTGGAGAGAGAGAGAGAGAGAGAGAAACAAGTCATGTTTTCTTTGCTGTATTTCATGGAATAGATATTTTACGTCTAACTACACTGTAGTACGTTTTGAAATATATAAACGTACTTCAAAACATCTCGATCGGCCGCAATCTCTGTTTACACATTTCACTTGCGATAGATAGAATCTTACAAATTGCCTTTTCTCCATTTGCTTTGTCTTCCCTATCCCTCTCTTTTCGTTTTTAACTGAGTGAACGGTAGAAAATATTCTACTTATTTTAATATATATATATATATATATATATATATATATATATATATATATATATATATATATATATATATATATATATATATATATATATATATATATATTACATTTTCAAAAGTGAAATACTGTGATTTATTTATTGAATAAAAGTGATATTCTCTCACAGTGTGAAAGGATACCAAAATGATATTCTCTCACAATGTGAAAGGATATCAAAGTAAGCAAAAAATAATTTCTGGCCTGTCATAAGATAGAAATAGTAAATAAGCATCTTGATAGAGCTAAAATTGCAAATTTCTTCCCAAATATGTTGTTAAAATCCATGCTATGTACGTAATGTTTTCAATCACACAACTGCTAAGCTATGACGTCTCAACCGCTCAACTATGACGTCAAGCCTATGACACTGTGTTAAGAAAAGACAGAGGCAAAGGGAAAATCAAAGAAAATGTAATAAACAGAAAATTCAATGTTTTGTAGATGAATATGGAATTTATTTCACTCTTGAGACAATCTCTGTTTACACAGAGGGCCCTGCCGCTCAACTATGACGTTAAGTCTATGACACTTTGTTAAGAAAAGACAGGGGCAAAGAGAATATCAAAGAAAATGTAATAAACAGAAATTCAATGTTTTGTAGATGAATATGGAATTTATTTCACGAGTGGGACAGGATTTTTTGATATTTTCACGAGTGCGAAGCACTCGTGAAAATATCAAAAAATCCTGTCCCACTCGTGAAATAAATTCCATATTCATCTACAAAACATTGAATATCCTCTATTTATCCCATGTTTACCCCTTTATCCCGTGGATATGACTCATTGGATAATTTTTTCATAATTCACAGTTAAGTGCAGTTGTGACGTCACAATGGTTTTTGCGTTAGCGTGATGAAGTAAACTAAAGTGGAGTCCTATATGAACAGTGTAAAACATTGGTTGTGAGGTATTAAACATGGGATAAAAAGAATCCCCCATGATTTGTAGTTGGATATGACTTTTATCCAACTCGTTGTGTGTTTTTATCCCCTCGCCAAGGCTCGTCATATCCAACTACAAATCATGGGAGATCCTATATATATATATATATATATATATATATATATATATATATATATATATATATATATATATATAGAGGATATTCAATGTTTTGTAGATGCTTCGCACTCGTGAAAATATCAAAAAATCCTGTCCCACTCGTGAAATAAATTCCATATTCATCTACAAAACATTGAATTTCTGTTTATTACATTTTCTTTGATATTCTCTTTGCCCCTGTCTTTTCTTAACAAAGTGTCATAGACTTAACGTCATAGTTGAGCGGTTGAGATGTCACAGCTTAGCAGTTCTGAGATTGAAAACATTACATAGCATGGCTTTTAGCAACATATGTGGGAAGAAATTTGCAGTTTTAGCTCTATCAAGGTCGTTAGTTACTATCTCTATCTTATGACAGTCCAGAGATTATTTTTTACTTACTTTGATATTCTTTCACACTGTGAGAGAATATCATTTTGGTATCCTTTCACACTGTGAGAGAATATCACTTTTATTCAATGAATAAATCACAGTATTTCACTTTTGAAAATGTAATAAATATATATATATATATATACATGTAATAGGTAACATGCGATATTCAATTAGATTCCGTCTATTATTTGGCTACATACCATTTTTGGATCATCTTTTGAAAGAACTAACTTAAATAAGGCATTAAAGAGAGTGTTCAAAAGGCTACAGTAAATTATTAGTTCTTTGTTTTACGTCCCTTGATGGTTAGGGAAAAACACACACCCATGTTTGTCAAATTATCAACAATTTTTTAAGGCAATATCGCAAATACATTCAATTTTCATTCATTCTACAGTTTTTTTTTCTTTTTTTCTTTTTTTTTTGAGGGTGGGGGTCGTTTTATTTGGACTGGGGGGGGGGGGGTTCAAAGACTTAAATAAGGGATGTAAAACGAAGATGTTATTTACCACGGCCTACTTTTTTTTTAATTTTTCCCCCGTGTTGTGTGTGTGTGTGAATCTATGTTTGAGTGTGTATGGGGGGGGGGGGGTATGCAATTTTATAAATAACGTTTTTATCTAGGCTATAGGGATTTGTTTTGGAGATGGTATAGTTTTCATTTTTACGGATTTTTAGAGATCGTATTATGGTTTTCTCATTTATGTGTATATTAATCATTTCCTGTAAGAATTTTCAGTTTTTAACTCGAAGTGATCAGCTAAAGCAGTAGACTATGCCAAGAAGATCAAGATCTCGTTCGAGGTCCCCCAGAAGAGGTAAATAATATTAATGAAAATACAATTTTCAAGATTTTCACAACAGTTTTATTGAAGAATGATAGAATATTATGCAAATTTGATATTAATAAAAAGCTATCCCCTACAACCCAAACTCCGTCATCATAAGCGGAAAACACGCCAGGTTACTCTCCCAATTATTTTTTTTTTTTTGATTTGTTTCTTGTTTGCTACACTTTGTAATGAACTTACACATTGTTTTCAAAACTATTTTTAAAAAAATCAGTAATTGGGCTTATACAAAACTACTATAAATAGAACGCGTATCACATTCGTGTATATTACGTCCAGTGAACCCTAACTCCGTCACCAGGGCCCTCTACAATATGTCAACATATTAATAAGAAATTTTTTTCCAGCTTAGTTTTTTTCTCCATTCATCTTAAACTTGTAAACATAGAAAATTAGTTTAATAGTATTAAATTGTATTTTAGGAAAAGTATCAACAACAGAAAAAAATAACGTTAGTATAACGTATTTTAGATGTAATAACGTCACTCTACGTTATCTTCAACGTGTGGGATATTAGGGCAAATTGAGACAAAAAATAAAATATTTTTAACCGTATTCAATATGGTTTGTCATATTAATCCTTTGGCAAAGACCTTCATAAATAAAACTGACATGTAAAAATGAGCATATTGATGCACATGTCGGAGGTATCGATGGAATATCGCATAAAGGAAAAAGTACTTACTGATTTCACATAAAATATGATAGATACAATAGACCACGTGTAATTGTTATTTATTTTTGACGCATTCTTGAACTTGACTGTTATAGTATCTTGGCATTTGATTGTAGATTTTCAGCATGTAAAAAATGACATCACAATCGCACTCGTTTACAAACAGCGCGGAGTTTCCCGAAAGTGACGGAGTTAGGGTAGTGACAGAGTTAGGGGGTTTGGCGATAATAATATGTTAATGATATAACCATTGGGGCAAGCGCATTTCTTTTTACAGTTTACACTTCACTTGTGCCGCATGGGACATCTGTGACATCTCATGACATCGTATGAAAGTTCCTATCCGTAAAGGAGTATAAATATGCCTAGTGTAGTTTAGGCCATGGATATTGGCCCGGGTAGCTCAGTTGGTAGAGCACCTGTCTAGTGATACAGGGATCCCGGGTTTGATTTCCGGTTTAGCCATACATTTTCTCCTTACCTGTTACACAATTTGGTGCTGTTGAACACTCCGGAACTTGCAGGTGAAAGTCCTGCCAGGGGCAAATAAGAACTTGGGTTGTGTCTTCAAGGGTGAAGAAAATTTAAGAAGGGAGGAATGTAATGGTTTGGGCCGTGGATACCGGCCTTGGTAGCTCAGTTGGTAGAACACCTGACTAGTGATGCAGGGGTCCTGTGTTCGATTCCTGGTCCAGCCATACATTTTCTCCTTTCCCGTTGCACCATAGTAAGAGTACCTCCCATATAGTTGCAATGTAGCAAACCGAAATGATTTTGAAGAAAACAAAAAGAGAAGAATGGAAAACATTTGCTAAATTAATCATAACAATCCTTTTTAAGCTTGTAGGGCTGGGTATTTGCTAGAGATTTCATATTGCGATATCTTTAACTGTATTGCAATATGTATTGCAATATTTTCAACAAAAAATTAAATGGTATATTCTTATTATATTACTTTCCTTTTACATACAGAACAGCCTAAATAAAATTAGATGTTCCGAATCCTCTACCACTTCTCAAACATCTAACAACATCCCATTCAGGGTCATGTCAGAGCAACCTTTCAATTATGAATAAACATGAAAATTTTGGTCAATCATATACGATACCCTATTCTTCTGTATACAATTCTAAATTAGTTCCACGGCTACATCTTAACATTATTGATGCCTGGTACATGAAGTAGTCTGTCTTACCTTGAATTAAAGTAATTTTGGTATAAATTGAATGTATAATCCACCAATCTGGCATTCTTACCTGAATAACGCAAACGAAAATGCACAAACTATACAAGATATCCTGCACGTCACATTCATACATAGCACGCCCTTTGCCATGCATATTTTGTTTACTACGAAACTCCTCGGGCATTTAGGTTTGGCAGTGAAAAAAAGAAACGCATCCGAACTATAAGCCAAGGTTTTGAAGGCAGCGATTTCATTGGCTAATTGAAAGGTCGCTCTGACGTGATCCCGAATGGGATGCTGTTAGATGTTTGAGAAGCGGTAGTGAATTCAGAACATCTTATTTTAATTAGATTGACCTTGCACATCAAAAAACTTTACAAAATACATGTATCGACCAATATGAGCTATCTGGCTGATGGTGATCGAACCCATCTTACCGCCACATTCCTCCCTCCATAAAGGTCTTTGCCCCCAAAGATGCCAACCCAGGGTTTTCCCTGGCAGGTCTTGCACCTGTCACTTCCAGGGCATGGCAGGGCTTCAAATGTAACAGGAGAGGAGAAAAATGTGACAGATCAGTCCAGGATTCGAACCCAGGCCCCCTGAATCTCCAGACAAGTGCTCTACCAACTGAGCTATCCAGGTGATTGAACCCATCTGACTGCCACAGAGGTATTGTCTTAGTGTGATCAACAGTCTACCTTTTGAGCACAGTAACTTGTACTGCAAAAAAGTTTTCAATTATGTTATTCAACTTGACAATTTAGTATCTAAAAAAGACCATGTCCAAGAACTGAGTGAATGTCTGACCAAATCATTCAAGACACTAGTAATAACAGCATCTCCATGATTTGGAACTAGCAAGGTGATTTTGTTCTGACCAATAATCATAATGCAAAGCACACTTTATTTTTACAAAGAATTTCACACAATTCAAAATACAATTTATATTAATTTTATATTAGAGTAACTTGATCTTTGAAGACTAAAACCTAAAAATTTGAAATTTTATTCTTTAAAATAATTTTTTGTTGATTAAACAATCTTAAATGAAAATATGATTCGGACTGGGGACAAAGACTACAACAAAATATGTGTGAATGTAAATACTGCCATCATACTAGGTAGTCTAAAATATGCAAATTTATTTTAATTTTTTGTGTTTAGAAATTGAAATAAGTGATTTTTTTTTAAATATAAAACTTTAATTTTGGGTCTGAAAAAAAAAATACCAGGGTAAATGTAATCTTGATGTTATGATGTAGTTTTTAGTTTGCTCTTTGTACTCTGCTTGACTAATGTGAGATTATCTGATCATTTTAGAGAGGAGATCCTCCAGGGAAAGGGAGAGAAGACGTAAGTAAATAAAAGCTTTAATTTTTGTATAATAGCAGAGTGACATTCACAGGTAATGGAATATGAATTACTATGAAGATGTTGCTTTTTTCTTTGGAAAGAAAAAACTCAATCTTAAAAGCTGAATTCAAGTTTTCAAATATCACTATGGGAAATGCCATTAAGCTGCTGAAATAGACATAATTTAAAAATCTAGGGAAAAAATTAAGGTCAAGATCTAATAAATGAGTTAATACAAATGCATGGTGCTAGATCCATATGACGTTATAATCTGAACTTGCTCTTTCCCTTACTTTACTGCTATACTTGAATTATGTGGAAAATTATTTATTTGAAATCATGTCAAAATATATCCCATCTATACCTATATTCAATTTTAAATTATTTGAAAGAAGAGATCAAGAACATAAAAATTACCATTTTCTGAGAGACTTTAGGAAATTGATATGTTTCTTTTGTTTGATAAAAAAAGTCCAAAATCTATATCATTCTGCTTTCTATATTTTTCATTCAAAATGACTGTTTAAAATATGTTTTTTCGTTGTGTTTACCAAAAAATTAAGTCTCAATACACCTTATTTTACCAAGCTATGGTTATAAAAGCATCACTAAAGGAATTTATTTCTCAAATTTGAGAAATCTGTAGACACCTTTCCTTTACTAGAACTTGACTTTAAATCATAAATAGACAGAAGCAGGGGTATGTTTGACTTATGTTGATGCTAAATACATTAAGTTTTATGGTCCTTTAGGACACAGAAGGAGCCGATCCAGATCTCCCAGAAGAAAATCCAGATCACCTCACAGATCCAGGGAACACAGGGAACACAGATCTAGGTCACCAAGACACAAGTAGGATCATTAGTGACATATAGAGATCAAAATCAGTTATAAAGTAAAACTCGTTTAGTACGAACACGGATATAGCGAATTCACGGATATAGCGAAGTTTTTTTGGATCCCCAGCTATATAAATTTTACAAATTCCTTATACGGTTATAACGTATTATGGATATAGCGGAGTAATTTAACTGTTTTTGTTTTACTGTACATTATAAATTTACTCACATCAGATAGAGATCAAACACTATTAAGTGCCATATAGAGATTGATCTTTTATTAGTAACATATAGAGGTCAAACTCTCATGAATGAAATACTGTGATCAATCTCCTTTAAGAGAAAGATTATAGGTCAAACCCTCATAGGTGATATAGAGATAACTCTTATTAGTGACATATAGAGACCAAACTCTTCTTAGATAAATACGAAGATCCAACTCTTAATTGTTACATATAGAGATCAAATTCTTATTAATGACAAAAAGAGATCAAGCTCTTATAAGTGTTTATATAAAGGTTAAACTCTAATTATTATACCTCATTATAATTATTCTATACAATGCATTATCTGATTGGTTCTAGATTATCACGTGACAGGGCCATAAAACTTCATATTTCCCTGGCGTCATTATGCTTTTCATCATATTCAACCTTTTCAGAGACTTAATGCATTTTCCCGCAACAGTTATCGTTCATTGAACGAAAACTCCCGAGAGTGGTAGACGTCACAATAGCCCGGTTCACGTCACAAAAATGATGATGGACTTCTGTAAATTGTTTCAGCAACACTTTGATAAAATTGAAAGTGAATTTAAGAGCGGTGCGAAATTTGAAAGTTTATGTTTATTTTTAAAGTTTTTGCTTGTTTTGGTATAATAAACAATTTATTGCAAGAATGTTCGGGAAACATGAAGATTTACTCAGCCAAAAAAATATCATATTTCCCTCGGGCAAAGCCCTTGGGGAATATGATTTTTCTTGGCTGAATAAATCTTCATATTTCCCTCACGATCATGCAATAATTGTATGTTATTGACAATAGAGATTCAACGCTGATTAGTGACATAGAGAGGTAGAGCCGTGCAGATCCTTCTTGCTTCATGTGACCAAGATATTCTTAATAAAATCAGCTTATTAGAAACAATTTACACTGAATTGTCTGCAAATTTTTCCTGATCATGACAAGGGGAACATGGCAGGTGGGACCGGTCAAGAGGCTGTTTTCAGAGATCCTTGTTAGCTTTGCTCACAATATGTTTTGTTTAAATGGACTTTTGAGCATGATCACTGTTCATTATCTTCACATTTCATATAGAAAATCAAATTCTTATTAGTGACCCATAGAGATCAAGCTCTCATGAGTGACACATAGAGATCAAACTCTTATTCGTGTCATATGGAGATCAAACTTTCATTAGGGACATAGAGAGATCAAACTCTAATGAGTGACATATAGAGTTAAAAATTTCATTAGTGACATATAGAGATCAAACTTTCATCAGTGACATATAAAGATCAAACTCATTAGTGCCATGTGGAGATCAAACTTTCATTAGTGACATGGAGAGATCAAACTCTTATTAGTTACATAGAGAGATCAAACTCTCATGAGTGACACATAGAGATCAAACTCTTATAAGTGTTATATGGATATCAAGTGACATAGAGAGATCAAACTCTTATTAGTGACATATAGAGATCATACTTTCATTAGTGACATACCTGTATAGAGGTAAAAATCTATACTTATAAATTAATAAATTTTGCAAATAAACTCCGAAACGGCTGCACCAGAGTTCTTACTTACTCCTCTAACAATACACTATATACAAGATGATGTCCGTAAACTATATTTAGATTTCACTCGCAAAGTAAGTGTCGTACATTAAATTAAAAGTCTACTTTTATTTTCTATAAACAGCCATGAAATAGCAAAAACGTGAGTACGGTGGCGTTTCCGGGTTGGCGGATCTAAGTTACTGGCAGTTTTTAATGAAACTGACAACAAGCAATCGTTTATTTATTTCATAAAACGTCATCACTTTATTATTCAATCAAAACTTGATTTAAATGATATAAAAGAAATAAGTTTTGATAACTGATTAAAAAGGGAAATGTGCAAGTTACTTTCGTCATTCGCCGATCTTAATATTGACGGAAGCTTCTAGAATATCAGATAGCATCGAGCCCGAAGTTAAAAAGAAAAACAAGGCGATTATAGCTGCTTGAAAATAAAAAAAGAGTTTTGTGTGAATGGTCATTGAAATAATGGTAAATCATTGATAACACTATAAGTTGTGAATATATTTATGTATCGAAAGACTATTACATATATGTAGTAGGTTTTTCTAATAAATTTATCGGTAAAATTTGTAACTTTATCGGTAAAATTTGTATTTTCCTTACTGAGAGCATCGTGGCAACGAACCCGAAGTACAAGTACAATTTGTACTTCGTAATAAACTTGCTTACATGAAAAGAGAAAATTAATGAATAAGATATTGTTCAAATATAATTAAAGCTGTAAAATTTTGTGCTTTAATCAATACATTTCAGTTTTTTTCTGAATACAGTCTTTTGTATCATATACTTGGCCTATTCATAGGGCGTTAAGCAGCTATTTTTACACAGGTACTTGGGTCTTGGTATATAAATATGTATGTACCGGTTACCTTATTGATATGTAAAAAAGGTAGAGTACATGATTTGCATATCAATAAGGTACATGCATATTTATAAACCAAGACCCAAGTACCTGTGACTTTTTAACCCCCCCCCCCCCCCTAGTCAATTTATCAGTAAAATGTGCATACATGTGTATTCGCTCCTTTTATCCTTGGCGGAAGTGAAGTAAGAGCACCAGAAGTACAATATCCATAACATTACATGTATATAACAGGTTTCACAATAAACGTCAATTAAATGAAATTGTTATTTTTCAAGTTTTTACAAAAAGGGGGTGGGGGTGGGGGTGGAGACGTACATTTACATCCTGTGTGATTTTGAACAAAGTATTTTTTCCTTCTATAAGCCTGTAGGCTGTCAGTAGAAAGTACAATATATTTTCTGTCAGTAGTGTTATAAATTCAATTCATCTAGTCTTGTATAAATGAAATATAGTCATCAAACTCAATTATACATATTATACCATGTTATATTGCACAGGTTTATGCATCAGATTGATTTATCTTTTCAACTTTCTTGCTAAATGTTTGGCTCTGCAAAATCTCAAGTGTTTTAAACTATTATTATAAACAAATTCAAAATGTTATTTTATTTTGAACAAAATTCATTGAGTAAGTTTTACATCTGTTATTAAACTATTTGTAGAGAAAGAAAAGAAAAGCACAAGGACAGAGAATCAACAACAGCTGAAAAAGTAGTTCATCAAAAACCTAGTGTAACTGGTAAGGATTCAAACTATGATTTTAAACTGCTGATGTGTTATTTAAGTACTGGTAAAACTTACCAGTATTTTGATGCTAATGCTCTTTAATTCTTATCTTGCTTGAAAAGTTTAAGATCATGGATGTAGGCTCCATAAGGGGCTGTGTTGGACTTTTAACTCACCTTGATGAAGTCAATATGAGTATAAGCTTTACACCTGGAGTTGGCATTGGTATGTCCCAGTTAAAGTTTTATGGAACAGTCCATTGTCAAGTAACTATAAGCCCTTTCTTAACCAAACTTGCATGGATGATACATCTAGGGATACACACTACCAGACTTGCTTCTTATGCTAGATCTGACCTACATTTTCCAGACGTTTTGTGTTTGTTGGTTAACGTCCCTTTTGAAAATTTTTCACTCGTAATAAGATGCCACCACTTGCCGGTGGAGGGCTGCAAATTTAGACCTGTACTTGGCACTTACAGCCTTTGACTAGTGAGGGATTTTTTTTGTGCCAGCACCTACTGTGACAAGGACCTTGGTTCTGTCCACAAGTACCTGTGTTTCCAGAGAAAAAAAATAATTCAAATTATGCATTTTCTTATCATTTAAATTTGTATGCAGCTTTGATTTTTTCTTGGCTGATCTTGCGTCTTGAAGTCAATTTTTGAATCAGTATCCTTATTATTTAGTATATTTGTTTATTTCTGATACAGTGTTTATTTCACAGTTTTGTTTTTCAAGAGACACAGTGAAATTTAAATGCTGTGATTATCTATCCACCAAATACACTCAAAATGTCTTACTTCAAAACAATTCAATAACAAACACAGTAAATCTAAATGTCAGATGTAATCTTTTACTTTTTGAATGGCTGCAGAAGCGGAGCTTGAAGGACTACCACAGGATGAAGCAGAAATGATGAAAATTATGGGATTTGGAAATTTTGACTCCACAAAGGTTATTTTTAATGTAATACATAACTGTAGAATCCTAATTATACATGAGGAATTTTTGCCAAGGCACCACTCACAAAATTAAATTACCCGCTTTTATCCTTTTATTGCTGCAAAGCATGTAAAAACTCTTCCATAAACAGTCCACTGGCAATTTAATGTTCAATTTGTTGCCTAAGAGTCAGTTCATAATATGAAGTACTCGCACAAAATAAGGAATCTATTGGACCAAGAATAACATTTTCTGTTTCAAAAAATTGAATACCCTGTATTCACCATGAGTATTTTGACATACATGTAATTAAAATTCTTTTCATTTACAGGGTAAAAAAGTAGATGGGAATGATATTTATGTTGCCAATATACCAAAGAAAAGACGATATAGGTAAATTTTTGTTTGGCATGGCACAAATTGATTTATGATAAATAAATGTATACTTGTAGTAAAACAATAAACTTGATGTAGACATACATGTATAAACTGTTGCTGATATAGCTGTAGACATTTGAAGGCAAACTTTATAAATTTCTTCCAGATAATATAAGTTTAGTTTAATTCTTTTTGTTGTGGATTCCACATCTCAGAATTTCCTGGGCTATTGGAAATCTAAGCATGAAAGACTGTCTAAAATCTATCTGTAGAAAATTTTGATGCTTTTCTTACCATGTTGTTAAAGTAAAATTCTATTTGTAGACAATATATGAACAGAAGAGGTGGATTCAACAGACCATTAGACTTCATTGCCTGAAGCTGTTTTACTATCATCAGTGTTCCAAGACCTTGACATTACATGTCAGTCATAAACTTTTACATAAAAGACCACAGAAACAGTTCTAAAAAGAACTGTGTCTTAATTTACAAGTATTTTAATACCCATACCAGTACTTGTTCATGTAAATGAAAACTGAATTCTTTTTTAAAAGGATGTATTTTATTTATGAAAGGTACAAGTATTTGCATTAATAAAATTGTATCACAGTCAGTGTAAAGCAAGATATATTTTCTTCTTAAATTATGAATTAGTTTGACGAAGTAAAAATACAGCATGTTTAGAGTTTAATGCCATTAGAATTATAAAGATATCCTGCACTGATAAAATAGTTTTAGTTCACACTAGTGAATTTGTTCAAGCAGCTTTCCTACAGGTATCAATAATGAACAGATCTTGTATTAAAGAAAGAGATCATTCCAGTTCTGCTAGGTATTGTCAAATCACTTATCCAAGGTATTCATTTTGTGAAGCTGTGTTGCAAATGTCAATGCATCATCAACAGCTTCACAGCTTGTTTGCCAGGATTTTGGGATAGCCTCTATTCCATACCAAGCACCTGCTATTGCACCAGCCATTGTAGCAATGGTGTCTGTATCACCTCCCAGGGAAATGGCTAAAATGATGGTCTTTTCAAATGGATTTCTGCCCTAAAAAATGGTAAAAAAGATAATTTCACTCCAAGAAAAAAATATATTCAAGGAGTTGTAAATTATTTCCCTTGTATTTTGTTTGATAGTGGTGGAAAGGAGTGAGAAAATTTTACTGAGAGAAAAAAATGATGGTCAAAGCCTGAATCTTTGTACAAAGATGATTGAAAAAAAAAACAACAAAAAAAACAAAGGCTTAAGGGCCATCATGCTCTCTCAGTCACTTTATTTTCCTGACAGAATGTGTAAACAAAACCCTTTTACAACCTCAAATTTAACCCACAATAAACAATTTGAAATCAATTTTAATCTATGGCATGTCAAACATTGCAATATTCAATCTTTTCCATTTGTATTGTAAAATTTTCCATTTGTTTTGTATAATTTTTATTTGTATTGTATAATTTTCCATTTGTATTGTATAATTTTCCATTTGAATTGTATAATTTTTTATTTGTATTCTATATTTTCCATTTGTATTGTAAAAAAATCATATGTATTGTATAATTTTCCATTTGCATTCCATATTTTCCACTTGCATTGTATAATTTCTTATTTGTATTCGATAATTTCTTATTTATATTTGATAATTTTTCATTTGTATTGTATCCGAGAGATTGTTTTATTTTTTTTTCGTTGGTCAAGTTTAAGTTTTTTTTGTAGAACAGTGTTCAAACAAGTGAGATATGTTTCAAGTGAACTGGATTCCTATACATGTATTTGCGCTGATGCTATTAAGGTACTGTATAGCAGGTTAAAATCGTGGTCGGAAAAGATAGCAATTTGTTAAATTTGCAGCAAATCACAGCCGTTTGAATGAGCACTTTTCGGGGGGTGGGGGTGGTCTGGCAAATCTAGTCGAATTAGATTATCTATTTCCATGCTCTTGCAGGAGATAATATTTATGTCCAAGTTGACCAGAAACAAGAAAAGAAGAAGAAAATTTGCCCAAACACGAAAACTCCATTTCGTAAAGGGGGGGGGGGGGGGGGTCTGGCTGAGGTCAAGCTCTAATTATTAATCATTTGTTTTCTCAGACAACATTTCTAGGACAGATTATTTATTTGCAATCTGCCAGCACTAGCTTTTTATCTAAATGGCTGTCCTCTAATATGTACGTAAATACATCAGTTTGCTTTCAAGAGCACCTGGAACATCTCCCTCATTTTCAACACAATACAAGCTAAATCCATCGTTGCAAACTGTGGCCAAATTGTACAATCCTCTCCCATACTGGGAGAGAGCTATTGTGAACTCTGGACCATGGCTTGAGAAAATGGGCTAAATCTTGACCAATGAAGTCCTTCATAACGAAAAAAATAAACAATCCTCGGATACAATACAAATGAAAAATTATCGAATACAAATAAGAAATTTTACAATACAAATAAGAAATTAATATACAATGCAAATGGAAAATATTGAATACAAATAAAAAATTATACAATTCAAATGAAAATTTATAGAATACAAATAGAAAATTATACAATGCAAATACAAATGGGAAATTATAGAATACAAATAAAATTAATGCAATACAAATGGAAAATTATAGAATACAATTAATGGAAAATTAAACAATACAAATAAAAATTATACAATACAAATGAAAAATTATACAATACAAATGGAAAATTTTGCAATACTAATAAAAATTATACAATACAAATGGAAAATTTTACAATACAAATGAAAAAAATCGAATATTGCAACATCTGACATGCCATATTAATCCTTGCCATTTATTGGTAGAATATAGTTGTAATAAGTAAAATTTTGAACCCCTGTTATTTAATTTCGTTAATTGATTTTATCAACAAAGTAAAGGAAATTAAATTCTTAATGAATATTTCTGCATTTATAATAGGTAAAAGTTCTTGTTGTCCTTGAGAAGGAATATTTTAATTTCCAAAAACATGTACATTATTTCCAATACACAAGACTTTATCCTCTATTTTGCACAACTCAGCTTGTGGGCCATGAATGAACAATTCAATCAGTATATTTATTTATGTGGAATATTTGCATAGTTAACCTTTCTGATCCCTGTCATGAAAAGTCCTTCAAGGATTCTCCTCTATTACATTGTAAAACTTTGATTCATTACTGTGGCCTAACCCTGACCCCTATGTGTTTGTGTACGATTACCTCATCTTTGTGTATGTGTCTAAGATTACCTCCACTTTGTGTGTGCATTTATGCAAAAATACCTCCAGTCTGTGTGTGTATGTGTGTATATGATTTTCAGTTTGTGTGTGTATGATTACCTGCAGTTTGTCTGTGTGTTTGAGTACCTCCAGTTTGTCTGTGTTTATGATAATCTCCACTTTGCCTGTGTGTTTGAGTACCTCCAGTTTGTCTGTGTTTATGATAATCTCCACTTTGTCTGTATGTTTGTGTTTGAGTATCTCCAGTTTGTCTGTGTTTGTTTATGATAATCTCCAGTTTGTCTGTGTGTTTGAGTACCTTTAGTTTGTCTGTGTGTTTGTGTTTGAGTACCTCCAGTTTGTCTGTGTTTATGATAATCTCCACTTTCTCTGTGTGTTTGTGTTCGAGTACCTCCAGTTTGTCTGTGTTTATGATAATCTCCACTTTGTCTGTGTGTTTGTGTTCGAGTTCCTCCAGTTTGTCTGTGTTTGTTTATGTTAATGTCCAGTTTGTGTGTTTATGTTTGAGTACCTCCAGTTTTTCCATGTGTTTATAGTTACCTTCAGTTTGTCTGTGTGTTTGAGTACCTTCAGTTTGTCTATGTTTGTTTATGATAATCTCCAGTTTGCCTGTGTGTTTATGTTTGAGTACCTCCAGTTTGTCTGTGTTTGTTTATGATAATCTGCAGTTTGCCTGTGTGTTTGTGTTCGAGTTCCTCCAGTTTGTCTGTGTTTGTTTATGTTAATGTCCAGTTTGTGTGTTTATGTTTGAGTACCTCCAGTTTTCCCATGTGTTTATACATTACCTTCAGTTTGTCTGTGTGTTTGAGTACCTTCAGTTTGTCTGTGTTTGTTAATGTTAATCTCCAGTTTGTGTGTTTATGATAATCTCCAGTTTGTCTGTGTGTTTGAGTACCTTCAGTTTGTCTGTGTTTGTTAATGTTAATCTCCAGTTTGTGTGTTTATGATAATCTCCAGTTTGTCTGTGTGTTTGAGTACCTTCAGTTTGTCTGTGTTTGTTAATGTTAATCTCCAGTTTCTGTGTTTATGATTATCTCCAGTTTATCTGTGTGTTTGAGTACCTTCAGTTTGTTTATGATAATCTCCAGTTTGTGTGTTTATGTTCGAGTACCTCCAGTTTATCCGGGTGTTTATAGTTACCTTCAGTTTGTCTGTGTGTTTGAGTACCTTCAGTTTGTCTGTGTTTGTTTATGATAAATTCCAGTTTGTGTGTTTATGTTTGAGTACCTCCGGTTTTTCCATGTGTTTATAGTTACCTTCAGTTTGTTTGTGTGTTTGAGTACCTTCAGTTTGTCTGTGTTTGTTTATGATAATCTCCAGTTTGCCTGTGTGTTTATGTTTGAGTACCTCCAATTTTTCCAGGTGTTTATAGTTACCTTCAGTTTGTCTGTGTGTTTGAGTACCTTCAGTTTGTCTGTGTGTTTGAGTACCTTCAGTTTGTCTGTGTTTGTTTATGATAAATTCCAGTTTGTCTGTGTGTTTATGTTTGAGTACCTCCAGTTTTTCCATGTGTTTATAGTTACCTTCAGTTTGTCTGTGTGTTTGAATACCTTCAGTTTGTCTGTGTTTGTTTATGATAAATTCCAGTTTGTCTGTGTGTTTATGTTTGAGTACCTCCAGTTTTTCCATGTGTTTATAGTTACCTTCAGTTTGTCTGTGTGTTTGAGTACCTTCAGTTTGTCTGTGTTTGTTTATGATAATCTCCAGTTTGCCTGTGTGTTTATGTTCGAGTACCTTCAGTTTTTCCAGGTGTTTATAGTTACCTTCAGTTTGTCTGTGTGTTTATGATAATCTCTAGTTTTCTGTGTTTGTGTGATACCTTACCTCCAGTTTTTCTGTGTGTTTATGTATGATTACCCTCAGTTAGTTTTGTTTTGATGTAACACAGTATCGACTTTTTACCTCTCTCTTTACGTATTTACATTCCATATGTATTTTTATTATAATGTGAGTTCAAAGGTTTGGCATTTATAAGACCACAACATGAGCAAGGAGGTCAAAAGGTTCTAGAAATGAATTTTATTTTGACATCACAAATGTTGAATGGAAATGCCGTGCAAGTCTTAAATGAAATCCTAAAGAAGCGATATTTTATTAATCTACACATGTACCATGAAATCAGTAAATGTAAAATAAAAAACATGTATTGTAAATTCCGAACGAACTTCATCATGTCATAACATGGCTGTGCATAAAAATTTTTGAGCATTATTCAATTTGTCAGCAGAAGCAGTCCATGTTATTACAAAATGAATGTCCAAAATGAAAATGAATTTATAATTCAATTCTTAACTACCTCCAGTTTGTTGATTTCTGTGGAGGCCCTGAGGAAGGAGTACACAGCTGCTGGTACAGATCGGTATGCTGCAATGTCTGTTCCTGTGACCAAAAATCATAACCATGAGCAAGAAAACTGTGTAGGATTCAATTTACTTTTATTGTAACTTTATTCTTTTATTCTCACTGATTGATTAAAGATATCATGACCAAGTTGTTTTATCAGAAAATGTATTGAATATGAAAATATTCAGTGGAAGGTTTAGTTCATACATTATAAGTCTTATAAATTACCCAATCTTTCGCTGATTTCTTCACTAGTGGGAATGGGGTCTTGCAGGGCACATTTCTTAATTTCATCCACAATGTCTGTGTATGGGAACTCTGATGATGATTTTATCCTGCAAAATGATAGGAAACATAAATGAAATACAATCTAATTAAAATCAGATCTTTGATCCACTCCACCTGATCACTTTGTGTAATGATCAAATGGAGCGGACCAAAAATTTAATTTTAAATATCGTATTTGGCTGAATATAATATGCACTTTTTTTCCTAGAAAATGTTTTTGTGAGGAAGGGGTGCGTATTTTACACCACAATAGGATTTTGATAGTTTTTAGCTCACCTCAACAAAGTTGGGGGATCTTATGTAATACCCTCGGCGTCGGCATCCCAGGTTAAGGTTTTTGGAGCAGTTTTCTTTTCAAGTACTTCTATGGCCTATATTAGTCAGAGATGCATGGGGGATGCTTCTAGTGTGTTTCATTGTACCAGTCAAGGTTTCAGATGCTGCAATTTCAGCTAAAGAATGACCATGCAGGTTAATGTTTTTGGAGCAGGTTAAAGTTTTTGGAGCAGGTCTTATTTTAAAGTAACTATTAACCCTATATTGACCAAACTTGCATGGATGATACATCTAAGGATGCACACTACTGGACTTGCTTCGGATGCTGGATCTGACCTATATTTTCCGAATGAGTAACCAGGTTAAAGTTTTTGGTGCAGATCTCTGTTTTGACTAAACTTGCATGGATAATACATCTAAGGATGCACACTACTGGACTTATTTCAGATGCTGGATCTGACCTACATTTCCTGGATGAGTGACTAGTTTTAAATTTTCAGATAAGTCTATTCCCAAGTAACTGCAAGTCCTATCAGACCAAAATTGCATAAATGTTGCATCTAGGGATGCACACTCCTAGATTATTAGTTTAGTGTGGGACTTTGCCTTACTCAAACACAACATTCATTGAGGTGAGCTCTGTAATCTCTGATTACCTATGTTTCTTTCAGGTGAAACAAGGCTGTCATATGGACATATTGTAGTATTACCTATAGAGACATGGGCAATTTCTTCGGCTTGTTGTTTATCACTGTATTTAAAACATCGGAAAATTATTGTTGGAACATAGGCTTGTTGAAAATGTTATATTTATATTCTGTTGATAATGATAATCTGTTGTTAAATGATAATAAAAACAAGTTACAATTAATTTGAGCTGCATATTCATCGTCTCCATATAGGCAGCCATTGAAGATGTTATTTATAGATGTTCACACATTCCTTTGCCACGTGCTTGCATAATCATAGTACACATGTACCTAATCAGACACTCGGTTGGGAAAAAAAATAATTGAGCAATTTTATAATGAAATACAATAAATCAACATTTGTTTGGGGTTTTAAATAGGGCAGTGAAAATTCATTTCAACATAAACACCCCACTACATCACTGTATACTATATGTCCCAATTGAAGCCAATGTTGTGAACACGTGCCCCACTTGATCTCAACACCCCTCCAGGCAAATAAATTGTCTACCAACTCCTGAGCACTGCTTTTACAGTTAGAGCACTGATTATTTACTGCCCTTATTAATGGCTTTGATTGTTTTCTTTGTTAAAATTCGGGGGTCAATTTTTAGCCTTCGTACATTATCTTTCGTATGAACTTGTGTTGATTACAACACATTGTTAAACGCCTGTTAAATGTGATTTTACTTTAATTATCTTATATTTATCGGCCTCTTGTTAAATTAATTAAGAGTTTAAAAAGGAAATATGAAGTCTGTTAAAACTTTTAAGTGTCATAATTACTCATGCTCTGTAGAAAATAGATATTTGCGAAGATTACCTCGATGTATAAAGACACGATTTATACCGTGTCGATCTGTTCAAACTAAAATTCAACAGTATTTCGTGCTTTGTTAAAATAAAATTATTTCTGCAAGGATAAAGACGACATGTAATGCTGTTAGCTAAAAATAAAATAAAATGCAATAATATTTCGTGCTTTCTTGAATAGAATCATTACCACACGAAGATATAAATAGTAACATTTAAGTGCAAGATTTATATATTAAGCCTGATATAAATTTAATGGGATGACATTTTGTGCTTTGTTAATAAAATTATACTGCGATTTTTTAAACAGACAACATTGCCGTTAGCTTATGATTTATAAAGCAAAATCTAATTAATTCTATGAATAATACTGCCATGCTTAAAATCAGGAGTACCATAAGCTCAAAAAACAAAGTCCGTATGAAAAATTACCATGCTTAAATTTTCAATACATTATTTCCACAAAGATTTTGAGTTAAAATTACCGCGATGAAAAAAGACAACATTTTTTTGAGAGCGCATAATACAACTGAACTGTGTTTTGGAATGAAATGCACTTATCCTTCTTTGATGTAAATAAATGGCCTTGCTTGATCTCCTACTTCACATACAATTACTGTATGTGTAAAATGTGTTTGATGTTAAAGACTTAACATGAAAAAAAGGTTATCATTAAGATTATTAAAAGCACTTTTTACTGAACTTCATCATGAGTTGTTCCATTTGATTTTAAAATATCTTTACATTGCTGTGAAATATTACTTTCCATTTAGAAGTACTTGCTCTTGGGTATAAAAGTATTCAAGACTGCAGATGTCCATAAGCATCATTTAACATTCAATTAAAAGCTTTTTTGTCACATCTCCACAAAAAACCCCAATACATGAACTGTCAAATTATTTTAAATGAATCAATTCTCACATGTCTGGCTGGTCTTCTTTGTTTTCCACTTTTCTCTGTTTTGCATTCTTGGCTTCATTCTCCTCCCTGTCCTTCATTCTTTTCTGAAGTTCATCACAGAATGATTCTATCTTCAATTCTCCTGATCCCCTCAGAGCCAAATCCACAGCATAGCTCTGGAGGAGTGCACCATCCACAGCAGAGGGGTGAGTGTGTGTTAGCTTGGTAATCTGTTCCACCAGATCCTGTACATATTGAGGGGGTTATAATGCATTGTGAAAATAACTACATACTGTTGCAATTTTCTTAACTCTTGATTTTAATTTCATTCATAATACCATGAAGTAACTTATTTAAATAATCAGATTACGCAACAAGTCAAATGCCTGGAACAATCCATAGGGACTTGAGACAATCTTAGCAAAATCGGGTATATAGTATATTACTGATTTTGTTAAGATTGTCTCAATTTAAGTCCCTGTGGAATAATCTAATCAAAATAGCCAGTGTTGCTGAATTGATATGATGATTAGTATCCATGATCTGAACTATTCCAATCAAGTTACTGTTGCAATGATAGATTTATATAAGGTATATAATGATCAGCAAAAAAAATTAAAATTGTCCACTTTGGGGACTAGGGTATAATTAACAGTAACTAACTGTCAAGGCCTGGGAATCGTTTTCTTTGTAGGCAAATAAAGCAGCTGGAACAATCCGCATTGCCCCACCATTACCATAAGATCCACACCCATTAAACTGCTCTGCTCCAGGTCTGAAGGGGTCCAAATACCCTTGTTCTTTAAGCTTAGTAAACACTGTGATGACACTCATTCCATAACCCCTGTACGGCTCCTTAAAATACTCCTCTGAAAACCTACAATTCAATCCAATTCTCCCATAATTGTCAACCACACTTCACACATAGTAGACTAAAATTTTCACATGAAGAAAAAATAAGAGTATGGAATTGTACATGTTGTAGTTTGTATAAAAAGCCTCATACATTTGTGCCATGTGTTTGGGATCTAGGCCCTTCTTCTCTATCAGGGATTTAGCTACACTTCTCGCCATTGCTGTGTCATCTGTGTACTTCCATACTTTTCGATCTTCTTCGTCAGGCTTTTCTGCTTCTAAAAATTAAAATGTTGCTAAAAGTACTTGAAGGTACAGTTAATGTAGTATTTATCAAAAATTACCCCCCCCCCCCCAAAAAAAAAATAATAATAATACAAACATGTAAATGTTTTTGAATGCAATTAAAAAATTGAAATGAAAGTTTTATAATTCCGTAAATAATTATGATATATAAATCTCTGTACAATAAATGAAATTAATTTACTTGATAATGAAAAGATGCAAATTTCCAATTTTTCGCAAATGAAATCTTTTTTTTATTGAACAATAAGAAATTCAACAGCATACAGCATAATTTTAAAAGGTAATCAATGGAAAAAATAACAAATTATAAAATTAAAAATATTGTAATTAAACTACAATACATATGCAGCAACCAAAAATCAACAGAACTGCGTTTCGATCGAACGTACCCAATTCAACTTTATCGACTTTTTTAAGGACCTTTTCGATTGCAATACTCTTTGCCCATAATCCTTCAAATGTTGACCCTATACAATCGCCAAGTACAGCACCAACTAAAGCGCCTTTGAATTTCAAAAGAAGAGTCTCCCCCGACATCATTTGCCTTGTTTCACTTTCACTTTCTTTTCAGGTGAAACCAAACTTCCAAATCCGTATGAGATCGGTCCTACTAAACTTGTTGAATACGAGTACAATTTAAAAAAAAAAAATTTACTATGCTACTTGTCTTTGATCCGGAACTTCACAACCCACCGCACACAAATAGTGGGCGAACCTGATTTAGCTTCACTTGGTGTACACCGGTGTAAAAAAGTAGTAGAGTCTATAACATAACCCAGTCACGGTTTTCGGGAAAATTATTTCCGGTATGGTTTTTTGTAATATAACGCATATTCGATCCCGATGCAATGTAGTTTTGTAAACACTATGGTGTGTGGCAAATAATACGATCAATAGCCATAATCGGAGTCTTAATATTAGGACATTCAGGCGAATGAACGACTTTCGCGAAGGTTAGGGTATTTAATAGTTATAACATGATAAATTAATAGATTGCGTTTTCATGGCCTGTTAGCCACTGGTAGAACTAGTGACCTAGTTAGCATGTGTGTATGCACAGCAGAAAAGACTTGAATTTCTCAATAATTATTTCTTACGCTAATCTTCCGAGGGTAAAAGGAATCCCGCCCATAAAGACAATCACGTACAGTGAAAAAACAAAAATCCCTAACTTGTTGACTTGCAGTTTTACAAGAGTGATGATTCTTTAATATGACCCTGGTTTATAGCCATTAGGTCACAGAAAAAAAAATTCCCAGTTACAAACCAATATAATCTAGTCTTTGAACAACATAACCTAGTCACTGTGAAACTTTACTCAGTCACTGGAAAACCTAACCTAGTCACTGTTCAACATATTATACCCAATCAATCATAACCAATTCACTGTTCAACTGTGAGATAATGAACACACATAATTTAGTAGATATTCATGGTTTTCTAAATTTATTTAAATCCTATTTTACAGCTTTGAAGTACACTGTAAAAGATGATAAAAAACTTACTGACTATAAAACTTTCTGGCAAAAATGGGTTGTTATATTTTAATTTTTTTTTTGGCAATCACTTCAGTTAAGTGAATCCCTCAAAACTGCACTGTTCTAGCTTTTCTTGTCGACGGGTTTTTCCGTTATTTCCCGATCATGACGAGGAGCACACGGCGGGTGTGACCGGTAGGCAGGGGATGCTCACTCCTCCATGGCACCTGATCCCACCTCTAATGTTTGGAGGTCCGTGTTTGCTCTGCTCCTATTTTATATTGATTAATGGACTTTTGAGCTTGAATACTGTTCGTTATCTCCATATATTTCATTTCTCTTTTTTTTCTTTTTCTTTCTCAATTGCGAGCTTATTAATAAATGAAACAACATAACCCAGTCACTGTTTAACATAACCCAGTCACCATTTAACATATCCGGTCACTGTACATCATAACCCACTCACTGAACAACATAACCATGTCACTGTTTAACATAATCCAGTCACTGAACAACATAAGCCAGTCACTGTTTAACATAACCCAGTCACTGTTTAATATAACCAAGTCACTGAACAACATAACCCAGTCACTGTTTAACATAACCCAGTCACTGTTCCACATAACCCAGTCACTGTTCAACATAACGCAGTCACTGTTCCACATAACCCAGCCACTGTTTAACATCACCCAGTCACTGAACAACATAACCCAGTCACTGTTTAACATAAGCCAGTCACTGAGGAACATAACCCAGTCACTGAACAACATAACCCAGTCACTGTTTAACATAACCCAGTCACTAAACAACATAACACAGTCACTGTTTAACGTAACCCAGTCACTGAGGAACATAACCCAGTCACTGAACAACATAACCCAGTCACTGTTTTACATAACCCAGTCACTAAACAACATAACACAGTCACTGTTTAACATAACCCAGTCACTGTTTAACATCACCCAGTCACTGAGGAACATAACCCAGTCACTGTTTAACATAACCCAGTCACTAAGGAACATAACCCAGTCACTGTTTAACATAGCCCATTCACTATTTAACATACCCAGTCACTGTACATCATAACCCACTCACTGAATAACATAACCCAGTCACTGAACAACATAACCATGTCACTGTTTAACATAACCCAGTCACTGAACAACATAACCCAGTCACTGTTTAACATAACCCAGTCACTGTTCAACATAACCCAGTCACTGAGGACCATAACCCAGTCACTGAACAACATAACCCAGTCACTGAACAACATACCCCAGTCACTGTTTAACATAACCCAGTCACTGTTCAACATAACCCAGTCACTGTTTAACATCACCCAGTCACTGAACAACATAACCCAGTCACTGTTTAACATAACCCAGTCACTGTTTAACATAACCCAGTCACTGAACAACATAACCCAGTCACTGTTCAACATAACCCAGTCACTGAGGACCATAACCCAGTCACTGAGGAACATAACCCAGTCACTGAACAACATACCCCAGTCACTGTTTAACATAACCCAGTCACTGTTCAACATAACCCAGTCACTGTTCAACATAACCCAGTCACTGTTTAACATAACCCAGTCACTGTTTAACATAACCCAGTCACTGTTTAACATAACCCAGTCACTGTTCAACATAACCCAGTCACTGTTCAACATAACCCAGTCACAGAACAACATAACCCAGACTCTCAACAGCATAACCCAGTCACTGAACAACATAACCCAAGCATTTCAATATGAATTAATGTGCATAATTTGGTCTCCATATATAAGGCCTATATACAAAAGTGGTAAGGAAAAAAATTTATTTGACATAATCATTATTTGGAACATAAACTAATGTTAAGCCTTTTTTCTATAGCTCTGCTCCCAATTTTTATACAAATTGGGCTTAGTCACTGAGGAACTTAAAGATAAAAATAACATAGATCAATTAATCCTAGGGGGAAAAAATGGCCACACAATATTAAGACCATACAAATGTATTACAGGTACTATTTAAGAAATAATGAATAGCTGCACAAGTGTTCCTTTTAAATTACACCCAAATCCAATGGTATGAATTCTGCATGTGAAATTCATTTCACTTGTCAGAAAAACAAAACTTTAATAGATATTTTCAAAGTCAAATTACATCAAATTTTATCAAATTCTTCCTACATTTAAACTAATGTTTTTAGTAGGAATTAATGATAAAACAGTCTGGGTCTGGTGTGGATTTGATTTGAATGAAATCACAATTATTAGAGTTTATGAGTTCATCTAGAGTAACCAAGTACAATTGATCAGCCCTGACAGAGTCCATTTTACATTATAACAATATTTCATCAGATGGTGATATATAATAACTGTAAAGAATCTGCAAACAAATATTGTTCAACATGTCATATAGCAATTGATGTAGAACATCTTTTGCAATGCTATCACAATCGAAATATTCCAATATAACAAATTTGCAAACTCAATCAACCGGAACATAAATTTGTTATTTCAATGGATAGAGAAGTTCTTCAGCTTCTCTATATGTTAAGTTCTTGACAACAGAAGCGATAATGATTCTTGCTTCTACAAGCAATACATCCTTAAAGTATCTAACTCCTTCATTCAATCTCTGTCCTGTCCTAAAAGAGAATGAAAATAATTAAGAATAAAGTTGTCTATGGAGATCAATCAAATCAAGAAAAAATCAGATGTGAATTATGATTAAATTATGGATATGAAATGGTTTACTTTAAAAGTTAACAATTTAGTTACAAAAATAACTCCTGACTGACATTACACAATATGCCTCTCCATTTTCTTCAACAAGGATGAATAAAAAAATATCATACTCATCTTCCAGTGTTGCCATAAGCTTTCCATTGTTGCAGTTTTTCAAACTAAGGTAATATCCTGGAGGACTGAAGAGACCACTAAAATCGACAAATTTTTTTTATTAAACATAGGTAATCAAAGATTACGAAGCTCACCTTGACGAATGTTATCTACATGTAAGGCAAATTTCACATCATATTTTTTTTCTAGTTAGGGTACATCCCAAGATCAATATCCATGCAAGTTTGATTTAATTATAGACCTGCTCAAAAAACTTTTGACCTGTTTAGTAATCAAGAAAATTTTGGTCAGTTCCAACATCCAAAGCAAGTCTGGAAGTTTTCATCCTTAGATGCACCATCTATGCAAGTTTAATCATAACAGGCCATAATATTATATAGCTACTCCAAAAAAATTACCCTGGTCACTCATCTGGAAAATGTACGTCAGATTCAGAATCCAAGGCAAGTCTGGAAGTGTCCATCCCTAGATACATCATCCATGCTAATTTGGTTAAAATATGGCTAAAATTCACTCATGTGGAAAATCTAGGTCAGATCCAGCATTCAAAGCAGGTTGGTTAGTGTACATCCCTAGATGCATCATCCATGAAAGTTTGGTTCAGGTAGGGCTTATAGTTACTTGGGAACGAGACTACTCCTAAATCTAAACCTGGTCTCACATGTGGAAAATCTAGGTCAGATCCAGCATCCGAAGCAAGTGTGGTAGTGTCCATCCCAAGATGCATCATCCATGCAAGTTTGGTCCAGGTAGGGCTTATAGTTACTTGGGAATGGACCTGCTCCTAAAACTTTAACCTGGGACGCCGACGCTAACGCCGACGCCGGGGGTATAGCATAAGCTCATCTCGACTTCGTCGAGGTGAGCTAAAAATGTACAATGAAGAATGCTGAACATGACTTAGTTGTCTTTAATTTATTGAAAAGGGGGAGTGGAATTAACTTGGTGCAAAATGTGTGCTTCTTTTATTTGATATTTACAAGCAAAACAAAATTTTCATAACTTTTGGTATCTGCCCTATATAATCTTTATAAGAGGAATATTATGTGTGAATGAAATTTTCCCCTACAAACAGAAATAAAGTTATCACCAAAAAAAAAATTATTTACAGTACATACAATATTCTTTAATGGGTACATTATGTCTACCTCTTGAAATCAATCCTTAGTAAGCAGATGTACTGATGATATATGTCTAGAAATTTATTTATAAATCTTAGTCGGACTTATATGAAGTCTTGATGACAATTTACATCACTCCAAGAGTTAAATATTCACAAAGCTCTAAAGGTGACAGGTTAAGATTCATCTTCCGTGGTAAGTTTATATCGCTATATAATATAGAATAGCAAATTAAATTGAGGTATAAACTTACATGATTGTTTTTGGTTTAAACAAGCCAAATTCTTCTAAAACAAGAGCACTCATTTCAGCCCATCTCTATTGGAAGGGAAAAAAATAGGCAAATAAACTTGTTTCCTTCTCTAACACACACACACACATACACACCCACACGCATATATATATACAGTCAAACCTCATTATCTCCAACTCAATGGGACCGAGAATAAACTTCGACATATATGAGGGTTCGAGATATTGGGGGTAAAATACTTAAAATATTAAGTGCTTGGAACTTCCAAATCACTTCGACATATCCATAAGATTTGAGATATCCGTGTTCGAGATACCGAAGTTCAACTGTGTGTATATATATATATATATATATATATATATATATATATATATATATATATATATATATATATATATATATATATATATATATATATATATCATGAGTAGAGAAAGACTCTGTTCAATAAAAAAGAAAACAATCATGTTATAAATCAGTATCCATAACAACACTTGCGCATGAGGAAGAATATGCAGGACTATAGCCTTGTAAAATACATTGTATGCTTATACATTAAAATCTAGAGAGAGTACATATGGATGTTACCTCTTTATGAAAAAGTTTATTTCTTTCTTCCATTCCTTTCACAGAGTTATTCATCACATTATGGTCGGTCAAGTCATTCCTGTCAATCCATCGCAGATGTCTCCAGTGTGGTTCATAACACCTGTAAAAGGAATATTATAACACTCGATCAAGTTAATTTAATTTTAACCACTTGTTACAGTACATCTTGTAAACCAAAGTGCATGAAACAGTGTTAAACTATGAAAGACATACCATAAAATCTCTTTAATTTCCAATGAATGGAATCTCATTTTATTGACCATAAATTTAATGAAGACAATTTAAAAGTAAATAGGCTGCTTTCTATGCTTATTATTTACCTCTTATCACCCTCTTCTAATTCCAATATTTCCTTCAGCTTTGTTTTGATGTCTTTTGCAAACTGTTAAAATTTTTAAATAATTATAGGAAATTTTTCTCCTGAAAATCTCTCTGCCATAAACAGGTAGTGTTATAGAATTATTACTAATCACTTAGAGCAGGCTATACTATCCCCTTTTTAACTCTTATCTTCAATGTTGAGCTTTTATATATATATCATGCTGTTTATATATCTAAACATCAATTCTTAATAAATTTCTCCAACTTGACCTGAAGATTGAGTCAGTTTCAGAAAGTGTTGATATGGATTCAGAAAACTGATCAGAAAGTCAGATCACACCATATGATTGTGTGAAATAAACAGTAAAATTGATTGATAAATAAGACAGAATTAAATTCTGAACCCAGGGCTGTTAGATAACCATGCATGCAACAGATACTAAAAATTACCAGAGTTGCTATATTGTAGCCTTGTATGTTTCCTGTTCCCTTGTTTATGGGAAGATCCATCCTTGGCCATTTGCACAAAATGTTAACCAGTTTCATGGACTGTTCAGTCTATAAACAAAAAATGTTAATTTTTCATGAACAATAAAGACAAACCTTATTGTTATACTTTTATGTTAAGTCAAATTTGATTGTTTTAAAAACATTTGTTAAAAAGTACTGCTACCCTACCAAATGTGTAAAGTATGCCCTCCACGTAACATTACATAGCAACGATGACATTGCATGACGACGGGTAACAGTGCAAATATTGGGCAGAATGTATGCCCGTATGGTTTACTGTGGGTTCTTTTTTTAAAATGCTTTATTCTAAATAGATTTGGTATAACAAAGGAAAATATGTACATTTTTAAGGTTATCCCTTGAAAACCATTGCTGCCTGGTGTCCATCATGCTATCTTTAAACTATTTACATTATAAAAAACTAGACGCCCATGGGCCACAACACTCACATGAGTAACTTTGGCCCTGCTGTTCTTCACCAGACTTTCCCCAATGTCATACCTATTGTGGCTCATCCTACCCCCAGGAGTATGATTTTAATAATTTGTAATCGTCACTACTCCAGGATGCTTCCACATAAATTTCAGCATATCTGGCCCAGTGGTTCTTGAAAAGGAGATCTCCAAGGATTTTTTCATATATATTTCAATGTAAAAATTAGATTCCTATAGTGGCCCCACTCTATCCCCGGGGATCATGATTTTAACAATTTAGAATCTACACTACTCCAGCATGATTCCACATGAGTTTAAGCTTTTCTGGCCCAGTGCTTCTTAAGAAGAAGATTTTTTAATGACCCCACCCTATTTTTGCCTTTTCTTGATTATCTCCCCTTGTAAGTGGGTTTGCCCCTTATTTTAACAATTTAATTTCCCCTTCACCAAAGGATGCTTTGTACCAACTTTGGTTAAAATTGGCCCAGTGGTTCTTGAGAAGAAGATGAAAATGTGAAAAATTAACAGACGGACAACGGGTGATCAGAAGAGCTCACTTGAGCTCAGGTAAACTAATAATACATTTTTAGGGTAACATGTAAAATTGTTATCCCTTGAAAACCATTGATGACCTCAGCTTTGCATCAGTCAGCAATGGTTTTCACAGGATATCAATTTAATGTGTTACCTTAAAACATCATAACATGTTTTATTTTTATAATGTAAATAGTTTAAAGATAGTATGATGGACACCAGAAGAATTTGTTTCATCAGAAATGTTCATTGGAATATTTAATGGGTCAGGTGACATGGAAAGTAACCAGAAAGACATTGGAATGCATTTATATACTAAAGGTGGGAATTGCATGTATATTAATTATTATTATTATACTCACTTCAGCTTTTACACTCTTGTGCAACCAGGCATTGCATTCTGATATCTGTTCTGATGCTTTCTGTTTAGTGGAAAAAATATGATGAATTAATGACTAGTACATTTAATAAGAATTTTCATTTGTATCATCTATATCGCTATGACCAAAATACAAGGGTTGTCCAGTAAAATTATAAAATGACTAGATGTAAAAAAAAAACAAACAAAAAAAAAACAGCGCTGCACTCTTAAATTTACACTACACTGACATTAACACAATAATTTCCTAAATGTACATATACAGCTGTAGCAATTTTTATATAGATATATGTGTAAATATGGCATTATATGTCATATATATGGTATCTCCTTACAGAACATGGATCATATCGTCAAAATGTCTTAACAATCTCAAGTTTCATTAATTTTGATAATCTGCTAAAAAAAAAAAAAAGTGGATCTGCTTGCATCGATACATTGAATTTTCATTCATTAGATATGCAAGGGATTAATCTCTCTTGAAGTTTTGCATTAGCCTATTATCGAGGTACTTACAAAATTTAACTAAAGAAGCAATCTGAAAAACCGTCCGTTTTCTGATAGTATGTGTTGACAGCATCTTTCATTACTGCCTGAGTTACTACAACTGTTTACTCGTATATGTTTTGGTCTGTGACTATAAGTCCAAAGTTCTGCTTAAAAAGTTCATAGGCCATTTTTATATCAAAGATCAAATAATATTCTTTTTTTTTTACCTCTGCTTATATTGTTAAAAGGTCTGAAGAAAACATTTTTGGCAGTTTTCTATTTGTCAGCTTTTGATGAAAAAAAAAAAATTGGATGAAAGATATTATAATGGGTAAACCTCATTTCCCTCCTAAAACACAGATTTGTTTATCAATTAAAAAAAAATTATCAAACCTAGCTCTACATAATGAAAGGGAATTGCTTTCTCTTATAACTGTGTATACTTACTGTAAGAACTGTAGAACTCTCTCCCAAACGCCTCACCTTTGAACAAGGCATATATCTAAAATAAAAGAAAAACATATTTACCTACAAAAATGAAACGACAAAATAAAACTGTATGTACACATGCTTCTAATAATTCTGTGTATATGCAAGTTAACATTTAACCAGTGTCTAATAATAAATTAAGCTAATTGAGTGAAATCAACCAGAAACACACACACACACATACACCCTACACACAAACAACATATTACCGATCATTAATACAAATCATACACATAAGGTTTACATAAAATGGTTTATGAAAATAAAAAGTAAATACATTGCATATAATCACAACAAATATAGTTAATGAGCATACTGAATTTTGTGCCTGGTGCTGAATTCAATAAATTCCAAAAAGGGTGCTTTTTTTAAGTTACATGCTTGTATGTTTACTAAATATCATTATTAGTACTGACAACATGCAATAATATTTAGTATGAAACTTTCATGTACATGTATATGATTGAACTTGGAACATCTCAAAGATTCCCATTTATAAACATAAAAGGATGAGGGAATCTTTGCAATGGTTGTTTGCTACAACTACTCTGTAACTCAAACTGCTGAACTTATTGCAATTGCTTATAAAGAAGTCTATTAACTAAGAACTTTTCTATTTCAATGCACATGCTGAAACTTTTGTGTACCTTCCTCTAATATCTGAGTACAAGAAAGATGTTCTCTTTCTTTTCTGAAAAGTAATTGATCAAAGATGAACTTTTTGTGTACTGGTCTTCATTATTACCTGACCATTTTATAACTGTCAATAAAACTGTTATTTAATTTAAGAATATTGGCTTTGTGGGACAACTGTAATTGTTCATTAATTAATGACAAAGACGAACATGCACACTTAGGTATTCATATGTAAGTTCTACAGGAATAAATTAGTTTAACATCTCATTGACAACAGAAACAAGAGGCCCATGGGCCACATCGCTCACCTTAGTAACTTTGGCCATGCTGTTCATTACCAGACTTCCCCCCTTGTAATACCTATTGACCTATTGTGGCCCCGCCCTACCCCCAGGGGCCATGATTTGAACAATTTAGAATCTACACTACCCCAGGATGCTTCCACATAAGTTTCAGTTTTTCTGGTCCAGTGGTTCTTGAGAAGATTTTTAAAGATTTTTCCTATATATTTCAATGTAAAACTTGGATTCCCTATTGTGGCCCCGCCCTACCCCCGGGGGTCATGATTTTAACAATTTAGAATCTACACTATCCCAGGATGCTTCCATATAAGTTTCAGCTTTTCTGGCCCAGTGGTTCTTGAGAAGAAGATTTTTTTATGACCCCACCCTATTTTTGTCTTTTCTTGATTATCTCCCCTTGTAAGAGGACTTGGCCCTTTATTTTAACAATTTAAACTCCCCTTCCCCCAAGGATACTTTGTACCAAGTTTGGTTAAAATTGGCCCAGTGGTTCTTGAGAAGAAGTTGAAAATGTGAAAAGTTTACAGACAGACGGACAGACGGACGGACGGACGGACGACGGACAACAGGTGATCAGAAAAGCTCACTTGAGCTTTCAGCTCAGGTGAGCTAAAAAGCTGTTAAACAAAAAAGTGATTTTACCCAAAATTGTTTTTACCTTTTTGGGGTCTTTCCTCAAATTATATTCTACAGAGATCTGAAATCATTTAGCATGTCAAGTTAATAAAGATATTGTGAATTTGAGTACAGAAATATATGTGTGACATATAAAGAAAACATTTTCTCAAGAATATCTTTTTCAGATCCAATTTACCATTTCCAAGTAACTTACAATATGAAATAAAAAAAAAAACTGAAAAAAAACCCCGAAATGCATATCATGTATCGTAGTGTATTCTAATTGTTTGCCAAATTAGATTGAAATCAGACCAAAACTGTAGGAGGCATAACATTTTAAAGGGATTTCACAGAAATTTCTTTTTTTAGTAACCATGGCAACACTGTTCATCGAAATCAAAAACCGATGCATATTATGTATCTCAGTATAGACATCTTGTATGCCAAATTATATTAAATTTAAAGCAGACTAAAACTGTAGCACTGGAGTAGTGTTTTACAGTAATTTCACAGAAATTTCTATTTTTAGTGACCATGGCAACACCATTCATCGAAATCAAAAACTGATGCACTATTTTATGTATCTTAGTGTGTGTAGTCTACTTGTATGCCAAGTTATATTAAAATCAGACCAAAACTGTAGAGGAGAAGTGTTTTTAAGGAATTTCACAGAAATTTCTATTTTTAGTAACCATGGCAACACTGTTCATCGAAATCAAAAAACGATGTACTAAATTATTTATCAAAGTGAAGTCTACTTGTGTGCCAAGTTATATTAAAATCAGACCAAAACTGTAGGAGGAGTAGCGTTTTAAAGGAATTTCACAGAAATTTCTAATTTTAGTAACCATGGCAACACCGTTCATTGAAATCAAAAACCAATGCACTGAGTTATATATCAAAGTGAAGTCTACTTGTGTGCCTAGTTATACTGTAATCAGACCAAAACTGTAGGAGGAGTAGCGTTTTAAAGGAATTTCACAGAAATTTCTAATTTTAGTAACCATGGCAACACCGTTCCATGAAATCAAAAACCGTTGCACTTAATTTTGTATCTTAGTGTAGTCTACTCGTGTGCCAAGTTATAATGAAATCAGACCAAAACTGTAGGAGGAGTAGTGTTTTAAATGAATGTCACAGAAATTTCTATTTTTAGTAACCATGGCAACATCGTTCATTGAAATCAAAAACCCATGCACCAAATTATGTATCTTATTGTAGTCTACTTGTGTGCCAAGTTATATTGAAATCAGACCAAAACTGTAGGAGGAATATCATTTTGAAAAATTGTTAACAGACAGACGGACAGACAGACAGATGGATGGACGACGGACACCTTACTATCGCATAAGCTCTTCTGGTCCCTGACCAGTAGAGCTAAAAATATGCCCCATAATCTTTAATTCCATAAAAAGTAGTTTAATTGTAATGCATCAGTTAAGGTCTTGACATAAGACAGTGTAGTATAAATAATAGTAATACCATTAATAATTGTCTTTATTTACCTCTCCTTTCAGATGGTTTCTATGATCTTTTACATCAGGAAACTGTACATAAAAAGGATGTTCAATTTTCTCTACTTGTGAATTTTTCAGGTCTTCTTTAAGATTCTTCACCAGTTTCCTTTGATGATGAGGTGTGTTTTCTTTACTTGAAAGCTTTAAATTATATAAAAGTAAATTGTGTCTTGTATTCATTTAAAATATTATACAGCAAAACGTACATCAACACATAAACACTGAACATATTTACACATTACATTTATCGATACAATTTTTAGTGAGTCTATAATACAAATTAATACATACCAAATAGCTTAAAAACTTCACAACATGACGAATCTTTATTTGAACAGGACAAGCTTTCTTTTTGCTGTTCTGCACCAATCTACGCTTTCTTCTATATGTGTGGTCAGACTACAAAAAAAAAAGAGCTAAGCTGAGATAAAGGTTCAGTGACTGGGTTATGTTAAACAGTGACTGGGTTATGTTGTTCAGTGACTGGGTTATGTTAAACAGTGACTGGCTTATGTTAAACAGTGACTGTGTTATGTTGTTCAGTGACTGGGTTATGTTCCTCAGTGACTGGGTTATGATCCTCAGTGACTGGGTTATGTTAAACAGTGACTGGCTTATGTTAAACAGTGACTGAGTTATGTTGTTCAGTGATTGAGTTATGTCCCTCAGTGACTGGGTTATGTTCCTCAGTGACTGGGTTATGTTGAACAGTGACTGGGTTATGATCCTCAGTGACTGGATTATGTTGTTCAGTGACTGGGTTATGTTGAACAGTGACTGGGTTATGTTAAACAGTGACTAGGTTATGTTGTTCAGTGACTGGGTTATGTTGTTCAGTGACTGGGTTATGATCCTCAGTGACTGGGTTATGTTAAACAGTGACTGGCTTATGTTAAACAGTGACTGAGTTATGTTGTTCAGTGATTGAGTTATGTCCCTCAGTGACTGGGTTATGTTCCTCAGTGACTGGGTTATGTTGAACAGTGACTGGGTTATGTTGAACAGTGACTGGGTTATGATCCTCAGTGACTGGATTATGTTGTTCAGTGACTGGGTTATGTTGAACAGTGACTGGGTTATGTTAAACAGTGACTAGGTTATGTTGTTCAGGGACTGGGTTATGTTCCTCAGTGACTGGGTTATGTTAAACAGTGACTGGGTTATGTTAAACAGTGACTGGGTTATGTTGTTCAGTGACTGGGTTATGTTGAACAGTGATTGGGTTATGTTAAACAGTGACTGGGTTATATTAAACAGTGACTGGGTTATGTTAAACAATGACTTGGTTATGTTGTTCAGTGACTTAGTTATGTTTCTCTGTGACTGGGTATGTTCCTCAGTGACATGGTTATGATGTTCAGTGACTGGGTTATGTTGTTCAGTGACTGGGTTACATTAAACAGTGACTGGGTTATGTTGTATAGTGACTGGGTTATGTTCCTCAGTGACTAGGTTATGTTAAACAGTGACTGGGTTATATTAAACAGTGACTGGGTTATGTTAAACAGTGACTGGGTTATGTTGTTCAGTGACTGGGTTATGTTGTTCAGTGACTGGGTTATGTTAAACAGTGACTGGGTTATGTTCCTCAGTGACTGGGTTATGTTGTTCCCCAGAGAATGGATATACCATAGCCCAACTGGTCTAGTTCTCATAAAATGTAATGTGAAACCCTAGACAGTGGGTTATCCTTCTCAGTCCTTATCTTTGCCTCATTATTAGTTTATTAGAAGTAGAATAAATAATGCATACTTACATCTTCTCTTGCTTTGCTTTGTTTCTTTTGGTTGTTTCGTTTGTCTTTGTCATATCCCTGGTGACATTCCAAGATTTTTTTGCCCATAATAATGAAAGGGATAGCATCATATTCTATATGGGGTTCAGCATTTTCCTGTGTGTCCACAAATCTGATATGGGATTTATCAATCTCTCCTACATCTACAGTAATTGCAAAAGAATTTTCAGTGTAAATTGGTATTAACAAATGTGAATCTGATAAGGGGGGGGGGGGGGGTGTTACTTTGAACAAATACATAAAAAAGTTTCTAAGTTCAACTTCTCAACTTTTCTGGAGAATAAGTTGAGAAGTTTTTAAAATGTTTACAACACCCAAAACACCAACAACACAGACAATGGACAAATTTCGATCACAAAAGCTCATGTGAGCCTAGAGTGGGGATGGTTACCTTCCTATTACTTGTTCGACCCGCGTGGTTTCGACATAAATCCATGTTCGACACAAGTGGTTTTGTTCTGAAGCAATTAATTAACACTTGCAACAGTTTCACATTTTGTTTTTGTCTACATAGGATTTTTTTTATCGACAATGCATATTTTAATTATTAATTTAAGAAGCTATTATGTTATCAATATACAGCTACCCATGTACTTACCTGTGTGCAGGTCAAAACCACTTAATAGGTCGTAACCATGCAGGTCAAACACGGAATCAAAATGTAACCACCCGACACCATGAGTCTATGGTTCAGGTGAGCTTAAAATGGTTACAATAATGAGAAGATTCAAGAAATTATTTTGCTAAAGTTGCATTTAAAAATAAAATATCGCAACAAGACCTTACCAACATCCTTTCCAAATTGTTTGGAACTTTTTAAACATCGGAAACTAGAGGAAGTTGCATAATCATACTCCTGTAACAACTTGTCCAATTTTGTGGAAGATGTCACATACCCAGATAGTGATGTTGATTTTACATCGAACAGATCTTTCCAAGTGTCACTATGGATAAGAAAAAAAAATAATAATAATAAAAACAACTGTTAACACCCGACTAAATTTGGCACCCTCTCTCATTGAATCCGGGTATTATCACTGATTATATCTTTACAAAACTTTATCCAGGTGTTGAGAATTTCTTGAATACCGCATATTCACTACATCATAATTATCTTCATACAACATTCTTACCTTATTTCTTCATCCATTTCATACAGTTGCTGAGATGAAAGGATAACGGCATTCAATACGTCGAACTTTTCCTTACTTGGATTTCCCGCCTCAATGTCACGAAAAATACAATCGGGTTCGGTGTTAAAGCAAATTGTACGTTTGAAAACCATACCGGAAATAATTTTCCCGGAAACCGTGACTGGGTTATGTTATAGACTCTACCGTAAAAAGTGGTATCGTATAATCAAGTGCATTTTACGAGGTGCAGTGTACATAGTGTACCATATGTTTTGTATCTTTCCAGTGTGTGGCTGATTAAATTTTTTAAAAAATGAAGAAAAAATATTAAGTGCATTAAAAATTGATTAAATTATGGAAGTGTCTATCGGCACGACGGTCGTGCCGATTATTTTCGTTATTCGCACGACGGTCGTGCTAATTACAGTTCTTATCCGCACGACACAAGAGAGATAACTCTATAGTACATTATATACACTTTTCACCAAAAATTTAATACAAAGTAAAAGAGATGCACTGTAGAACTAATAATAGTATTCGGTTAAGTAAAATTATTATATACTTTGATAGTGAACATATATAGTTTCATCTAAACGTTTTCTGTCCGGAACCCCCCCCCCCCCAAAAAAAAGTCAGTTATAAACAAAAAAAATTATAAATAAAGTATATGCAAATATAAATAGTATAAAGTTATAAACCAAAAAAAATTATAAAATTGTTTCAAAGTTTGTCGTGCGAATAGCCTCCGTAATCGGCACGACCGTCGTGCGGATAACAACAGTAATCGGCACGACCGTCGTGCGGATAACACCGGTAATTAGCACGTCCGTCGTGCGGATAGCCTCGCCCTTAAATTATCGAAGATAGTTAAAAAATAATTTCAATGCCATCACTTAAACACAGAAGACAACTTGAATGTGATTTCTTATCCTTAAGATTACATAAAATCATTTCTTAAATTTTGGATGCAGTGTACACCTTTCGACACATGCCCTAAATTTGGTGTAAGAAAGTGTACACCGAGTGTACACCAAAAGTATACACCCCTGCACTTGATGAAGGAAGGTGTACACGGTGTGAAAGGTGTACGTAAATCAAGTTCGCCCAGAAAGTGTTTACTTTTTATTAGTTGCAACATTGCTATATCCGGTGAGAAGACGGTGTAGAATAATTTAGAACTAGAAGGATCATCGCCATGCCTGTTTGTGAAACATGTGATGGCGAGGACTATGAGGAGATTGATGGGTTTTTCTACTGCACCACTTGCCAAACACAATCTCAGGTATCGTCTTTAAACAATCACCAAGATGCGTTTTGAATTTGACTATTTTGTAGCTATGGAACATGATTTTTAAAAGCACTTCTTAATTTAAAAAGCAACACTTTATATTTAAGAGCCTTCAAAACCATTTCCAAAACAGCTTAATTTTTTGAAATTGGTTGAAGAATAAAAAAGTTATGATTATTTTTTGTTTTTCATTTTTTCACATCTTGAACCAAAAAGTGTTGCCATTTTTTAAAAAAAATCAAAGAGACAAAACCTACTTAGCTACAATTCTTTATTTAATGCAAAGTGCTTTAAGGTCAAGATCTAGTAAATGAAAGGTGCCTACAGATTTCTCAAATTTGAGAAATAAATTCCTTTAATGATGCTTTATAACTTTAGCTTGGTCAAATAAGGTGTTGCGGGGCATAATTTGTAGATGAACAAGACGAAAAATCATATTTTAAACTGTCATTTTCAATGGAAAATTAAGAAAACCAGTCATGAATACGGGAGTTTTTTTTTCCATATCAGACAAAGAAATATATCCAGATTGCCTACAGTCTCTCAGAAAACGGTAATATGTATGTTCTTGGCCTCTTCTTTAAAATAATAGCAAATTGAATATAGGTATTGGGATTACTTTTCACATGATTTCAAATTGAATTCCATGAAAATACTTTATTTTCTACAAAATTCTACTAGAGCCGTAAAGTATGGGAAAAAGAAAGTTAAAATTGATTATGACGTCATAATGGATCTAGCACCAAAAAGTTAGTCTGAAGTCATTTACTAGATCTTGACCTTAAGACAATTATATAAACAAAAAATATGTATTTAAATTGTTTTCCAGTGTATATAATCACATGAAAAACAAATATTATATGGTTTGCCAGAATTCGAAATGTGGTAACACTTTATCTTTTTCATTCTTTGCTAGATAAAAAGTATGAGAAATATCAATATCAAAAACTTAATATTTCTCCAGCTAGATTTCTTTGTAAATTCAGCATCAGAATTGCCAAAAAAATTATTAAAAAAAAATACCCCCCCCCCCCCTGAAAAAGGGAGGGGGTATATACACAATAAAAATTTAGGAATAGAATTCTTACTATGGGAACAAGATGTTTTTCACAAATAATGATTACTTTGATAAAGAGAAAGGATAGGTTTAAAGTTATGAAACTTAATATCATGATCAGAAATTCTGTAATTGCATCATAACTAAAGCCTCAGCAAGTAAAATAAAAGTTAATAATCCACAATTTTTTACATACACATCAAACTCGCACACATTTTATTTTAGTATTAGAAAGTAACAAGAAAAGCTAAACTGGCTATACATTATAATTATTCAAGAGAGTATTGCATGAGGCACAAAATGAAGATATGTTTTATCGTCATCCATAAATTTATGTATTGGAATATTTATGTTAAAGAAGTTAAATGACCCAATTCTCAATCCAATAATTTCTCACTTAACCTACTTATACATTACAGATGTTGTTTCTCTCAGTAAGATGTAATGTACAAAGTTCTGCTTGATTGTAATGTCATTTCTCTAAATTTTATTTGAAGTATTGATGAATTATTTTTATGAAGTAAAACAAATTGATCTAGTTACAGATGAATTTATAACTTAAGGGTTGTTGAGTTGGCTTGGCTTGAAGGGGGAGGGGGGTTAATGATAAATGGAACTACCAAGTAAGTTATAGTTTCTGTGAGTGTATTTAGAAAACTTTCTCCAATTTTTAATACAATTATTTTAGCCTATGAAAAGCAGACACTGAAATGTTATGCTGAATATAACCCTCATCTTCGTACGTCACCTTACAAAGTCAAAATAAACTAAATTGTTGAAAGCAAGACATTCACATGATGTTATGACCATTTGGCACATCGCAATTTACTAAAATCCTACAAACCCCTCATGCTTTCGTTTTCCTTAATGACAGCAAAGGGCAAATAACCCTGTCCGCCAAAAATAGTCCATGTGATCAAACGTGATTTGGTGTTGAATACAAGGATTTAAAATTATTTTTAGATTAAATTCTCATAGAAAGTACTTTTCTGTTTTATAAAAATTAGGTTTTCTTGGTGTATATTCTGAAATTCAATTTTTTCTCTTGAAACGAATATTTCATTATTATTTTTTTTCCCGCTGAAATGATGCAAATTATTTATGTTCATCCATAAACACTTGCAGTAATACTTCAAAAAGGTTTCCGAAAAACTTTTGCGACTGTATATGTCGTCGCCTTACTGTATCAGTCCGTAACACACGACCACCCGATCGTTTATTTTTCACGCCATTTTTTGACAACACAAATTTAGCAAATATTAGAATTATTGCCTGTTGCTTTTCCGTCGCTATATTTTGAGCTATTTGTAGTCAGATCAGGTCAATCACTAGATTTAACTACGTAGCTTGAATTACCTACATAGCTTTATTTACCTACCTGAAGTAGCTAGCTCTTTGTAGTCAGGTCTCCAAGGTACAATCACTAGATTTAGCTACGTAGCTTGAATTACCTACATAACTTTATTTACCTACCTGAAGTAGCTTAATTTAGCTACTAAACCACACTTATTTCTTAAATTGGTATTTTCCCCAGAAAGCGCAGAAAATTGCACTTTGATGCAGTGATAATCTTCAACTATGAACTCATCTGAAAACAATTCATGAAAAAATCACTCTTGGAGATGTCTTTTTCTGTGCAATTGCAATCAAAGTTCTAAAAGTTTTGAGGCTATATACAACAGTTAATTTGTGATCAAAGAGTTACTTCTTGAATGAAATAACAAAGAAAACCAGTTCTGGTCAACATGAGCACAATGTGAAGTAATCATACTTATCCATGCCTCATCACACACAAGATGGTGTACAGTTACCCAAACAATGGAAATACATCTTTTCCTTAAAGAGTGTTCAAATGTTGCAGTGTTAAAACTAGCTGCAGATCTGTAGCTCACTGGTCTGAAAAAATTGGGATGGATGACCAGAGAGCTTACAGTGCCACCCATTTAAAAAAGTGTGTATTTATTGTGCACAAAAAGAGCGCTATTTCTCGATTTATTTCTCAGTATATTTAAAGATATTACTAACTGTGATTTATTTCTCAGTATATTTAAAAATATTACTAACTGTCTGTTCCTAACATATTGTTTTACCACTTCCACAACAAAACTGTATGTACAAGTCATGTACAAAGCATGTTGGACCGAATTGTCTTGCCACCCAAGATGGCAGTATAAATATGCGAAATTTTTGATGGTCTCAAATTCAGGCCCAGGAGGGCTGTTTACAACGGTTTGGGGAAATGTTTTTTTGTGGAAGTAGTGAAAAAATATGTTAGGAACACACAGCTTGTGATATTTTGAGATGTTAGTTTATATATCAGTCAGGGGCGAGACTAAAATTCATCATTAAGCGCAGCGCAAAGCGCTTACTGGCATCTTAATACTAACTTCCGTTTGCGATCCAGCGCCACTAAACAAGTTAGATAACTCCACTGACTCTTCTAAAAATATCGAACTGGAAATCCCCGACTCTTTTTCGGCTATTTTGTTCAAGTACTGCGTTACGCACAGTCCTAATTATAGGTGTCAATAAGAGAGATAGAGAGTATGAAATCCGCTCCTAGTGGATGGGGGCGGTTCTTATCTCTTTACATTGTAGTTCATTTAAAAATTATGTAGGCACACACCACTTGTTTAACATATAACAGTTACTACAGTGTTACTTCGAAAAAGTTATGAAAAAAAACATCTTTGGTGCAAATGTCTTAAAAAAGGCTCATAATAGGTCATGTAATGCAGTGGTTGAATACGTACATATTTTTAAAACTCAGAAAATTGATTTACAATGTACTTACGTTCTGTATAATTCATATCCATATTAACTAATATTTCTTCTTCTAGACCCTTATTTCGGACAATGTAACTAAAAACATGTCTTTTTATTATCATCCTTGCACACTGTTCAATGATGCTGAGTGTCGCATCTCAGTATCAATTAATAACAGTCTGGAATGCAGTCATGGACTGTCTGTACTCGTGTTGTAATCTATACGTGTAACACAGATAAAAAAATATTATGAAATATGGGGAGATAACGAGCCGTATTCGAGCTCAACGTCCATTAAACGTTACAAAATAGGAGCAGAGCAAACACGGACCTCAAAAATTATGTAAATAATTCGCAAGGAAAGGCAGTTTGCGGCTGTACGTACATGTAGGGCATGAAGATTTATAAATGAAAACTAATTTCTCGGAAATATTTATGACAAAAGTGTGCAGTGCGCAAGATATGGCGAAAAATGCAAAACCTTAATTATTTTCAGAATTCTGTTTCACCGAACACACCAGTGCTGTGGAAATTTTATTCCTATCAGGACGCCATTGAATGTACTTCTTATAAAATCCTTTCTATAGAATCATAAATTTATAACTCGTTTATGAATATGCAAAAAATGAAATATACTAAAAACAATTCAGACAAAATATTTAGTAGTTTTAAGATCTTTTATTCTTAACTTTAATAAATATTTTATCAATTAGGAATTATTTTATCGAAGCAGTAAAAAATAACATGTATTTTTGAGTGCACTTCTTACAAATAAAATCACAGTCAATAGCCAATCTTCAATCTGAAACACTCATGAACACGGAATGCATTTATTGTTAAAAATTATCACCAGGACATTTTTAGCTGTCAATGTGGCACATAAATGAGAGGAATATATCAGCGACATTTTCTTGTGTTCAAAATTGATCAAAATATACATTTTCAAGCGAATGTATAATGTATAGCTATGTGTATAGTCTGGATTTTGTTGGAAAACTCGTCGACCCCCCCCCCCCCCCCCATTGCTTGCAATTTATACGCAAAACTAAATTTTATGGACTCCAAGGGCGATGAAGAATGGTAGATGTTGAAAATAACTACACTGTAAGTGTAAACTGAGAGCACCCCAGGCATCCAAGAATACGAGTGTCGAACCTTTCAACTTTTTATATACAGAAATATTATATATAATTTTAAAAGTCCTACTAACATCGACATTTTTATTTTAAAAAAAGTATTCAGACCCACCTAGGAAAACACATAATACACAAAATATACAATCCTGAAACCAAGCGCCTATGGTTGAATACACCGCAATATTCATCACTGTGGGTGTTTTAAAAGCTTATCAAAGACTCTTTTAAGACACAGGAGAAAGAAGTGCTCTTAAAATATTTTGCCTAACATTGACCATGTTAACAAAATTTAAGACAAACTATATGTAATTGTCTTTTTATTAGGGCCCCGCAAGGATTTGCGGGTGCCCTATAGTAATCACTCTATCTGTCTGTCCGTCTGTCTAGCTGTCTGTCTGTCCGTCTGTCATTCTTCCGTCCACAAATTTTCTGTTTTTTTCTAATAACTTTTTTTAGGGTTGACCAATTAACTTCAAATTTTGTATGTTGGTTGAATAGGCAGTAAGACATATTTTGATGCTAAGTTTGGTTCTCTATGTCATCCGGTTTGGAGCTGGGGTGGTGGGGTAGATTCCTTAACTTTATATAAGAGTGAATGGCAAAGAGAGATAACTGCTGAGAATGTTCCTATTGTAAACTAGGAAAGGCTGCAATGAGTCTCTTGGGATTAATTAACTTTCCTCTTGAAGAAAATCCAAAGCATTTATTTTTATCTGCTACATTGAGATTAATTAACACTTCTTTTGCAAATGAAGTTTGTTTTGAAGTTAAGGTCAATTCTGAGTGATGTTTACATTCTCTGAAATGTGGATTTAAATAATGTTCATACTTTTTTTTGGTAAAATACACAATGAGTTATGATTTTACTGAATTCTAAAAACAAGATATAGATAAAGATATCTTTTTTATTATTTTTTTTTTCTTTCTTTTTTTTTCTGCATTATGTAAATTCAAGCATACTATTTATTTTAACAGGTATTCAGATAATAACCTCACTCTATCATTGCTGAAAACGTTCTTATTGTAAACTTAGAAGAAAAGAGTGAGAGAGCAGTATAATTAATCCCTGGGATTGATTATCTTGCTGCTTGCAGAAAATTTTAGAGAGTTACATGTATCTTTCTGTCACTTTAAGTTTGATTAACACCTTTATCTGCAACTGATGTTTGTTTTGAAGTTAAGGTCAAGCCTGGGTGATATTTGCATTCACTGAAGGCTGGCATTTTAGAAAACACATGCTTCATTCTTCTTTAAATATACATTTAATTGAGTTATTATAGATATGATGTTTTTTACTGCGTTATGTAAATACAAGGAAACTATTTACAGGTTGTTGGATATTTAGCAAATGCTGTTGCTTATTCTTCTTTATATATTTTTAAACTTTTGTAATTAAGTAAAATTCTCATCCCCTAATCTGCACCCTTATACATGTATTTCTACCCCTCGGCGGGGCCCGTGCTGACTGGTCAGATTTCTAGTATTTTTATAGATACTTTACTGATACAAAGTATTGTGATTAAGCCATTTTAATTTGAAGTTTAGCAAACTATAATGGGCTCGAATTTTCTATAATTTTTTCTCTTTTTTTGTGTAATGTCTTTTCGAGAATTTTTCACTCATATTGAAACTACACCACTTGACTGAATTTAGACCTATGGTCGGCACTTATGGCCTTTGAGCAGTGAGGATCTTTTTTGTACTAACACCTACTGTGACACGGAACCTGACAGTTTATACAGTCTCACCCAAAGGACCGGTCTTTACTTCGATTCCTTTGTGGGAAAAAAAAAAAACAAACTACAATCGAGTGCTGCTCATAACTCACTTAAACTAACTCTTAAAGGAACGCCGGGTCGAAGAGTAAATTTGGATTGTGCACATTGCGCCAAATTAACGTTTTTCCGTAATAACTTCTGGAAATGCCATTTAACACAAATAGACTTTTTTCCATAACTGTAGTATTGCTCCTTTTTGTGTGCGATAAGACTTACTTTGATGAAAATGTATAATAGATTTCACTCGCTTTGTTAAATAACGACATTTAAAGACATCATGTGATGACACAGTCTCGAATCTTCAAATCTATCCTCGTGCGGTTTAAAGAGGCGGATACAAGTTTTATTTTAAAGTGAATATGTATCAACAGCGGTTGCACTGTCAACATATTACTTATTCCAATACAACAGACAATTTAAATTCAAAATAAATCTGACGAGTTTCAAATTGCAAACATTACTTAGCGCTTCCCAGTACTTTCAGTACTTTGATTTTTAAAAATGATGATTTCTAGTCATAAAATTGATTTTTAATAATGACTAAAATTCATCATTTTTTAGAAAAACGATGAAAAACAGTCATAACTATTTGGAGTTTATTTTAAAATATACAGTTACTTCTAATAATAAATATGACTGTATTTCATAATTTTTTTTTTATCAAATTGTTAGGTCTGGGCGAACTTAATTATCTCATTAGTTTTACTGGGCGCACTAATTTATTTTGGTTTCAGTTGTTTGTCAAGATGTTTCTCTAGTGTAGATGTTTCTCTACACATTGGTCCATGGCAGGATAGTGTACTTTATCTTATTATTGTAGTAAATGGGTTGGAAGAATTAACTTGGGAATGGAAATATGATGAAAACAAGTCATTTACAAAAATAATAAAAACATGTACAGTAATGTAGTTAGTAGAAAATACCATTATCAATCATTTTGAAATATGATGGATTTCAGTCTCACCCCTGACTGTATATGTGGAGAAATAAATCGTGAAACAGCACATTTTTTTGTGCGCAATAAGTACATGTACATGTATACACATTTTTTCAATGGGTTGCACTGTTGCTCTCTGTCCATCCCAATTTTTTTTCAGACCAGCGAGCTACAGATCTGCAGCTATGTTAAAACTATCTCTGCTTTGGATTGTTTTCTAAATAATACCTAGAATAAATATTAGTAGACTTTTACTTGCGATTTTGTATTTTTAAAATAAAAAGCAAAATTGTGAAAAGTTGCCTTGAAAGCTAAATAAAGCTACCTGAGGTAAGTAAATAAAGCTACAGTTGGTAATTTTAGCTATGTAGCTAAATGTACTGATTGTACTGGACCTGGTAGTGTTCATGTAGATTTTGGTGTAACCTTGCAGAACAGCATAAGTACTGGGAGAAATGATCTTTTAGTGTAATGTTCTACCTATAATTTTTATATGATGGTGTAGGGCAACCTTGAAGGAGTTCAGATTTGTCATCTCACACAGACAGTCTGTTCTATTGTGCGCACTTCTGTCTTCGAGAAATTTTGTAATCTCCAGAGTGAAAGTGGCCATTGACTTGATCTCAAAGACAGTTCTTGAAGATTGCTCCTGTAATGTGTTTGCCTTCAAACATAGTATAATTTTCCTCTGGGTCTAGGCCCCCCTCAGATAGCTTGCAGAGGTATTTGATTGCAGGATATGAACTTATTTACAATAACATTGATACTATATACATATATTGGGTGCTTCCCTAGCACGCAGGTAAACAAAATAATTAAATGAACTGCCTCCTAATCAATGAGGCTTCTAACACTGGAGCGACTTCCTGAAATGCCCACAGAAGCAACCAAAGCACCGGCATGCCACGCGTACCAGAAGCGACAGGTTACTTCTAGATAAACAAAGACTGCCTGCTTACACAACACTCTTGTAGACTGTTGCATAGTGATCTTCTCACTGGATGTCTTCTACTGCTGCTACCATAAGTGTAACTTTATCTGTGACTGTCTCAATCGAGCTTTGATGGTCTTATATATACACTGAATATATCACGTGATAAGCCCATTTGGCATTCCTGGGAATTCGGGGTTTTACGAATTCAGGGTCCTTGCGGAACGCCCTGTTCCCTTCCCTTACTTATCTATCGCTGATCCACTCCTTCCTATAAAGATTCTAATAGCTAACCAGATCTCTTTATAAGGTCATGGTCAATGCAAGATGATTAAGTAGTCAAAAGTGAACCCACATAAATACATGTAAGGAAAAATTATTGTTTTTAGCATTTATGTTTAGTAAGTGATTACTATTGAATTCAGGCCTTCCGAGTAGAAGAGATTGAGGATGAATTTGCGCCTCGTCCATCAAATACACTGGAGATTAAATCATCAAAAAGCCAGTCTAAATCAAAAAGAGAAGATAAAGGTAAAATAAGTATAAAGTATCTGTTCAATTATTCAAACATCATGTTTTTAAAATTCATGACAAGAAATATACAAAAGCATTTTTAAGGGATCGTGTTGATCAACAGCTTTCTAAAGCTAGTGCCTAGTGTTACATTTGTATATATATTTTTATGTGAAATACTATTATGAAAGAATAATTTTATTGTGTATATGTTGATTCTAGCACTTGCAGTCTTTTTTTTTAGCTCACCTGAGCCGAAGGCTCAAGTGAGCTTTTCTGATCAAAATTTGTCCGTTGTCTGTCGTCGTTGGCGGCGGCGGCGGTGTTGTTGTTGTCGTGGTAAACTTTTCACTATTTCATCTTCTTCTCCAAAACTACTGGGCCAATTTCAACCAAACTTGGCACAGAGTATCCATGGGTAAAGGGGATTCAAGTTTGTTCAAATGAAGGGCCACGCCCTCTTTCAAGGGGAGATAATAAAGAATTTGTGAAAAATTAAAAGCATCTTTTAAAAATCTTCTTCTCAAGAACCACAGTGCCAGGAAAGATGAAACTCATATGGAAGCATCCTCAGGTAGTGTAGATTCAAGTTTGTTCAAATCATGACCCCCGGGGGTAGGGCGGGGCCACAATGGAGGATCAAAGTTTTACATAGAAATATATAGGAAAAACCTTTAAAAATCTTCTTCTCAAGAACAGCAAAGCCTTGATGAGTCATATTTATATGGAAGCATCCTCAGTAGTGTAAATTCAAGTTTGTTCTAATCATGACCCCCAGGGGTAGGGCGGGGCCACAATGGAGGATCAAAGTTTTATATAGAAATATATAGGAAAAACCTTAAAAAAAAATCTTCTTCTCAAGAACAGCAAAGCCATGATGAGTCATATTTATATGGAAGCATCCTCAGGTAGTGTAAATTCAAATTTGTTCAAATCATGACCCCCAGGGGTAGGGCGGGGCCACAACTGGAGGATCAAAGTTTTCTATAGAAATATATAGGAAAAATCTTTAAAAATCTTCTTCTCAGAAACAACAATGCCCTGATTGGTCATATTAATATGGAAGCATCTTCAGGTAGTGTAGATTCAAATTTATTCAAATCATGACCCCTGGGGGTAGGGCGGGGCCACTCTGAGGATCAGAGTTTTACATAGAAATATATATGAAAAAACCTTTAAAAAATCTTTTCTCAGGAACAGCAAAGCCATGATGAGTCATATTTATATGGAAGCATCCGCATGTTTGGTAGGTTCTATTTTGTTCAAATCATGACCCCTGGGGGTAGGGTGGGGCCACAATGGAGGATCAAAGTCTTATTTAAATAGAAATATATAGGAAAATATCTTCTTAAGAACTGCAAAGCCATGATTAGTCATTTTGATATGGAAGCATCCTCAGGTAGTGTAGATTCAAGTTTGTTCAAATGATGACCCCCGGGGATAGGGTCGGGCCACAATGCGGGATCAAAACTTTTACATAAGAACATATAGAAAAAATATTACTTCTCAAGAACAGAAAAGCTATGTTTAGTCATATTTATATGGAAGCATCCTCAGGTAGTGTAGATTAAGTTTGTTCAAATGATGACCCCTGGGATAGGGAGGAGCCACAATGGGGGATCAAATTTTTACAAAGGAATATATGGAAATTTTTTTTTTAAAAATATATATATAATACCCCCCCCCCCCCCCCCCCCCCCCCGGTAATATTTTCAATACTGAACTGATTTGTGCTTTTGCCAAGCCAGTGTGCTCAGGTGAGCGATGTGGCCCATGGGCCTCTTGTAAATTGATGTTTTGCATTTTTATACAGGGTAACAAAACCAAAAATTTCCACAAAATCAATACACTTGTCCGCTATGTTATTTGGACCATGAAAATCATATTTTCCACAACATTAAAGTCTTAATTCAGCATAGTTGTGGCCATCATTAAGCATGTTCTGTACATCCATATATTGTTGTAGAAAAAGATCTAGGTCGTCCATGGCACACTTATGAAGCTTTCCAGAAGATTATCAAAGAACAGGTTAAATCCCTGATAAAACTTGGTGCTGATCCTGCATTGAAAGTATGAAAATTATTTTTTATTTCAATACTCTAGTAAGTAACATAGCACCTTATATTGTCAATTAATGGATACTATAGTGAATATCAGATTTAAAATAAGTTATTTATTATTTTAAAATTATATTGACAAGACAATGATCAGTTACTTGGTCTTTATATACGGTTAAACCTCATTATCTCGAACTGGATGGGACTGAGAAAAAACTTTGAGAAATCTGAGGATTCAAGATATCAAGGGTAAAATACTTTAAAACCAGAAGTCTCTGATGAGACTGTAGCTCTACTGGTTGTATTTATAAAGGAAGATAAAAGTAGCACTTTGACTTGAAACTTTGCAACAGCAATAAACAGAATAATGATCCTTGGTTTAGTCTCTTTTGTGGCAAGATTTATTATTATATCAGACTAAAACTGTAGGAGGAGTACCCATTTAAAACAATTTTACAGAAATTTTGATTTAAGTAACCATGGCAACATCATTCAACAAAAATCAAAAAACAATAACACCAATTATGTATCTCTGTAGTCTACTTGTATGCCACATTATACTGAAATCAGACAAAAAATGTAGGAGGAGTAGCGTTTTGAAAGTATTTCAAGAAATTTCTACTTTTAGTAACCATGGCAACATCGTTCATTGAAATCCAAAACTGGTACAGAGAATTATGTATCTTAGTGTAGTCTAATTGTGTGCTAAGTTATACTAAAATTAGACCAAAACTGTAGGAGGAGTAGCATTTTGAAGGTATTTCAAGGAAATTTCTATTTTAAGTAACCATGGCAACACTGTTCATCAAAATCCGAAACTGGTACAGAGAATAATGTATCTTAATGTAGTTTACTTGTGAGCTAAGTAATACTAAAATCAGACCAAAACTGTAGGGGTAGCATTTTGAAGTTATTTCAAGGAAATTTCTATTTTTAGTAACCATGGCAACAATGTTCATCAAAATCAGAAAATCAATATAAAGAATTATGTATCTTAGTGTAGTCTACTTGCTTGCCAAGTTATACTGAAATCAGACCAAAACTGTAAGAGGAATAGCATTTTGAAAGTATTTCACAGAAATTTCTATTTTTAGTAACCATGGCAACACCGTTCATTGAAATCAAAAACCAATACACAGAATTATGTATCTTAGTATAGTCTACTTGTGTGCCAAGTAATATTGAAATCAGATAAAAACTGTAGGAGGAGTAGCATTTTGAAAGTATTTCACAGAAATTTCTATTTTTAGTAACCATGACAACATCGTTCATCGAAATCAAAAACCGATACACAGAATTATGCATCTTAGTATAGTCTACTTGTGTGCCAAGTTATATTGAAATCAGATAAAAACTGTAGGAGGAGTAGCATTTTGAAAGTATTTCACAGAAATTTCTATTTTTAGTAACCATGGCAACACCGTTCATCGAAATCAAAAACCGATACACAGAATTATGTATCTTAGTATAGTCTACTTGCGCGCCAAGTTATACTGAAATCAGACCAAAACTGTAAGAGGAATAGCATTTTGAATGTTTTTCACAGAAATTTCTATTTTTAGTAACCATGGCAACACCGTTCATTGAAATCAAAAACCAATACACAGAATTATGTATCTTAGTATAGTCTACTTGTGTGCCAAGTAATATTGAAATCAGATAAAAACTGTAGGAGGAGTAGCATTTTGAAAGTATTTCACAGAAATTTCTATTTTTAGTAACCATGACAACATCGTTCATCGAAATCAAAAACCGATACACAGAATTATGCATCTTAGTATAGTCTACTTGTGTGCCAAGTTATATTGAAATCAGATAAAAACTGTAGGAGGAGTAGCATTTTGAAAGTATTTCACAGAAATTTCTATTTTTAGTAACCATGGCAACACCGTTCATCGAAATCAAAAACCGATACACAGAATTATGTATCTTAGTATAGTCTACTTGCGCGCCAAGTTATACTGAAATCAGATCAAAACTGTAGGAGGAGTAGCATTTTGAATGTTTTTCACAGAAATTTCTATTTTTAGTAACCATGGCAACACCGTTCATCGAAATCAAAAACCGATACACAGAATTATGTATCTTAGTGTAGTCTACTTGTGTGCCAAGTTATACTGAAATCAGACCAAAACTGTAGGAGGAGTAGCATTTTGAAAAATTGTTTACAGACGGACAGACAGACAGACAGACAGACGGACGGACGACGGACACCTTACTATCGCATAAGCTCTTCTGGTCTCTGACCAGTAGAGCTAAAAAGGTGGTTGGGACTTCCAAATAACCTGGACATACAATGAATCCATAATATTCAAGATATCAGTGTTAGAGATATCGAAGTTCATCCGTACCCCCGGTATAAGTACATTTGAATACACTCTTTTCTTTGATTATACCATATACATGTACTGCTATGACTGGACTTTTAAGTGCCCACTATAAATCAGTAACTATTTGCAGAATGTTGTCTTCAAGTTTTGGTGTAGATATCTCTCCTTCACTGGAATAGCATTCCCAGAGGATCTAGATAAACAAAAAGACTTGTTTGCTGGCTATCAAAGGCAGAGGTATTAGTTATACTAGAGCAATAGTTAAAAAAGGAGTTCATGATTATGAAATGTTACTTTAAAAGTATTGGGAAAGTGTTATTTTTGATTATATTAAAAATTCCTTTTACATTTGAAAACAAAAATTTTTAGTGGGATACATGCTACAATAAAAGAAAACAAACTGGATGAAAAATTCAATGATGCAGTTGTTTTGATGTTTCATGTTTTCTGTATTCCCTATGTTTTACTGCATCATATAAATGTTAAAATGTTTTGTTTTTTTTTAAATTAGTTTTGACTTGAATTATTGTATAGATAAAACTCATCTAGGGGCTTATTAATAATAAAGACATAATGAATTTGAAAATATTCTGTTTAATTTGTAGGGAAGTATACCCAGCTACAATAGAAAATCCTGTAATTCCACCTGTGAGATACAGGAAAACACATCTCCAAAGATTTGGGATGTCTGCTAAGAAATCAAAACAGAAGCAGGTTAGAGAAAATTTAACATTTGATTCATTGCAATAAAAGTTGAGGTTTCCCAAAAGCTTAATCTTATACTACATTCTTTAACATATATAAAATGTGTGCCAGATATCATATACTGACAGTAAATCCAAATCAGTGTGAGGATCCGGAGTCCACCAGTGACTATGGGACTCTGACAAACTTCCTTCATTTTATTAAGGGCTAACTGCAAATCATATCAACCCTCTTTGAGACAAACAACCTGTGACACATGCTTTGAGGTGTTGACTGCTTACATGTTATGTTAACTGATGAAAACCCCAATTTGATTAGCGCTTCTCAATGAGAGAAACTGCTCCCCCCCCCCCCAAAAAAAAATAGGGATGTAGTTTGTTAGGGGTCCCAAGACCACAAGTGTGCTCCCAACCCCTGATGTTGTGAGTAAATAGTGCTGGAATATTTATATTTCATTTTATTCATTAATATTTCATTATTTTGCAATACTTTGAAGGAAAGAAACTTAATTACTTTCTTATTAGCATGATTTTGCTACATGTACATATATCCATTTCACTTAAAATTTTAATGTAATAACTGCACTCTTAAAAACTTTGATATTTTAAAACAATTTTTTTTTCTGAAACAGGAGAAACAGGAAATGAAGGAGGCCTTGAGGAATGAGGAGTTCTATGAAGGAGATAATCCTCTGGAGGATAATCCATCAGAGTCCTCAGATATTGAGGAAGAGGAGGACTTGGAGGAAAACAGAACCAATCTGATTGTAAGTACAACTGATACACTATGATTGTAGGTACAACTGATACACTATGATTGTAGATACAATTGATACACTATGATTGTAGGTACAATTGATACACTATGATTGTAGGTACAAATGATACACTATGATTGTAGGTACAGTTGATACACTATGATTGTAGGTATGTACAAATGATACACTATGATTGTAGGTACAATTGATACTCTATGATTGTAGGTACAATTGATACACTATGATTATTGGTACATGTACAAATGATACACTATGATTGTAGGTACAATTGATACACTATGATTGTAGGTACAATTGATACACTATGATTGTAGGTACATGTACAAATGATACACTATGATTGTAGGTACAATTGATACACTATGATTGTAGGTACAATTGATACACTATGATTGTAGGTACAAATGATACACTATGATAATTGTAGGTACAGTTGATACACTATGATTGTAGGTACATGTACAAATGATACACTATGATTGTAGGTACAATTGATACACTATGATTGTAGGTACAATTGATACACTATAATTGTAGGTACAAATGATACACTATGATCATTGTAGGTACAGTTGATACACTATGATTGTAGGTACAATTGATACACTATGATTGTAGGTACAAATGATACACTATGATTGTAGGTACAGTTGATACACTATGATTGTAGGTACAGTTGATACACTATGATTGTAGGTACAATTGATACACTATGATTGTAGGTATAGTTGATACACTATGATTGTAGGTACAATTGATACACTATGATTGTAGGTACATGTACAAATGATACACTATGATTGTAGGTACAGTTGATACACTATGGTTGTAGGTACATGTACAAATGATACACTATGATTGTAGGTACAATTGATACACTATGATTGTAGGTACAATTGACACACTATGATTGTAGGTACAATTGATACACTATAATTGTAGGTTCAGTTGATACACCATGAATCAGCTTCTAAGTTTTTTTTAACTTAAGCAGTTTTGAAATGAAATGTTACATACATGTTTGAAATGAAATGTTACATACATGTAAGTACATGTATTTGTGTTAATTATAAGACAATAATTCTTTCTTCATGTGATGGCAATTATGATGAGAATATTACTTTTAAATCAAATGTTTATTTTTGCCAGGGTTAGGGTAAAGGGTTAATGTTAAGGTGCTAGGGTTATCAAAGATATTCTTTTACCTGAAACCATTCTGTCTTGGTCAAATTTACCATGAAATGTAACAAAATGTTGTGTTTGTTTTCATTGCCACCACCTGAATTTAAAATATTGGATGTCTTTTTGATGTCATGATTTTAAAACAGTTTATCTCTTTCTGTAAATTCATCAAATTGCTCTGATTATACAGGATCTGCAGGCTGATGATAGTTTATGACTTATGAGTAAAATGGTCTATACATTGTTGTAGTGCAGTTACCAGTGATTGATATATCCATGGTATTCAAGCTATCAGTGTTAAAGATACTCAAGTTCAACTTTATATGTGTAATATAAAGAATCTACCATGGTTTATGATTAGATATGATTTTTTTTTTATCCAACTTGTGTGTTTCTATCCCCTTGCCAAGGTCAGGGGATAAAAACATATAAATCTCTGGATAAAAAATCATATGAGATTCTTTTTATCGCATGTTTTACGCATAGCTATATCATGTTTTATACTGTTTTTTTGTAAATCCATAATATTTGACTTGATCAAATTCACGCAAAAAGCCATTGTGATGTCACAACTGTGGATTTGAAAAAAATATCCTATGAGCAATATCAACTGTATAAAGGAGTAAACGTATAATATACATGTATATTTATATATTGTATTCTCAGCAAGAAGACAGTGTAAGGAAGACCATACAATGGATGAGTATGAACAGGGCTCTGTGTTTTTGTTTCCTTGGTCTCAGGAAAATGAAGTGTCTAGTCACAGCTTCAGATATTGTTAGGTGAGTGTTGGAATACTACAAGTGCTGTATTGTATTAAAGCACCAACTATAGAAAATCTCTGTTGAAATAATGCCTCCTTTAGCATTGCAACAACAAATGTAGCAACACATTAAGAACGTCTCTGATAAGGTTTTTAAAATACATGACTTGTATACATTGTATTTTTAAATAAAGTAACTTTTTACTTATCAGAATTAGTTAAGAATTTGAATAAAATGATATCCTTAAATTGATATGCTCAGATAAATAGCAACTTAAGTAGCTATCTATGTGAGTTTATAAAAGGATATAATTTTAATTAGATTATATAAATTAATGTATTCTTATAAGTACATGTACTTAAACACATAGGTTTCTCTTGTGTATTGACATTTTGAAACGTTTTATCCAAACTTTAGATGGGTGAAACAAGGTCATATACCATATCTGCAGGCCACCAAGATTCTGCCAAATGACATGAAATTTTCCTCCGCTGATAACAAAGCTTTTACAACAAAAGTAAGTAGAATAGTCCATAATTTTTAGCTCTACTACTCAGAGACCAGAAGAACTTTTGCATTAGTAAGACAACTGTCTGTCTGTCTGTCTATAAAATGATTTTTCAAAATGCTACAACAGTTTAAATCTGATTTCAATAAGACTTGGTACATACATGTAAGTAAAACATACTTAGATTAATAATTCTCTGTATCAATTTTTAATTTCAACTATCAATGTTGCCATGTTTATCTGTGAATAGAAATTGCTGTAAAATTCTTTCAAAACATTACTTTTCCTATAGTCAATTGAATTTGGTACACACATTGACTATGCTACAGGTACACCCTTCTTTATTATAGATACATACCAGTAGAGCTACTGTCTTGTCAGAAACTTCTGGTTTGATATGTATTCATAGTCATCTATCTTGAAAATAAATTTTTTGTTTATTGGATTTGGCCATTACTCATCCGATTATAATCCACAAAAATATTTTTTGTTCAGGTGCCCACTGTCGAGGAAATCAACAAAACAACTGAAAGGTTGTTAAACTTTCTACAGGAAGATGATGCTGAAGTTTCGGTTCCAACATCCATCCTTATCAGCAAGAATTTAGTTCTTCTAAATTTACCAGGTACATAATTATGTAAACCTCACTAATCTTGTACAGACTAATATAATGTGTACTGAAAAGATTGATTGATTAATTGTATGTTGTTTAACGCCCCTCTCGAGAATTTTTCACTCATATGGAGATGCCATATAGTTAAAGTGCATTATTTCTTTGAAAATCTTCTTCTCTGCTCCTGGGTATTAAATAAACTAAGTAAGTACATAGTTATGATGAGCAAGAGTGCCTCTTTCAAAATTGTGAATTTCATGGCCCCAGGGTCGGGGTTCTGGTGTTAGGGCGGAGCTCTGTTGATTATGTAGTGAAAATACATTAATTCATTGAAAATCTTCTCTGCTTCTGGGTATTAAATAAACTATTTAAGTACATAGTTATGGTGAATATGGCTGCCTTTTCAGAAATTGTGAATTTCATGGCCCCAGGGTCAGGGGTTCTGATGTTAGGATGGGGCTCTATTGATTATATAGGGAAAATGCATAAATTCTTTCAAAATTTTCTTCTCTGCTCCTGGGTATTTTTCAAACAAAGAAAGTGCATGGTTATGATAAGGAAGAATGCCTCTTCCAAATGTGTGAAATTCATGGCCCCAGGGTCATGGTGAAGGGGGGGGGGGGGGGCTCTATTGATTATATAGTGAAAATGCATAATTTCTTTCAAAATATTTTTTTCTACGACTGGTTATAAAGCAAAGAAAGAAGTGTATAGTTATGATGAGCAAGGGTGCTTATTCCAGAATTGTGAGCTTAATATGGCCAATGGGTCAGATGTTCTGGTGTAAGGATGGGGTTTTATTTATTTAATAATATATAGTGAAAATGCATTTCTTTGAAAATTTTCTATGCTTCTTGGCATATTCAAGGCAAACAGAGAAAAGTGTTAATATGCAAGGGTATTTTTACCAGAATTTTGAACACCTGGACCATTTAATCAAGTGTTCTGGTCCTGGCCAGTGCTCTATTAACTTATATTCTGCTGAGCAAAGTTATTCCCCTTTGCCATTCACCTTTGATAATAAATCACTGTAAATAATGTATTTGAATGTTTAATAGAATAAGAGAATTATGCAAGAATATTTATTGTATAATACAAAAAGTACTTTCATAGTTTTAATGATCAGGTAGACTTGGAAATAATAGATGAATAAAATTGAGACAAAAATAACATCATTTTTAATTGAACTTCAACAGTTCAAAGGCCAAGAGAGGCCAATGTGAGAAGTAATAATATGGGGTTAAAAAAATAGACAGTTTGTTAACAGTTTGGTAATAGTGATAAATAGGGGACAGATGGATACTAAACCAATTATTTTGTTGATGCAAATCATACTATTTTTCTTGCTTTTGGGCAACAAAGCTTCATTTATCAGTTTGTGGATCCTCTAAATTGTTGTATTGTACTCAGGTGACCGTTAAGGCCCTTTGGCCTCTTTGTTTTTTCTTTCCCACCATTATATTATTCTTTGTTCTTTCACTGTGCAATCTGGCTCCCTGTCTTTTCTGACACAAAAGTTTTGTCCCATTTTGTGTTGTATTAGACAGGTTTTACTGTACATGTACATGTATAATACTGTTGAGTTGGCTATGAACTATGTCATTCTGCTCAATTCTTAAATACATCTTTAAACATGCAGTGTATTCAGAAAACACTATTGTAAAACTGTAAATTTAAACTGAATTTAAGGTGAGCTTCATGGATTTGTACAAAGATTACACCTAATGCGAGCTGACAACATAAATATTGAAAGTGGGGAGGAGTGTAATGTAAATAATGAAGTCATCGCCATGATGTGTATCATTACAACACTACAACTGTTGCTGGGATTGAATGATAAAATGGAGTGGTAATTAACACTGTAACATACATGTAACTTATGCTCTGTAAATCTTCCTTTGTAATACTTGTATATAATTTTTTTTGTGCCTGACAACCTTCCTGACTTATTTTCACTCTTAAGTTTAAGAATTTCTTACTTATTCATTCATATACTTTAAACATAGCTGATGTGATACTGAGATACATGTAATACAGTTGACTTCGTTATCTCAAACACCAATATCTCAAATACCAGGGATATGTCAAAAAGATTTGGCAGTCCCAACCCTTTTTCTTAATGTTTTTTTTTTTTTACCTTGTCATCTCTAATTCAAGATTAATCTCAGCCCTGTGTAGTTTGAGAAAACAGGGTTTGACTGTAAATGCTTTTGTGTGTAAAAACTTTTTTTTTTAATTTATATTTTGCAGGGAACTTTCAAAATGTGCAAAAAAGTTAATGGAAATGCCAGGTTTTAGTGAGTTCTCATAAAACTTAAAATAAATAAAGTTTGTAGAGATATGTACGAGGGCCGTTCAAACATTATGCGGGCTCTGCTATTATTTACTCTTACAGACGTCATATAGAATTGAAATTTCACAGGAACATATTTCTTAAAAATTCCAATAAATTCTTGGTAAAAATTTCTGATTTAATTTAATATCTCATAAAATTATTGCCGTTTTGATACTGCTGATGGTGATATATGGAGCACGGCAAAAATGTTGAAAAACAAGCATGCGGTATCCAAAATTTTATTCATTTATTTTCCATTTTTTACTATATTATTCAACAATTTTTTCTAAAATTTCTTTTTATTGTTTTATTATTAAGTATTTAGATTTCTGGCATAATATTTGAAGTACTAACAGAAATATTGTAATTTTTCTCCGATGTGACCCCTTCGAAATCAACTGCAAAAATGACGTCTCGTGATTTGACGGAGCAGCGCACTTTTATCAAATCATGAATCATGCTGGGAAAATGCCAATAGAGACCCAGAATAATCCTAATAACACATGTAGTAAACCAGCGGAATATCCGACACACCTCTACAACATGTAAAAAAGAATTTTAGACTGATAGACCTTAGTCAAAAGGCAATACGGGAGGAATGGAAGAAGTTCATCGACAAAACACTGATCTGGGCTGTTAAGAATGTGATTGAGATCGACTGATGTCAAACTTTACTTTAGAAATATCTGCAGTTTTGGGGTTTAACACAAACTAAAACATACAATGATAGTTTTATAGTTTTTAAGCTGAATCGGAAATGGTATATGGATGTTTATTCTGAGTGGATAAGGTAACCAAAAACTATACAGTATCAAATACTGAGGGAAAATATTGAGAAAATGAAAGCTCCCATTTTTTAAAATGCTCGTGATGTGGAAAGTTTTACTGCGCCATGACTTCATGAGATGTTCCTGTTGAATAACTCGAAATTGATACCAATTTATAATATTTTGATATGAAATTTTGATGATCATATATTATTTATGACTTTTTGCTTGATTATGTCGTCAAATATATTTTCTGTGCAACAAGTCCGCGTAATTTTTGAACGGCCCTCGTATATAGATGTAGCTTTAATTCTTTCAAATGCAATTTACATTGTGTATACATGTGAAAAGAACTATTTCAAGTAAGAAATTCAAAACAACTGTAATTTTGGCTGGAATTTAAAACATGCAAACCATGATTATATACATGTGACTTTCTATATTTCCTTCTTAATTGTGGTTTATAGGACTCTATATATACATTACTGTTTTGCTTACATCTAGATACACAATGTTCTTTATAGAATGTTTCTTGTATCAGAATTATTGATGTATATACCTGGAGGTTTACTTTTGTACAGATCATACTTTATTTTGTTGGGAGCAGTGGGTATCATACACAAGCATACATTCATTGAGTGGGACATACTCCAAAGTGCTGACAAACCAGTTGTAAGTGGAAAATTTGTGAAGAAAAAAACAAAGAAAAGAATGATGAAATTTAATATTTAGCTTAAAGAGTCACTGTTCATAGTCAGAGGCATAAAAAAGACCCTGGTTTTTTTTTATTAACTGAAAATAGTAAATATAGTTTCATAGATTATTTTCTTTACAGTAAATTGATATAAATAACTTATTTCAGTCATTTGTTGTACTTGTTTCCATTCTGTGGAATCAAATTTCAAATTAATCTGCAGGTAAAATAATTACACAGATTTCTTGGGTTGCTATTTTATGCCTTAAATCACTTTAAATTTGCTGCGACAAATTTCCATGGATAATCTGTGACCATGTACATAGCTTAAATTAATCCTGCATGAAAAAATGTACAACTGTTATACTCACAAGTTAAACTGGGAACTAGCGGGTTTGAAAAATAACCAAATTCAGTTACTCAAAAGTTAAACTGGGAACTAGCGGGTTTGAAAAATAACCAAATTCAGTTACTCGAAAGTTAAACTGGGAACTAGTGGGTTTGAAAAATAATAAAATTTAGTTAATTATTTTTAAAACCTTCCAAGTTTTAAGGACATTGCAAGTCTTTTCTTCAATGTATGTAATGACTATTTAGATTAAATTTTGAACATAATTAAACACTGAAACATGTACATTTCTTTGTTAAAGTGACCCTCGGTCCATAAAAGATGTACAGAAATACATGGAAGAAGTGAAATCTCTGAAGTTAAACGTCAGAAAGATGTGCAAGGATGCAAGAAGTAATATTATATGTTACATACTGTAATATTATATCTTATATACTGTAATATTATATATTACATCTACATACTGTAATGTTATATGTTACATGCTGTTATATATTATATGTTACATACTGTAAAATAATTTAGTATCTAGTACATTTCATTGTACCGTTCAGGTTTCAGATGCTTCATTTTCAGCCAATATTTTCTATAAGAATAATCAGGTTAATGTTTTTGGAGCAGGTCTCATTCCAAAGTACATATAAGCCCTACCTGGACCAAACTTGCAGGGAGTGATGCATCTAGGGATGCACACTACCAGACTTGCTTCGAATGCTGGATCTGTTTCAGACCTATATTTTATGGATGAGTGAAAAGGTTAAAGATTTTGGACAGGCTTGTTCTAAAATAATTATAATGCCTATGGTTACCGAACTTGATTGTTGATTTTTGTAGGGATGAAAGCTGCCAGACTTGCTTCATATACTGAATCTAATCTTCAATTTCTAGATTAGTGAACAGGCTTGTTTTTATAGCAAGTTCATTTTTGTTTAAGCCCTAAATGGATCAAACTTGCATGGATGAATGCATCTAGGGATGCACACTTCCAGACTTGTTTCAGATGCCGGATCTGACCTACATTTTACAGATGAGTGACCAAGTTAAAGTTTCTGGAGCAGGTCTAATCCCATATAACTAAAAGCCTTATGGTGACTTATCTTGCATGGATGATTTATATAGGGATGAAAGCTACCAGAATTACTTTTGATTCTAAATCTGACCAACATTTTCTGGATGATTGACCAGAGTAAAGGTTTTTTTTAAGAGATTCATTCCCAGGTTCCTATAAGACTTTAAGTCCTAAGTGCTGACCAAACATGCAAAGATGATGCATCTTTGGATGCAAACTATCAGACTTGCTTCAGGTGCTGAATCTTAATTTTCCAGATTATTGAACAGAATAACTTTAGAGCAAGTCCATTCCAAGGTATGTACAAATCCTATCCAGACCAAATTTGCGTAGATGTTGCATCTATGGATGCACATTACCAGAACTTTTATTTGGTATGAGACTGGACTTGCTTAAAGATAACATTTCTTGAGGTGAGCTCTGTAATCTTTTATTACCTACGTTTTCATTATGAATTTAACTTTCAATATCACAAACCCTTCAGTATCTCCAGTTTTTCTCAGTCCCATCAACTTTGATTAATGAAGTTCAGCTGAATCATTTATCTATTGATCGAGTCTAAATACATGTATTATCTATTGTTTGCAATGGTTAGAGAGTTATTGGCATCTTTTTTCATACTGTTTAGGTAGCTGTGAAAACAAAATAAACCAAGAAGAAACTGTAGCAGCTATAAGGAGGCCTGTTTATTTACTTCAAGAGGAAATTCAAAAGAATTACCAAAAACAGGTCAAGCCTCAAAGTGATAGAGATTTTCTGTCATCAAGTAAGCAAGCACAAATCTTTAATGTGAATTGCTGTATTAATTTCCATACAAGACAGGCCCATGCAGATTGTGGAATTCTTTAATCTAACACAATTTTACATTTTAAACATCTCTCTCTCCCCCCCCCCCCCCCCCCCCCCCATTAAGAGAAAATATTAAATTGATATAGCTTATCCAAAGCAAGAAATTTACTGTAGATAACCAATTATACATGAGGAATTTTTTATTGCATAATTTTGAGAGAAGCAACACTGGCAAAGTAAAATGACTCGCTTTTACCTGTATTTTTATGTGGCTGATAACATGTAAAAACTCCTGATGAACATTCCATATGTGAATTCATTCTCACTATTTGACCTCTATGAGTCATTTCGCATATTAAAATTCATACGTAAAATAAGGAATCTACAGTACTGATCCATTTCATAAATTTAAACAGTAATCATTTGTTCATGTACGTATATGCATGTGGATTTTTGTTTAACGTAGAATATGCCGAGGAGGATCCCCTTGGTTATATGATGGGGGAGTACGACAATGAAATATCTGAAAATACAGAACTGGAGACCGTTTCATTCAAGTCTTACAGTTTAAAATACATCACCCAGCCCAGGTCATTTGTCAAGGCTCTTGAAAATTGTGGCTTAGACGACAGCACCATCTACAGTTCATGTTTTGAAAGTTCTGATGAAGACATTCAGGAGGACCTGGAAAATGCTGAAACTTTAACACAAAGCAGGAAAAGAAAACGCAGAAAGGAAAAGGAAGAAATGAGGGAGAAATTGTCCAAAGTGATTGATTTCAGTCAGTCCGAAGAAAGTAAATTTGATACTAAAAAACTGATTGAAATTTCAGACATGGTGATATGTGTGCAAGAGAGTTTTCCTTTGTTTGACCCAATGGATATTGTGACCAATCAGAGTGCTTCTCTTCAGTGGTTGATACAAGTCTGTGCAGGAGTTATTCAGTGTTCAGTGGAAAGTCTCAGAACTGAGCTTGTGAAATTTCAGGCAACTATGTTTGGTAAAGAAGACTTTAACAGTAGAGATCGGAGTGAATTTCTGCATAATATTGCAAATAAGTAATTTCTCATGGAATGGTTCATAAATATCAATAAAAGCACAAATAATAAATGAGTGCATTTTATTTCCACTTTCTTAAGGAATATTTCCTCAATACGTCACAAAAAGTCACTGACCATGATATGACTGCATCCCTTAATAATCATTCTTAACAAATTATTTAATCTCTCTCCATGAGAATTATATGTATTTCCTCATGCTTCACTGATACACCTATAAGAAAAACAGTTGAAAATCGATATATTAGATACTATGGATACCACTTTTGAGATCACCTGATTCACTCAGGTGACCTATTGCTTTCTGTTTTTGTCTGTCATTGTGCATTTACATTTTGCACATCAGTTTCTTCTCTTGAACCACTGAACCAATTTCAAGGGACCTAAGGGGTATGTCCTAAACCATCAAAATTAATGCAACCTTTAAAAATCTTCTTTACTCCTGGACATCAAGTAGTCAAACTGGGGACATGGTTGTAATGAGCCATTGAGACTTCAACCAAAATTGTGAAATTCATGGTCCCAGGGTCAGGGGCTCTGGAGTTAGGACAGAGCTTTATTGATCAAAGAGTGAAAATGCATTAACTTTTTGAAATTCTTCTTCTCTGTTCCTTTGTATTTAGCAGACAAAACTAAGTGCATGGTTATGATGAGGATGCATCTTCCAAAATTGTGAAATTCATGGCACCTTAATCAGGGGTTCTGTAGTTAGGGCAGGTCTATATTACATGTATGATCATATGGCAAGATCATATGGTGAAAATACATAAATTCTTTGAGACTCTTCTTCTCTGCTCCTGGGTATTAAGCAGACAAACTAAGTGCATGGTTATGATGACTAAGGGTGCCTCTTCCAAAATTGTTTTAAGGTCAAGGGTTCTGGTTTTAGGGTGGGTATACATTGATCATATAGCAAAAATGCAATAACTCTTTGAAATTTTTTTCTCTGTTCCTGGGTATTGTGCAAACAAATGAAGTGCATGGTTAGGATGAGCAAGTGTGTCTCTTCCAAAATTGTGAAATTTCTGGCCAATCAGTCAAGGGTTCGGAGTTAGGGCAGTGCTTTATTGATCATACAAGAAAAAGTTTCAATTCTTTAAAAATGTTCTTTTCTGCTCCTGGGTATTAAGCAAATTAAGTGCATGGTTATGATCAGCAATACTACTACTTCCAAAATTTTGAAATTCATAGCCCTAGAGACAGGGGTTCAGGAGATGGGTAGGGCTTTATTTTGATCATATATAGGAATATTATGCTTTACAAGAAGTTTGTCACTGTCACATATGATAATTAATCAATGTAAATAATATAGTTGAAAGGTAACTTGACTGTTATGCCGACTGTTGAATGAAAATGACAATTTAAATAAATCCCTGTGTGCAAATCTCATTGATATTTTTTCTTTACATTCTTTAATTACATGTAATTAAAGCATTAAGAAACTGAAGGAAGGTTAGCTTTTTGAAAAAAAAACATAGGTAATCAGAGATTACAGAGCTCACCTCAACGAATGTTGTCTTTAAGTAAGGCAAAGTCCCAAACTACTCTAGTAATTATCTAATAGTGTGCATCCCTAGATAGTGTGCATCCCTAGATGTAACATTTATGCAATTTTGGTCCGATACGGCTTGCAGTTACTTGGGAATGGACTTACCAAAAAACTTTAAACTAGGCACTCATCCTGAAAATGTAAGTCATATCAAGCATCTGAAGCAAGTTTGAGGGAGTTCATCCTGTGATGCATCATCCAAGCAATTTTGGTCCAGATAGCCCTTATAGTTTACTTTAACCTGGTCACTCATCTGGAAAATGTCGGTCAGATACAGCATCCGAAGCAAGTCTGGTAGTGTGCATCTTCAGATGTAGCATCCATGCAAGTTTGGTCAACATAGGGCTAAAGTTACTAGGAAATGAGACCTGCTCTAAAAATTTAACCTTGTCACTCATCCAGAAAATGTCAATCAGATCCATCATCCAAAGCAAGTCCAGTAGTGTCCATCCTTAGATGTATCATCCATGCAAGTTTGGTCAATATAGGGCTTATAGTTACTTGGAAATTAGACCTGCTCTAAAAACTTTAACCTGGTCACTCATCCGGAAAATGTAGGTCAGATCCAGCATCCAAAGCAAGTCCAGTAGCGTGCATCCTTAGATGTATCATCCCTGCAAGTTTGGTCAATATAGGGCTTATAGTTACTTGGAAATGAGACCTTCTCCAAAAACTTTAACCTGGTCTAAGAACTGCTCCAAAAACATTAACCTGGTCATTCCTTAACTGAAATCACAGCATCTGAAACCTTGACTGGTACAACGAAACATACCAGAAGCATCCTCCATGCATCTCTGATTAATATAGGGCACAGAAGTACTTGAAAAGAAAACTGCACCAAAAACTTTAACCTGGGACGCCAAGGGTATTACATAAGCTCCCCCAACTTTGTTGAGGGAGCTAAAAAACCAAAGTAAATGTTTATATAAAATATTCATTCTTACCATAGCTGTGTAGTCTTCTTTATTTAAATTAGTAAAAAACTGTAGCATTTTGAAAGTTTCACACATTATTCTAATTAAAGCAACTATGGCAACATCAAAAACAAGAAAAGAACAGTAAGTGTGGAAGGCAGGTATATTTGATATCAGTCTAAAACTGTAGGAGGTCTAGAATTACATGTACAAAGAATTAAGCACATTTATTTATTTTTAGTAACCATTGCAACATTATGTCCAGTAGAGTTAAAAATATCTTAAATCCCCGGAGAAAAAAAATACTATAGATATGGTATATAATTCTGGAATAACATTTCCTATAAAGATACTGGTACAAGTTTCTTCGTATTTTAAAATACTTAAGAACATTATATTCATATAATTGGACGATTGAAAAGTACAAGTCTGAAGAAACTGCTTTAGGTATAATGACCCTCTGGTGGGAGAGATAGTGTATCTCTCTATTAAAGGACTTATCGCATGTTTCTATATTATTTGAAATAAAAAGCGTAAAACGTTCCTGATGACCACAGTTTATAAATTTTGTGTTTTTACTGCAGATAAACCACAGTAATTAACCAATTATTGACTCAAATGAAAACCTCTGAATTAAAAATCTAAGTTAATTAGATACTGATCACGTGACCCTGTGATGTCAAAGGCGACAATGGCTGATCATTCTTCACGTTAATCTTACTAAAATATACGCGATACAGTCTGAATTTTCTGCGTTGTGGATGACCAAATCACTGATTTTATCGATATAAAATTGAATAGCAAACCTTATATTTTAGAATTGTCAGCAAGGAAAAAATCTGTTAATATTGTAAAAATAGCAGCAACGATATCGAAGGAGACGCGGCGAAGACGAAGAAACTCGCCATCACAATACAATTTGATTTGTCATCTTATCACATGTATTAACTTAATTGATTCACAAATTTAATATTGTATAACTTTGTTATTCGTCGTTTTTAGCATAACATTAATTTGCTTATGTTTTGTAAAGGATGGCGGTCTCGAAAAATAATTTTCCGATCATGAAACATTGTCGTAATCGAAGCTGTACAGATTGTAAATGTTTCAAATAAAAAACGAAAATATCCCAAAAGCCATACACCTTAGAACTAGTTAATGTTTCTGTAGTAATTAAAAAGCATGGTAGGAATTAATTTTTTCAGCATTATTTGTAATTAAGCTGCATTTGTCCTTGATAACTCCGTAAATAGTGTGCATATTCTCATCTCTCTATCACTGAAATGTCGCCTATGACGTCAGAGCTGTATTTCGCCGAAATCCAACTGAAATATGCATATTGCCGTATTTGAATTTCAACTCTCAATATCTCTAAAAATATGCTTTCAACAACGTTTATTGTATTCAGTATTTTAATAAACAAGGTTGTAGATAATATTTTTCATAAAATTACGATTTCTGAAAGATCATGCGATAAGTTCTTTAAAGACACTGATGCTTGAAAATGCTTCTCTCAAAATTTGTAAAACTGCACATGAGCACATGTAATTAAATTGATGGAAATATCCTACAAGCACTGAACACAATATGGTAAAAGATGTTCATACATGTAAATGCAAAAATCACTGACAGATAAACATGGGTGTAAAACCTACAAAAGGAATGTAAAAGTCAATATGTATACACACGTAAAATTGCTTCACATATTAACCATATAAAAGAGCAATATATAAAAATATACAAACAATAAGGATGAACAGGTACTATAAATGTTAATAAGATGTACAGTACAATAAGTTTTGGCATTATATACACATCATAAGCTTCAAATTTGACATTTTTAAACATATCCTGACACATTCTGATATAAGACATAATTAACAAATTTTTATGTACACAAATGTGTTGCACCTACATGTATTTTTTTTTTAAAATAATTGTGTAAAAATTTTATGTATGTTGTTTTTTTTTTTATCATAAAAAACATTTTGAAAAATATAGCAATTTTACCTGTGATATAAATAAACATGTACATATGTAAAATCAAAAGCACAATTGTTGTAAGTTATATCCAATACAATACATAATAGGGTATTCACATTGTTGTAGCAGTAAGGACTGTCAATTAAATATCAATTAGTAAAGTACTGTATATAGAAAGATCCCCACTATATTACAAAATAACTGTATTAAGACTCTTAAGTGATACTTTTTTATGACTAGTGCTGCTGCCTTTTGAGGGTGATTTTCTTAACATTTTTCTTGGGGGTGACATTTCCATTTCTTGACTTTCTTCTTCCTTTTGTTCCATTTCTAGGTTTGCCTGAATTCTTGTGAGGATGTCGCGAAGCACATAAGCCCTCCTTTCAGGTGCCCCTTTTGGGTCATTAAGGGCCCTGAAGTCCTCCAAGGAAATCCCATGAGAAAGCTTACAGAGAAAAGTCATCAACATAAAATACATGTAAAAATTTTCAATAAATACATGAATACATTTAACTGTATTTAAAAAAATTTAACCTGTTCAGTGAATGTAGAATCCCCCTCCATATTCACTACAAATGGTATCACATGGTGATCATTCCAAGCAAACTTCTTGGCCAGCCTTAAATATTTCACATCTGAATCTCCTGTAATAAATGCTATTTTGTTAACAAACCTCACGTATAACAGTTACTCTATTTTTTACTAATTGATAACATGTGTGACAAGTGTGACAAAAGAACAAGAGGCCCAAGGGCCTTAACAGTTACCTGAGTATAATACAACAATTTAGAGGATCCACAGAAGTGAAAGAACAATACTATCGTTCCCAGTTCTTTATGCATTTTCACTAAATAATCAATAGAGCACCAACCTAACACCAGAACCCCTGATCCGGGGGGCCACGAAATTCATAATTTTGGAAGAGCCCTCCCCCCCTTCCACAGACCCTCTGACCCTGGGGCCACAAATTTCACAATTTTGGAAGAGACACCTTTGATAATCATAACCATGCACTTAGTTTATCGGCTTAATTTACAGGGGGAGAGAAGAAGATTTTTAAAGAATATATGCATTTCACTATATGATCATTAGAGCCCGACCCTAACAGAACACCTGACCCTGAGGCAATGAATTTTATCAATTTTGGTAGAGGGCTTAATGCTTACAGTACTGGTATTGCAATCATTCCAACAGTTTGACTGCCTGATGTCCAGAAGTAAAGAAGATTTTTAAAAATAGAACTAATTTTGATGGTTTTAGCCCCACCCCTAAGGCCCAAGGGGGGGGGGGGGGAAGGGACCATGAAATTCACAATTTTTGTTCCCCTTCACTATAGAAATACTTGTCATTCATTTTTTTTTATATTTTGTATATTTCTTATTAAGTATGTCCCACATATCTTAAAGCAGTTATATCATTAGGTTTCTTACCTTATTTTAGAGATATTGATTGACAAATATTATGCCCTACAGTATCTAAGTGGAGTTTTAATTCTCCATGTTGCCGGGCTCATTACTCTGTCCATAATTGGATTTTTAAAGCATATATAAAAAATATGTAAGTGAACATGTATCTTTTAAAATATTTCAGAGTATGAATTGGGTTAAAAATTCGAAAAGGCAAGTTTCATCTATCACACTGCATCTGGATAGGGAAAATTACGAACTTTTTGAGACAACTTAAACAACAAAAAACGTAATTTACAAAAAATCCTATCATTCAATATTTTTAAATTTACGTTGAAATGCAAGTCCTTCAAATTATTGATTAACTGTAAAAATTTCGAATGGTGAAGCTGACCTCAATATTGCACAGGACATCGTTGAAGACGACATAAGTAGGACAAAAACTTGTCATGTTTACATTTCTCGAGTACGGGAAAAACCAACTATGACGTCACACGTAAGCTAAATAAGCGAAACAAGATATACCTACATAAGATTTCCATCATCAGCCATGCAAAATTAATTTTTGTGTTCCCCGTTTCTCAAAATACTTCATCATATACTGATTATGACCTGTTTTTACATAATAATACCGCCCTTGTATTCACCGAGTATGATCTTGCTGTACTAGCAGATCGTGTATGACGTCACCGACTTGTTGGACGCGCAGTTTAAAGAAACAGAGGAGTGGATCAATCTTTTTTCATAATTTGATAATGTTTACAAGAATGTTAAACTTTTTATTTTTTTAATATAAGATGGTAATTAAAGAAAAAAAATTGTCAAAATTTTTTACAAGAACTGATGCTTTACACGTTTTGCACTTATATAAATGGAGACTATGACGTAGTTTAACAAAGTCATGTGACCATGTGTCCTTCATCCCCTTAATGCTTACAGTACTGGTATTGCAATCATTCCAACAGTTTGACTGCCTGATGTCCAGAAGTAAAGAAGATTTTTAAAAATAGAACTAATTTTGATGGTTTTAGCCCCACCCCTAAGGCCCAAGGGGGGGGGGGGGAAGGGACCATGAAATTCACAATTTTTGTTCCCCTTCACTATAGATGCTTTATGCCAAAAATGGTTCAAATTGGTTCAGCAGTTCCAAAGAAAAAGCTGAAAATGTTCAATGTTAATGCAAGATGGACAACACATGCTGATGGATGAAAACAGATAGCAATAAGTTACCTGAGAGACTCAAGTGACCTAAAAAATCATATAATGAAGCAAAAAGGTTTAAGGTCAATGAATTTGACATATTTTAAATTCTCCAATGCAAAACTAACCAATCACTATCAGGCAAACTTCAACAGCTTTAGAAATGATGAGATCCCTTTCCTCTTGACTATTCCCACAGAAATAAGTCTGACCGAATGAGATCACCTGAAATGTTCCGTCGCTGTTCTGGGGGTAATCTTTACTCACATCCTACAATAATATCCATGTTAATGTACAGAATTGTGAAATAATGTTATCAAGATTTGTAGGGTTAGTTTATATCATTAGAATGATTTCCTACTATTTTATTCTCATTACTTTTGTGCATTATTCATTCTTTTGTGTTAACTTTATTTAACAGGTCAAAACCACTAGAGTTTCCGATGTTGGCATAAATTTGCATGTTAAGATAGCTATCTTATTACTTTACCGACTGTTGAATGAGTCGCAATGCATTATGGGCTACTACAAGTATCAATACAAACTCAGTTGTGTTGAAAATAAAGAGCAACTTTGTCCCTTAGAAACTCATTTTCAATTCTTTTTTGATATTTATGAAAGAAATATTGGAAATGATGTATAATCTTTCATTTCTATGCTCACATTTACCAATTTTGCCTCACAACAGGAGCGTCAACTTTTCTTTGTCAAATTAATTGGTATTAAAACTTGATAGATCAATGTTTTGAAGCTTTGATGATTACATGTTGTAAAACATTAAAAAAATTAATTTTGAATACCAGGTAATTTATGTTTGTTTACAGTAACACTACAGTAACACTACAGTAACACTACAGACATTTACATGAAATACTTACATTATATAGACATGTTTACATATTAATTAAATACCATAATTACCTGAAAAAAAAATCTTCAACACTGACCTGTTTTTCCTGTTCTGGGAGGACATGCCAGACTTTGTGAGGTCTCAAATTTTGTTGAGTCTCCTCCAGAAAGGCGTGACTGACCATGTATTCTATATTGTATCCTCCTCCAGTTACCATGGTAACATCTTCAAACTCACTGAGAACCTTTCCAAGCAGTCTAGTTAGAATAAAATGGTAATTTCAGATGTTATTACTTTATGAATTTCTCCTGAAGATTTTAGTTTTCGATTTTTAAATTTAAGATCTCAGACAAAGGAAGAAATGTCAGACATATGGTTAGAGCACTCTTAATACTGTATTAGTAGAAATATCTGCATGCAAGCAGTCTTTGCAGATTTGTGATAAGAGAGTATCTGCAAAATTAAACCAAAACTCCATTTTTTAAGTATTAATTAATATACAAGTTTTAGATATTATTGGGGTTTTTATAGCAAGAGCTCGAACGTCATCTAGCAAGCGCCCAGTTGAAATCGCAAACGGACGTACGCGACCGCATGTGTCAGTCGATGCATCCACAATAGAAAATAGCAATAGCTATGAACCAATTTCTTTGAAAACGCTCACAATGAATAATAGCTTGAAAATAAAATTGCATCAATTATATCTACAATTAATTCTATTGCAAAACAACGATATTATGTTTTATTCTCACACAAGAAAAACGTGATGGTTGTTGTGGATGAATTTCTACAGAAAGGGTGCGTCGAATGACATGAATAACATTTCGGAACGATAACTGTGTAACACAAACAATACAACAGGTGGTAAAATAATTACAAAATTACACAAACACGAATACTACAAGACTAAAAAGATTTATTTCTAAATCTCAGCTTTACTTATACAATCTTCTAACCAACTTTATCCTAAAAACTGATGATATTGACCAGTATTAGTTATTTCTCCATTTCCTCCATTTTCCCGTAAAGATATACTGTACACCATGCCTTATTGTAACTTGATCGTTATGGTTATAGTTAGTTATAGTTATGGTTGTAGTTTAGATGCAATCACTAATAAAATGCTTTGACATTGGCAATTAGAAAGAATATTATATAAATTCATGAAATCCTTCATAGTTCTTCAATTGACTGAAAAGAATTTAGCTTGAACATGTTCGACGGTGTCTGGTCAATTCGAACCCTGCTCCATAAGGCCCTAGACTGTAATTGTGATATTTTGTTTAAAACTATTTTTTTTTATTTTGTCTCCTGAGTCACTCACTTGACTTACTGCTATCTTCAAATTCAAAAAGATCTTTTGAAATTGTTTTTCTTGTTCCACGCCAATGAAGCATTTCAGGCTTTTGATTTTTTTTTTTGTCACAGATGAGAGACAGGTTTGGTATGCAAAAATTCAAAAAAATCATCTGTCAAAGCATGGAAGTTTTAAGTGTCTCCATATGTGGATACTAGCTAAATGAAGGATAAGAGATACCTGATTAGATCACTTCTAATGTTCTCACAAACAGATGGACCACATATGTAGACACAGAGACTGCTCCTGAGAAGTTTTTTTAACTGCTTCACCTAGAGAATTGAAGTTAACCTCATATTTGTCAGGTACTCAATGTATATCTCGGAACGCAGGTGCAAAGACAAATTTATTATACATGATACAAATAAAATTTTCTAACATTTAAAATAGTCACTATTATTATTTTAAAATTGTTTATAACTCTGCTTACAGCATATGATACCCTCGCTTCTTCAAGTTCTGCATTACAGCTCTGTCTTGCTTTTGGGTCAAACAGTTTCTTTAGTACTTTGGGCAGGTGCTCCTTATAATTCCTTTTTTCAACACACTGGGAAAAAAACATATATACCTGTCATAACACATATGCACTATAGATTGAAGAATATTAATCCCTGGAATATTTTACATTTAATAATGATTAAAGCAATATGAGCTGCAACTTTTATGTCAGTAATTTTTGTTGCAAAATTGTAATGAATTATTTCCATGACAGAAAAAAGAATGTTTATAAACTACTATTGGTCAAATATGCGATGGAAGAACTTTATATAAGCTTTGATTGAAGCAAAATTACATGATTGTCGTCCTGTACAATATTGATTTCTTATATAATACTATATATTTGATTGTACAGAATCCTTTATTCTGAAACAATTTGATACTTTATTTCTGTCTAATTGATCAAAAAGGTTTAAATTTCATACAAATTTATCATAATAACACATTTTGACAGCAAAATAAAAATCTCAAAAATGCAGCTCATATTGCTTTAAGAATGATTGGGTGAAAACAAATGAGTTCCTTTACAGTAGATGTGCAGAGCTTACACATTCCAGTTTTAGAAGCAGAAATGGACATACAAAAATCAACTTTCCATACAAGTGCATGAAATTATGGCATTAAGGGGAAAAGAGTTAAAGTGTATTCTACGCTAACAATCTCATGATTTTTGAACACCTACTGTATAAGTGTTAGACTGTAGCATCATCTCTAGCCAGCTAGGGATTTGTGTATTGTCAGTTAGTAAGGGCACCACCTTCTTCCTTTGCTCACAGTAATACAACTGAAACAGGAAAAATCAGGTTTATCCAAAAACTTTAGAAATATAGAAGACAATACCTGTATACATAACAAATGCATTATTTTCCTTTGTTGTCACATGAATGATACAGTTTTTTTTTTCTATTGGTTAGGACTTTAGTAAGCCCTGAGAATTTTACACAGTAGATATTGTATTGGTTGTAATCATATTGCTTTTGTTCTATTACCTGTTGTTGACAAGTCCTAGAGTGAATAAAGTCAGATGACAACAGTACAATGACAACTCCAGCATCATCAGCTTTCTCCTGGAAACTGTCTCTGTTTTCATCACCTAAATTACTGCAATCTACCAAACAGAAGATTTAGATTAATTTACCTTTGACTTTTACTTTAAAGCAATTTTTGAAGCAAATAAAATGCATATATCTAGTCATGATTAGAAAAAATCTTAGGTAAGTAAAGATTACATAGCTCATTTTATATTTAAGTAAGACAGTCCTACACTAAACATATATTCTGGTAGTGAACATCCTTGGATCCAACATTTATGCAACTTTGGTCTGGGTAGGATTTTTTTCAATTACTTGGGAATGAACTTGCTCCAAAACTCTTTCTGTTAAATCATTGGAAATTGTAGGTAAGATTCATCAACCAAATCAAGTCTGGTAATGTTCATCCCTTGAAGCACCATCCTTGCAAGTTTGTCAGCATAGGGATAATAGTAACCTTGGAATGAATCTCTTCAAAAAACTAAACCTCATTCGGAAAAAGTATGTCAGATCTAGAATCTAAGGCAAGTTTGGTAGCTTTCATCCCTAAAATGGCTCATCCATGCTCTAAAAACTAACTGGTCATTCTTTGACTGAAATTGCAACATATGAAACCCGACTAATACAATGAAACATACTAGAAGCATCATTCATGCAACTCTGATCAATATAGGGTATAGAGGTAATTGGAAAGAAATCTGCTACAAAAATTTTAACATGGGATGCAGATGCTGAGGGTATTATATGACCTCCCACAACTTTGTTGAGATGAGCTAAAAAATGTTATTATCTACTCTACACAATGAGGCTTTTGTTTACAGTTTTTTTCTCATCATGGACTAGGTGTTCCAGATAATTTAAATGACATCACCCTAATTTTTACTGTTTTGTAATGATCCTTTGAGAATGAGTATGGCTCTTCATTTGATCAAATCTGAATCCATTTAACCAATAATACTTTGCAGCAAATTAACAAAAATTGGTTTGAGGATCAGAAGGATTGATCAAAATACACTGTATAAAAGGTATATGCCAAACATACATGTACATGTACACATCTGTATATAGTCATACAGATATCCATGTACATGTACCTTTTATCAGAAAAGCTAACTTTAGCCTCTGACTTCAATCCCCTCATAATTTTAACATAATAAAGAAAATTTTCTTGTTCACTTCTTTAACAATATACAAGTAGCTGTACCATTTTGGCCTTCTACTTTATCAGTGATTGTGCACCATACTTCACAACCCAAACTCCTGATGAAATCTGCCAATTCTGCACTCTGTGTATGATAAAACAAGTACAAATTATACCAGGGATTACATCATCAAAAATACAAAATAAATACTAAAATTTATGTTCACAATTCCATAAAGAAAATCAACAATATACATGTACTTCAACCATTTTTTATTTGTCATTAGAACCAGTCTCTAAAATGATATAGGCAATGAATGTTATAATGGAAGTGATTATTTTTAATCTTGCCCCTCCTCCAAACTGGTAATACAATAAATTCATACCAAGTGTAGTGTACTCAAACCCTGACTTACCAGCTGTTGTTGGTTGACATGAACACACACCACCACTAGTGGACAACCATCTCTATTACACAGTGAAGCCTGGTCATTATTTTCCTCAATCAATGTACAACTTTTAACAACCGTTTTCTGTAATCAAGTAATAAATCATTCTCGTTTCATGTTAACCTGGCATTTTTTGTAAAGCAATCTTCAAATGATAGATCAGTTTACCCTTTTAACTAATGAAGTTTTCTTCTGTAGAGCCTTTTCTTTAGCTTTTATAAGGTGATCTTTTATTTTACACGCCACATCTCGGATATGCCTGTGTTCCCATACTTTGATATCTTTGGCTGAATTGGAACCCTCAGCTATTTCTGTGGAAGGATTTTTTTTAAATATAATTACTTGCAATATATGCATTTTAATTTTACATCATTGTACCCTGCTTTTTCAAATTCATGTCCTTAAATCTGTTAAATATAAATATATAGTATTTATTATCTTCATGTAAAGCTTAAAGGATAACTGTGGTTGAAATATTCTGAGTAAAATATTTACCAGTCTCAGACTAGTAGGAGAAAATGCCTATTCTATATAGATGAGAAACTTAAACTGTCACTTTACAAATCTCTGTATAATTAATTTCACATTCCAAATGTCTTTAAAGAATACACAATTACAAAAAAACTGTAAATATTTAAATTATCTCAAGTAAACCACAATATCCCTGTGTTTTGACCTACCTGCAGTAATCTGTGCCTGAGTTTTCCAGTCAATGTATTGTGTGGTGGCAAACTGTATGGCTAGACACTGCGGTGGCCAGCTATCCAGAAAGCTGACCGGAACTATAAACTTTCCCAGAACATCAGCTAGTTTAATCTGTTTCAAAATTAATGAGAGAAAATATATAACTTCTCATGCAAAAACAGCACTCTGTGGAATCAGCAGGAAAAAATTCAAAACTGGAAATAAATTAAGTTGAAGTTGGTGTCTCAAACATCATGTCAAATATTTTGAAGTGAATTGATGGTTTCAATTGAATCAAAAAACTTAAGTCACAACTTTATACAAGAGGCCCATGGGCCACATCGCTCACCTGAGCACATTGGCTATGCAAAAGCACAAATAAGTTCAGTGTTGTAAAGATTGGGGGGGGGGGGGGGGGCTTGAATTTTAAATTACCTGATGATGCTTCCATGTCAATATAACAAATGGCTTTGTTGTACTTCAGAAGATTTAAAAAAAAATTTCCCATATATTCCTTTGTAAAAATTTGATCCCTCATTGTGGCTCCTACCTATCCCAAGGGTCGTGATATGAACAAACTTGAATCTAAACTACCTGAGGATGTTTCCATATAAATTTTTACTCATCATAGCTTTGCTGTTCTTGAGAAGAAGATTTTTAAAGATTTTTTCTATATATTTCTAAGAAAAACTTTGATCCTCCATTGTGGCCCCGCCCTACCCCAAGGGGTCATGATTTGAACAAACTTGAATCTACACTACCTGAGGATGCTTCCATATAAATATGACTCAACATGGCTTTGTTGTTCTTGAGAAGAAGATTTTTAAAGATTTTTCCTATATATTTCTATGTAAAACTTTGATCCTCCATTGTGGCCCCACCCTATCCCCAGGGGCCATGATTTGAACAAACTTGAATCTACACTACCTGAGGATGCTTCCACATGAGCTTCATTTTTCCTGGCCCTGTGGTTCTTAAGAAGAAGATTTTTAAAAAATGCCACCATATTTTCACTATTTCTTAATTATCTCCCCTTGAATGAAGGCGTGGCCCTTCATTTGAATCCCCTTTACCCAAGGATGCTTTGTGGCAAGTTTGGTTGAAATTGGCCCAATGGTTCCGGAGAAGAAGTCGAAAATGTGAAAAGTTTACAGATGGACAGACGGACTACAGACAAAATGTGATCAGAAAAGCTCACTTGAGCTTTCAGCTCAGGTGAGCTAAAAACCAATGGATACCTCCAATTATTTTGACAATACTGAATTTTGAAGATTGACGTTTGATGGTACAAAACATTATAATCAATAAACTAAGAGTCATCATTTTTTAATAATGCAGTAAATTTGTGATGGTTAGATTTGTCCTCAATCACTTTACATATATATGCCTTTATATGTCTGAAACATTTCGTATCACTTGCCTCCCTATTCGTCCATTGAGTTTCTCCATATTTTGGCGTGACAAGAGCAACAAAAAATTCACAGTTACTGACAGCATAATTCAGGGAATCTTGCCAGTCCAAGCCTGACCTAATCTCATGTACATCCTATAACAACAAGAACTGTATTATCTAAATATAATAAAAACATTTTCCGAAGCAAACCATTAAAGTTAGCTGACTTCAACATATGAATAAAAACATTAATGCACCATTAAAAAAAAAATCCTTTGATATTCTTAAGTTTTCATCAAATCCCTTAAGGTAATACTGTTCATTATAATTAACCTTTTCCAGTTTATGTAAGTGAAACTTATTTCATACTCACCAAGTACACACTGAATCCAAGAGCAGATAACTCCTGTTTGAGCCTCAGTGCATGCTGTGCTGCCTCTGCTCTGACGTAGCTGATGAGTATCTGTTTTACTGACCCTGTCACGTCTCCCACACTGGAGTCAGCGGGGGATACCCTCTCCAGGTCTTTGCTGGACCGAAACGACAAGTGGCGCTTCCTAAAGATGAGACGTAAAGAGTTAACCAACAGTCATTCCGTGGTTTTTCCTTTATGCATATTCATGCATTAATTATTATCAGCAAAAAACCAAACAAAAACAAGACACCATGAACAGCACGGAATGTATGAAATTCTGTTGGTGATAAACAATCTTATTAAAAACTTGACATTTTTTATAAGTAACATATTTCATCACACATCATGCATGTTCAGTGTAAGAAAGCATATAAGCATATAAAAAATTCAGGAACAATTACTGTTTATGTTAATTTTTTTCAAAGTGGGTTAAGATGGAAGTGATAAGACAGATCCAAGCAAGTCTTGTAGTGTGCATCCTTAGATGCAATATCTAAGCAAGTTTAGTCCAGGTAGGGATATAGTTACTTGGGAATGATACCTGCTCCTTAACCTTAAACCTCCTCCAAAAACTTTAACTTGCTCCATTAAACTGCTTATTTTGGGAGAAAATGCAGCGTCTGAAACCTGACTGGTACAAGGAAACATACTAGATGCATCATCAATGCAGGACAGATCAATATAGAGCATATAGAAGTACTAAGAAAGAAAACTGCTTCAAAACCTCTAACCTTGGACGCTGATGCCAACGCCAACAAGGAGGGTATAGCATAAGCTCCCCATGACTTTGTTGTGGTGAACTTAAAACTTTTTAAATATGTTCACTTGATTGCTTCACTTTTTTTTTCTTAATACAATAGTTCTTAATAAAATATGTAATAATATTTTGTCTTCAGACATGATTTGCACGACAGAAAGACTGTGACTCATAAAACATCAAACAAACTGTTAGCTGCAAATTTCTGTCCTTGATACTCTTCAACTTGTTTAAGAATGAAAGCAGAAACACTGACCTATTTACAGTGCCTGCCTTGTACTGAGGAGATACTCTGGTTAGTGAGGACTTGAACCTGATCATGACATGCCTTTCATTTAAGACATCAAGAACAGACAGACTACTTTCTTGTTTGGGACTGACAGGCCAGCCATTTTGTTCTAAAAACTGGAATTCTAGGAAAGATCTATTTCCTTCATCAAGTATCTGAAATAAAAATAATAATTCCAGATAGGCTGATAAGTAAACATATAAAAATAATAATTCCAGATAGGCTGATAAGTGAACATATAAAAATAATAATTCCAGATAGGCTGATAAGTGAACAAATAAAAATAATAATTCCAGATAGGCTGATAAGTGAACAAATAAAAATAATAATTCCAGATAGGCTGATAAGTGAACAAATAAAAATAATAATTCCAGATAGGCTGATAAGTAAACATGTATATAAAAATAATAATTCCAGATAGGCTGATAAGTGAACATATAAAAATAATAATTCCAGATAGGCTGATAAGTGAACAAATAAAAATAATAATTCCAGATAGGCTGATAAGTAAACATATAAAAAAAAAAAAAGCAACAAAACAAAGAAAGAAAAGGCAAACCCAAAAATATAATTTAAACAAAGAGCAACTTTCAATATTTTATTGCTATCTCTTGAGCTTATAAATGTTGTCCAACTGACAGATACAATTATGTTAGATTTTCACTCTTCTTAAGTACTCTTCTAAAGAATACTGTTTTGAGTCTTTCAGAGCAAATTCCTAATACCTTAATTCACAGATTTTATACTGACAGGCAAATATATTTGTTATTTTAATTCTTTAATTCTAATTAAGGAATACACAGACCTGATCTTCAATCAATGATCTCAAATGACTGAGTTTGGATTGAACTGCACATAACACAAAGCCCAGCACCTCTCTCTCCGTGTTCTGAATGGCTATTTTTTTTTCATCTGAAAATATTACGAAAATATCTACAAAATATTGGCATATCGTGCAACTATAAGGTTATAATATCTGGATATACAGAGGAGTTTGAATGCTCACATTTCTCTGAGTTTTAAAAAATCAAATTTATAAGTTAAGTTTTAAGAAATGATTTTGCACTTGATAAAGACTATAATCATTAATACCAGTAATAGTTTATTACCATTTCAGAATGTGGATGTGATAAACTCTCTGAAACACCAGAAATAAATGAAAGAGGAATTAATTTTCAATGTTTGTTTATTTTTAAATTCACTTATACACACATGAATAAAGTAAGTAAACCAATAAAATAATACACTAGTAGCACAGTAATGCAACAAAAAAACAAGAGGCCCAAGGGCCTTAACGGTCACCTGAGTACAATACAACAATTTAGAGGATCCATAGAGTATTAAAATGAAATGAAAGGTGAAGCTTTGTTGCCCAAAAGCAAGAAAAATAGGGTGATCAGGATCAACAAAATAATTAGTCTACTATTCATTAACAGTTCATAAATTAGGTTCTAATCTGTTCCCCATTTATCACTATCACCATACAGTATATTAACAAACTATCAGTGCTTTTGTACTATTTTAATTCCTTGTTGTAATCTCTTACATTGGCCTCTCTTGGTCTTTGATGAACATTTAATAAGACAAGTTATTTTTGTCTCATTTTCATTTATCTATTACTTACAAGTCCACATGATCATTAAAACTATGAAAATACTTTTTGTATTATACAATAAAAATTCTTGCATAATTCTCTTATTCTATTAATTTTCAAGTACATTATTTACAATGATTAATTATCAAAAGTAAATGGCAAAGGGGAATAACTCCTTTCAGTAGAATGCAAATTAATTGAGCCCTGGCTAGGACCAGAACACTTGACCAAATGGTCAAGATGTTCAAAAATCTGGTAAAAATACCCTTCCTTATTACAACTTTTACACTTTTTGCCTCTGATATGCCCAAGTGCAGAGAAGATTTTTAAAGAAATAATGCATTTTCACTACAGATTCACTATATTATCAATAGAGCCCCCCCCCCTTTCACCACCGAGAAACACCAGAGCCTCTCACCCTGGGACCAGAAGTTTCAAGTTTGCTCATCGTAAGTAATTACTTTGTTTAACTGCTTAACATTAAGGAGCAGACAGGATTATTTAATAGAATTAATGCATTTTCACTACATTATCAACAGCCCCACCCTTATACCAGCACATCTGACCCAGGGGTCATGCAATTCACTACTCTGGAAGAAGCACTCTTGCTCATCATAACTATAAACTTAGCTTCTTTGCTTTTTAACCAGAAGCAGAAAAGAATATTTTCAAAGAAATTTTGATTTTTCACTATATAATCAATAGAGCCCCCCCCCCCCCCCCCCCACCTTTTGACCAGAACCCTTGACCCTGGGGCCATGAAATTCACAATTTTAGAAGAGGCATCCTTGCATATCATAACAATGTACTTAGTTTGTTTAAATAGTACCCAGGGGCAGAGAAGAAGATTTTCAAAGAAATAATTCACCTTCACTGTAGGAGCTATATAGCCCCACCCTAGCACAAGAACCCCTGTCCCTGGGGCCATGAATTTCACAATTTTGGAAGAGGTGTCCTTGCTTATCATAACAATGTACTTAGTTTGTTTAAATAATACCCAGAAGCAGAGAAGGAAGATTTTTAAAGCATTAATGCATTTTCACTATATAATAAATAGAGCCCCGCCCTAGCATCAGAACCCCTGACCCAGGGGCCATGAAATTCACAATTATGGTAGAGTTACTCTTGCTTATCATAACTATGTATTTAATTTGTTTAAATAATACCCAGGAGTAGAGAAGAAGATTTTCAAAGAAATAATGCACTTTCACTATATGATCTATATAGCCCCGCCCTAGCACCAGAACCCCTGACCCTGGGGCCATGAATTTCACAATTTTGGTAGAGGGCTCAATGCTTATTACAATCATGTCAACAGTTTGACTGCTTGATGTCCAGGAGTAAAGAAGAAGATTTTTAAAGATTGCATTAATTTTGATGGTTTTAGCCCCACCCCTCAGGCCCCAGGGGGGCAGGGACCATGAAATTCAAAAATTTTGTTCCCCTTCACACATAGATGCCATATGCAAAAATTGGCTGAAATTGGTTCAGCGGTTTCAGAGAAGAAGCTGAAAATGTTCAAATGTTAACACACGACGCACGACGACGGACGAAAACAGATAGCAATAGGTCACCTGAGTGACTCAGGTGACCTAATAAGTTATTAAGTAAATTATAGCATCTGTATAAAACTTAATCAACAAGTCATAACACAGTAATAGCACTTAGTTATCCCAAAACATATCATTTGATCAATGAAGACAACAAAATTTGAAATCAGATTACTGGTAACCCATTATTATTATTTTTAGACCATTAAGATTAGCACTTCTTTTCATGTATTGCAAACTATAATTTTGACACAAAAAGTACACTCATTCCACCATTAATTCATCACAAGTTTTTTTCTAAAAAAGCACTATCACCAGAAGCATGGCACACTCTTGTAGACACGGGACACTTCTACAACACAATCACCAGAAGCATGGCACACTCTTGTAGACACGGGACACTTCTACAACACAATCACCAGAAGCATGGCACACTCTTGTTAACACTGGACACTTCTACAACACAATCACCAGAAGCATGGCACACTCTTGTTAACACTGGACACTTCTACAACACAATCACCAGAAGCATGGCACACTCTTGTTAACACTGGACACCTTCCTCTTGTTGATCCCTGATGACCTCCTGCTCCTGTTCCTCTTGTTGGAGAACCACTTCTTGACCTGCTCCTCCTTGATCCCTCCTCTTCTGGCCAACTCCTCGATGATGTCAGATGATGGGTAGGGATGGTCAAGGTGACTGTAGTACCACTCCTCCATCAGCTGAACAGACTTCTGGGATAGTGATGGCCTTGATCTGAGGTTGATGGTCTTATGCTCTGTGTTGGTGGTTGTAGCACTAGTGGATGATGATGGCTTGGGAAGACTGTCCTCTAGTATCTGTAGGCTGTTCTCCACACGGTCCATGATACGATGATGGATGATGTTGTAGTGTTGGTTGATGCTCTCACGAATATGATGTGGCTTGTTGGAGTTCTGGTGAAGAGCACAGTAGCGGTCAGTCTCCACTTGGGCACTCTGGTACTTGTAGTAAGATGATAACTCGTTGATCTGCTGAGGATGGTGATGATGAAGTTCATTGAATCTCTGCCAAAGCTGATGTTCATGATGGGCTGCGGACATCTCTGGTTGGACAGACTTGATGAGCACAGATGGCGTGGATGAAGTGGCCTCTGAGCGGAAGATGAACTGAAAAGCACTGAAGATTTCGTTGGCAGAGATGATGCTATTGATGGAGACTTTCTTGGGTGTTGGAGGTTGGAGACATTGAAGAGCAAGCTGAAGATCGGAGTGGATGTCATAGGGTTTCTCTGGTGTTGGGTGTTCAGTGGTGAGAGAATTCAGGCACTCATCAAATCTGGTTTCTGCTGTGCTGGTTTCAGAGGAGGTCTGGATGGTAAGTGGAGAAGAAGGCAGGTCATCAAATATGGTGGCTTTGATGATGTCCTCTAGAGTGGTTGTGGAGTTGACCTCTATAGCAAGGGAAGAAGCACTTGCAGCCATGGTGAAACACTGCACAACACTAGACACACTTCACAAAATGAAATACACTTCGGCACATCAATATTTCACAAATCACTAAATCACAAAAAGACTTTTTTTGCACAAAATATACTCAAGAATATTTAGATAACAATTCACGTTTACATAACACAGCTACAAACACAAATGCACTTTCGAATTATCAAAAATGCTCAGATAAACATTAGGTATATAACAGCACTATGATAGCTTCTGTATGGAATAATGGTCTGGATTCAGCTATCTGGGCCTATTTGTAGCCCAGTAAATCTCTTGTAAAATCAACTTGGAAAACTCAATTTCTTATTGGCTGTTTTAGAAACAGTTATTGCTATGATTGGTTCATTAATCCAATCATTTAATAAACTGGTGTTTGATTGGAGGTTTACAATATAGTCCATCTCTTTTAATTGGAAACTGAATCAGCTTGGGTAATCAGAAGGGAGCTTGGTGTGGTCACCTTGTAGGGTCAAGATGAAAGTGATAAGCTAGTACATGATGGGTGATGATTAATACACAATACATAACAGATCAAAGAGAAAGGCCTAGTCAATTGATTACAATAGACCAATTATTAGAATCAAAATAACTCTAAATGCAGTGGATACAGTCATGCTGATCTATTATTGAAAATGATTGATAAATACATGTAATAATCATCAAGAAATTGAAGATTTTTCTTGCATTTTTTTTTTAATTAACCGATCAACAAACTGAAATTTCTTGCTATGAAAGATACATGTAAATTATATCTGACAATGTAAAAATTGTAATGAACTTCATAATAAATATCTATTCATACATATTTTTACACACTGCTTGTTTGCAAAGAACTCTTATACTGAAAGAAAAATACTATTTTAAAATATCATGAGTTAGTTTATATCAATGGTGTTTTTTAGTAAGGACTTTGTTTTCTTACATATGTTAAAGAGAGATTTGCATGCAATTCCATGTTGATGTGTAGTATTTACAAAAACTTCGTGAATATTTACAATGGAAAAACAACTTTACACACAGAATACCAAGCTTGGATTACAACGGATTGTCCTTGTGTATCTTCAGCTATTCCTGGGTTTGCTGGTAACCTTAGTTCATCTATAGACAATTATGTAAAGTAATGTTAAACTTAATTATCCATTAAAGTTGCAACCATAGCTTACAAGTGCCCCAAAAGTATACAAATCTTGTGATTTTCTCTTCTCACAATAAAATGTGCATGAAAACTATAATTTAAAAAAATTGTCCTAATCTAAATGATATACATGTAGTTTTGTGTTTGTAATTGTAAACTAATATGAACTATCAACTTCGAAGGTCACAAATTTAAAAGGTTTGCCTTCTTCAGATTAAGATAGAATTATAAAATTGAATAGTAGTAAAAGGTAATTTATTATAAGAATTAGATTTAAAAAAAAAAAACTGATCAGAAATTTGGTTGGGATGTTGCAATTATGTTGGCTTGATAAAAACTTATATACAGATATAAAGATCACAAGCCATTCTCAAGTAACCGAGTGGAAACCAAACTAGTTCAAACAAACTGACAGACTTGGGTAACCTTAAATATCCATCCATCTCATAACAGGAACATTCAAATATTATAGCTGTGAAAATGTCTTTAGTAAGCAATCAACACTTCATTCAATCCATATACTATGGTTTCATCATTTTTCATTAAATGCCAATTTTTGATGTTTCATGGTTGAGCCCAACCAACCAGATTAACTTATCACAAATTTACAAATTATAGAATAGGATAAAGAAGCTATGAATTTACATTGCAACTGAATTATATTTTTCCCCTAAAACCAGAAAACTTGATTCCCCAAAAATTAATGAAACCACAGTACATCCTTTTACCCATTCATTAATATCTCATCTGGTTAAATTGTCAATTCAAACCCAGCCTTTTGGAAACATTCCCTTCACCTTCAAACTCAAATACATAATCTAAATACACCTGAAATACTTACATTTTTTCTACTTTCCAATTTATACAGAAAAGAAATGAAAATGTTAAATCTCAATGTGTATGGACATGTCCAGTAAAACTCTTTTAGTACGAACACGAATATTGAGAATTTACGGATATAGCGTAGTTATCTTGGATCCCCAGCTATATAGATTTAATGAATTCCTTATACGGATATAACAATTAAAATACGGATATAGTGAAGTAATTTCATAGGTCCCTGGTGACTTCGTTATAACCGAGTTTTACTGTATTCAATGTCATGTCTTACTTTGCTTAATAATAACTGTATATGATTACTAAACTGTACTGTCTGTCTCTTATATACATCATATTTCTATATTTATAATTATTACTTAATATTTCAGTCTCATATCAGTCTCTGTATTTGATTAAAAAAAAAACAAAACAAAACAAAACAAACAAAAAATCATAAAATACAATTTTTCATTTAAACTTACTTTGACTCCTTTGGACAAGAACAGTTTTCTCTTCTGTTAAAACATCCTGAATTTTCAAACTCTTCTCCAGATCAGCCTTTATACTCCACCTATTTGGCACAAGAAAATACTGATAATTAAGGTTTTTAAAATTTTTGCTTGGGATGTTTGCACCGATTTTTTTCAAAAAATTATATCATAGTTTGAGAAACATTAATTTTTGATGACAGGAAAAGTTAGCATTCAAAATACTGTAAAACAAAAGTATTGTTATTTTTTCTCTTATATCATGTATACATACACATGTACATATATATATATATACATGTAACTCTTTTTGTAACAAAACGATGTGTAAAGAATAAACTATTTGAACAAATATCTTCATGAATTAATCAAAAACAAGAGACCCATGGGCTATATCACTCACCTGAAGACTTTGGCTAGAGAAAAGCAGAAATCACTTAATAGGTGCATTCATGATTTATCTTCACTAACTGAGGATGCCTCCATATTCATATGGCTAATCATAGCTTTGAGAGATTTTTCCCTGTATATTTCTATGTTTGATCTTGTATTCTGACCCATCCTATCCAAGGGGGGCATAATTTGAACAAAGTTGAATCTCTACTACCTGAGAATGCTTCCATATTGATAAGACTAATCATGGTATTGCTGATCTTGAGAAGAAGATTTTTAAAGATTCTTTCCAATACATGTCTATTCCTTATGTACAAGTAACTTTGATTCCCTGTTGTGGCCCCATCCTAACCCCTGGGATCATGATCTGAACTTGAATCTACACTACCTGAGGATGCTTCCATATTATTATGACTTAGCATGGTCTTGCTGTTCTTGAGATTTTCCTATATATTCCTAGTATGTATAACTTTGATTTCTACTGGTGGCCTCTAACTTGAGTCTACACTATGTAATGAAGCTTTTACAGAAATTTCATTTTTTCTGGCACAGTGGTTCTTGATATGAAGATTTTTTACAGATGCTGTTAAAATTTCACCGATTCTTAATTATCTCTTTTTGAAAGAGGTTGTGGCCCTTCATGTAAAAAAAAAAAACTTGAATTCCCTTCACCCAAGGATCCTGCGTGGCAAGTCTGGTTGAAAATGACCCAATAGTTCTGGAGAAGGAGTTGTAAATGTGGAAAGCTTACAAAAAACATGACAGACAGATGGATGAAAAGACAGATGCCGGGCACTCTTTGATCAGAAAAGCTCACTATCCTTTGGCTCAGGTGAGCTAATAAATAATTAAACAAAGTTAAATTTTGTTTCATTATTAACAATGAATTTTTGAATACTTCTAATTGATTCTAATACAGGGTTGCAAATAACATTTTAAACCTAGGGGGCCATGTGAGCCCCCACTTTACAAGTTTTACTAGCCCACATTGACGTTTTGGGGCCCATAATTTTATGTTTACCTAGTAAAAAAATCTTTTCTCATCATATTCTCAGGGAAAAATACTTTATTGTCCAAAGTATTTATTTTCAATTTTTCCTGCAGATTTCAACACCACTTGTATGAAATTCCGTGTTTTCATTCACTTCAAGACAAGTATTTTGAATTACGTTTCTATCTAAAATTTTGGAAAGCGTACTTTACCAACTTTCAAAGTTCATATTGCTAAAAATCATAAAACATCTTCAATATTCTTATTCCGGAAAAGGTCCAATAAAATTCTTACTTGCCATATGGGCAAAAACATCCTCAAGAGTTGGTTTCCCACAGGCAAAATTACTCACATTTGCCAGTGGGCGAGTGGTTATTTGCAACCCTGTTATAGCTAGATTTTATGAAACAAATAAGAAGTTTTATTACACACATCTACATTGCACTCTTCTCTAGAAAATATTCTATACTGATTTTTTTTTCAGTTTTCTCATTTCATTTTAACAAAAATTTTTCACACATTTGCTTGTGAAACAAAATTACATATAGGTATAATTATTTACTGCACCATTTCCATGGATAAATGAGTTTAAAAAATAGCCTTTTATTATCTTAACTGAAACCAGTAATCCACTGAAGATCAGTTATAATCAATCATTTTTTCACTGCTAAGTCATCTAAAATTCATTCATTCAACTTGTGATATCATCATAAATACTTATCATAAGTAAATTACCCTTCTTTTGTGCAGAAATGAAGATTTTCCAGAAAACAAACAAGTTGTCTTCTCATGACATCCTTGAGCCAATCCAAAGTTACTTCGACTATCTGTGAGGTGAAGACTTTAACGGCTCCCAAGCACCTATCTTCCTGTCTTGAGTTATCTCCCTTCAAAACAACCCCTAGTAATGTGTAGTCCTTATCCATCACTTCACAGGAAACCTTCGGACCTTCATCGCCAAAGAGCTGTCATTACCTATAAAATTTAATCACAATCAGTCACCATTTACAAGATCTTCATTTCATTACACATTATCACTTCAGTAACTTGACTAATACATTTAGGACCTCGATTTTCAATACCCCTAGCTCCTTATTTCATAACGACTCACACTGAATTCAAAACACTATAATGTCTTTTAACGGGTTAGGATTACACACAGCCAAAACGAGATAGAATATATTTTCAACTTCGATTTTCCAACCCACTAGCCCCTTATTTTACAACTTTTACGACTCAAATTGAATTAATTGATTTGTAATAACATTCAACACAATGTGAAGAGACCCATGGGCTATATCACTCTTATCCACACTTCACATACCAACACACAGCTGACAAGGTGGTGTACAGTTACCCAAACAACTGAACAATGGAAATACATCTTTTGATAAAAATTGTACAAAAGCAGCAGTGTTTAAAAAATCTTATTTGGAATACTTTTTTAATCATTATTAATTATAGTCCAGTGTACATGTACACATACATGTAATATACAGGTCCAGCACAATCTCTTGAGCTATATAGCTTGAAATAGCTATATAGAGAATATTCAATGTTTTATAGATGAATATGGAATTTATTTCATGAGTGGGACAGGATTTTTTTTATATTTTCACGAGTATGAAGCATGAATGCAAATATAAAAAAATCCTATCTCATGAATGAAATAAATTCCATATTCATCTACGACACACTGAATTTTCTGTTTATTACATTTTCTTAGATTTCCCTTTGCCTCTGTCTTTTCGTAACACAGTGTCATAAGCTGTTGAAAATGTAATAAACAGCTTTATTAAGATATTCAAAATATAGCTTGATAAAGGTACTTATATGCAGTTTTTCAGAAAAATGTTTTTTGTAGAAATAGGCAAAAAGTTGCATGTATTTGACTATCGATTATGTACTATGGGCTATCAAGACAACAAGCAAAATTAAAGATAGTTCTAACATTGCAGCATTTGAATACTTTTAAGCAAAAGATGAATTTCCATTGTTTGGGTAACTGTACACTGTGAGGATAAGTGATTGTTTCTCATTGTACTGAATTATTACCAATCAATTACCTTGTTGACCATAATTGGCCTCCTTTATAATTTCATTGAAGAAGTAACAGCTGTAATAATTGCTTTATATAGCCCCAAAACTTTTAGAACTTTGAGTACAAAGTCTCTTAAGGAGACGCAATTTGATGACTGATTTTTACATGCAATGCATTATTTTTAGAAGAGTTCAAGGTTGAATATTATCACTGCACCAAGTAGCTACAGAGCTGTAGCTCTCTGCTTGAGAAAATTCGGACAGACAAAGCAGAGAGCTACAGATCCAAGCGTTGTAAAAACCTTCGAATTACGCCGCTGCTTTTTTGTTGCTCGCTTTGGATATTATTTCTTGTATTTAATACTTTCCTCCACTTTAAAAATAATATCCAAAAATTAACCATATATTTTACTCCTATTCCTGATACTTTATTTACCGTTCAATGTTTCAAGATGGCCGTATGTGGTTTTGGAATGTCAGGGGAAAAATGCATTCCGACGTTGACATTGGTGTCATCCTAAAATAACACGCCTGAGTTATCTCATTTCTTTTTTTACATACATATTGTATTCTTTGTAAACAATATACATGATATTTGAACCTCTTTAATTTTTTTATTTACATTTTCTCAGCAAGTATATGTTCATTGAAAGACTTTTTTCGCACGACCCCCAACGAGAACGTTGGAATGGGAATTTTTAAACCGACCGACATTCCAAAACCATAAAGGGCTGTTTGAGACCGTTGAAAGGTAAATGAAGTATCAAGAATGCTAGGAAAATATATGGATAATTATCGGATACTATTTTTAAAGCGGGGAAAGCATAAAAATACAAGAAAAAATTATCCAATGCAAGCGACAAAAAAGAGGCGGCGTAAATCGAGGGTTTTTGCAACGCTTGGATCTGTAGCTCTCTGCTTTACCTGTCCAAATTTTCTCAAGCAGAGAGCGACAGTTCTGCAGCTATGCATCAAGGTGTGACTTTTTGTGCATGCTGAGAAAATAACACATTTAAGAAAAAGGTGTAATAAAATAGCTAAATCAGGTTTAATCCGAGATTCCTCCGACTCTAACTCCAGCTTTTATATTGTGACATGCCACAATATATTATAAAAGCAGGGGTTAGACAGGTTGGGAACAATCGCCCAAATGGGATATAAAAACCCGTCTGGGATATAATATCCCAAATGGGATATAAATTTACAGTACCAAAAAATGAAAATCTTTATTTTGGCTATAAATCCACATCAAAATACGTTAAAAGGAATAACTTTTGGCAAGCAAGTTTTTCTGTTAGATTGATCCCCAAGAAGTTTACGAACTTCCGAGGGATCAATCTCTTAAACAGTGGTCATACAGAAAAACTTGTTAACCAAAAGTTACTCATTTATCAGGTCTAAGAAAATCACTATATTTAGCTATATAGCTAAATCTACCTATATAGCTTTATTTACCTATATAATATAGCTTTATTTAGCTATTTCAGTAAGAAAATCACTATATTTAGCTATATAGCTAAATCTACCTATATAGCTTTATTTACCTATATAATATAGCTTTATTTAGCTATTTCAGAGTAAATTTTTGTTTTATGAAAAGCAGACAAAAAGTCGCATAATGAGGCAGTATTAGTTTTCAACTTTGAAATGGACTGAAAACATTTCACCAAAAACCCACTTTTAAAAATGTTTCTCCTTTTGTGCAATTGCAATCAAAGATCTAAAAGTTTTGGGGCTATGTATAACAGTTAATCTGTGAATAAGCAGCTACTTTAACAAAGAAAAGCAGTTTTGGTCAACAAGATAATTGATTGGTAATAATTCAGCACAATGCAAGGCAATCACACTTAGTCATGCCTCATCACACTTCCAGTAATGGACAGCTATCCAAACAATAGAGATGCATTTTTTGGTTAAAAAGTATTTAAAAGAGGCAATGTTTTTACTATCTATGCCCTAGGTTGTTTTTATCAAACCTTTTTAAAAAAATATCAGCCATAATTTTCATGCGACTTTTTGTTTGCTTTTCATAAAACAGAAACTTATTCTAAAATAGCTAAATAAAGCTATCTTATATAGGTAAATAAAGCTATATAGGTAAATTAAGCTATATAGCTAAATATAGTGATTTTCCTGGACCTGTTTATAAGTATCTTGATGCGGATTTATGATATTTATAGCCAAGATAAAATTTTTCATATTTTGCTTTGTAAATTTATATCCCAAATGGGATATTATATCCCATTTGGGTGATTGGTCCCAACCTATTAGAGTAAGAGGAATCTCGGATTAAAGTGCATTTAATGGAAACATTTTCTTGGAAAATTATTACTAAGCAAAATTACAGTTTTCCTTTAAGTGACAATATCTGTAAATCACAATAAACATAGTAAATAAGACAACAACGCCTCTGTTCTGCTCGTGTCTTGCATATAAACTGATGAAATTGAATTTCCCACCTCTACCGGAAGTTCTTTAGTATTGGCTGTTCAGACTAAAATCCAAAAAGTCCTTACTTGCATCTACGGAATCTTCTAAGGGCCAAACCAGTGCCTTTTTTTAAGTTCTTACAATTGCAAATTAGCAAATTGAATTCACAACAAATTATCAATTTTAAGTTGCAAATTATCAATTTTAAATTACAAATTATCAATTTTACATTTGAAATTACAAATTGTCAATTTGAAATAAAAGATTGTCAATTTGAAATAACAAATTGTCAATTTGAAATAACAAATTATCATTTTGAAATAACAAATTATCATTTTGAAATTATAAATTATCATTTTAAAATTAAAAATTATCGCTTTAAAATTACAAATTATTCATTTAAAATTACAAATTATCCATTTAAAATTACAAATTATCCATTTGAAATTACACATTATCCATTTGAAATTACACAGAATATCGATTTGAAATTACACATAATCAATTTAAATTTACGTATTTACAAATTATCACTTTGAAATTACAAATGCAATCCATTTTTAAAAGAACAAATTGAATTGTTATAACAAATTGTCTATTTGTTATTTCATATTATGACGATTAACTTAAAATGGTTTATGTCAAATTGGTAATCTGTTATTGTGAAATACTAATTTATAGATAAATGCGGGTGTTTGTTGTGTTTTCATGTTTAATTAATACTATCCTCCATAGTGGATAAAGAGAGGGGTTCCGGAAGTTGGAATCCCCTTTCTTCGAACATCTGTGTGGTTTCTCTGATATATATATTACAATGTTATAAATAAATATCTTATATTTTCTATCTATGATTCAGTATGAACTTTTTATTGAGTAGATATGATTCACAACGTTTCTAGTTCCTTTGTCTGGACCCCTTCCCCCTTTTCCTATTCGAAATTCAGTGCTGGACCTGTCTCTGAATTCTTCATGATGCTTATTTTCAAATACATTTTTAGGACAATAAGAAAATTACTTATTGAATAAAAATGTGAATAGAGACAGAATGCTAAATTCATCTACTTCATATATTCACATTATGTATCTTGCAAGTCATTTATCCCCAAAGGAAAGAAATGTTCATATAGATAACGAAGTATGAACAGAAAAAATTGTTGTGGAAAACGTGCAAATAAGGTGTTCAGTTAATTTATCTTGGAAATAAAATCCTAAAAATGCTTGAATTTACTTTAAATTATAGATTTTAAATTATTTTATATCCAAGGAAAAATCACACTTACTGCATAAAAATACCACGGATTAATGTGCAGTGTATGGATAATCCTTGAAGTCCATCTATGCTATAGAAATTCTCATTTCATTTCTTTCCATGCTACAGTACATATATAGATAAAATCATTTTGAAATCTGAAATCTGTATTTTACACTATAAGTCATTTTAAATTACAAATTATCGATTTGTTATTACAAATTATTATTATTTTATAAAATCAAGTATTAATATTTTTTTTTAAATTTCAAATTAACATTTTTTTTCTACTTTAATTTTTTAATTTCTAATTACAAATTTTTAATTATCACGTCCGGAAAAAAAGTGATAGTCCGTTGCAATTTTAGTGAGCTACTGACCTAGTTGATCAGACATACTCCATACAGTGTCAATTCTCCCAGACTACTTTCCCTACGAATAATGGAGTTGTAGCGTAACGTAATACTGAGCTGTCTGGAGCTTGGTTGATCAGAACGGTTTCTCATGCTATTCACAATTAAATCGATTGCTTCGAAACATATTTCATCTTCTCAAGCCAAGAGTTTTCGGTCCACTTCGCTCCCCACAAAGAAATTGATTGATTGTACGTTGTTTTACGTCCCATTTGATAATTTTTCGCTCGAATAGAGACGTCACCATATACCGGTGAAGGGCCTTTACTCGGCACTGAGGGCCATTTAATTTCGGTGGAGATTCGGCTCTTTTAGATATTTGGTCAGATCAAATATCTAAAGGAGCCGAATCTCCACCGAGATAAGGATTTTCAATGCTTTGGGGTGGGGGGCAAAAAGTTGACAAGCCAAACAAAAAAATTTAATAATCTCCCCTGGAAAGAGGATGTTGTTCTTCATTTAAAGAAACGTAATTATAGTGTAAATGCCCTTTAAGCAGGCTTACAACTGTAATACCTAAGGATGTTTTGTGGAAATTTTGGGCTAAATTTGGCCCTGTGCATGGTTTAGGAAAAGATGTCAAAAATGGACGGCTAGACAGACAGACGGACGCCGAAAAAAAAACTTAGTTAAGTTTTCAGCTTCTAAAGGTGAGCAGCTAGAAATTGGGAAAATAACATTCATTTGAAAATCGAAATTTTAATTAATGGCACTTAAGAAATTTGCTCGATGTGAAGAAGCACGAAGGAGCTAATATTGAACAGGTCCTGTTGAAGAAGTGGTGAATATTACATGTAATAAAATGCATGTACATGTATACTGCAGGTAAGATTAATTAAAAGTATTTACTTCGTATGCATGGATTTTAAATTTCTTTTTGTAAGACCTGTACCCTTGTATACAAGAACATATATACATGAATACAGGACCTTGACCTGGATTAAGTTTATATACGCCTGGACGAGGACCCTATGTTGAGGTCAATAAGTATGTGATAAATATTTGTCCATTGAAGAAGTCTTTATTGAACTTCTAGAATTAAGATAAGACCCATGGACAAATTTTATTCTTAAGATAGCAAATTGTTTATTCATGCAAAAATTTATTATTTTGCTTAATTTTTAAGGGGTCGGAACACTGTAAAAGACAGTTAAAACTGTTATCATGGCCGTATGAACCGGGGGACATGGGAGGGGGGCCTCAATAAAAACATCTGATGACCTTTTTTTCTGTTGCTTGTCAAGGAATTTTGGTAGTTGATAGCTAGTGCCCCCCAACTGAAAATGTATGGCTGTGCCCCCCCCCCCCCAACTGAAATTGCTTCATACGGGCCTGGTTATCAACAGCAAGTGCAGTATTTGATTCCATTTGTCTATTTAACAGTGAAACACCACTCTTATAGACACAATATTGATAATTTTGAAAATATGATTGTGTAAAATAATGATAACACCCCGTCCAGTTAATGTTATCCAGTTGATTACTTTTAATGACACAATTTTTATCTACGATTACGTTTTATTTTGAGTCTTGAACTATTTGTTAGGCCACATTTTGCTATGTGATACTGCGGGCATTACGTTTGCTATATTATTATTTTGAATTTAAAAAATATAAATACATGTCTAGTTACATGTGCATCAATGTTTCAAAGACATAAATGATTAAGATGAAAGTGAGTTATGTAACTGAATTTATTTGCATCATTTGAAGGGAATCAATAACACCCCCCCCCCCAAAAAAAAAAACACCTTGTGCGAAACAGTATTAACACAAAATAGCTCGGGTTCGGGGTTAATGACTTTGCGTTCACTGCTGCGACTGCATTTACGATTTAGGTGAACCACAGCTGATTTAGCAAAAGCAACATGGTGGTTAGGTTCAGATGATGAAATATTCGTCACTGCTGTTTTCTGGATTTTTAAATGGATCAAACTCATATTAATTAAGGTAAATATTTTTTAGTTCATGTTAATTAACTTCCAAGCCTCGACTTCACTCATTGTTCAGGGTATTATCAAAATGACCGAGGGGAGTGCGCACAAGACCGCGAACTAAGCCTAGTAACTTGACCTTCAACTTGTTTATGTGGACTGGAGAGGATTAAAAGGTCAGTATTTTAGACATCAAATCATTTATTCTTGTTAGATTCAAAGTCCCAGTATATCGACAAGAATGTTTCTATCTTTTGCTGCGTATACTTCAAAGTAAATGTCGAGAATAAATTCTGACAGTAGATCTTTTGAGAAATGAGAGGAATTATTGAGTGCTTCCCCCCGCCGTGGACCCCCAGACGTATAGATCAGCTGTTTTGTATAGTGAAGGTAATGGTGACTTTTGGATGTCCTGCCACATGTGTTACTGTATTCTTCATATAGCCTCTTGATATTTCTCTCCTTGGTTTTGGTAGACTTAAAAGGCTGAAAGTATTTTTTAATTGATTATAATCATTGTACTCAACTTAGAAAGAAACCCATTCACCTGTATAGTCAAACAAAGGTAAGCAATTTGTTGAGGTCTTTTTTAATTAATAATGACGTTTAAGTGGCAGAGGGGCATCATTTTGGTTCTGTTGTTTATGCTTAACCCATGGAATAATTACTTTTTACTCAGCATTATGTTCTGTTAACCCACACTATAACTTTTTCATTTCACCCTTGGTATAATAATAAGTCATGTAAACAGATTTGTGTACTATAAAGATTTCAGTTCATTATTGTCTTTTTTTTTTGGGGGGGGGGGGGGGGGGGAGTAGAAGTCCTTTCATAAATCATGTCAATCTTTAGATTCAAGAGGTGTACCAGCTAAATATTGATGGATTTGATATGAATGTTTCCTTGATTCCAAATGCCTGATATGTATGATATTATACAAGTTTTAAAAATTGATCTTCATGTTTGTCTTGATTGTGATTGTCTTGAAGAATTCTATTATTCAACCAAAAATCATGGAAAATTAGGGGGATGTTTAAAGAATAGGGTCATCTTTGCATTGGAAGTAATAAGTTACTCTCACAGTCAAAATAACAGATTATGTGAATTGTAAATGATTTCTAGCAGGTGAAAAAAAACACCCAAATTTTCATTCTGCACTAATTTTTTTTTTTTTTTTTTTTTTTTACATAAAATAGAATATTACCTCACAACTCATTAAAAGACAACTTAATCTCATCAGCAGAAACAAAGCATCTACTAACATATCATCTGATAAAAAGTAAAATTCTTCTTATACTTTAAGCTAGCTATTAGCTATAACTAAGTTCAGGCCAATGACTACTCAACCATTCTACTTGTTTTGAAAAAAAACAATTCAGATTCTTTTGCTGTACTTTAATTATCAGTGTGCTGGGACAACAGTACCTTTGATGCAGTGCCTCCATAATTCTATCAGTTGTACACAGTACATGTACCTTAGTTAGGAAGAATTATTCCTATGATGTATTGCTTGCTCGCAAGTAAAGTTAGAAAACCTAGATAAACTTATGTTAAAGCCCCTCAAGGAAAAAAGGAGAGAGAATTGAATGAACTTAATTTGTAATGTTTATGCATCCTGAGTTGATTTTGGGATTTGGGAAAGCTGTTAATATCATATATTGCTGCCTGTTAGATTTTTTTTCTATTGAATTTTATTTGAAAAATTGGAGAAAAATAATATGAATGTAATGAAATATTATCTAGATAACTATTCATTCATTTATTTATTTATTTTTTGGATAAGTGTCAATGAAGTGTCATACCTTGTATACATGAGTTGTCCTGAACTTGTCCACAAAATGAGATGTCAAACAGATGAGTTGTCTTATCCATGAAATGGTTTGTTAATGAAAAATTTTGATCAGTTAATTGTCTTTTATTGAGTTGTCATAGACCCCCTCCTAAGAGGTCTGTATGGTCTTGAGTTGTTTGAAGTTAAAGTTTTGTGAGTGGTGATGCCATATCATTTATATGTATTTTGTATATATATTTTGATGAATTGGCATTTATTGTCATTTTGCATACCAATACATCTCATCCAGGACAGACCTGTAGTATTAGAAAATTAAAGGAGGCAGTTTGGGCAATCTAAATGAAAATTCAGATTTTTTTTTTTACACATGTAATTGTATAGAATACCTCTAAGTGTATCAGGCAAAAGATATTAAATACATTTATTAAGAAATTGTGTTTCTTAAATTTGTTCTGAACTTCTCAATTATTTAAATAGTGTAAAGTTCAGTATAATTCATACACATGATATATAATATACAAAATTTATATGATTCATTGTTTTTACAGGAATTGGATCAATTCTGTGAAGAAAACGAAACCACATTAGAGTATTTTGCAATGCAGGACCCACATTCTTTGGACTGTGATGGCCACTTCCTGGATTCATCCAACTCCAGTTTTATGACATTTGATGAAAAACTAACATCCCATTCCTCAACCAATACAGCCACATCTATTGGACAGTCTACAGCATCTCACTCCACAACTCAACTAGTATCGTCCTCTGACCACCAAAACAGTGAGGGGTCAAAGAGAAAAAACAAGTACCATTGGAACTATTTCAACTTCTATAATTCACCCATAATTCCTGAAACAAACGAAGACGAGGATTCTAAAGTCAGTATAAATGGTAAGCATGAGTTGATGGATTCATTTTTTTTCTCTTGCATTTGCCCTCACATTTTTCATGTCAATAAATGACAGAATTTTCAATTCTAAAGTGCTATAAATTCTGAATATATGATTATCATAATACATGAACCTGAATGTGCATGATGCTAGAGACATATGTTGCAAACACAAATATATGCAAGCATGCAAACTTTTATTTGCTATTTGCAAGATGTTGCTGTAATACTGGTTTAAGTACAACAGTGATATATCTCTAGAAAAAAACAAAAGAACCAGTTGCTTGCAGATTTTGCTTCAACAACCCAGTGCTACATTGTTTTTGTATTAGTAGTAAAAGAAATGCTAGTACACATAGTACTTAATTACCTAGAACTGGTTTTTATCTGCTTTGTTATATTTTTAGTGTTTTTGTGGAAACACATTATAATTATGGAATTGTCACAATTGTGTACAATGTACTTCACTGCATCAAGCACTAGTGCTTCTTGAAATTTCCTTTAGTTTTTAAGTGAAACTAAACCCTCCCCCCCCCCCCCCCCCTTTATTGCCTAGTTCATGTAGTGTTGGATTTTATATTTATTTTTTCATAATTAAAGTAAACAATACATTATACTTATCACTGTTCATGCTTATTGTTCATTTCAGGAACCCCAATTCAATTCCTGTTTATAAATTTAATGCCTTTTTTTAATCTTTAGAACAGAGAGTGACATAAATAACATAATTTTTTATCTCTCATTAAAAATAAACAGACAGCAAACCAAACAGGAAAGCTTTTTAAAAAAAATTCTACCAGCTATTTAACTACGCAGAATATTGAGTGGCCTTGACATTGTCCTCATTCTAGCTCTGAGCCTATGATTATGCGGTGCACAGTTGTTTATACATGTTTTCTACGTTCTTTCTATAGTTATATTCTAGACTCATGATGCAAGGTGAATCCAGTTTTAAAATATGTCAACAAACTGTATTATTGTGATAAATAGAAAAGGTAGTGCTTGGTAGATCATATTTGTAAAATTTATAGTATTGGACAACATTACAGCATTATAGCAGGTATAGTGTTTTTGTATGAAAGATATTGAATTAAGACTTTTAGGCCTTTGATATTATTATTTTGAAAGTTTGGTGATAGTAAATAAGGAAGATTTATATTATTTTATTCTTACTAGTAATTTTTTTATAAGTCTATTTGCTCCCTTTAGAACATCTACTGTGCATGAAACTTTCAGTATGTTAATGAGATTAATTATGCATGCAATGGATAAATGTGAAGGAAGGAAAAATTAACATATTAATATGAAATCCTATCAATATTTTAAAAAGTAGCGTTTATAATAATAATTGAAAGAAAAAAAACAGTAAAGAAACAAAAACTTTTCAGCATGGAAGGAATAAGTTTATTGTTTAATTTGTTTATGCATGTTTTGTTATACTTAGAGGCATTCTGTAAATTGATATGATAAATATAGCATGATTTGCATTTCTCATTCAATGGTTTTGTTCTTGTTCAGTTGATAAAGGGTGTTTTTAGTTTTACATGATCAGTAGTTGTGATTCATGAAGACAGGAAGGGATAACATTTATCTCCCTGTAGAAAGTGTAATATATGAATTTGTCAGTATTTTGACGTAAAAGAGTGATAATGTAGATAAGGGATGGAAAATTGTCACTTTTGGGCAGTTAGCACATGCATGCTTAAAACTTTGCTGCATGTTAGCTATTGTGGTAGTTAGCTGGACCTTAAAAGGAAGAGGTAATGTAACAATTGAATTTGATATTTGATACCAAAATGCAGTTAGAATTGTGATAATTTTCAATTAATAACATTGAATAATGGTTGTATTAAAACCAGCATTTACATGTATTTTAATTCTAAGTGCACTTGAAGGCCACAAGAGGGTGATAAATTGGACCATTTTACTAATTTTCCTCAATTCTGATGGAATTTGATTATGTTTGAGATATTTATTCTTCTGGAAGAGTGCAAGCTTGCCTATCATCGGTTTTCTTACACAAGATTTATTTCATATTTGTGCATGAAATATGTAAATTTGGTAAATAGGAAAACTTGCACTCTGTGTTTTCACAGTCAAAATGAGCCATAAAATTGATATAAATTTGAATAAAACTGAAAAAAATCTGAAATTGAGATATTTTGTGTCCTTCTAGTGATCTCTGTGTATCCTATCACTTAAAATCAATACTAGTTTGGAATTAGGTTTGATTATGAACTATTTCCTCATTCTTGGAGACACCACAAATTGTGGGCCAAAAAGGGATCTTAACCTATCTTGTTCATTGTTGACCAGGGCTGAACGATATAGAAAAACATTCCATAAGTGTTGTGTGTATCTTCAATGTCTCTAGTATTTTTGTTTGTTTTTTTGTTCAGGTTCAACTGAACCAACAATACCTGTAGCACCAGCTCCACCATTAGTGAATGAAGTCTCACCTGTGACACCCACAGTAGGCACCAAACATAAAACTAAGCCCGGGAGTAGCCTCTCTGCTGAGGTTACAAGACAACAATTAACTGGTGCCAAACTTTCTAACCTCACAGATTTACTTAACTCCAGTGAGGTAAATAGATATTTTGACTCAGGAAAATTAGAAACCTCTCCCCTAAAGAAATCAAATTCACTAACAGATATACAGGGATTGTACGATACTTTCCGTGAAAGGACAGCCTCTACTTCATCCTCGTCCGCATCACTTCCTCCCACACCTCATGGGTCTCCAAAACTACCAAGGCGAGCGGGCTCCCTACAACAGCTAGACAGTGTATACAACAGCAAGATGGAGGATGATGCATTTCATAGCTCTGACCTGAACTCACTAATTGAGCGCGATCTTCATGAAGTGTCTACTGGAAGTCGGAAACAAACAGGTTTCAGTGAAAGAAATAAATTCATGGAATCCCATTCTTTTGACCATAATGACAGTAAGATTAACAGCAGAAAAGCAGAGTCTCTGTTTCAGAAAATTCAGAATTGGAGTACAACATCACAAATCAAAGTAGCAAACAAGGATGTTAATGCATGGGCCCCAGGAGGGTTTTAATATGTGTGCCATTATTACATTTTTCAGAGTGGAAAGGATTTACTATTTGGTGTATTTTTGAAATTTTTTTTACCATTATGTAATGTTGTATTTTTGAAAGTTTTGTCTTGATCATTGTTTGTTACTTATATATTTTTTTTCAGGTATTCTAATTACCGGTATACAGACATATGTACATGGTCATCTGGAATTATTTGTGCATATACTGTGATATATATAAATCTTTGTCAGAAATTTGTCTCGTTTGCTTCATGTAACTTCTATGATTATCACGAATATATTTGAATTGTTTTTGCTCATAATAGTTTAATCACATTTTTACTTTGTATTAGAGTCCAATTCAAATACATTTTTTGGGCCAGTTTGCTGAATTGGTAAATCTAAGCAAAGAGGGGAAAAAGTGCTGATGATTTCAAATTTATTTTTGGAGTTGCTTACATACAAGGATATTTCCTTTCTTGTTACAATTGCATGAATGTATGTAATGCTCTGTAGGGTACAGAAAGAGTTTGTATAGATGATCCTAGTGAATGATTTTTTTTGGGGGGGGGGGTCAGAATTTTGAATCTCTCTTTTATTACTTTGCAGAAAGACAACCAAAAGCACTGTTGAAATGCCATGAAAAAACCATTGTGACTGAACTTTGTTCATTTAATTTATGAAATATTTTCATTTTAGAAAACTGCAGAATCTTTTCTTCTTTTTTGTTTAAAGAAACGGAAGTTATCTCCCTTTTAATACTTTTGCTTGGGAAAGATGTGGAAATCATTTTATGGCTTTTGGGAATCTTCTCTGTTGATATTTTGTTAACCAGACTTCATGTCTTCTAGTGTTTATAAGTTATACCAGTATATTAATTATATATATGTATATTATATATAGCTTTGATTTTGCATACTTTTTAGGTACAAAAGAACAGTTCAGCAGTATTTTATTGTTATTGATTCACAAAATTAGCCATTCATTGTTGAGTGATGTTCTGGGTAGTTGTATTTTCCAATTGTAACAAGACCTAATATGATAAATACACATGGATTCCTACTAAGTATGACTATTATTAGAATCATGCAATTGCCATAGAAATTCATTGAAGGTAATGAAGTAGATATGAATGAAGAGATAAACTGTTGCTCTCATTGAAATGTGGAATTTTAAAATCATTGTGAATAAACATAAAACTGTTTCTAGCTTGATAATCTTGATCATGTAAAGTACTGGGTATCATCCAGGATCTACAGTTGAAAGACTGGAATATGGCAGATACATGTACTTGCATTAATTTGATCTTTGATTCAAGGATCAAATTAATGCAAAGTTTCTGTGCGATATGTGAAAAACGAAAAATCTCAAATGTTTTTTTTTTTTTCATCAGACAAGAACTTGATGTGAAAAGCAAAGCATTTCCTGTCTTCTGCTTTATTTGTCACAGAAAGCAGTCAGCAGAAGGTGGATCACTGCTCTTGTCAATTCAGTTGATGCAACACCAATTCAGAGTGGGGCTACAGTAAGGGATCAAAGTTTTTGCATGGGGATATATAGGGAAAAAATCTTAAAAATCTCCTCAAGAACACCAGGGACATAGTTATACATTTATATTACTGGTAATCTGCAGCAGGCCTGTAAGAAGCAGTTTTATTTTTGAAAGGGGGGGGGGGGGCACAAACCTTACAAAAATTCCTTGACAAGCAAAGAAAAAAGGTCATCAAGCAATATTTTGGGAGGGGCACAATGGTAAGTTAGCTTCATTTCCTAATGTACAATATACTATTATACTGGCAATATTATTGCCCTCCACCCTTTCCCATTTTTTACGGGCCTGTGAAGGCATCTTCAGGTAATGCAAATTGAAAAATATTCAATTTTTTTATGGGGCTAATAGGAAAAATATTTTTAAAAAATCTTCTGAGGGCAAGGATACTTAGTGAGCGATGTGGCCATGGGCTTCTAGCTTGGTTGACCCATTTTGAATTGCTTAAGCAATAAGACTGCTGAAAGAAAAGTTAATATGAAAATAATAAAAAATCTCTCATACGTAAGTGAACCACGTCAATAAGAATGTTAGTACTAATTTGGGTTGTGGATTACAAGGGTACTGTGCATATATTACATTGTAAACTAATGAGAAATTGATTCAGTTGAACCGTTTGGGTTAATTAAGAGATTTTTAAGATCTGGACAAACATACCTCAAACAAATTGACACAAATCGAAGAATTGATTGCGCTTGCTCTGTATTTGGGGTGACTTGTTAGAAAAGATCAAGTTCAGGATTATTGATATGTAAGTTCTTATTTTATAGTATTGAATTCGCGTGTAAATGTACACAAATTCACAAAGAACGAGGGCACCTTTGATTGGCATTCGGCAGGAATCTGGGCGCACTTGAAAAGTGAAAATTTCTTTGATCTGTCACATGAAATTTTAGCATTCTTTTCATGTATCGAGTGTCTGTGAAATAGGAAAGGGAAACATTTTCCCAATATTGTATTTTGATTTGCTAAAAAAAGAACTTGAAAATTGGCTAGATGAGTCATTTGGTACAAAATGTTACATTTTTAAACACGTTTTTCTAAAAATTTGCTATTTCTGGGTCATCTCTCCATGATTTTGAAACGTTATTTGTGTGCATTTTAATTCAAGGAAACTAACAAACATTTGTAAAAAATGGAGAGAAGACCCAGAGACGATAAAAAATGAATTTTTCCCAAAAAAAATTCCAGTGTGTAAATGCGGTGCTTCATTGTCGCTTTAAAAACCATAAAGTGTTGTAGCGGTGATAGCTCAGTAGTATGCGTTACCCGTCCAGTGCAATGAAAAAGAAATATTTTTGGTTCGATCCTCGCATAGAGCGTTAATATTTTTTGTAGTACAAACAATCAATTCTTTTGTCAGTTTAATTTTATGAACTGATTTATTTTCAAATAGATAAATTCTGGTTCTGTTGCACCGAAAGCGAAATCAATTCTTCCAACCTACTGATACTTTAATATATATTAAAGTATATATATGCATGTACTTGTAATTGTATTTAAATATGCCCTTTATTAATTATGTGAAGCGTTACTAAGTTTTACATGTAATTATTAAGATGAGCGGACTGATATATTAAATTTGACAAAGTATTTCAAACTAAATGTAACATATTTCCAAGTGCGTAACTTTGTAAAGTATGCCCAGCTGTGGTCAGCCGACCAAATCGTAGACATTTTAACTATAAATGTTTCGCCGTACGCCTTATTCCTGCAAATCACACGCCAAACACGCCCATCTTCTTACTTTCGATGATTTAACAATACATACATTTTCCAGCCCCGTAGCTACTTTTTAGCTCACCTGAGCTTAAAGCTCAAGTGAGCTTTTCTGATCCGTCGTCCGTCCGTCCGTCCGTCTGTAAACTTTTTACATTTTTGACTTCTTCTTAAGAACCACTGGGCCAATTTTAACTAAACTTGGTACAAAGCATCCTTGGGTGAAGGGGAGTTTAAATTTTAAAAATGAAGGGCCAAGTCCCCATCAAAGGGGAGATAATCAAGATAATACAAAAATTGGGTGGGGTCATTAAAAAATCTTCTTCTCAAGAACCACTGGACCAGAAAGGCTGAAACTTATGTGGAAACATCCTGGGGTAGTGTAGATTCTAAATTGTTCAAATCATGGCCCCCGGGGGTAGGGCGGGGCCACAATAGGGAATCCAAGTTTTACATTGAAATATGTAGTAAAAATCTTTAAAAATCTTCTTCTCAAGAACCACTGGGCCAGAAAGGCTGAAATTTATGTGGAAACATCCTGGGGTAGTGTAGATTCTAAATGTTCAAATCATGGCCCCCGGGGGTAGGGCGGGGCCACAATAGGGAATCCAAGTTTTACATTGAAATATGTAGTAAAAATCTTTAAAAATCTTCTTCTCAAGAACCACTGGGCCAGAAAGGCTGAAACTTTTGTGGAAGCATCCTTGGGTAGTGTAGATTCTAAACTGTTCAAATCATGACCCCCGGGGGTAAGGGGGGGGGCACAATAGGGAATCCAAGTTTTACATTGAAATATGTAGTAAAAATCTTTAAAAATCTTCTTCTCAAGAACCACTGGGCCAGAAAGGCTGAAATTTATGTGGAAACATCCTGGGGTAGTGTAGATTCTAAATTGTTCAAATCATGGCCCCCGGGGGTAGGGCGGGGCCACAATAGGGAATCCAAGTTTTACATTGAAATATATAGTAAAAATCTTCTTCTCAAGAACCAATGGGCCAAAGAACCTGAAACTTATGTGGAAGCATTCTGGGGTAGTGTAGATTCTAATTGTTCAAATCATGACCCCCGTGGGTAGGGCGGGGCCACAATAGGGAATCCAAGTTTTACATTGAAATATGTAGTAAAAATCTTTAAAAATCTTCTTCTCAAGAACCACTGGGCCAGAAAGGCTGAAACTTATGTGGAAGCATCCTTGGGTAGTGTAGATTCTTATTGTTCAAATCATGACCCCTGGGGGTGGGGCGGGGCACAATAAGTACTACGGGGGGAGGGGGTGAGAGAAATCAGGTGAAAAACAGCAAGGCCAAAGTTACTCAGGTGAGCGCTGTGGCCCATGAGCCTCTTGTTTTCAAAGTGGGGTACAAGCCACATAAAATAAAAACTTTGACCCCCTCCCCCAAGAAATAAACTGTTTCACAAAACCTCATTTTATTTTAATCGTAAGCTGGGAGGGTGGGGTAAAAATTTTCAGCTCAATAATGTGAGAGGCTATCCACATACTACCATGTAAAAAGAGAGAGAGAGAAGGGGCAACCGGACAAAGTATGAAACGTATCCCCAAAGACCCCCCCCCCAGCGCACTACGGGCCTGTATTTCACTTAATGGTATTTTTAAGGAAGAGGGGTGGGGTCGTCAAAATCAGTCATGAAACATGTCCTACAAAATGTTCGTATTATACGACTAGTAAAAGGAAAACTGCCAAAGGGCCGAAACCCCTATTGTGTGTGTGTTGGAGGTGGGTAATTTTAAAAGAGGGATCGAGAGAGAGATTTGCATAAAAAAAATAATTTACAAAAAATAAATTAGAAAAGACATGGGAAAAAATGTCACACTGAGAAATGGATGAGAAGTAATTCCCTGAATAATAATCCATCAGAACATGAAAGAAGATTTATTTACACTAAGCATACATATGACTTTAGGATTTCATATCAATGTCATAAACCTTTATTTTATTAGCTAAAGTGACAAAGCCTTAGCCAGTATTTGTAATACATTCATACTCTAAAATCAATAGATTATTTGATCGAAATGTGATTAGCTTGCACTCGTATAGCGTTATATCCCAATTACCGCTTTACCAATAGCGAACGGCTAGTCGCAGAAAATATGACGCGTCCGACACAACGTTCAATTCTTGAAGCATTTTGGTGAAGTTCGAATATTTTCGAAAGAGAAAGGTTTTTGACACGAAATAATCACTTAACATGGGTTACGCTTTCAAGGATCCGGAGACCAATGAATCTGTTTTTACCTTTTTTTCGGAATTCAACCAAACTTGGTCAGGTAAGAAACTTAGTAATTACTCTATTTCTTTTAGTAACTTGTCTTTTTTGTAACGTTTAGTTTTCCAAATTATCTTATAAATCAAGATTTTTTTATTAAATGATATTGTATTGTTTCATCTTGTACACAAATTTTTATTTTTTCATAGGAATTACTGATTTAATACATTTATTTTGTGTTTGGGTTTTTTTTTTTTTAGCATATTTTCATTAAGTGAATAGTAAAAAGAAAGGACAAAATAGACGTATAAAAATGATGATGGTAATGATTATGATAAAATAAAATAAAATAAATGAATTTTAAAGTTAAAATTTGTTTACCTATGATTATTAAGTATGGGATACATTTGTTTACTACAATGATTTCATTATACGGACGTCATAATAGCAATAAATGAAGAAAAAGGATCAGAATGAACGACTTAACCGTCCAAAAGTTATAGTCACTATTGCATATAATATCAATGACGAAGAGTCCACGGCTTTCCTGTTATAAGTACCTCACCAGTGCTTGTACAGTCCACGTTATTTTACAACAATGAGTCAAATTTAGCACTATATATTACCCTGATATCATCTGTCGCCTAATAATTTCAAACTTTATAATGTCTCATAACACCACGGCTCTATTTAATCAATCAATCAATCAATCAATCAATCAGTGGTTATAAAGTGCAAAACAGTTGAACTAAAGGTTGTGATTTTTACAGTATTCTTTGTTGTAAATACTTTGTTTTGTTTGTTTGTTGCTGTTGTGTGTGTGTGTGTGTGTGTGTGTTTTGTTTCTTATTTTTTTATTTTTTGTTGTTTTTTTTTTGTTTTGTTTAGTTTTTTTTGTTTTGTTATTTTGTTTTGTTTGTTTGGTTGTTGTTGTTGTTGTTTTTTTTTTTTTTTTTTGCTTAACGTCCCCTGGAGAACCTTTCACTTATATTGGGACCAAATACTACGTATATTGATTTAGGCCTATACGAAAAAAAAAATCGAAAAAGGGGGGTTAATTCACCAAGTAAATACGGTGTTCTGTTTCATATCTTGCAGACATTTTCTCCAATATAACTGCAATATTAAAATCGTATGAAAGTTCTTTTTATGTTTTCTTAGTATGTTGTTTTATTGAAATCCAGCTAACGTATTTCAATCCTAAAGAGAATTTAATTATAACATGATCATTTGGCCCCTCGGTTTCTACCGTTTGCACTTTCATGATTCCTCTTTGATACAAGCCATTTTGTAATTGTTTACACAGAAAGAGTGAATCTTCTTGTCTGCCCATTTTCACTTACAGAAATCTTGGTATCTGATTGTAAATATTAAGTGCAATCGGAGATTTCAAATACACAGAGATCTTTCAGAAGGAAGAACGGAGGTACATCATGAATAAAAGCTAATCAATGCATGGCTGTTGTCAATAGATAAAGCAGCTTACAATGTATACATGTATTTCAACCAGATATTTCACCAAAGGAAACGCATAATAAAAAAAAAATGAAAAGTGTACATCACTAGTCTTGTTGGAAATTATACAACATGAGTTAAAACTGCATGCATGTATATTTTTAAAATATAATTTTTTGGGGGGTTGGGGGAGGACATTATAAATTCACCAACATTGACTACTGGAAGATAAGACCGAACATTCGGTTGGTAGCTCAGAAACTGTAGAAATTGTTACTTATCACAAGTAATTGCAATGTAAGAATAGAGAAATCTCTTGATTCTAGTCATTTTTAACCAGGTACGCATCTAGAAGTTTGAAAAGAGGACGATAATAAAAATTGACTTACGGGGTGGGGATTGGAGGTGGGGGTTGGATCTTTAACACGACTTTGTCATACTCTCTTTATGATAGGATTATAAATTCATCGCGTAAAACAAAGGGATTAGGGAAAGTTTGACACTTCTCAAAATCTATCACTTTAAAGAATCACGCAATTCTGACCCAGTACAAGTCTCGACTTTAAGGACATATCAAACCTACACACTTAAGATACAATGAATTTCTACACATTTGAAAATATTAACAGATAAAAAATATCAACCATTGGATAATGGAGTAGTTAATTCCTTTGGAAACATATTGAACAGTTCTTCTTCTTCCTTTAGAGTGAAGGGCCGCTGCTGCGACATTTTCTCAATACATTTAAAGCGCATAAGTCTTATAATTTTAGGCATATAATTCGTCTTAGATTTCCATTTTCTTTATAGTTTTTAGTATTAGCGACTTTTATTAAGAGTAATATAATTAACTTTGCTCATAATTCCATGTACTTTCCGCTTTTCAACTCTTGTTTTGAATGACAGTTCTATAAGATCTGTTTATGTTACTTCTGCTCTGGTAATGATGTCTGAACTATATCAAAGTTCTGCTAATAATTCAATTATCAGCCATTGAAAGGTGCATGGGGGAGGGGCAAACAATTTGACATGTACGTATGCATATGGAAATATATATATAGTATTTAATTTTTTACTTTTCAAGAATGACGGTTATCTGTTGTGATTGTTAAGCATACACATCAAGGATTCCAGGGGTAGACGAGTTTTACTAATGTTCATTCAACTTCTAGATTCAGGGAGAAAATTATCTTAATGGATCTTAAAGACAAATTCTAGCCTCCAGTTCCTACAAGATCGATTGATTGAGGATTTAGACCCATTTAACAATAGATATATATCAATTCAGCAACACTCATTTAAAAACAAACACACTAAAAACGAATACATGCGTTTAACAAAGTTTTTTTTCAAACAAATGTACAGGTTTTTAACAATTAAAAAAAATGTAAATATACGGTTACATCTCCGGAACGATTCATATATCTATATTTTATTTTGTTATATATAATGCAAGTTTTATATAAAAATTTACGGCCATCTTTTAGGAATATGTATTATTAAACGTTTGAAACTCTAATCATATGTTGTTTCAGATTGTCTGTTTATTTAATTTAGGTCAATCCGGAATAGAGGCGACAATTCTCATCATCATCCTCATTATGGCAGTGGTTGGCAACACAATGGTAATTTTCATATATTTCTATAGGGATTAAACTTACGAAAATGTCATCGAACACACTTATGAAAAATGATTTTATTTAATTTAGGTGGTGTTGGCGGTTTTTAGAAATAAGAAGATGCGACGGCCAACAAATTATTTCATCGTGAATCTCGCTGTTGCTGATTTGCTGTTTGCAGCTTGGATTCCATTTATCTGTATAACTCGCATTACCCATCAGTGGGTGTTTGGTCACGCAATTTGTAAGATGGTGACATACATTCAATTTGTGTGTGGGACCAGTTCTATTTTGACCATGATGATAATCAGCATAGAGAGACACAATTATGTCTGCGCTCGTCCAGACAAAAGAATTACACTTAATGTTTCTATAGTCCTAATTGTCATCATATGGATATTGTCTGTCGTTTATCCAGTTCCGGTCGCCATTGCTCAAACGGAGATGACCCTCAGAATCAACAATGTAACAAACACATTCTGTGGTTTATCATGGCCAGAATCTTTCCACGTCAATGTTTATCTCGGATGCATGGTGTGTTTATTTTTTATTCTCCCTCTCGTTGTCATTTCGTTCAATTATGTCAAAATTTTTAGAGTCATGAAATCGGCCTCTTTTCGCACAAGGAGTGTTCGATCGGACAAGCGGGCAGAAAAACAAGTACGCCTCACAAAGATGTTCATAGCAATCGTTTGTATTTTTGTTGTGATGTGGTTACCGTTTTTCGTGGTTAGTTTTCTTGCAGTCTATCTCAAACAAATAACATCCACCCAATTCACAATCACCATCATCTTGGCCTCAGCCAACACGAGTCAAAATCCCGTTATATACGGGTTCTTCAACACAAAATTTCAGCGGGAATTTCAAAACATGTGCAGCTGCTGCATTAGCCTCTACGACTCGTCTACAACATACAAAATTAACCGAGAGGAGGGTACTATAAATGGAACATTTACCGGGACAAGTTCCAAATAGACAAGAGGATTACTTTATGTTGTCTTTTGCTATGATATTGTATTACAATGTAACGTTTTTATCCTGGTTCGGTTCATTAATAAAGGTTGTACATACAATGTTTATATATCTGTTGGTAATCATGTAGTTAATTGGTATACCTATCTGATATTCTGGACCGTACAATTCAAGTTGATTCCTGGCAAGACATTATGTACTTGTATCTTTAGCCCAAAGGCCAGGTAAGTAATGTCCTTTACAATTTTCTTAAGTCCTCTCAAATTATACAAAATAGTTGGGGTACCTCATATCAGTTATCTAAACTCTACCAGCATCCATATCATTCCATATGTTGTTCAATAGTTTGTGAGCTAATTAATCTGATGAAACATTCTTTTTTTATCCTGCTATAAATAATCAGAGCCTCATCTTGGAATTCCAGTGAAGGGGAATGCAAAATTAAAAAAAAAAGCAACGAGAAGCTCTTCTGGTACATACAAAGTAATGTGGTTTAATATATAATAGTTATACCTTATCAAATTATTCAGCATATATATATATATTTGGTTTTGAGAGAGATTTAGGGGCATTCACATGACTGAGGTAGGTCCTTTATCAACAACAGCTGCTATTCATAGTATTTGGCTATTAATTGTGATAGTAAGACACATCATTGTAACTGCAGACAAGGTAAAATATAATGGGAAATTGCCCCTATCTGAAAAGGCATCAGCTGATTGTTTAATAATTCTAGAAATTAGAAAACAAATAAGCTTTACTTCTTTTTAATTGCACTTAAGAAAGAGTAGATAAAGCATATATACATATATCAAAGACATGCAATGTGTGTAAAGGAATGGGAACCACACAGTAAAATGTGTCAGCAGTATATTGACAAATAACATGAAACAAGCAGCAGACATGTTTAACATTACTGTAACATGATAAAATCTACAAAAAAAAAATACTCCAAAAATATACATAAAACTATATCTCTTATATGTAAAATGCTTCAAAGAACAAGGTACTATAAATATAGAATTTCAATGCTTAAACAAAAGTTTAATTGTGTATTCATACAATTCTCCTTGAATCATGTCTTATCTATACTTTCTTTAAATGGATGCAAAATACAAAAATATATGAATCTTTTCAAAAGAAAAATAACAAAATAACTGTAATGACAATAGAAGTTTTAAAACTTGAAAACAATTGGAATAAAATAATTTGTCTGCCTGGAATGAATATCCAGGTATTGTTTGTAAGATTGATGTTGGATAGCTGATGAAAATAATCATAAAACATATTGCCTAGAGTCATAAGAGTCCAGTAAGGATCGAGCCAATGAAGTAAAGGTCTGTCTGACCAAAGATCAATTCTATGAGCTTTGTTCATATCTTTAAGTCTTACTCTCTGTCAAGTGAACAGAACTCTTTCCAAATTAACTTTGATAATACACACAACAACAAATAGCAGCAGTACATAAAAAGGCATAATACAAAAAGCTTTTCTACTTCTTCATTCACTTTCAAGCAAACTGGTCAACAATAACTTTCTTGACACATTAATAACAGGTAGAATTTAGACATTACTGACTGTAACACTAATTTATAAATCAATAAATTGTTCAAGAATCATCAGTTAACACAAGAGTAAAACAAGTACTCCTTACATTGGTAACACATAGATTACAGATGCTAGCAAAATGACTAATCATCTTGGAAATAAATATCTAGCCTGGACTTAATTAAAAGTGGCAATATCCCCATAATTTATGTCGTATTCCTCTCCTCGTATATTAGGGAACATTGTGGGATTTTTCATATTTTTAAGGGTATTTATAACTTTGTCCCTGGGAAACCTGGCACTCAGCCAATCGGATGTGACGGATCGGGGCGAGACTACGTCAATAGTGTTAGCTCTCTGGAGACTGTTCCGATATACAATCGAAGAAACATCATCACACAGATGTAGGGACACTTCGCTCTTTCCTTTTACAGAATCCCCGTATTTCTTCTTCATGGTGACATCAAACATGTGAATAGGTTTAAATAAAACTGGACGCTGGTCAAGAGTTGGATCTTTTGAAAGCCCCTGTCTGATGACCTCTCTGGGTAAATTTGGCTTGCGCACATCTTTTTTCAGTTTCTTATTTTTCAAACTACTCTCTGTGATATCTTCTACGCAGGCAAATTTCCCATCAAAATACTTGTGAGCAGATTTCGTTCTAGGCATCATGGTGTACTCATCTCTCGGATATTCATCCTTCAAATCGGTAATATACTCTGTTTTTGGAGGATGAAGGGCAAGCCTCCAGGACTCTGGGTTGACAAAAGTATGAAACTTTGGTTTTGCTCTGGCTGAGCTGACCTGGTTTTCTTTATCAGCATCCTCTTTACCATGTTCATCTGAAACATCTGTCTGCTTTCTAGAACTTTGAGGTGATGGCGTTCTGTCGTCACGGAAAGCTACGTGGATGTTACTCCTTTCACTGCCACTCTTTTTGCCGCTTGGTTGCTGTACTTTGCTGTTGGGCTTCATCAAAGATTCACCAGCTTTCGCTTTTTGATTTGCATCTAACTTTGCTGTTTCTTCCTTGTTACCTTCAGTTGGAGATTGTACCAGGCCCTTTTTCTACAATATGAGGCAGATTTTTACAATCAGCACAAGCTTTTCTGTTACATACACATGAATCAATACAGGTATATGGCTAAAATCATTAAAATTTCTATTGGAAAATAATTTTGTCAATTGTTTGATATATAATCAGGGTTATCTTTAAGAATTGAAATAACAGAGGACATTAAAAAAGTAAAAGGGGTCTCGCGTTCCTCCCCTATGGGGGGATGAGGAGGAATAACAGAATAACCAGGGGATTATGTCATTATAGATGGGGAAATTCCCTAGCCCCTGGGTCTTAAGGACAACATTGCAATACATGAACTGGAAAATTTGGTTAAACAGGGCTTAATATCCACTGCATGCAGAATCAGTAAAAGAACCCAGTGGCAATCCATCTCTTCTGCCTTAAAATTAAGGTAAAAAATCCCAAATGACAAGCAGAAGAAATTTTTTTCTTGAATTTTGAGATAATAATTGTACATAAATTTATGAAGGATAAGCTTACAATCTGATTTCTTTATTCTACAGTAAAACATAATACATGTATAAGTCATCAATATTTCTAAATTTTGCCAATTTTTTTCAATTCAAAAATTCCCAGTAGAGAGGGTACAGGACCCTGTTACAAAAAAAGTTAATCAAATCCAGTAAATTTCTAAAGTATTAGTTGGTGCATACTGTGCATACAGCTTTTTTTTTTTGATCAATAGGTTAATCTTGTGTGCTTATCACCAACCTTCAAAAATCCCACCATTGGTAAAAATGCCCTTATTGGGAACTAATTAGATGCAAGTGTTATTCTTAAGTAGTACAAACAGATTTGATATCAAATTTTTAACCTGTAACAGGTGTGTATGTTGACCTACCTGGTGTGTATACTGAGCTGCCTGTTACAGGTGTTTTTATTGACTGCCTGTTACAGGTGTGTATATTGACCTGCCTGTTACAGGTGTATATATTGACCTGCCTGTTATAGGTGTGTATATTTACTTGCCTGTTACAGGTGCATATATTTACCTGCCTGTTATAGGTGTGTATATTGACCTACCTGTTACAGGTGTGTATACTGAACTGCCTGTTACAGGTGTTTTATTGACCTGCATGTTACAGGTGCATATATTGATTTGTCTGTTGCAGGTGTGTATATTTACTTGTCTGTTATAGGTGTGTATATTTACCTGCCTGTTACAGGTGTGTATATTTTCCTGTCTGTTACAGGTGTGTATATTGATCTGTCTGTTACAGGTGTGTATATTTACCTGCCTGTTACAGGTGTGTGTATTTTCCTGTCTGTTACAGGTGTGTATATTTTCCTGTCTGTTACAGGTGTGTATATTTACTTGCCTGTTACAGGTGTGTATATTTACCTGCCTGTTACAGGTGTGTATATTTTCCTGTCTGTTACAGGTGTGTATGTTGACCTACCTGTTACAGGTGTGTATATTTACCTGCCTGTTACAGGTGTGTATATTTACCTGTCTGTTACAGGTGTGTATATTGATCTGCCTGTTACACGTGTGTATATTGACCTACCTGTTACAGGTGTGTATATTACCTGCATCCATTCCTGATAGGCTTTCTCTCCGTAGTATTCCTGGGCTGCCTTAAATTCTCCCTGTTCTTCCATTTCTTTAAGGACCTGCTGCATCTTCAGTTTCTTCAGTTGCCCCAGCTCTTTAGCTACATTATCCTTGTCCTGGTGCCACAGCTCAGCAGCAAGTATTCTACAAAATTCATAAAAAGTAACTTCATTATAATTCTATGGATTCTGTAAATAGTTTTATTTGTACTGCTGTTTTATTTTCATTATTTTTTTTCATTTTAGTGTGAAATAGAAAAAAATATTACTCTGTACTGAAAAAACTAAAATAATGAATTAACAATAACAGGGCCAGTCAAGAAAATATGAAATTCAAAATGGAGTAAAAACAGATTTATTGGCTAAAAATAGTTATGAGAAAAATAGTTGTTGTGCACAGAATTATTTTCAGTGATTGCTTTCCTATGAATTTAAATGTTTTCAAAATGCATCAAGCTCTCCTCCCTGTTGTTTAAGGAATGGCAAGAAAACATTAATGAGAGCAAATCTTTTTTGCAATTGTCTTCAAAACTTTTCAGATTTTGAACAGGAGCCCCAATATTTCTTATATTTCAAGACAATTACCAGTTCTGAACTTCTGATTAGTTTGATTATTCTACATTTCTTGGAAAAAATTATAATCTTCTTTGGACAAAATGCATCACATGTTTGGTGTCTTAATTTCTTCAGATGGCAAATAGCAAAATTTAGAAGACATCATGGTCTAAAACATCTTTTAAATAGTATTTCTTTCTTATATATATTTAAATACTAAACCTTTTAGGTCCTCAACAAAACAAACTATTTACTAGGTTTTTTACTGACTGTCAACAGAAATTTGCATAGACAGTCAGTATAACAAACTGAATAAGAAATAAAATACATTTATCTGGGACTCCTTTGTCAAAAAAAGATGCATTAGTCAAGTATATGGTGATTATTACAAGTAAAATTTTATGGTAGCCTCATTGTACTAGCTCATGGATATTAAGTTTGTCAACAGAGTACAAAATATAAAATCCAGAATATATATATATTTTTTTTTTAGAAAAAGTTCAAATTTTTCACCTGGCACATTTCTTGTGCCCCCAGAGTTTGGCAAGATCTAGTGGGGTGTGACCTCGAATGTCTTTTCCATCAATTTTAGCTCCAATTTCTATAAGGAGTTTCAGACATTGAACATGGCCCTCTGAAGCTGCCTGATGTACTGGTGTAATTCCATCATTGTTTGGACTGAAAATATCAAATCAGTTAAAGGTTAAGAACTACTGTTAGCTTTATTCTGCATGATAAACAATCTTTACATGCTGTCTTTGTTGCTCTTCTAAATAATCTACAGCACTATTTTATGACTGTGCTACTTTAACTGCAATTCAATTTAATTTCAATGTGCTAAAATATAAGGAACAAATACAGTATATTTGATATTTTAAAACTTTTTTTAAAATTTCTAAAAATCAAAAATGTTTTAAAGATTTCTATTGTATAGAACATTTTTAATCCATACCAGGATATAAGTAACAATAATATATTTATATTCAAATTAAATTAAAATAATTAATTCCTTAACAGATATATGGCTAAATTCTTAAAAACATTAGAATGTAAGGCTTACTTCCCCCTTTACCAGTAGCAATACAATCCTTTTTGCATAATCATTTATTTGCAGTTATTTGCGGTTTCATAAATGGCTGAGTAGTTACGACTGGCAGCAATGTGCCAAATTAATAGAACTAGAAAGGTCTGACGACTGAGTTGGTGAACACTTACACAGAAGGATCAGCATTCTTGTTGATTAGGTACTGTAGACACTGTAGAGCTCTCTTCCCTGTCTGATTACTGATACACAGGTGTATAGGCCTCCACCCTGTTGTACTGGGCAGGTTAATGTTTACCTTGTATTTCTCTATTAGAAGTTTCAGACAGTCCAGTCTACCATGGATAGCAGCCAGGTGTATTGCTGACAAACCCTATTTCAAATGAAAAAAAAAATCTTTAGCTATACAATTGTTGCAAACAAACTATGCTGGTTCACATGTTGTAAGAATATATTGGAAAAAAGTGTGACAAAATTTCAACAACTCTAAATGTACTTACACATTATTTATCCACAGAAAAGTATAGATTTTAAATTTTTGATTATCAGATATGGCCAATTCAACTTAATTGATAGATTATCATCCCCGCCCGCCCCTCAGAAATTGGCCCGCCCCAATTTTTTTTATTTTTGCAAGAATTATATTTTCTGGAAATTTTTTATGTTCGATTCCGGTATTTATATTTCCAAAAGTATTTCCGGTTTAGAAACATCAAGAACCAAAAGTTAAGAAAGAGAAATGCATGTCTTTATTATTTTCTCGTGTTGTGACAGGCGTGAACGAAAGAAGGGGTTGGTATGCTACAAATTTTAGTGATGAAAAAACAATCATCGATTTCTACAATGATTTTGTGAGCGGAAATTTGACAACAGGCCACCCCAACCTGACTTTCAGATGGTGAGAATTACTGTCAAATTCGGACACAAAAAAACTGATAAATAAAAAATAAAATCCTCCCACCCACCCCATATATTTTGGTGACCCTGGATGATAATCTACTAATTAAGTTGAATTGACCTAATAGCTTTAAATTTATTACAACCATCATATAAATTGGAAAAGTTTGATGCAATAAAATATTTTTTTTTTCAAATTCTTTATATATTTTAACATCTTTAGTTACTGTTTGTTTGTTTGTTTGTTTTTAATTTAAACCTTAGATGTTAGATATTAATTATATCTTCAGAATCCAATAGGAACAGCAGAAATTCTGCAAAATTTTATGTCACTTCAATGACATATATGATCATAATCATAACAAGACTAAATTACAAAAAAAAACATATACATGTAATTATATTGTATATACATGTATCTGCAAAAAGATTTCTTCACATGGAATCTGGAAAGTTATAGTGAATGCATTATCCAAGTTTGCAATAAATATCATCTAAATATTATTGTCTCTTGTTGTAGCTTTAAACTATCAAGTATAATATTTGATAATAATCTGTTCATTACTTCTTAAAAGATAAGTATTCAACTAGAGTAATAGAGTATTTAGGAATCCTTTGCCTGTTTACCATGTGGCAAACATTGTCATTTAAACATTGTATGACTTGTTTTGTTTTACAACATACAAGAGGTATACACAATATTTAAAACTCCAAAGGTTAACTGTATATAAGATAACATTGTGAAATGAACCAATAAACTGACTTTATTTCTCAAAACAAAAAAACTGCTTATCTGATTAACATGTATTGAACTCAATTAGTAAGACAGATCTACACTTAACATTTAAAAACATATTGACATATGTTTTCCAGGCCTTTCAAAATTTTCCGGTACCCGGTACTTTTACCCAGCTGAAATCATGAATGTACTGCCCAATATACTCGTGAGAGAAAAATTCCTTTAACATATTTATTTCAAATTGCTTCCACAAGGTACCTCCCATTTTTGTAAAAGTTGCACTTGTTTCTACGTAATGTTTTTGAAAGCCTTGGTTTTCTATTTGAAAATATTTTCAAAACCTGTTGAAAAAATATTAAGCAAAGTTTCATTAAAGGTAAATAAAGCTCATTTTTAATAAGTTTAAAATAACATATCAACCAAATTTTAATGAGGTTTTTTTTTATTAAGAATAAGAAAATATTTCTATATTCAAATAAAGTATCAATCATTACACTACATATAATATATATTTTGGTTTAAGGGTTTAAGAGAACCAAACTTGTTCAACACAATCTCATTCATGATTACACATATATAGTTAATACAAAAAATCAAACAAACAAACAAACAAAACAAAAACAAACAATGAATCACATAAATATCGTCTTTAAGTAAGGAAAAATCTTGATAGTAAAAATCGAAAAAAAAAGTATTATCCCCTCTTGTAATCAACAAATAGTTGATCATGGATATGCACAACTTTAAAACAAAAAAGCACATAACGACCGAGAAAATTCGAGTTGTAAACAAAGATAAACTTGATATTCCTGCAATCACTCACACAGACATTATACCTACATTTTTATCAAAATTAATTTTTCCTTTCTGTTCCCTTAGACTCTGCCTTAGCCATTCCACGTCTCCGATGGCTGCTGCCATGAATTCATCATCCGCGATCCGTTTGTCGTTCGCCATGCGGGTTCGTCGTTTCCTTAGAGGCCGCGGCGACTCTGTACCGATTTGACCCTTATCTCCACCTGACATTTTTATGGAAGAACAATTTCTTGATGTATTTTGGTACACCAATTACATATTAGATATCTTTAGACAACTAAATCCAATCTTAGATGCTTATCAGAAAATTTCACTTTCTATCGGCGGCCATATTGTTTATAGCAGGTGCCCTGAGTGACCGAAAGTCATCCTCGGGGGTTATCATTTAGTAAACGTGAAAGAAAAGAACGCGGGAAATAGAACTTTTTTTCGAAAGTAGGTTTTATAATAGAGATACAAATCTAGAGCAAAATCGCCATACAAGATAAAATATATTTCATATTTATATCGATATAGTAATGTGCAATTGTTTACAATTTCATGAAAATAAAATAAAAGGCCAATTAACATGATTAATGCCCTTGGTAACTATATATAATTAATACCTGGAATATCGGGTTTTTGTGATTCAATTAAAAAAAAAGCGTCGGCAAGATCATCAGAAACGTACGAATCGTAGGTCACGATTTATGTCTCAGAAAATATAGGTGGTGGGGCTTACGGAATTCTGGTTGTTCAATGGATGATGCAGTTGTTATAATATATGTATGTACATTTGCATATCTTTTCCTTACTTATTATTGTAATAATTTCATACATGTCTGTTCCGGACTCTAAATTAGATATAATCTGCTCTGTTCTGTACATATGTTAACAACCCTATTTGAACTTGTTCGAACTTCTATTGTTGCCGGTTTAAAACTCTCTTATTTATATATTATTACTTGAATTAAACATAATTCCAATTTCAGTACATAATTTTTTAAATATTATCAGACATAAAGTTAGGGGAGGTGGGTACTTTTCCCCCCGACAATGTTCAATGTTTTGCTCTTAATTTAGTATGGAAATTTTTACTTATACGCCGCTTCGCCCCCCCCCCCCCCCCACTTTTTGTTGCAGTATGGCCAAATTCTCCTATGAGATGTGTGGAGGAGCCAGTACAATGTATATGCGTAAATAAATATACATGTACTGTTTATTAAAGATAATAACTCGACTACCCATCATAAGGCCTATAATGCAAGTATAGGTAAGTAACGAGAGCTTCGCACACATTGTAGCAAAATGTCGGTAACTTCCTTAAACATTACAAACATAAAAATTAGCAGAAAAAATTAAAAATGTGATGGATATAGCTATAAATTTTAAGAAATGTGCCAATTCGAAGCTTCATTTATACATGAAATTAAACGGATTCTTGAAGGAGGTGTCTGTTTTAGAGACAATCTACGGAGTCAACATTGAAAGTCACGCATTGTCCAAAACATATACCTTAAATTATTCATTATTGGTATAGCTGCATCTGTAAAGACTAAAGATTATACTCATCTGCGTAGTAATTAAATAAAAACAATAAAACTGTAATGATTTTTATCAAATGTGCATCTCTTCAAAAAGTGTTTAGAATAATTATACTTTCAATGGAGAGATGAAAAAACTACAACGAAGAATAAATGTCAACATGTTATGTCACAGACATAAAAATAAGGCGTTTTAACTTTGTTACCTGTACTTACATAAATATCTAAAACATCACAAGATTTTACACCAAAACTTACTATTATGTAATAAAAATGTACCAAAAATAATTTTTGGAATAAATCAAAGTGTATTTATACATCGAAGCATTCATCCTTGTTAGAATATGTCCAGAACTGTACTTTTCACGCCTAGTTCGAATTTTAGGGGAAAAAAGAATAAGATAACGATTTCAGATCGATGAGAATTTTTTGACCTTGAAATGTGTCATAGGCTATTTGAGGAGTGTAACCCGTACTACCTCAGGGGCATTTAACACTAGGTAGGCGAATTGCATCAGGAACAAGTAATTTAATTCATAACTCATTTACTCTGCTTATTGTCCATAAGTATTGTAACACAGAGTCAGAGAGATGCATCTAAAATGGACAGTCTTTACAAAATTCAACAATGACCATGGGGATTGTTGTGAAAATGAAATTCTAAAAGCTGCAAAAGTTACTTACAATAAGTAATCAACACTACATGCTGTGGTACGTACATTTGTTGATTTGAAATTTAGTAATGAAAATGATTTTTTATATAGATTTTTTGGTCGATTTTTTCATTTTTTGGTACAGTTTTTGGATGAGCACACAGCAATGTACATTGTACAACATTTTCACCTAAATTCCATATTTCCAATTTTATAGACCAAGCTTTGAAAGTAGCTCATGATGTCTTTCAGATTAATTTCAGTTGTGGTAGCAAAACTATTTTCTTTAAATATGTCAGTTATGTTTGTAATTTTATATGGAGCAAATTGTGTCTTTTTACAAAATCGTTTCAAAGAGTTAAAGTTATCTTGGTCCATGTCAAGAAGCATGGCTTGAAAATAATGATAGCAAGACGTGTTTGTGAAACACTGATGCCCCCGTATGGCAACTTATGGCAAAGGTTAAAGTTTCTCAAATGCAAGTAAAACTCCAGTTCAAGAGATCAAAATTTAAATGTTGGTACCCAGAGAAAGGTCTTGTCTCGAGGAATATACCTGTGAATTTTGAAAGCCCTAGCTCCAACTGTTCAAAAGTTATGGCGAAGGTAAAAGTTTTTTAAAAGTAAGTAAAACGTCAAGGTCAAGGTCAATGGGCCCCAAGGGAAGGTCTTGTCAAAAGTGATACACATGTTCGTGAAATGTGAAAGCCCTTGAACCAAACGTTCACATGTAATGGCCAAGGTTAAAGCTTTATTAAAGTAAAGAAAAGTATTTCTATTATAGAATTTCTATTTTAACAAGCTTTTTAAAAGTAGGTCAAACTCCAAGGTCAAGGTCAATGCCAGAATTGTTGATATCCAAAGGAAAGTCTTGTCCCAAGGAATGTATATGTGAAGTATGAAAGCCGTAGCACCAAATGTTTAAAAAGTATGGCAAAGATTAAAGATTTTCAAAAGTATGTCAAACTCCAAGGTCAAAGGGCCAAAGTGGTTGGTATCCAAAGGAAGGTCTTGTCACAAGGAATACACATGTGAAGATTGAAACCACAAGCACCAACTGTTCAAAAGTTATGGCCAAGGTTAAATTTTTTTCAAAAGTGTGTCAAACTCCAAGGTCAAGGTCAAAAGGTCAAAGTTGTTGGTACTCAAAGGAAGGTCTTGTCACAAGGAATATACATGTGAAGGTAGAAACCCCAAGCACCAACTGTTTAAAAGTTATGGCCAAGGTTAAAGTCTTATAAAATTTTTCAAAAGTGCATGGGTCAAACTCCAAAGTCAAGGTGAAAAGGTCAAATATGATGGTACCCAAAGAAAGGTTTTGTCACAAGAAATACACATGTGAAATATGAAAGTCATAGCTCCAACCAATTAAAAGTTATGGGCAAGGCTAAAGTTTTTGCGGACAAACAGACAAATAGAAGGACGGACAGGGAAAAACTATATATCCCCGAATCTTCGATACGGGAGCATAAAAATCAAGTCTCATTTTTAAAGGTGCCTGGACACAGTTTCATTGTTTACAGTTTTAATGGCTATTTTATTCAAAATATAAATTCAATTTAATGATTTGAACTTACATGAATATTCTATGAATTAAATGACAACTTTATTCTTCCTAACATCACGTCAAACACCTGTGTTTATAAACAGGACAGGAGCTCTGTTATTGTTAGTGTTTACGTTTTACCGTTTGTGTTCAATTTGTTTAGTCTGCACACATCACTGAGCACGGACTGACAATACTGATGAGTTGGTATTGCTTTCTCGCATTTCTACTCTTAACTTTCTGGGTTATATTTTTCATATTTTTCATAAATACACAACGACATTTCTACTTTTTTAGTATTATGGATAAAGTTTACGTTAAGAAAGTGCAAAGATATGTGTCAATCGAACGCGTCCCGAAATTTGTAGTTTTAAAGATATACACGCTATATAAACGCCATTTTTTTTTTTATGTAAAACAAAATGATTATTTGATTTGAGAAACATGATGTGTAATTAAAAAATAATACTTTTCACAAAGTTTTACTAAAGAAATCGTTGTAATTACAAAACAATTAAGCAAGATCTGCAATTTCACCCTTTTCATGAATATTGATGAAGGAAGTGAGTAAACAGTATAAAGGCACGCATGTCCGCGGGAAATTATGGAAGACGAGGTACGTTGCATTTTGACTACGATTATGAATAAAAGGTTAATATCTGTCATTACAAAGTAGATGGTTAATACTGGTTGTTTTAAAAGATTAAGTATCCTTAGGCATTAGACGTGTGTCATCCATGTCAAAAGAACCGTTCACGGTAGCTCAGTCGGTAGAGCGCTCGCTCCGTGAACGAGAGGTCGTGAGTTCGAATCTCGGCAGCGACTAACCTAAGTCGATAAAAAAAATGGGTAGCAACTCGGCACTTTGAAGTGAAAGTTGCGGGTCCTTCGGATGAGACCTTAAAAACCGAGGTCCCGTGTCACGGCAGGCGTTAGGACGATAAAGATCCCTCACTGGTCAATGGCCCTAAGTGCCGAGTAAAGGTCAAAATTTGAAGCCCTTCACCGGTATATGGTGACGTCTCTATATGAGTGAAAAATTCTCGAATGGGACGTAAAACAACATACAATCAATCAATCCATGTCAAAAGTTATTTGTATACCAAACGGCCTACCTCGTTTTCTTGACGCCATTTTTGTTTATCAATCTAAAAGTAGCGACGGTGTCACATGATGCATGAATTGAAATAGAGGCATTACTTTCCTGGCAGGAAAATAAATAATATAATAATTTGAGATCTTTATAACGCCTTCATTTTCAATTGAGTAATTCACAGTATGTTCGTAACTTTATTTGGTAAACAAAATAAATAAATTTCCAACTTTATTTTTAACTGACGCGAGTTATAGCGTTTATATAATTTTCAGATAAATTAGTTTCTAAACACCTTTTTAATATATTTCGGTGTGAAATGCTCTATAGTAACACATAAATCATGACATTATTTAGAAAATTATAGAAAAAATGAGCTTCAAATCTGTGTCCCAGCCCTTTTAAAACTTTTTATTATACTGGTAAATGATAAATTCAAGAGTTACCGTTCCTTGCTTAGGGAAGATATCTAAACTTTAATTTGGTTGAAAACAGTTAAGTTAACAAGGGGTGGGGTGGGTGGGTGGGTGCTCTATTAATTTTCTAAGATGATTTTCCATAGATTTAGTTAAGACCATTTCGCGCACTTCAATTAAATATCAATATTTCTGTAGATTGAAACTCATATCTCATGCATAAAATATATACGAGGGGCATTTGAAAAGTTCTGAGAACCTCAGAACTATAGGAGCTCCTGAATATAACTCGAAAATAATTTTACAGACGATTCAATTGTTGAAAACGATCAAGAAACCTTTAATCTTGTAGATAAATTCATTTTTTTAACAAGCAATAAATACAACACTACACAATTATAGAAACCTTCTTTAAACAGAAGAAATCATTTTTAACATCAAATGAGTGTAGTAACATTAAAGTCCGTGTAATTATCGCACTGTCTAATAACTCTGTCTCCTTGTCACAAACAGTACCTATGATTTCTATGGATCGTATGTGCAAAATCAGCCTTCATCTTCTTCTGACGAAAATTTCTCAAGCAAAGCTTTTACAAGTTTTTCGTCTTTAAGGAAATATTTCAACATATTTTCATCAAATGGAAATAGAATTAGAAAGAACTTCACACTCGCCCCATGTTTCAGTAAGTTTAACCCGATAGAAGTTATGCGGTCTGATGTCAAGTGTTTTTCATCATCTACATTTGCATTAAGATCTTCATTTTTCTTTTCTTCAAAGATAGCGTTGTGTAGAAGATAGAACAAGGGTGTCATCCATTCATTGCCCTTCACATTAACATCAGCTCCTTTATTCAAAAGGATATCGAGTGCCTGTTCATCTAAATATTTGCATGCATAATGCAATGGAGTGAATCCAAACTTATCTCTTGCATTAATATCTGCTCCATAATCAATAAGTAAGGAAACCTGTTTATGATGTTGCAAAAGACACGCATAATGTAAAGCAGAACGAGAGTCTTTGTTCGTAGTGTTAACGCAAGCTCCATGTTCTAAAAGAAGTTTTGTGCACTCCTGGCTGAGCTGGACAACACCCATAAGTGCCGTCAATCCATTATCATCTCGGACATTCAGATCAGAGCCTTGATTGACTAAAATTGAGACTATATTAAGTAAATCTGGTTCTCCAGGACGAAATTGAAACCAAAAATTGTCCATTGTTTGTAGATCATGAAGCAGATAAGGAAGTCTTTCCACAACGTTAGTGGGATTCCAAATGGTTTGGATGAGTACAGTTTTTCCGTTTTCAATGATCATGTTGATGTCAGCACCCTTATTAATCAAAATATCAATGCCATCTTGAAAAGAGGACAACGTTGCAATAGAAAGTGGAGAACATATTCCTTTAAATGAATAGTTTACATCGGCACCTGATCCAATGAGTAGAGAAATCAAATCTTTATTTTTGTTGCAACAAGCGCCAATAAGAGGTGAAGGATGCAATGAGTGCATTGTATTAATATCGGCCCCACGATTTATTAACAGTTTTACACAATCAAGATGGTTCCTATAACACGCTGTGTATAACGGAGATATCTCATTATTGTCACAAATATTGACGTTTCCCTTAAGATCGATGAACTTTTCGAGTATTTCTATTTGACCTACGTTTGAGGCCCACCATATTGGTGTTCGTCCATGAATATCTTGTTCGTTGATTTTGATGCCTTTCTCTTTTAGTAAAGCAACCACATCATATTTCTTACGTTGTATCGCAGCCCAGAGAGACGTTTTGCCTGCTGCGTTTGTACTATAAACATTTGCACCTTTGTCAAGCAAAATCGAAACAATTGACGAGTGACCTCTATAACATGCCCACCAGAGTGCTGTCCATCCATCTTGTTCGTACTCATCCTCAAAATAATCTTCAATGTATTGAGAATCAAAGAAGTTAAAGCAACATCTCTCTTCCAAATTTACATTGTTCTCCAGCAAAATTTTCACTATCTGATCATGCCCATTATAACAACTTTCGGCTAGAGGAGTGTTTCCGTTTTTATCCGTGAAGTTGACATCTGCACCATTCTCAATCAATAAGTTCACTATGTCAATATGACCAATTTACAAGCTGCAGTTAAAGGTGTTATTGATTGATAATTAAAATAAACAAAGGTGTTTACATCATTTCGAGTGCAAATCCCCTCTTTGAAAAGAAACTCCAAAATGGCTTTCTTCCCTTCTATGCAGGGTATCGTAATAAAGTTTAATCCCTCTAAAGGACAACTGTTGTTCAAATGCTTATCAATATCGCACAACTGCTTGCAAAGGAAACATTTAAAGTTTGAATTCAAAACAGGACTGAGTAGTTTTAAACACAGCTTCACCATGTCTAAATTGCCACTGCTTAAGGACAAGAGGAAAGCTGAATTTTTACTTTCTAATAGCTCGTTCTTTAAATTCCCGTCAACAGAATCTAAGGAAAGAAGTAAGAAATTAGTCCATCCTGCACCAATTAACCAGTGAAGAAAACTTGTCTCATCTATCTCTAGAAGTAATTCCGCGCCTACCGTTTGGTAAAAATGTGGTATATCGCACTTGTACCAACGTATTGATATCAAATCTTTGAAGTCGAGTGGATTCACTGATGCTGAATCCTTAATGTCGAGCGGTTTCACTTCCTTCTTTTTAACTTCGAAATAGTCCACTAAGCCCCTATCTCCAATTCTATTTCGAGTGTGCAAAATTGAATCTAGCTTTCCCTTTGATTTTAACTTATGAAATAAAAGTGCTTCCAGCTGATCATCTGGAAAGCAAAGATTAAAAAGAATATCATACATTTTATCTTCAAACTGATCCACTATCCTTTCACAGAAGACATCCTTGTGTTGGTCATTAAGCATTATAAAGTATTTACTCTCGTTTTTGGATATTATTTGTCGTGGGTTTCTGAGCCTGGAGTCTAAAATCCACATAGGGGCAAATTCTATCAAGATATGAGGAGACTCCTTTGCAAAGTGACTTGCTATGATTTCTGTCAACGTAGAATGTAACAATTTATATGAATTACCTTCTTTTGAAATAAAGACGTTCGTCATTCCATCCAAAGCTTGTTTTATTCTTTTTCTTGATGTACCTTGATCCAGACAGCACTCGTCGTAGACGACCTCAAATATTTTATCAATCTTATCATCTTTCCCTTTCTGTAAATGCCAAGGCTGAAGCTCATTTTCGAAGAAGATGCATAATACTAGAGCGCAATATTCGTAAGGTGTTGGATGCTGTCTAAGAAGATCTAGTTCCAGAAAATACGTTTGATAGGGAAATTTCAAAAATTGCTTTGAGTTTTTCATAAAAGACTTTTTGGTTGAAATGAGCTTGCACAACAGTGGGAAACAGTCATGTAAGTTTAGAATACTTTTTTTGAATTTACAATCAACGTTTGTGTGAGATTTGTAAATCGCTTTTTTCTCCTGTGATGTCAACGAATGTTCTTTGGAATTAAGGTTTATTTCTTTGCAATGATCAGGTTGAAAGAGTTCAATGTCTTTGTAATGGTTTATGTTACTTACTGAAAGTCTACAGGACACCAGTAACCGTGTGTTATTCGTTTTTGATATACAACGTATTATATCATCTTCATATCGTTTCCATTCTTTTGCTAAATGGAAATCAATGCTCTTCTCGCCACAAGGATCATCTATAACAAAGATCTAGTCCGTGCTTTCACTGAAATACTGAAGTATTTCATTTGGAAGTTTAATAGGCACAATGCAATGCCCTTTGTTTTGCATGTATAATGCAACATGGTGCACAATTGCTGACTTTCCGGCTCCAGAGTTTCCAACAACAGACACACATTTTCTGGAGTCCATTAAATTACAAACTTCTATCGAAGCTCGAGTTTCATGAAATATAATGTCATCTGCTAACCATAGTTCTACTATATCTTGAATTTGTTCTAAAATGAAAATGTAAGTATATATATATATATATATATATATATATATATATATATATATATATATATATATATATATATATCAGGTATGCACATGAATCAAATATGTTCATATGATTAACTTGGAATGGAAATTCGCACTTTAAGTATTACTTTACTTATTTGCATTGAACAAAATAAAATCATTAAAAACTTAATTCCACTCATGATTACCTTTGATATTTCGAGGAATAGTTTCTTGCAACTGAGCTCTCAGTTGTCTTATTTCTAGCAATATCTCTCTGTCTTTCTCCTCAAATAAAGAGGTCTTTAATGTCTTGGTCTCAAGTAGTTGTGACTTTCCTCCTAATCTTCCAATGGCCTGTTTACAAAAGTAGGAGGTTAGTGTTAACTTGCAGGAGAATTTAAGCTACAATGGAAACAAACATTCTATGAGTGAATATCAATTTGTTTAAGTGATAGATTAAAAAAAAAATTACACTTTCAATATCTGCCCAGTAGTCATTAAAGTCTGTTTCTGAGAGTTTTGCATTGCTTGAGTGAGCTACAAGGTTCCTGTAATGCTTTATTCTGGCAAGGTCTGCTCCCACACTACTGTCTGTTTGTATAGGCATCTTGTCAAATCCAATGATAGGGGCAGGAACATTCGTCATATACCGTAGAAGGAGGATCAATGTCGTGACGTCGAATTGCCTTGAGTTTACATATCCTGAAATATACAACAGAATCAAAATTACTGAAAATGTATATATTGGTTTGTAAATATCAGTTCTTATTTGTCTTTTATCATTGCATTTTGAAACATATACTTCCGAAGTCTAACTCAGTCTGACGCATCTGTTTCATATTTGGATATTTTACTAGAAAAAGACGTTAATGGTAACCTTACAGCAAAGCTTAATGATAAACGTGATGACTTCAACTTTACAATCGTCAATTTCCCTTACTTGTGTAGCAATATACCCTTATCACTTGGATATGGGGTTTATGTCTCTCAGTTGATTCGATACGCAAGAGCATGTCAACAATTTCTAAAACGAAGCAAGTTATTGACAAACAAGTTAATGAAACAAGAATATCAACAGTCTCGTTTGAAGTCATCATTTCGTAAGTTTTATGGTCGATACAATGACCTTGTCAGCAAATACAATCTATCACTAAGTCAAATGCTGACTGATGTTTTTCATACAAATTGTTAGGCCATTATTTACACAATGAATTTTCTACGGATTTTTTCCCGTTTTTCCCCATCATGACAATGAGCACACGGCGGATGTGACCGGTCGGCAGGGGATGCCCATTTCTCCATGGCACCTGATCCTACCTTTGATGTTTCAGAGGTCCGTGTTTACTCTGCTCCTGATTTGTATTGTTTTAATTGATTTATAAGCTTGAATACTGTTCGTTATCTCCTTATTTCATGCATTTCACAGAAAGTTATGGTTTGACATTATGTGCTAGAATTAGCTATTTTACAAAATGTACCTTTCTCCTCGTCCTCCGAAATATATTACCTGAAATCGGATACAGTATCTTCCATTGCTGAACAGAAATGATTCTCCCCTTCAGAGCTGAAAGGGCATCTTTATTGACTTCGAGATCTGTCATTAACTGTAACGGCGGGTGACGGGAATCAAAGTACGTTCTCACTGCTATTGGCGCTCTTCTTAAAATCAGAAACGTAAACCGACAAAAATTCATTTCCTCCGGACGAAGAAGAGGAGACATAGTAATAGTTTGTGGTTGAGTTGCAGTTGTGTTTACTATTTGTGTCGAGTTTGTCGACTTTGCGACTGTGTTATTCGACAGTTTTGGCGAAGCCGTTCCAATGTCCTGGAATGATGATGTTACTACTGAAGATGACGAATTGTTTTCTTGGTCCTTAGTCAATGTAGTGTGTAATGTTTCATTGGCCGGGTCTACCAATGATTCCGCATTGCTTGTTGAAGAAATATGACTTGACATAGAGAACGTAGATGTCGTTGTAACTTCTGCGTTGAAAACTGCAGGAACATTTTGTAAAGTAGTGTCATCATAACAAGTTTCATTTTCTTTTTCTAATTTAGTAATGGCATTTTTGAGATCTGAGTCACTTGATACGAAATTTGTTGAAGATTGTTGCATCCTCATAGCAGGATATAGCAGCGTTGTTGTTGTTGATTGTGTTGAATCATACTGATAGCTTGATGTTGAGTCTTTTTCTGGTGAATTGGTTTTCGCACAAGTTGGAACTAAATGACTGGCCTGAGAAATTGGAAAAGGAGCATCCGAACCAGTTCTTAAATATATAACTGAACATGACTTTGTGGGTTCCCATTGAATATCAGATTGGTGACATATTTCTACATTTTCCACACAGTCTTTTACACTTTGTTCCGATGTTTGACATAAAGACTTCTCCGATGAACTTTGTTTTATGGTATATGAAAATTCTGTTTTTTCACCTCGTTGTAAATTCTCAGCTTTTTCATTATCATCCATGATTTCCTTATCTAAAATCAAACGTGTAAAGTATACCATTGTTTAGTTTTCAGAGACACTTTCTGACTGAAACATTATCTCAATTTGGCTAATGCTGTGAACATAAAATAATGTTGATTATTTTACAAACGGCATTTACCTCGGTTGTACGTCAATCATAATTTATTTGAAAATCGATTTGCATTGGTTTCAATTCAATGATAAGAGCAAATTTGAATTTCACTTGGTAGTATATAAGAGGAGATACATAAAAGATATTCAGAATTGCATTTAAAATATCAAGTCATTATGCTTAAAGGTAATTTTATTTATATATTCTTTCATAAGATGAAGAAAAATCAATAGCACAAAAATATATTGCCGAAAAGAGAAAAGAGTGAATAATTCTGTTTAAAAACTTCCATTGATTATCTTGTATAAATGCACCTGACTGTGTGGTCAAAACATAAACGAAAATCGATAAAGTTGATTTTATAAGCACAGACATGATTACTAGACTATCTATGCAAATGATAAGCATTTGAATAAACATATATATCAGTTAAGTTAAAATTGTCAGGTGATCGGTAAGACGTAGTGTATTATGTATTAAAATTCCATTATCAAATGTCTTAATATAACAAAAACAGGTATACTGAAAGTAAATAGTATTGAATAAAAAAGTCTAGTAAATAATTAATGGGATGTTCATATTATGTTGAGAAGTTTTACTTATAGAAATCAAAAGTTATAAAGATATTAGATATAAAAACGTATCAGATAGCCTGGATAAATAAATTAAAAAAACATTTATTGAATTATTTGCATAAATAAATTAATATTAATGAACATAAATATTCCTTTCTGAAATCTTAATTTTAGATTATAATAATATCATCGATATTTGACTATTTTACAGTTGAGACAAAGGATGTTATGATATATTTCAAAACGACAGAGGATGTTTACTCCTCCATGGCGCCTGATATCACCTCTGATGTTTTTAGAGTCAATGTTTGCTCTGCTCCAAATTTTTATTGTTTAAGTGGAATTTTTACCTTGATTACTGTTCTTATCTTCATATTTCATAAATGAGAATAGTGTAAAAATTATTTCAAATGTGTTAGTTTTGACCGGTTAATATCTAATCCATCAGCTGGTGAAGGCAAAACGACAAATACACAACCCTGCATTAAGATGCCAAGATGCCAAGGAGTAAATTGATAAAACCTGAAACTTCTCTTGATTCAATGTCTTAAATATACATTTTTTGACAACATAATTTCATACTTACGTCGAATTCATCAGGTATTTAGGTCAACATGGCCCAGGTCTGTAACAAGTGTAAACAGTTAATCAGACATCATAGAAATATAAACTGTGAATGTAACCTTGAATCTATATTGAGAATAAAATATTCTTCACCAGGTAAGATCACGTTCTCGTTTGAGCTGGGACAGAGAAATAAAATATTAAGTTTAAACGAATCAAAGACCTTTTTTTAATAAATTCAATAATATTACGTATCCTCTTATTTAAAGATTACTGTGTACAGGCATTGAATAAATATTCCTTCGTTCCTTACTACAAAAGATCTCTCTGATCAATTGTTGTAAGCCAGGTTCGTTAAGTAATCTAAAGAACAGAACGTGCATCACGTACGACTGGATTGGATAAAGTCAGCATTGGTATGAATGGCTGCGTTCTGAATTTAAACCAGTGAAGATAACAACAGTGATCGATCTCAAATAATCTACAAACAATAGAAATTTGTAAACATGTCATAAATCATGTACCCCTGGAAATTCCAGAGTTGGGATAAGGTGCCTAGAAGGAGAAAGCATCCCCAGTTGACCGGTTACACCCACCGTGATCCCTATGTATTGATCAGGTAGACGGAACATTCCACAGTCAAATTTAGTATTAAAACAAAGGCCTAACAATTGGTATGAAACACGTCAGCCAAAATACAACCCAATGATAGGTTACACTTGTTAACAAGGTCATTATAGTGACCTTAGAATTTACAAAAATGCTAACTTTAAACGATGTTGTTGAAAATACGCAGTGAAATGCTTAACAAAAACTGGAAAATGACAACATTTGTAACATTTCTATGGTACTGTTTCAAGACATTCAAAAAGTGAGGTTATAAGAAGCACTGCGATGTTTTTTTTTTTTTGTATGATTCCACTTATTCTTTTCCTCTTTAATGGAAGGAACATCCATTTTCCTGTCTTTTGGTATGCAAGTCTGTAATTTTGCATAGCAATTGATGGCCTTTTTGTGAAGAGTTCCTCCACTCCCCTATTGTTGCTCTTAGGGAGTGCATGAAGAAAAATCCTTCAAAACGTGCAGGTTTGCACAATTGTTGCCAAGTCAAAAATATCAGAAATAACCTTTTGATTTGATATTAGAAAATTGAAAGCTCAAATCTGCATTTTGTTTTTCGCTATTATAATGGCATCGGCAAGAATAGATCAGTCTGAAGAGGTCGTTGTTTTAAACATTTTTTATGTTACAAAATTATCGCCTTCGCATTTGTCGATACAGTAAAACACATTTTATAACGAAGTGTTAGGGACTGATGATTTTTCTTCATTATAATTGTAATGCGTTATATCAGTTAGGTTTACTTTTATATTTTAAAGTCATTGGGAACAAAATCAGTTAGCCGTAAGCGTCGGTTTATTATAAACGTGTTTGCCAACGTTTAATGTCTGAAGACATACCCGGCCAATAACTCCTACGCTTAATGGATTTATCGGTTATTTTCTTTTCCTAAGTGACTGGCAGTTTTATTCTCATGAAGTTCATGAAATATCTGAGATCTAATGTGTCTAGGGGCAATTAACAACAAAGACTCCTTATCATCCAGTGACTTCCACTTGTAATATAACATGTTTTCCTTAACTTCTAGAGATTCCCATAATCCCAAATATGTTTTAAAGTAAGGAGAAGCATCCAAAACAACATGATTAGGGGTTTACCAATGGGATGTTCCTTTAACCTGATTAAATGCCTTATTGCAGGTACCACTTGTTGCCAAGTCCTCAACTGATCAATTGACCAAGTATCCAACCAGTTATGTACAACACCACATTATCACCATCACTGTCATCAACAGAATAGTAGAACCCTGACTCCGCCGAGTTGAAACTGTTCGGTTCTCACAGGAGCAACCTTAGCGACCGAGGACAATAATATGCTGTCCATTTGCTTCAGCGCACCTGTTCCACCACCAGAATCCACAGAATTCCCCAAGTGACAATCAGGACAATCCTCCGGTGTACAATAACTGGAAGGTCTTCTTGACAAACTATCAGCATTACAATGGAATTTCACTGGCTTATGTTGAATGGAAAAATCATAACTCTCCAAAATTGAAAGCCATCTAGCCAAAATTTCTTCTGGATTCTTAAAGTTTTTCAACCACGTAAGGGAATCATGATCCGTTCTAACCGTGAAATGTCTACCTCAAAGCAAATGTCTATGCAAACGAGCAAAAGTTACTTCTGCCGACAACTCCTTTTAAGTGGTACTATATCTGACTTGGGATTTATTCTAAGTCCTACTAGAATATGCAATGACCTTCTCCTCGCCATTTTGTACTTGAGATAGAACAGCACCTAATCCTGTCAAACTAGCATCTGTGTCTAAGATGAACTCTGAGGCATTATCAGGATAGGCTAACAAAGAAATTCCTTAAGTTTCTCAAATGATCTCTGACAATCAGAAGTCCAACAAAATTTCTTACCTTATCTTGTCAAATATGTTAAATGGGCGGCAAATGTAGAAAACTCTGGAATAAACCTCCTATAGTATCCGGCTAACCTCTGTTTCATTACTAGAAACAGACCATTTCTTAACTTTCTCAAATTTACTAGGATCACACTGAATTCAGATACCACATGACCTTAAAATTACACTTCTCTCTGAAAAGTACACACTTTGATGGTTTCAAGATTACATTTGCTGACTTAAGTCTATCGAACACTAAATTAAGATTTTTCAAAGCTTGGTCAAAACTACTTCCAAGCACGATGATGTCATCTAAATAACATAGACATTTCTCCCGTCTGAGACCTCTGAGAGCTAACTCAATGTAAGTCATATACGGTACCAATTTTGATGCACCAGATGCGCTTTTCGACACATTATGTCTCTTCAGTGATGCTCAAGCCGAAAGGTTGGGAATCCAAAATATTTAAATAAAAAGAATTGGAAGAGCTGACAAAAGGTGCCAAAGACTGGAGCCAAATACGTCAAAGGATCAGAGCTATGCATGAGGGAGATAATCCTTAATTTTGAAATAAATTGCTCAATATTATCACAGCGATTAAATATATATCCGTATTTTCAAGCTAGTACCGAAGTACTAGGTTACTGGGCTGTAGAGACCCTCGGGGACTAACAGTCCACCAGCAGAGGCCTCGACCCAGGAGTCATAATGTAAATGTACCAGATGCGCATTTCGACACATTATGTCTCTTCAATGATGCTCAAGCCGAAAGGTTGGGAATCCAAAATATTTAAATAAAAAGAATTGGAAGAGCTGAAAAAAGGTGCCAAAGACTGAAAGGTAGTCAATTAACCTCTCATAACAACTTTGGGCATTGCACATGCATTACTTTAAACTGAAATAGGCCCATATGAGTTGAGAAAGATGTTTTTAGGTTTAACCCTATCCTCCATTTCCATCTACCAATACCAAGAAACTAAATCTAGAGTACTGAACCAGGAAGCTCCAGCTAAAGAATCGAACTACTCATCAATGCCAGGCAATGGATAAGCGTCTTTCTTAGTAACTGAGTTAAGTTGCCTATTGTCCACAAAAAATCTCCAAGAACCATCTTTCTTAGCAACCAACAACAAAGGAAATGTCAAAGGACTATCACTAGGTTCTATAACATCATTATCGAGCATCTTTGAAATATCTTTTTTACAATTTCTCTCTGCGCATAAGGTAGTCTACGAGATATAATTTTAAAAGGCTTAGAATCTCCAGTATATATACTGTGTTTACTGTGTTCTCCAAATTTACCATCAGATCCAACAAATATATCCTGATACTGTATCAGTAAAATCTAACGACTGAGATTTTCTTTTTCAGATAATCTCTCACAAGACCTATCAAACAAAGAATGCAGATGTTCAGGAATTCTGTAGAAACTAAATCACTCATAGACTTATCAGATATCACAATGTCAACTTGCTGTACAGAAGGCACTGTTGTGTATTTATTGATCCCAACAGCCCTGTCTGAAATATTTACAACAAAAAATAAAATCTTGTCAGGATTGACTAAGGTTCTAGCAACTAACAAACCCTTTTGATTTAAAAACTTGAACGGCTCAAACAAATTATTTACAGAAGCGTTCAAATCACTTACAGCATAGCCAGGTACAAAATTTTTTACAATCGGGGGAATAACTACATTCTTTGCTTCCTTGACTCGAGCACAAATAGGAGTTGTCTCCCTATCCAACTGAATGTGTTTTCAACTTATCAACATGAGACACCTAGAAACCTGAATTGTCACATCATTGTTCTCTAAGAAATCCATCCCATGGATTTCACACTAGTCTCCTAACTCAGTAACAATGAACACGTGACAAATCAAATTATCTCTTATCCTAAACTCTTAGTCAACCTTCCCAAAAACTTTCATATCACTACCATCATCCTGATGGCATCTGCTGAGGTTAAAGACAAAACACAAAGTTTCAAAGAGGGTTTGTTCTCAAAAATCATAGAAACATCTTTGTCTTTTAGACAGACCTGCGAACCAGTGTCAACTAAAACATTTTCTCCTATAGTTTAACTAACACTTAAACATGACTTCTGTAATAAAATGACTTTTAATTTCTGAGTAGCCTTATTATCATTAGAATTTTGGTCACACTGTTGGCTTTGAATACAACCCTGGCATGTTATCCTGATCTTGAACTGATGGTGTTTGAGAAGGGGTTGTTTTATCTTTCTCTAACCTAGCACTAGTGTTCTGCAAATGACATTATCTTGCCGTATGTCCTAACTTATGACATTTGTAACACTCTATCTATTTCCCTGTTTGTTTTCTCCCTTCCCAATAACTATTTTTGCCATTTTGCTAACACATTTCTCTACGATTTTAAGGCCGTCACGGTAGCGCAGTCGGTAGAGCGTACGTTGCTCCGTGATCGGAAGGTCTTGTGTTCGAATCACGGCCGCGATTGACCTAAGTATTGTGTTCTCATGTAAGACTCCATTTGTAAAGCGGAACAACTATATTTATTTTTAAAACCAAACATGATCATCGATAAACACATAGAAATCCAGAAAACATAACATCAATTAGCAAATACATGACATCCTCCCTTTTTAAAATCAACAATAATATCAATTAAAAGCTATTCAGTTTAATAGCAATCATTATTTGAACAGTCAATGAGTTTGAAATCTGAAATCGTTATAAAGACTTAACTTGAAATTAAAACTTTACAACTCTTTTGAAATGGTATAAAATTATATAAATGTACTTCCATACTGATATTTTACATGAAACTACATTTAAACTGGTTGCATGACAAAGTCTGCAAATCTGGATGGAACGAAGTAAATCTGCTGCAATAGGCAAGTTTGTTTTAAGACAACGTCCTAGTAACATCTGTGAGGTGACTGTCCTAGTCCTTGGATTTCTGTGTTGCGATAACCCATTAACGCTTTGTTAGGCTCTTTGTTTTTCTTGAGAAGCCGCTTGACAGTTTGAACCATTCTCTCTGCCTGTCCATTAGATTTAGAATACAACGGACCAGATTTTGTATGTGTAAATCCGTACTCTTTGGTAAAATCTTTGAACTCCTTGCTCGCATACTGGGGACCATTGTAAGATACCAATTCATCGGGAATTCCATACATAGAATACATGCTTTTAAGAGAGTTGATGGTTATTTCTGGCCATTTTGAGTAGTAATCTACAAGTATTGTGAGTAGATAATGGTTCCGCTTGTATACAAAAATTTCAAACACTATCTTGGACAGTCTGTAACTCTGTGCCTATCATTGGTTCCTTCGGATTGGAACTTTGAACTTCTGCACAAATATGACACGTGGAGACTTTATCCTCTGTTTGAACTGCCATGCCAGGCCAATACATAGACTCACATGCTCTACTCTTGTACTTCACAATACCGAGATGTGATTCGTGAACTAAGTCTAACAGTGCCTTTGAGCAGTAGTTCATCCACATTAATATTTCATCGCGAAATGTCCAGTATGGAAGAAGACTTGATGGTAAGCTCTGTTTGCTGTTGGACCAACCTAACAATACTCTGTCAAGAAGTTGTTGTAAAGTTTGATCCTGAGAAGTTTCTTGTTGAAATTCCTTGTAATGGTCAGGTGACATCGGTAAGTGTTTGTTGAGAGTGATGTTGTTGACATCAACTTCAGGTATCAATTCTTCTTTGGTTTCGTCGAGGTAGTGTCGATTTAATGCGTCAGCAACAAACATAAGTTTGCCAGGTTTGTATTCAATCTAGATCTTTAAGACGTATTTCTGAACGGCTAGAAGTAGTCTTTATACATGTGAACGCATAGGTGCTGCAAGGAGCGGCTTTTGAAAAATAGACTAATGTTTTATGGTAAAACTTTACAGTTACTGATCTACTGATGGAACTTCTGACATCCAAAGACAACTGCTAATACCCCCTCTCTATCTGTGCGTAATATATTTGAGCTGCTGTCAGTGCTCTTGATGCATAGGCAATGGGTCTACCTTGTTGTAAGATGGTTGCACCAAGTCCTCTTGAGCTTGCACCACAGTTAGCTTTAGCGGTAGTCCTGGATTGTAGTATGCTAAGACCGGAGCTTACGTAAACATGGCATTGATTGTCTCAAAATTGATATCTTGTTCCTTTGTCAAGTTCCATTCACAGTCTGACGATGTTTCAGTCGATTTACGTAGCGATGCACTAACATCAGATAGTCTTGGAAGAAACTTTACTAAGTATTGAACTAGTCCTAAGAAGGTAAGTAGTTCCTGTTGATTTTCTGGTTTCTGCATCATCACAATGGCTCTTACTTTTTGTGGATCCGGTTTCACTCCATTCTGGGTAAGTACTTGTCCTTTCAATTCAGTTTTAAGTACGTCACACTTTTGCCTGCTGAGCTTTAAAGGTACTCTTTTTTACACGCTGTAAAACTCTGTGCAATCTCTGGTCATGCTCTTCAATCGATGATCCCCAAACCAAAATATCATCAATTATGACCTCTGCACCAGTAATGTCCTCCAACATGTGTAACATGATTTTCTGGAAAACTTCGGGCGCAGACTTTATACCAAATGGCATACGCTTGAATCGGTATCGCCCAAATGGTGTGTTGAATGTACGAAGTCTGGAGTTGGGCCCGTCTTGTTGAATCTGCCAGAATCCACTAACGGCATCTAATTTCGTGAAGTACTTAACCTGAGACATATTCTCAATGACATTTTCAACTGTTCTTAACGGAAATGTTCATGTTGTATTGCATTATTAAGATCCCTGGGATCAATACATATTCTGATTTTAGATCCTTTGTTCATTACGGTCATGCTGTTCACCCATGGTGTTGTTCTGTTTGACTTTCAATAACTCCCAACTGTTCCATTCTCTGCAATTCTTCTTAAAATTGTCCTTCAATGAGATGGGTGTCTTACGGGTAGGATGTATGGTAGGTGTTATCAACGGATAAAGCGTTATGGGATATTTTCCAGGCAAAGATCCTAATCCTTCAAATAGTTCTGCATATTGAGGTTCACTCAAAATGTTTTTCCAAATGACTGGTGTTTGTCCTCATTAGTTCTTTGCTTGCAAGAAATAGCATTCACACATCTCACTAAGTCAAGTTTAAGACATGTCTCAGTTCCTAGAATGTTTGGTGCATTTCTGTTGACAACATTAAATTCCACAGCATAAGTTTGGCCATCATGTTGCAACGGTATTGTCGTCATGCCATCTGTCATGTTTTATTTTCAGAATAAAACGTCAGTGAAACTTTTGGTTTCTCTCTTGGTGTTGTAATGTTGAGTTTATGATAAGTGTCTCTAGTACGTACATTACAGTTTGCACCTGTGTCCATGAGAAACTGTACATCTGTGTCGTCTAACTGTAAGGTTATTGTATAATTTTCTATGGTGATGACACCAATGTCAATCATTCCTAAAAAATGAATCTTCACAGTCCGAGTCATTCTCGTCGGATTCAGTCAGAATGTTCACTGAACGACACTTATGTTTTCCTGGACGCTTTCCATGGAATTTTCCTCGCTGCCTTTCCCTCTATGAGCATAATATCCACCTCATGTACGGTTATACGTAAAGCTACATTCACAAACACATTCAAAATGGTTTCTCTTCCTACATCCTGAACGGATTTTGCCTATCGCTGGACACTCACCATGATTATTCTTCTTATATCCACACTGTCTACATTTGGATTATCTGATCGTTCTCCTTTGAATAAATGTTTTGTTGTGATACGGTTCACTTCACTCACCACGTACATTACTTGCTGCATTTCCGTTAGGTTCATTCATTGTTTTGAGTTGTGCTCTAGTGAGTTCATATAAATTTGCAATGTTTATAGCCTGAGCAAGTGTTAGGTCACTTTCTGTCGTGATAAACTTTTGTCTTATCTTAGCTGAACGTACCCCAAACACTACCCTGTCTCTAATCATTTCATCCGGATTCGTGTAACCACAGTCTTTCACTAAAACTTTTAAAACTGTAACGAATTCTTCACATGTCTCGTCTTTTTGCCGAGTTCTACACTGAAATTTGTATCTCGAGAACACTTTGTTAATTTTCGTCTGAAAATATGCTTGAAATTTCGTGTAATATGTCTCTAGTTTCTTTTTCTCATCGTTTGTGATGTGCCATGTACTATGAAAATCCCTACATTTCCCTCCTACCCAGATCATGAGGTTTTTGCAGTTTTCCTCCTCGGATTTTTCTTTGAACGGTCCGTTGAACTTCAGTGTGAGCTTTAAATTTCTTCCATGTTCCCGGAAGATCACCACTTTCCCTGTCAACTTTCGGGGTTGCACCAGTAAGAGATTCCACCGCAGCTAGGTGAAGGACGCCCATGAAATATATTCAGGGGAAAAGAATACGATTCAAATATTTTTGTACAGCATTAGTATTGATGAATGTGAAATGTGGTGTTTGCACGTGCATATATCGGGTCTCTGCTGAGTTCGGACAAAATGACATCGCTTACATCAGCTGTTTGTCACGTGACAGGTTTAAAATTAGAACAAACATGTACTACTACAAAGATCGTAAAAGTTCAACGATATACGGGTATCTTTTCGCTATAATTTTTTTTCTGTTTTCTTTAAGACAAATTCCTTAACATGAAAAGTGCTGGGAGCAACTTCCTCATGCTTGGTTAATTTCAGCCATAAATGTAATACACATTGGAATAGTGTTACTTTACGGAATAAATAAACAATGCACAACCAGCTCCCAGCACTTTTCGGAATAGTAGGAATAATAACTTAAAAAATTCAGAATTTATATTGATGCGGATATCGTTGAACTTTTGATATTTTCGAGGGGCTGGACCTGTCATTCTAGCACGTTACTGTACAAATGTGCTCCCTACGGCTATATATAAAGACTACAATTTTAGTTTGACAATAAAATGTGGATTAATATATTTCAGAATATGTCTCTATTTTGGTCCCACTACGCGTGTTTCGTATATATTTTTTATTTTTACAAGCTACTATAATAGCTTGATGCTTCTCAAGTACAGAGAAACTGCATGTCAAACTAAGAAATGACGTCATCTTAGTAAGTTCAGCGAGATCAAGCTGGCTTTCACACTATATACGCTAAGTGCTATTTGCACATCCATATATCCTTATAATATTTATGAGAAACGAAAGTATTTAGTGTGTTTTAATAGTATTTTTTCATCGAGATTCATTTGTATTGTTTTAACGTGATGTCATAATAGATTTCCTTTGCATAGACTGACGTATATATGGGAATCCTTAACCTAGCTGCGATATTTCTCTTTCTCGAGTGTTTAGGTCGAAGAATGCAAACTCCAGGATTCTTGATGACGCGCTAAATACGTGATTTCAGCCACTTTCTGACACAATGTAGTGTTCTCATGTAAGACTCCATTTTTAAACCAGAAAAACTGTATTTATTTTTAGAACCAAACATGATCATTTATAAACACATAGAAATCCGGAATACATAATATCAATTAGCATGTACATGACACCAAGTCGATAAAAATAGGTAGCAACTGTTCCTTCGCCAAGTGCTCGGCACTTTGAAGTGAAAGTTGTGGGTGTTTTGCATGAGACCTTAAAAACCGAGACCCCGTGTCATGGTAGGCGTTTGCACGATAAAGAACCCTCACTGCTCAATGGCACTGAGTGCCTAGTAAAGGTCTGAATTTGAAGCCCTTCACCGGTATATAGTGACGTCTCTGTATCAGTGAAAAATTCTTGACCGGGACATAAAACATCATACAATCATTTAATCAATCTAAGGTTTTAACCAAACTTAACAATTCATCAGGGGTCTTAACAGATATGTTTTCATTCTGTGTCTGAATACTATTAATACTAGGCTTAGTGATGTAGAGTTGTTGCCCCTTAACTGCTTCAAATTCTGTTGTCCAATCATAAATTGCTCTTAAATAACAATATCCCTATTTGAATATGCCATTTCTGGAAAAACTAATTTTCCTAATCTTCTAAGTGCAAAACCATAATCAGATGGATTTTCATTTTGTTTTCGTAGACACGATCTAAATTCTACCCTATGAGCATCGACTCAAACCTGCTAGATAAGATTGATTTTAGACTATCATAATCTTTTTTCTACTCTTTAGATAGGTCACCTAGAATTTTCTGTAACCCCCCCCCCTTTAAAGACATAACAGATTGCTGAGACTTCTCTTCATAAGACCAATTGTTCCAGTCAGACGCTTGCTCCAAATGAACTAAGTAATCTTGCCATGCCACACTTCTGCCATCAAACTTGTCTGGTTCTTTTTCTTTACGCTTAGGTCTACTAAGATTGACAGGGGTATTGGGCAGTGTAGACATGTTTGTATATGACCTACTTTGTATATGACCTACTTTGATTCTCACTTCTGTCACTCTGTGCAAACTTTATTTGTGCAGGTGAGGTACTCAAATTCTCTACTTCTCTCACTCTATCTAAGGGAGTCACTGTCTCTCTTTCAACTTCGTTCTTTCTCTCATGTCTCTATCATTGCCTTCTGCAAATGACACATAGAGTCTAAGAGTCTAAGTGTTTATTGTCTAAGAGTTTTCTCCAACTCACGCTTACATCTCTCATAGTCTGTAGTGAGGTCCTGCATCACATGTTCTAAATCTGAAATCTGTGAAATCATGCTAGTATCTAGATCACTCTAATGCATCTCATTCTCACATGAGAGGAGAAATAGGGCTGATTGACTCTTGTCATAAGCTAACGTCTAGCACCTTGACTAGAACTCAACCTGTCAACTCTAGGGTAGCTCTTCCTACACTATCAAAACCTGATTCTAGTGAAGTCATGGTTTCTATTCAGAAATCTTGGCCTCGGCACTAAAAACTACTGGAAGTAGAACTCTTTAATGATAAAGGTGACAAGGTTACTAGCCAACGCAGCTAAAAGTTGAATTGTATGCCTCCAGATATCACGATCAAGGTAAGAGAACTTCTGAAATATTATCAACTCTAAATGAGAACACTGTTGTAAGTCTTATGAATTTAATAAAATGAAACTTAACCTTTGAAAAGGATAACAAATAATAGATATTAAATAATCAAAATTTAACAAAGAGAAAAAGTCTTGAAAATTGTACAGGAATAAAGAAAGTTTTATCAAAAATATAATATATTTTGGCAGTGGAGTAAATAGTATACAATAACCTCAATGAATAAATAAATAGTTTATGAAAACTTAATAGAATGTGGAAGATCTATGAAAAATGAAGGACGCGAAGTAAAAATAATCTATGTCCCTACTGAGCCTCCATACCCAAAAAATAGCCAAAATCCTATTCTGTGTTAAATAAACACTGCTATAAATACCAGTAAAATAAAGAAATGAATGTAAGGAAAATGAGCTACATCACCCAATATGAAGTTTACTATCAACATTCTAGCTTTGAACTATGAAAAATGGCACTAAATCTAGACTACTACTAAAATTTACTACCCCCAGAAAATACACCTGTACCAAATATATGAAGGGTAAAAAAATAATAATAGCAAATAGTGGTTCTAGAAAATAGACCTGTTATCTACATATCCTTAGACCAGGCTGGACTTGTAAAGGGAACCTAACGTATTTATAAAACTCTAACATCTAACATCCTAACTTATCATAAAGTGCCCGCTTAGCACATGCTGAATGCCGTGTACCTTGAGGTTGGCATAAATTAGAGATAATGAGTCATGAGGAAGTGAAGTATACTGCTCGAACACAGTTTTAAATACCTTAGCTATAGGCCCCAAAATAAAAGCCAATAAATATCACAGATCCTACAACTAACTTAAATATTCACAAAACAACAATCAAAAGTACTGCCAACATGGATGACACTTCCTGTTTAAAAGTAAAACATGAGGAATGTCTTCACATGACATGCCATATTTTAAAATACAAGTAATAAAGAGGGTTTTACATAAGTAACAACTGAAAACATAAGGAAAATAGAAGGCTATTGTCATACTGGAATAGCAGCAAATACTTCTAAAATATAATTTACGAAACACGAGTGAAAGTATAAGAAAAATCATGTCTTACGAGTGAAAAAAAATTCCATATCCAACTGAAAAATATTATTTTCTGTTCAAATTATTACATTTTCTTTGATTTTCCCTTTGCCTCTATCTTTTCTTAACACAGTGCCATAGGCTGTGACGTCATAGTTGAGCAGTTGAGACGTCATAGCTTAGCAAATGTGAAATTGAAAACATTGTAACATGGATTTTAGCAACATATTTGGGAAGAAATTGGTAGTTTCAGTCTCTGTCAAGGCGGTTTAGTTACTATCTCTGTCTTATAATTGGCCAGAAATTATATGCTGAAAGGACAAAGAAACGCATGAGAAACATAATACTAGTATGCGAAATAATTTTGACTGTGTGGCCGAAAATTATGAAAACTGGTCAGAGGTGTATTTTGGTTACCTTGCACTTATATCGGTGTTCAAAACTATTCAACCGTGAAATGTATCACGTCACGTAGAGAAAGTTGTAAAAAGCCAAAATCACGTGCATATTGATGATGACAATTCTGTAAACACATTTTTGTAGTACCAACTGATGTACTGGAGATATAGACATCATTATTTGCAATCAGTATGAATTTCTTGCAATCATGGTATGGCTGATGAAAGTTTCACTGGGTCTAGTAATTGAATTTGATAAGTGACTGAAAACATGTTGCTGTGCAGCTTTTTTTTTAGTTGTCAGAGAGTAACTTGAAAGGTTTCCAACCAACAGTGACGGTGACGTCGGCGCGTAACAACGTCACATCAATATGGGGCTTTTCACCATGCCACCTCTGTAATTGTCGAGGCATTACCACTGAAACCGATGTTAATACGGTAGGAAATCATAATTTTAACATCCACCCTAAAACTGACAGAAACCCATTGCTCTATTTTGGTCCGCGAGCTCGGCAACTTTACGTCGGTATTATTCTCACTCGCGCACGTATGCCTAATTTTATTTAGCATGTTCACCCCGGGAAAATGTAACCAATATTTGCCAAGACTTTCTTACAAACATTCACATTTACAAAATCAGTTGGATTCTATAAATTTATCTTTTTTCCTCAATCGAAAACCTGTGGGTTTTACTGGACGGAAGGGTTTGAAGGTTTTGAAATGCTCCAACTACTCTCGACCAAATTAGGGCTACCCTGTAGGAAGGGTTGAATAATATACCTAAGAGAAAGATAAATGCACTGACGGACACCATGCACGGGAGAACCAAGGCTTTCAGTCATTCTGCGATAAATGGACCAATTCAGAGTATAAAACATGAAAAAAATAATTGTTTCAAATAGCAAAAGGAATATCATAATTCTATAAAGGACATATCAGTGAACTTGAAAACAAAGAATTGTCCACAAATTTCAAGATACCATTGATTTTAAGGTAATGTTCTGGAAGTTAATGCTTGATCAAGCCTTATTATTTTTTAAATAAACTGAATTTGACCAATTTTTTATTTCTAATGTTCAGTAAAGAACGCTAAAGTATGATTCATGAAGTCTTGCATGAATCCGAATTTAAATTATTTTTTTGGGAAAAATATCGTTACGGAAGTTAATCGTTACGGAAGTTAATTCCCCAGCAATAAAAGTTAAAATTCTCTTCAATGGTTAAAATCAAAGTTTGTTTTAGGATATTAAACAAAAGTATGAAGCATTTCGCTCCCAAAATAATAAAAATTTTTATACCTTAAATGCTAAAACTTTCCTAAATTACCGTTACGAAAGTTAAACTTTTAAGAGAGACAACTGTTTTTGTCTAATTCATTTTGTTATGTCGAAAATGTAATCATCTAAAATAGCTGACTCGCAACTAGAATCGATGATATAAGGTTCCCCGGTCACTTTCAGATAAGTTTCAGTTCTTTCTGAAATCTGCATTCTATGCGTGAAATTTAAAACAAAATCGTTACGGAAGTCAATCGATTTTAAGCGACATGCTTATGATTTCGCATGAAAGGAGATCCATGCATTTCTTTGCGAGAAGTGGTTTGATTTCTTTTTATATAGGATAAAAGACCTTTTTTAACATTCATTGCAATCTATTCGGAACGATTTTAAGGCTGAAAATTTCATCTTGAAATTTGTAAATAATAGCATCTATTTGTGTATACAAAATAGATGCCTTTATTTTACGAGAAAAGTATATTTGCAGGGACCTATATACTAGTATATAGGTCCCTTGTACGTTGGCTTTTAAGAGTCGGGCTTGGATGACACAGCAAGTGTTGTCTATATAAAGGGTCGGGTTTGTTCTTCACATTCCTTTTTGCTGAACCTTTCAAAGGTAAAGACGCATATCAAATGCTTGCAAAGAATACATCTAATTTTTGCTTTGTAATTTTAAAAAATCGTATAATTTTCCATTTATGAATTGTTTTTCAACCATTTTAAAGCTTTTATTACTGTTGATGTTTATTAAATAAGGCGGATGATGTTGGATTCAAATTTTTACGAAGCAGACGACGCACACGCGGTTATGCCAAAAAATAATTAATTTACCTTTGTATTGTTATTAAATGATCAAATATTGGTTATCAACATTAATTATTGTCTTTTTGTTTCATACTGCGTCGAAGTCGGAAAATGCAAACCCAGAATAGGGGAACAACAATATGGAAACTCGGTCGGACCTTTTTGTGGACACAGTGAGGATGGGCCCCAATATAAGTCAAAGAAAAGAATCGCAAATAGTCTGTGAACCAGTTGGAAAACCAGACATTGAATATATGTATCATCACAATCCAATACATCAGGTACATCCACCACCTTTGAAATACATAAATCAGTTGAATGTGTACATGTATCATGATTAATCTTTGCCATTGTAGAATGAGACCAAAATATAAGCAATAGACTGCTTATACAGTGTATAGATATTGCTTCTAAAAAAAATCATTGCTTAAAGTGTTAACTTTCAAGCTTATGGTGTAGAATTTATTTCTGTTTTTTTCTAAAGAAAGGGGGGGGGGCTTACCAAAAAAAAAAAAAAAACTATTAAGTTTCAAACAAAAGTACCAGAAAGTCAAGTTGAAAACAAAATATATTTAGATATAACTAACCAGTTAATCCTACAAAATTATGTCACAATAAAATAATCTTTCAAAAATACATTCAAATCATATTATAATTTTACCATAGAATTCTCTCTAAATAAGGACAAAAGACTTGCAGTTGCCTGGAATTGTTCAAAACTAAGGTCAAAATAATTCAATAGATTTTGCTTAGATGCTATTGTTAGGTGCACATTGTACAGCAGCCTTAACTTTGCCATATGTCCGGTTATATTAGTAGAATGTTCTGGACCTATTATATATTTATATTAGCTGGTTTCTATTTGTGAGAGGATTAAATTTAGTTTTTGTATAAATTCAGGTACTAAGTAATATAACCGATACAATGTTCTGTGTTATTGTAAAAGTAGAACTTGGTGAATATTTCAAATCCAACTATTAGGCACTACTTACAACAGGGCTCAGACTAAACAATCTTTAGTATGTGATGTATTTAAATAAAAGGGAGAATCAAACCACCTATCTTGCCCAGAGAAGAGTATTGTTATATTTATTTAAATGCTCCAGGGCTTTCCTGGATTTCAGTGCTTTGTATTCATGAAATTTTAGACTAATGTTGTGAAAATTTAGGAGGCTCTGATATATAGGTAAGTCATAAGATCAGTTGCATATCAGTAGTTATTACAGATTTACACAGCTTCCAACTCAATATATATGACTTGAAACAGGGGGATCTTAATTGTGTGGGGTCTGGGAGCAGTAATCTTCTAGAAAGGGCCTTTCTCAAATCTCGTATCTTTAGGTGCTCTCGATGAGGATTCTATTTGCTAGCTATTAAATTGGAAAAAATGAACTTGTAATACAAAAAGTGGGGGGGGGGGGGATTTATCATTGTTTAACCACATAATTTATCAATCTCATTGATTAAGTTTGAATGAAAAGGAAAATGCAAAATATTTTTAGATAAACATCCATTTTCTATTACTGGAATAAGGATATCTTTGTTATGATCCTGTAGAGTGCAAATGAAATGTTGGAAATTGCAACATCTTGTACAAGAATGTTTTTGTGATCACTTATTTATGAATACATGTATACCTTAATGACCAATTATTAAATCAAAAAAGTCAATACAGTCAAACCTCATTGTCTTGAACTTATGGGACAAGAAATAACTTTCAATTGAGATATCGGATATTTGAGATGTCAAGGGTAAAATGCTCGAGGAGTAGGTGTCAATCTGGAGTAACCATGTAATTTAAGATTTCAGTTTTCCAAATAGCAGTTAAAATTACAATTACTTCTGTAAAGCAATTAAAACTTATAGAACATTCATCCGATTGTATGTTGCAAAATGAATATATGGCTTTATTTTAATTATATTTAGTTGTCTCTAGACATCAGAAGTGACCCAAAGAAAGACTTTGTCAAGTACATGTACCTTAAATTCTTAATAATGTAGCAATTATTTCTCATAAGTCCTAGAAGGATGCTTAAATTTTGTAATTTTATAGAGATAATGCTGATTGTTTGACTTCGGGCATTGGGCTTACATTTTAAGGTGTTTGGATCTGAAAACTCCTTGCAAGTTGCTTATATTTTGTAATTTTGTACATGTATATAATGCTGATTCTAAGACTTCAGGGTGTGCATTTGGTTTACATTTTTAATGAGTTTGGTTTTGTTTTTAATCAGAACACCAGAAAAATATAATTTCCTTTTTTGGATCAAGTCCATATTGATAGCAGTACTAGTTACATTCAGGCTCATTGCATATGAAAATATATCTCCAATTGGTGTCATTAATAATCAAACATCTATACCTAAAAGAATTTTATACTTTGCTATGCATTTTGTACTACACTGGAACAATATGGTCATGCAGAGCTGTATAGAGTTCTGATGCGCATACATGTGTCACAGGCATTAATAATGTTTATTGAAAGACTCTTTATCAGAGGTAAAGGAATTAGCACATAAATAAAGATTAGTTGAGTATACCAGTATGACAAGCATCTGTAATAAAATTGTAGCCTAAAAATCACACGTTCAAATTGGCACTGTCAAAGTGCCAGATATCTTCATTGCAGCTAAACTGGTTATTGGTAAGTATAAATTTGAATAAACTTGTTACATGTATCAAGTAATGTATCTTTTTCTAGGAATATCATTAAGACCAGCATATGTTTTCAAAATATCATTATAATTGACAGTTCTACAACCATTGGTAACCATCACTAAGTAGTGAGATCTATTCTTATAATTGTGTAATCCACATTTGTGTTGGGAATCTCCCAAGAAACTACATATTTGGGTATCAATAAGAATATAGTAAGATTCAACCTTGAAACTCGAGGTTTTGAAATGTAATTAAGGATTTCAAATAGCTCTGCTTAAATTTGCTAATTAGAGAGTGAATGTGTCACCTTCGGTGACATGAAACTTGGTTCATCAAATAGCAGCATATGCATTGGCTTTCCTAGCAATTTTCATGGATTGAGAATTATGCTATATGTAATGATAATGAATGAAACTCCCCCTATTTGGTTATAAATCTCCAGATATTTGTTTTGATGAATTACAACCTATATATAAAACTTGCCTTGGAATGCAATCTTTTTAATATTAAATGACGAAAAGTTGATAGTTCCGTTCGAATTTAAAAATCTGAAGCAAAGCTTCATTACAAAATGTGGTGAAAGAGCTTGCTAAGTCTTTATCAAGTAAATTTATAAATATTAATTTTGCCATTTTCTGATTTCGTCCTCATCTTGCGTGAGGTTGTGAAACTTGTACTTTCAGGTTCTAAGATACATGTACACGTAATAAGATGTTTTTAAGGAAGCTCTAAACACTGCACACTAAAGGGTACTATTTGTAGGATAGTTTTATTGAGTTAGAGTGATCTGCCCTTAGAAGAAAAATATAATAAATGGGAATCAATAGTTACTGACACAATTTGTTATGAATCAAAGTATTTTAATGTTTTGTTAGACCAAGATTAAGTAATTGAATACATCATTTCCATTAATTTTCCCGATGTAAGTAAACAACAGTGATTTCTGTTCACAGATAGTTCGTTGTCTTTGAACTGTTGAATATTTTTCCTGCAGAAATAGGGCAGGTACCCTATGTTGAAAATGAACTAGATACACTGAATATGTGCACCTTTATATGAAATATATTTCTCAAAGTCCAAAAAGCATTTTTGATTAGTGTTTAGAGCTTCCTTAAAGCTGAAAATCTTAAGACAGAATTAAGAAAAAATGAACAACAATTCCAGTGGGGAAAATGTAGTTTTTGGCTTAGGGAGTTATTGAACTTCATCAATGTCATATGATGAGGATATGATCAGATTATTATTTATATTTCATATAAAAAATTGATAATTTAATTTTTTTGAAAAGTATCACAAAAAGGTGAATATTTTAAATTAGCAAAGGTCATTAATTAATAAAATAAGGTGTACAGCATTTAACCATACTTTTACTAAAGTTGAATCACGACAAATTATATATATCGGTGATGTTAAAATTAATGTAGCAACATGTTAACCCCGAATTAAGATTTATAAATAGTGATGTGGATTCACAATAAACATCTTGTAAAAGTGGAAAAGACATAACATATTTTTAAGTCTATACCAATGCTTATCATTGATCATGTTATGTCAAATGTAGGGAAAATGTACCCAATTCAGATAGTACAGCAATTTAGTTGCATATTTATGTATACCGAGAATTGATTTGCATAATTTCAGTTTATCACAGATTAAATTGGATTACACCCTGTCCAACCCCAGGTATGCTATTTTGTCTTAGTAAATGGGTTAAAATAACCCCAATTTTCTATGTGCATACAATACAATAAAATAAATAAATAGAATACGAATAATAGAATGGTCAAAAATGTGAAAAGTGGTTTTAATGTCTGGATTTGGTGAAATTAATTTTTTCCCGTTTATAAGCAGTGATTTTAATTCTTTTTGATAAAGTTAATATACGTTTAAGATAAAGAGAAAGAGCACGAGACGCAAAATATTACACATAGGTATTTGTATTCAGACACACTATATGACAGTCGCCCGCGTGGCGCAGTGGTTAGAGCGTCTGCTCTAGAGTCGTGAAGTAAGGAGTTGATACTTACGTCGCGGGTTCGAATCCCACTGTGGGACGTGGAGACCGGTCCTTCGGATGAGACCGTATAAACCAAGGTCCCTTGTCGCAGTAGGTGCTGGCACGAAAAAGATCCCTCACTGCTCAATGGCCGTAAGTGCCGAGTATAGGACAAAATTTGCAGCTCTCCACCGGCAAGTGGTGGCGTCTCCATATGAGTGAAAAAATTTCGAGAGGAACGTTAAAGAACATACAAACAAACAAAACAAACACTTTATGACATACGAGGGTTGATCCAACAGTTTGTGTAATTTCTTTCTAAAATTTTATTGTGATGTGATTAAAGCGAACAATAGACATATCTATAAAGTAGAGCCATTGTGCAACAACACTGGAAAATTTCACCACGTTCCAATTACCATTAAGGTCACACGAGTTTTCTTAACATGGAAAGTTATAAAATCCGTAGGAGACTTCGACGTAACGTCAAGGTAGGTATGTCACGTTACGTTTTAGGAGCATCTCGCCCTTACGTTCAAATATACTTCAAAATTTACAAAATTACAAAACACTGCATTCATTTCTCCATTTCTGCTCTCGAAAAAACCTGGTTACCCATCTCGCACCAACTTTCTTTATATTTTGATCATTTTTCAAAATACGCTCCGTCGTTCCGTACCATGTTCCGATTTCAGGAGGAATGTCAAGCACAGTACATCGGCGGTCCACGTCCTTTGATGTTCTCAATTTGTCTATGAGGAAAAAACGACCTTGCAAAAGGCAGCCATACCTTTCAACATTTTCCACGGAAATTCTATTTTCCTTAAATTTCTCACGCCAATTGAAAACCAATTGCTTACTGCACTTTTGTCCTTATCATTAGTATATGTGTTGAGTGTTCTCGAAATTTTCACAAAACTTACTACCTGACCGAATTTCGACGTTGTCTTATGATGTATGTCCTGATGAACAACAAATCACCAATTTAAAATCTAAATATCCAGTAAAATCGATAGAACGTTCATACAAAGGTTTATAAGAGTTTAAGCATTCGTAATTATGGCATCATTTTCTTTTCATGTACCATTTAGCACGTTTTTTTTCTCACAGTGAGTATTTAAGAAATAAATAACAAGTTTTAAGAACTTCACTGGGAAATGAGGTGGGTCGGTCACGTGAACAAATCCTGTGAAGGCCGAAGGCCTTCTCAGAAGAATTGATTACGTACCGACCCACTTCATTTCCCAGTGAAGTTTTTAAACTTGTTATTTATTACTTATATATACATTTGAGGCGGACAGTCGAATATAATCGAATGTAAATATTGCACTAACTGTTCGTTGTAGAATTTGACAATGTTGTGGAATGAAATAAAAGACGTCTTAATCGTATAGTGGTTTATTTGAGACTTGTTATTATCTATAGAAACGTAACGTAAGGTATTATGACGTCACAACAAAGTTAACGTTACATAAACTCGCGGATAATCCTTGCCACCCCGGGCACCAAAATGAATAGTAAAATTTTAAAAAGTTCATATTAAATTAACAGTTCCAGTGAAATAAAAAGCAAGTTCATAATCATTAAATTAAGAGGTCCATTCACTGATTCTTTCTTTGGCTTTTGTTTTTGATACTCGATCAGAAGATTGTATTTGAAGTTCGTTCTCATTCACTTCGATTGGATATAGTTTCAAAATTGGTCTATTGGTAAGTCCATTTTTGGTCCGTAAAGTGACAGCTCTGACGAATCCGTCTCTCCCCTGTATGAGTTCCTCCACGACAGCTAGTTTCCACATGATCCGAGGTTTCTCCTCATGGATTTGGACAATGTCACCGACTTTAATATTCTGCGACCTTCTTCCATTTGATGTATGGTACTCTCTCAGTGATGTCAAATATTCTCTCTTCCAGCGGCTCCAAAAGTGATTTAAAATAGTATTCTGATTATCCAATCGTTGGTTTAGACGACGACATGTCAATGAATGACAGTCGTTTGAATTCTCTGGGTCCTCTGTTGGGTATTGGAAGGAAGTCAGTCTTCTTCCGTACAGCAAATGTGATAGTGTTAATGGCTCTGGATCCTCGAGGTTCGATGAAACGTATGTTAACGGACGGTCATTTACTATCGCTTCAACCTCTGTGACTACAGTTTGTAAGGTTTCTAAATCGATGTATGAACGGCCGATTATTTTCTTCAGTGTGGATTTGGTAATTCCTATGAGTCGTTCCCAAAAACCTCCATACCATGGAGCTGCCTTTGGAAAGAATTTCCAATTAACTCCCATATTTGCGAGTTCTTCTTTAATAGTTTTAGATTCAAATAGTTGTTGCAGGTAATTCGCTGCGGACTTGAAAGTTGGTGCATTATCTGAGATGATTATCTTAGGCACGGACCTTCGGCTTGCAAATCTACGGAACGCCCGTAAAAATGACTGTTCGGATAAATCATTGACTGTCTCTAGATGAATTGCTCTTGTATTAGCGCATGTAAATAGGCAAATATAAGCTCTGGATTGTCTTCGGCTCCGTTCCTTGACGAATAAAGCTCCAGTGAAGTCTACTCCCGTAGTAGTGAATGGCGTTGATTCCTCTGTACGAAAATAGGGTAAAGGCGGTAGCTCTGGTGAGGAATAGTGTTATCCATTTACAGTTCTGCAAATTACGCAATTCCGAGTGACAGAATTTACAGCCTGTCTGATTGCTGGTATTCAAAACTTTTGTCGGATGTATGACACTGTCGCATTCGTACCAGAATGGCCACTCCGCTGATGAGCGTCTCTGATGATCAAGTGTGTAACAGTGTCCTTCTTTGGAAGTAAATAAGGGTTCTTTGTCTCGTTGTCTATTTTGGCATAGCAAATCCTACCTCTACAGTGTATGCATCCATCAGTATCAAGAAATAGACGAAGTTGTCTGATAAGAGATGGTTTGGCTCCATTGGAATTCATTTTCATAATCTCCTCGGAAAACGCGTTCTTTTGACATCCTTTTATTTAGTTCTTTTCGGCTCTGTACAGCTCTTCGGATGTTAAACTGTTGAGTTCCCTGTCGCATGTGTGAACTCGACAATTTTTCACAAATCGTAATACAAAATGCAACTACATGTAATATTTTTTTTTATAATCCCTGAATCTTGATACGTCGATGACGTTCAGAATGTTTTCAGGTTCAGTAGTAAGGTCGTTTGACGTTGTCGTGCATTTCTCTTGTGTCTCCATTTCAGACTGTACTGAGGTCGGTTGTGGGTTCCAACATGGCTATGCCTCTCTGTTGTAAATCCATGATGGTCCATGTTTCCATAAGGCACTGTTCATAAATGAAGTTGCGTCAAGTCCTCGAGTCAGAAGATCAGCAGGGTTGTCATGTGTTGGACAGTATTTCCATGTGAATGCACTACGTAATTCGCGAATTTCGAATATTCTGCTTGACACAAATTTTTTCAACAGTCTTTTGCTAGATAACCAGTGTAACACAATTTGGCTGTCTGACCAGTAGACAATATTCATTTTTGGTAATGAGTTTTGCAGGTGATTTCCTAGTCTTGCGACATTTAGTGCTGCCATCAATTCTAACTGTGGAAATGTGAGTGATTTAAGTGGTGCAACTGTATTTTTTGCCATGACTAATTTCGATTCGCTTCTGTTGCAGATATATGCAGCAGCTCCATAAGACTTTGTACTAGCGTCTGCAAAGATGTGTAGTGTTGTTTCACCGTCCACCTTGTTAAAATATTTCCTCGGAAATTGAACTGATAATGCGATGTTAAGATCATTTGCAAGAGAATTCCAAGTCTTACAAATTTCATCTGGTACTGGGTTGTCCCATTCATACCTTTGTTTCCAAAGTGACTGTAACAATATCTTGGCTCTCACCGTGACTGGGCTCAGGATACCAAGTGGATCGTATATTTGTGATGAGTATTGTAGTATCAATCTCTTTGTAACGGTCTCAATTTTTGGTATTTCTCGTTTCGCAAATGACAGTTTGTCGTTCATTGGGTCCCAGCGTAATCCTAGTAATTTTTTTAAATCGTCCGAGTCGTGCAATCCATTATGCATGGCTTCTGTGTGAAGTAGCTTACTGTTTGATGCCCATGATCTAAGTTTCATTCCTGCATCCATCATGATCTTCCTTGATTCCCGAAAGTACTCAATAGCATCAGTTTCACTTGCAAAACTGGATATTACGTTATCCACACACAGATCTCTCCTCAGAATACCTGCACTTGTAGAGTTCTTGTTCTGCAGATGCTTCAGAATTGTCGCATTTAAGATAAATGGGGAGCAAGTGGCTCCAAACAGCACTGCTTTGAAACGGTAAGGCACTAATGAACTGTTGAGATCATTCGGGTCCTTCAACCAAAGGAATCTCGTTGCATCTCGGTCATTCTCATGTAAACCAAAGTGCAGAAATGCTTTTTCAATATCAGTGGTTATAGCAAATTCGTGTAATCGAAATCTTGTCAGAACTGATGTCAAATCATTTAAGATGAGTTGCGTTGAATCCAAGCAGTCGTTAAGGCTCGGCTTGTCACGTGATTCGCGGCAGCTACAGTAATATATTATCCTGATAGGTGTGGTGCTGGAATCTTTTTTGACATAGTGGTGTGGAATATAATGTACCACAGAGGACGTTGTTGTATCCTCTGGAACCTTTTCTATGAATCCTTTTCGTTCCTGTTCCTCGATTATCTCACTGTATTTCTTCAAAAGTTCTGGGTTGCTACTCAGTCTGTTGATAGTACTTGGGTTCTTTCAGTGCAATTCCATAATTCGACGGTAGCTCAGAATGGTCATGTTTCCATGGCAACTTTGCGTAGTATTTGTCGTTTCGAAACTCGATGCATTTATCTTGGTACATCTTGACTTTATCACTGGACTCGTTCTTATCTGGTGTGTCCGTGATTCCAATGTTCTCTAATTCCCAGAAGCGTTGCAGTGCTTGTTCTATTGATGTATGCATAGCTATAACGTTGTATATGTGATCACTGACATTGTTTGTACAAGATGATTGAGAAGTTGGTCCTGAAAGCAGAAATCCAATCTTCGACTTCACAGCAGTTGGTCCCGGTCCCCGGATGACTTGGTTTTCTACAATTCTCCAGTAATGATCTGCTCCAATTAAAAATGAAATTACAAATTCGCTGTCAGCTGAAACCGGATGTGCTAACTTGAGTCCTTGAAGGTATGGCAGTCTTTTTACTTCAGAAGAGTGGTAGCTGGTTAGAGGGCTTGCTATGGATGGTACTAACAGAACATTAATAGCAATCAATTCTCCCGAGTCGGTTATCAAATCGATGGTTGCACTATCTAGATACTGGACACTTCCATTTTTCCCAAAAGTAGCTAGTTTAATTGCTTCAGTTTTCCTGGAACACTTCTAGTATACCGGTCCCTATGAGTATGGCGCTAAAATAGGTGCCGCCGAAGGCGGCGTACATAATAATACGATCGCGTGAGCGATCGATAAAAAGGCCACAAATCGCAAAATTGAGCCAAAATTCGTATTCCTTGTGAAAAATTGGGTTTAAAAAACTGGTTTTTAAACACAGTTTTTAAAAAAAAAAAACAAAAAAAAACTGGTTTTTAAACACAGTTTTTTAAAATGAGAATTAAAAGATTTCGTAAAATAACGTACTTGTTTAGTAGGTAAAACTCCATCTCGCGTTGTTTAGGAATATGGTCACATGATCAATTTTTGACGTAATCTCATAAATATTCATGACGTGCGTCACTTGTGTTTTGACGTAATGAAGAAATAGTTGATAGGACTCAAAGTGAAATGCTACTAAAATTGCGAGATTTTTGTGAGAAATGCAGAGATTTAACAAGTTGGAGCTAATTACTAGTAGTTGGTTGATTGGATTGTGCATCATCATCGATTTGAAAGGAAAAACATTCTGAATATGAACATTCGGAGGTTGGGATATCGAGCTCAAGTAAACGGTAAGTCGCTTTTACCAATAATTAACCTGCCTAAACTTAGCGCACAATATCGGGCATGTTTCGATATTAAACCAAGGCTAATTCATCAAAGTTTCGGTCACAAAACTTTCCTGTTTTTTGTAAGCAAAAATTGTATGAATAAGCCCAAAGTGATGGAGATGCGAGCATGGGTGCATATGAAACAGTCACAATATCCGAGCTATATATACTCTAACCCTAATCCGTAGATCGCAGACAACGCACAGATATTCAATTAACGATTTGCTCAAGTTTTACATGTTTCATGCTTTACTCCTGTAAGATAATATAGCGGCACAGTTCGACATTAGGCTGATTCATGCAAGTTTTTGGTCACAAAAGGCACTTGGCAGTGCCTTTTGTAAGCAAAAATTACATGGATTAGCCCAAAGTCAGGAAGATTTAAGACTGGATTGATGAAACAGTTTTCCAGTCTTAAAACTATACACTCTAACCCTAATCACTCGATCGAATGTGTTTTGTTGAAGCGAGGGGAAAATGGCGGTTTGTTTACATTCTGCATAGCAACGGCAAGGGAAATAACCGCTCAAGCGCAGTCGCGTGATTCTGGGGACCGGCATACTAGAAACTTTCCGATATCCTTTGTGTGATTTCTAACTCATTGGCGAGTTTTTCTGTTATGAACGATCTTTGCGATCCTTCATCAAATAAGATATTAGCTTCGGTTGTCTGATTTTCATGACTCACCGGGGCAATAGCTGTTTTCAGTAAAACATTTGTAGGTCGATGTTCAACATTCAGTACTGTGGTTTCTGACTTCTTGCTCGTTTCTACAATGTTGATACTTGTTGATTTGGTGGGCTCGTCTCTGTCCCTCGTTAGTTTCATGTCGCATATACTTGTGTGGTGTTTTTTCTGACACTTTTTACACCTGTTGCGGGATTTACAATCTGAGGCGCGGTGGTTTCCCAAGCAGTTGAAACATAATTTCTTCCGTTTAAGATGTCGAATCTTGTACTTACGTCTGTAACTTTCTTACAATCCCCTGGAAAATGATTCTCTGTGCAACAATAAATGCATGGGCGGCTCTTCATCTCTGTTGTTTCAACATGAGGAGTTGACCCTCTTGTTTTCTGATTACGTGAATAATGAACGTTGCGTTGTTTCTTTGAGGCTCCAGTAAGAAACATTGCTGTTGCGTGAAATCCATCACTATTTTCAATCTGGCCTGATTCAAGGATTTTGACTTCTTTGCTGATAGCTTTACGAAGATTTTGTAGTGAAATGTTGTCACCATCGTACTCACGTGCAATGTTTTTCCCAATTTCAGATGGTAGCTTGTTGAATATGACTGGAATAAGCAATGCTCCAAACATCTCTTGTCTTTGTCCTAGACACTCTAAGCACCTGACATGAGATTCCAAGAAATCTCCATAATTTCTTAAACTAATGGCATCATTTCTGGGGGAAGGAAGTTCGATGAGTGCTCTCATATGAGCGTTAATAATTTTCTGTGGCTGACCAAATCGTTCTTTGAGCAAGTCTATTGCCGTTTCGTAATTAGCATTTGTAAGCGCAAATCCTGCTATTGTTTGTGCTGCTGTGTCGCGTAATTGGCTTTGAGATAGCTAAACTTTTGAATTGGCGTCAAAGTATGATTGCAATGAATCGTTGATTCGTAAGAATCCCAAAATGTATTCCATTCTAATACATCTCCGTAAAAATGCGGAAGATCTAATTTTGGTAATCGGTGATTATTCGTGGCGTGTTGGGATGTTAATGACAAAACATTTTCCTGGCTACTTTGTGCATTGAGATCAGAGGCAGGATAATTGTTCAAAATATTCTCACAAGCCGTTTCACTTGAGTTAATTGTAGCTTACGTGTTAACGTTATTAGCATGAATATCTGTGGTGGGTATAAAAAAACTCGGCATTGGCGTTCAAAGTTTTACATGGAATTTTTTCTGTAAATTTCTCAGTTTGCCTAATTTTACAGTCTAATTCATACATGTACTCATCTGTATTTGCGATTTCTGTTTCGATGTCCTCTTCAGATGGAATATCCAATATGCGGTCGTTCAATTCGTGTAGGGTCTGCCTTTTCAGCGCGAGAGACTTTCTAATTATGTTGATTTCCTCGGTAATTTCTTCACTGGCTGGATTTTCCTTCAAGTCCAAAAACCGTCCAAATAGCTTTGTAACTGCTGATCTGTTGCCGGCTCGTATAGCTTTTAGTCTTCCTTCCATTGTATGTACTACGTAGAATTCCGTCGGTCACGGCACCAAAATGTTGTGGAATGAAATAAAAGACGTCTTAATCGTATAGTGGTTTATTTGAGATTTGTTATTATTATCTCTAGAAACGTAACGTAAGGTATTATGACGTCACAACAAAGTTAACGTTACATAAACTCGCGGATAATCCATGACAGACAAATTATGCAAAATGGAAATCGGCTTGAAGAGCGGCACAGGAGTCGGCAGTTTTATCTTTAAAGCAATGTAAACAACAACCAGTGAGCTTCGTGAGCGTAGCGACAGGAATGCAACGCGTTTTTGGCAAATTCTGCGACCCCCTCTAGATCCGCGCATGTGTGCCTACTGAACTTCGGAAGTGTTTGTCAGCTGTTTGTGGCATGATTGCACTACATTGAGATATCCAACAGATTTTCAAATTTATTGTGAGTAAAGTTTAATGAAAAAAAATTATAGCATTCAGAGGTCTACAAGAAAAATAAGGGTAAACATTGAGACTATGGAGGTCAGACATGAAAATTGTAACACGTAGTTTTCTATTCTCTATGTAAAATCGATCAAGAACTGCATTAAACCTCGTTTACATTGTAAATAAAGTGATTATTTATTTTACTTGCGTATTTTGTACATTTTTATACATGAAAAGCATGCTATATTGCTAAGATGAGTAAGTCTTTTTATGTAGATATTACTGTGCTGTGTGATTAGGTCATGTAATGACCTGTGACATTCGAAAAACTTCATACAGGTATGGAGATATTTGCTCTCTGTATGTTTATATAATAGAGAGATACCACAAATGTATATATTAAGAATTGAAATGAAATGTCTCCCCCTTCTTTTTCAAACATCCATTTCTATTGCAACTGACAAAGTGTTATTATCATTAATATTTAAAATATTTTTAATTAAGAAAATTCAGCAAGCGTGTATTTCACACCGAAGGAAGATCTATTGAACATCTGTTGAATGAAAAACATTCATATGTTTTAATTATTTTTATTATGTTATTCATCGCTATCGAGTTAGAATTTCCGAGAGCATTTTCACTGTGACGGTGTAGGCAAAATATCATCTCACCGTGTGATTCGGTCACGTTATGACCTCTGACCCCCTAATAAGTTCATACAGAATTGAACATATTTTCTCTTCAATACGTTTATCTAAGAAAAATATTTGCAAATGTAAATATTTAAAATTACTTCCTTGTTTATAAATTAAGCATTATTGCGTAACATAATACATTTTTAAATGTATCGTCTTATTTATTTATTTATTTCAGTTTACTTTTGGCTAGAATCTAAGTAAGATTGCAGCAAGATGAAATTTATCAATTCAGGTATATTTAAACCTCAAAGCAATATATTTGGTCTTTGTTTGCAAAATGTATACAAATCACACGGTTTTGTGTTAGAAGAATATTAAGCTATTTCAACACCCCACTCCCCAGAAATACTCTATGTGCCTCAAATTTGATAAAATCTGGATCCACTCCAAATCCCATTCTTTCAACAGTGAACTGATTATTGAGACAATTACATGCACAGCATCCCTGCAAAAATAAATATAAGTAGCAAGCCTTATAAATTACACATCTAATAAAAATCAATCCTATGTATTCTATCAATAATTGTCATTCCGGACACAAAAGAAAAAGGCTGCGAAATCAGAGGTTTTTGTCCAGTAGGTCACTGCTGCTGCAATGTGGAGATCTCATCTGCGGCTTTAGAAGTTAAGGAGGTTGGATCCTGCTATCAAATGTATTGAGAATTTTTATCAAGTATATTTTTAGAATCTACACACATAGCTCAATTAAAGATCAAAACACAAAATGGGGGTTAATGCGCTTCTTTTGGTACTACGGAGCATTTAGTATGACCTTTTTGCACTGCTATTTCTAGCATTTAAATCAAGTTTTTCCTCAAATATATTTTATTCAAATAGATTATTGGAACATACGCAGTCTCATTTAATCTTGAATAGACAAATTAAAAATTTGTGACAACAAAAAAGTTTCATATTACTTCTTATGGTCAATTATTTAACCTTTCTGCACTAAAAAAATGTCATTTTTCTGGCAATAAAAATTTAACAAGCAATAAAATCATTTGAAAGTAATGCCATTTTACTGGATTTAAGCAGAATGGTTAAAATTACCATAAATATTCAGAATAGAAAAGTAAAAGTGGGCGTTCGTGATGTTAATTTTTAGATATTACTAATAAAGTGTTGATTTTAGGCTTAAATTTGGGGCTATTTTTGTCCTGGACTTTCACAATATATTTGCTATATTTGTTATATATGATGATAGAATTTATTACAATTAATTCAGTATGTAATTAGGATCAGTATAAAATAATTCACTGCACAAATTAACTCTGTATGCAGGCTGCATGGAAAAATAGGAATCCAAACTTCACAATACTGTAAATACTTCGAAAGAGAAAAATTGATCATTTCCCTCTAAAAAAAACCTTTCGCCACAAAATATAATTCCTCACTTAATGCTTTTGGTATGGAACTTAATCATGGGGTTTTAATTGAATAGAGTTTAATTTGCATTGTAGAATCCAAATTTATTATATGAACTAAAACATTACACAAATTTTTTTTAAATAGAGGTCAATACAAAAATCCGCTTAAAAGCTCAGGAACGAACCTCGTTAAACATATTAGAGATTCGGAAGCACACAATGCACGCTGTGATAATTATTAATTTTAAAGAAATAATCAAAATTATTTAATTATGAAACTTGTAATTTTCTGAAAGTTTATACATTTTTGAGCAGTAAAAAAAATCCAAATCCTATGGGAAAATTTATCAACTCTTTTATTTGACGAGATGCGCCGTACTGTCTCTTTAACTGTCATGAATTCTATGATTAAATTATGACAAATATAGCAAATATATTGTAAAAGTCCAGAAAAATAGCCCCAGTTTAAGTAATATCTAAAAGAAATACATCACCCCATTTTTAATTTTCTTTCCGAACATAGAAGATAATTTCAAACATTCCACTGAAATCCAGTAAAAACTTTATACATTAAAATGATTTTAAAGATTGCTAAGATGACATTTTTTGAGTGCAGGAAGATCAAATAACTGACTATGAGAAGCAATTTAAGAGTTTTTTTGATGTGCCTATTCAATATAAGATAAGACTGTATTTGGTTCAATGATTTATTTGGATATGATATTTGGAGAATAAATTGATTGCATTGATGTGTTAGATGTAATAACAGTGCAAAAAGGCATATTAAATGCTCCATTGTGCCAAAAGAAGGGCACTGACTCCCATTAATGGTTCTGATTTTTGAATAAGTTATGTGTGGATATTCTAAAAAATAAACTTGATAAAATCTTAATACTTTTGAAAGCTGGATCCAACCTCCATAAATGTATTTTTATTGAAATCAAATTAAATCTATTGGCGGAGTAACCTTTTTTGAAAATCAGCTTTCATCTGTTTCTTCTGAAAATTTCTTAAGCAAAGCATTTACAAAAGTTTCATCTTTCAGATGGTATTTCAAAAAAAATTCCTTCATTGGAAATATAAGACGAAAGTCCTTCACACTTGCTCCATGGTTCAGTAAGTTTAACCCTATTGCAGAAGTACGTTTAATGGCAAGTCTTCATCAAAGAAATATTCAATTAATTTCCTTTTTTCAAATATAGCGTTGTATAAAAGATAAAACAAGGCTGTCATCAATTGATTCAACCGTACATTAACATCAGCTCCATTGTTTAAAAGTATGTCGAGCGTCTGTACATCTAATCTTTTGCATGCATAGTACAATGGTGTAAACCCAGATTCATCTCTAGCATTAATATCTGCTCCATGTTCAATGAGTAAGACAACCTCCTCATGATGTTCTGCAAGACATGCATAATGTAAAGCAGAACGAGAGTCTTCATCCGTGGCGTTAACGCAAGCTCCATGTTCTAAAAGTAATTTTGTGCATTCACGGTTGCGCTGGACAACACCCATAAGTGCTGTTAATCCATGCTCATCTTGGACATTAAGATCACAACCAAAATTGATTAAAACTGATATAATGTCATGTAAATTGGAATTTAGTACCCCAGGATGAAAAAGAAACCAATCATCGTCCGCTGTATGTAGATCGTGTAGCAGGAAACGAAGTCTTTCCCCTTCTTTAGGATGGTCAAAGATGCATTGGGTGAGTACAGTTTTTCTGTTATCAAAGGTCGTATTGACTTCAGCACCACTTTTTATCAAAATGGTCATGCAATCTTGGAATGAGGACCATGTTGCAATAGAAAGTGGAGAACACAGACCCTGGAAAGCATAGTTGACATCAGCACCTGATCTAATGAGTAGAGAAATCAAATCTATATTTTTACCGCAACAAGCGCCAGTAAGAGGCGAAGGTTGCACTAAGTGTTCTGTGTTAACATTGGCCCCGTGATTTATCAATAACTTTACGCAATCAATATGGCTCCTATAACACGCGGTGTATAACGGAGATATATCATTATGGTCACAGATATTAACCATTCCATCATGATCGATAAATATGTTCAGTATTTCTTCTTTTCCAACATTTGAAGCCCACCATATTGGTGTTCGTCCATAAGTATCTTGTTCATTGATTTTGATGCCTTTCTCTACCAATAAAGCAACCACATCGAATTTTCTGCTTTGAATTGCAGCCCAAAGAGGAGTTTTGCCTGCTTTATTTGTATTGTGAATATTTGCTCCTTTGTCAATCAGATAAGAGACGATAGATGAGTGGCCTCCTTTACATGCCCACCAAAGTGCCGACCAGCCCTCCTTTCCATATTCATCATCATAAGTATCTAGAATGTAATCGTAATCAAACAAGTCTAAACAACATCTTTCTTCTAAATTTACACCTTTTTCGATTAAAACTTTCACTATTTGACCATGCCCATTACAACAACTTTCGACCAGAGGAGTGTTTCCATTTTTGTCTGGGAAGTTGACGCTTGCTGCATTTTCAATCAATAAATTCACTATATCAATGTGTCCAAATTTACAAGCTGCAGTTAATGGTGTTACAGATTGGTAAGTAAAATGAACAAAGGTGTTTACATCATTTTGAGTGCAAATCCCTTCGTTGAGAAGAAACTCCAAAATGTCTTTCTTCCCTGTTATGCAGGGTATGGTTATAAAGTTTAAACCATCTAATGGGCAAGAATTGTTTAAATGCTTACCCCTATCACACAACTGTTTACACAGGAAACATATAAATTCTGAATTCAGATCAGGGCCAAGTAGTTTTAAACACAATTTCACCATGTATAAATTGCCACTGATTAAAGACAAAAGAAAAGCTGATTTTTTACTTTGGAAAAGCTCGTTCTTTAACTCCGAATCAACAACCTCTAAAGAATGAACTAAGAAAGTAGTCCATCCTGCACCAATCACCCAGTGTAGAAAACTTGTCTTGTTTATCTCTAGCAGTAGTTTCGCCGAAACGTTTTCGTAAAAATTTGGAATATTGCCGTCGCAAACACCTATTACTTTAAATGACGGATCTGGTATTAAATCGTTGATGTCTATTTTTTCCGATTGCTTCTCCTCGATTGTTAAATAGCTGACTAAACTATGATTTCCTATTCTATTTCGTGTGTGCAAAATTGAATTTAGTTTTCCATTTGATTTTAACTTCTGAAATAAAAGTTCTTCAAGCTGATCATTAGGAAAGCAAGGATTAAAAAGAGTATCAAAATTTCTTTCTTCAAAATGATCTGCTATTCTATCACAAAATACTTGTTTGTGTTGATCATCAAGAATGATAAAGTATTCACTCTCGTTTTTGGATATTTGTCCTCGATTTCTGAATCTGGAGTTTAGAATCCATATGGGGGCAAATTTTATCAAAATATAGAGAGATTCCTTTGCAAAGTGATTCGCAATGATTTCAATCAATGTAGAATGTAATAATTTATATGAATCACCTTCGTTTGAAATAAAGACATTCGTCAGTCCATCCAAAACTTGTTTTATTTTTTTTCCTTGATGTACCTTGATCCAAACAGCACTCTTCAAAGGCAACCTCAAAAATTTTATCGATCTCATCATCTTTTCCTTTCTGTAAATGCCTAGACTGAATACCATTTTCAAAGAATATGCATAACACTAGAGCACAGTATTCGTAAGGTGTTGGGTGCCGTCTGAGAAGATCTAGTTCCCAAAAATACGCTTCATAGGGAAACTTCAAAAATTGCTTTGGGTTTTGCATAAAAGTTTTTTTGGTTGAAATGAGTTTGCACAATAGTGGGAAACAGTCATGTAAGTTCAAAATATCTTTTTTGAATTTGCAATCAACGTTTGTGTGACATTTGTAAATCGCTTTTTTCTCCTGTGGTGACAATGAAAATTCTGTGGAATGAAGGTTTATTACTTTGCAATAGTCAGGTTGAAAGAGTATGATGTCTTTGTAATGGTTTATGTTGCTTATTGAAAGTCTACATGTCACCAATAAACGCGTGTTGGCGGTTTTTGATAAACAACGCATTATATCATCTTCATATCGTTTCCATTCTTTTGCTGAATAGAAATCGATGCTCCGCTCGCCACAAGGATCATCTATGACAAAGATCTGGTCCACGTTCTCATTGAAATACTGAAGTATCTCATTTGGAACTTTAATGGGCACAACGCAATACCCTTTGTTTTGCATGTTTAATGCAACATGGTGCACAATAGCAGACTTTCCAGCTCCAGAGTTTCCAACAACAGATACACATTTTTGGGATTGCGTTAAATTATAAACTTCAGTGGAAGCTCGAGTTTCATGAAATTTAGCGTCCTCTTCTGTCCAAAAATCTAAAAGATCTTGTATTTGTTCTAAAATAAAAGTGTAATAATTAGCAAATAACATATTATATAAATACATATACGAGTGCAAATGTAAATACAACTGTAATGCATATGTATATATTTTAATCAAATATATACAGAATATTTACTTAAATTGAATGTTCAAACTTTAAGTATGACATTTATACACTATATTTAACAAAATAATTGCATAAAAAGTATCTATACGCATTTATGAATACCTTTGATATTTTGAGGAATGGTTTCTTGCAACTGAGCTCCCAATTGTCTTATTTCTACCATAATCTCTCTGTCTTTTTCCTCAATTAGAGAGGTCTTTAATGTCTTTGTCTCTAGAAGTTGTGCTTTTCCTCCTAATCTTTCAATGGCCTGTTTATAAAAGTTGGATGTTAATGTTACCTTGCGAGAAAATTTAAGGTACAAATGAAACAATCATGCTGTGGGTGAATAGCATTTTTTGGTGATAAAAAATAATTACACTTTCAATATCTGCCCAGTAGTCATTTAAATCTGTTTCTGAAAGTTTGGCATTGTTTGAATGAGCTACAATATTTCTATAATGCTTTATTCTGGCAAGGTCTGCTCCAACACTATCGTCTGTTTGTGGAGGCAACTTGTCAAAACCCGTTGCAGGAGCAGGGACATTCGTCATATACCGTAGAAGGAGGATCAGCAATGTGACGTCAAATTGCCTTGAGTTTACATATCCTGAAATATACAGGAGAATCAAAATTGCTAAAAATTGTAAAACGTGATTTGTAAATATAAATTTTCAGTTGTCTTTTATAGTTGCATTTTGATAAGTCTACTTCCGAAATCTACTAATATTATCAACATCTTGAAAATATGTTTTTGAAATTAAATTTCTATTGTTTAAAGAAGTCTTATATTGTCAAATGAATAAATGAAACGTAATATTACAATAATGCATACGGCGGGTCGACATCATATGCTAAAGCTACAATGTAGCTTTTTAAAAAAGCAAACCATTCTACTCGTTTTCTGAAGTGTATTACCTGAAGACGGAAACAGTGTCTTCCATTGCTGAGCAGATATGATTCTCCCCTTTAGAGCTGAAAGGGTGTCTTTATTTACTGCGAGGTCTGTCATTAACTGTAACGGTGGGTGACGGGAATCAAAGTACGTTCTCACTGTTATTGGCGTTCTTCTTAGAATTAGAAACATAAACCGACAGAAATTTATTTCCTCTGGATGAAGAACAGGAGACATAGCAATTGTTTGTGGATTATTTACAATTTGAGTTGTATTTGTGTAGTTGTGTTTACTTTGAGTCTCGTGTTTGCTGAATTTTGGCGAAGCTGTTTCAGTAATTGTACCAGATGAGGTATTCACTAAAGTGGACGAATTGTTTTCTTGTGCCTTAGTTTAAAAAGTTTGCAAAGTTTTATTGGCTGAGTCTACCAATGATTCCACAATGCTTGATGAACAAACATGACTTGACTTAGAGAACGTAGGTATGGTTGTAAATCCTGTGTTGATAACTTCAGGAGCTTTTTTGTAAAATTGTCTCATTACACGTTTTAGTTTCTTCTTTCAATGTAGTAAAGTCAGTTTTGAGATTAGATCCGCCTGTTACGAAATTTGTTAAAGTTTGTTGTGTCCTCATCGCAGGAAATAGCAGTGTTGTTGTTGCTGTTATTGATTGTGTTGAATCATACTGTTAGCTTGATGTTGAATCTTTTTCTGGGGAATTGATTTTCTCCCAAGTTGGATCTAAAGACTGGCCTGAGAAATTGAAAGAGGGGCATCCGAACCAGTTCTTGAATATAAAACTGAATTTAACTTTGTGGGTGCTCAAGGAACGTCAGATTGGTGATATTTTTCTACATTTTCCACACTTTGTTTCGATTTTTGACATAAATTAAAGACTTCTCTGATGAGCTTCGTGATGTGGTAAATGAAAAAGCTTATTCACCACTTTCCATATTTTCCTTATCTAAAATCAAACGAAAAGTTTACCATCGTTTAGTTTTCAGAGACTCTTTTTAACAGATAAATTATCTCGATCTCGCTAATGCAATTAACTTGAATAATTTTAAAACTTTGATTATTTCACAAAAGGTGCTTACCTCAGTTGTACGTCAATTATAATGCCTTTTTATAAATCGTGATTTGTACTGCTTTCAATTCAATGATAAGAGCAAATTTAATTTTTACTAGGTAGTATATAAGAAGGGCTGCATAAAAGATTTTCAGAATTGCATTTAAAATTTAAAATGTCAAGTCACTGTGCTGAATGGTATTTTTTTTTAAAAATATTCTTTACATAAGATGAAGAAAAATCAATAACACATTAAGTATTGCCAGAAAAAGAAAAAAGAAAAAGAATAATTCTGCTTAAAAGCTTCCACCTTCAATTGATCATATTTTATAGATGCACCTGATTGTGAACAAAACATGAACTTAAATCTTAAATTTAAGTAAATAGGCACGGATATGATGACTGTAGACTTTCTATGCAAATGATAACCATTTGAATAAATATGTTATATATCATTTAGTTGTCAGGTGATCGGTAAGACTTTGGGTATTATGTATTGAAATTACATAATCAAATTTAAACCAGGTACCGGTATAAAGAAAGTAAAAGGTATTAAATAAACAAGAGGCCCATGGGCCACATTTTTACCTGAGTAACTATGGTCCCTCTGTTCTTCATCAGCATTCTTTTTTCATATAATCTTATGTAAAACTTTGAACACATATTATGTCCCCACCCTACCCCAGGGGTCATGTTTTGGACATACTTAAATCTAAACTACCCGCGACGTAAGTATCGGGTTCGAATCCCACTGTGGAACGTGGAGACCGGTCCTTCGAATGAGACTGTATAAACCGAGATCCCGTGTCGCAGTGGGTGTTGGCACGAAAAAGATCCCTCACTGCTCAATGGCCCTGAGTATCAAGTATAGGTCAAAATTTGTAGCCCTCCACCGGCAAGTGGTGGCGTCTCCATATGAGTGAAAAATCCTCGAGAGGGACGTTAAACAACAAACAAAAAAAATCGACTTCTTCTCAAGAAGAAACACTGTGCCAATTTCAACCAAACTAGCCATAAAGCATTCTTGGGTGAAGAGGATTTAATTTTGTTAGAAGTTGACAGACGCCAGACACCCTTCGATCAGAAAAGCTCACTTGAGCCTTTGGCTCAGGTGAGCTTAAAAGTCTAGTAAATAATTAATGGGAGGGCGATTTTTATATTACATGTATACTGAGAAGCTTTATCAAAAGTTTTAAATTTATTAGATATGAAAACATAACAGTAAGCTTGTAAGCATAGAAATGTAAACTGTAAGTGTAACCTTGAATCTATATTGAAAATGAAATATTCTTCACCAGGTTAGATCACGTTCTCGTTTGAGCTGGGACAAAGAAATAAAACATGAAGTTTAAGCGAATCAAGGACCTTTTCAGGCCCGTAACAACGGTTTCAAAAGTTGGGGTGGGGTGGGGTGGGGCAACTTCCTAAACAAGACAAAAAAAAAAAACACAGTCACACACAACCTAAACTTACCAAAACGTGACAGGGCCAACTTCCCAAAAGAATCTGACAAGCAAAAAAAAAGTAATCGACCGTCTCCAAATCCTGGAATATGCCAATGCTCGACCTTACTGCAACAAAAAGTGGGGACTAACCAGCATATGAAGAAAAATTTACTTTTAGCAGAATACTATTCTCAGAAAAAGTGGGGGCCAACTGCCCCCCCCCCCCCCCCGCGTTCTACGGGCCTGCTTTCAATAAAATCAGTAGTATTACGTATTTGCTTATTTAAAGTTAATCATTGAATAAATATCCCTTCTTCCTTACTATAAAAATCTCTCTGAGGAGTTTTGTAAGCCAGGTCCAAGTAGTCTTAAGCACAGGGCGTGCATTACGTACGATTAGATTGTATAACGTCAGCATAAGTTTGAATTGTTGCGTTATGAAATGAAAACTGAGAACATAACGAACAGTTATCGATCTCAAAAAATCTACAAACAATACAAATGTGTAAACACCGACCTCCGGAAATGCCAGAGGTGGGATAGAGGTGCCTAAGAAGAGTAAACAACCCTGTTGACCGGTCATATCCGCAGTGAGCCCTATGTATTGAGCAGGTAGACGAAACATTCCGTAGTCAATAAATTAGTATGAAAACAAAGGCCTAGCAGTTGGTATGAAACACATCAGCCAAAATACGACCCAATGAAAGGTTATATCTGTTAATATAACGACCATAGAATTTACGAATGTTTACTTTAAACGAGGTTGTTGAAAGCAAAGAAAAAACGACGTAAAATGCACAAGAAAAGCTGAAAAACGACAACATATTGAACATTTCTATGGTACTGTGTCAAGATATTCAAAGTGATGTTTAAAGAGGTATTGCAGTGTTTTTTAGGGGGAATATTCTATTGAATCTTGAGTACAGTACCGACCAGACACAACCTAACAGAAAGCGAACCCAGAGCGCACCCCGGGTTCGCTTTCTGGGTTCGCTTGGGGTTCGCTATAGCGAACCCGGAGCGAACCCGCAGCGGACCCCGAGCGAACCCGCAGCGGACCCAGAGCGAACGCCGAAAGCGAACCCAAAATTCAGTAGCGAACCCAGAGAGCGAACGCGCGTTCGGTGTTGCATAACAGAGCTGTCAATCAGGATTAGCGATAAAACGTGTTAACCAATCAGCGGGTCGACCAATCAGCATGCCAGTTTGTCATTCGATGTAAATAAAACATTGTACAAGCAAAGCGTGTTAATGTACAGTGTAAAACTATTTTAACATTATCAAAAAAAAAATTAAATTAATATATTTTAATTATCCAGGTAGCATATTATATTTACACATTTATTTATTTATTTTTCATTTTCAAAATCCATTAATATACATTGCGTAAATTTATCAGACAAAAGATACCCTAATGTATAAAAGAAATAAAAAAGAAAGCAATGGTTTTTATAATTGTTACATAAAACAAAAAAAAAAAAGGTTTCTGATAAATTATAGCATTTCATCATCTCAAGATAATGTACAAGATTATGTATATGTACGTGCTTTTATTCAATTATTTTATTTTTATAATTCTAATGCACATTTTCGTTTAAATCCAGATCAACATCAAAATAATTGATCTTCTTAATTGAAAATAAAAAAAAAAATGAATGTACAGCATAAATGTGCATGTACAAATATGTCCAATCGCAAACTACTATATTATGGTACTAATTTGATTAAATCTTTTACAAAAAATAATGTAAAGCTTGATTTAGTTTTCTTTTTTTTTTAACTGAAATAAAAAGAAAAATGAAGCGCGATTTACATAATTGAACGAACTAATTATCGGAGTAACTAAGCAAAATAGTAAGTCGTACAATATTGTATTCTCTTAAAATATCGTAACTTTTACTGATAAAGCGTATTTAAGATGTTTAACGATTTTTTCTCTGATGTTAATCATGTTAACTGCTAATTATAGTCATGGTATTTTTATATCAATACATCAAAAATGTATATTTAAAAAAATAAGAAAGAAAGAAAGAAAGAAAAAACAAATCCCGATACTTACATATATTTAGTCGGCAAATGTACACGACATGATTGTCGGGGTTACTTTTCATCCCTGGTACTTGTTATTATTTTTTTTAATATATATCATTTCTGCAAATGAATGATTTTTTTTAAAACAGATTGCTGATTTTTGAAATTCATAAATGGAAAGATGATTATAGTATAATTCATTTTTAGGCCATTTTTAAAAATCTATCCCCTTACTGCATATCATAAAATCCAAATTGAATCAAAATTCACGACCAACCTACATGTACATGTATATCATGTGATAGAAAATGCAGCATTCGATCATAAATTACATGTTTACATGTCAAAAACATAAAAAAAAAAAAAAACAATTTTCCTAAGTCTGAGATTTACACAAATAATCATTTGTAATCTAAAATGACTATTAAGTCTTATTTACATGTAGTTTCAAAAATATTCATTTCTAAATATTTTATTTTTTCTTTCAGTTTTATAAAGTCCATGAATTTCACCAGTAAATATTTCTGATCTAAAATATCTATTAAATAAATTAAGCCTTATTTCGTCTTAAAAATATCCACTCCTAAATATTTTTAACTATTTTGCGTACAAAAATCGTGCGTTTGCGGTAACAGTCGTGAATGATCGTGTAACATGAAGAATCGTGTGATTGAAGGATTAATCTTGCGAAATCGTTCGTGTAACGTGATCGTTCCTATATGTTGTCAACAATAACGTTGCAGCCATTGTACATGCACATGTATCGATCGCCTCAGAAACAACAATGATCGATTTCGCTACTGTATTTGGAATATACAAGGGGCGGAGCTTACTGGCGGCAAGATTAAAGCGGGGTCCGCTTCACGCATGAGTGCATAAAGCGAACCCAGAAAGCTAACGCCGGGTTCGCTCTAGCGGACCCAGAGCTGACCCCGAGCAAACCCGAAGCGCACCCAAAGCGAACCCAGAGCGAACCCAAAATTTCTGAAAGCGGACCCGCAGCGGACCCCGAGCGAACCCAGAAAGCGAACCCGGGGTCCGCTTTGGGTTCGCTCTGGTGTTAGGTTGTGTCTGGTCGGTACTGTATTTCCATCGTGTCCAAGGATCACTGCTGTTTTAAAATCTCGATTCCTCATCAGTTTTGGCTTCTAATTCAAAGTGGTACAGCTAGATGTACAGTCTGATTCCACTAATCCTTTGGCTCTTTAGTGGATGGAACATCCATTTTCCTCTCTTCAACTATTCCATTCGAAAATTTCAGCTGGCATGTAAGACTGTAATTTTGCTTAGCAATATGTGGCCATTTTTTGTGAAGAGTTTCTTCACTTCCCCGTTGCATGAACGAACGGTTGTTGTTGCTCTTTGGGGGTCGATGAAGCAAAATCCTTCAAACCTGCGGGTTTGCACAATTGTTGCGAACTCCGAAAAGTAGTAACCTCTCAATTTCACATTAGTAGAAAAACTTCATGCATTTATATTAAAGGACTGATTTAATTTATGACATTAATATCTGTATGTATTGTTGCCGCTGAATTTTTTTTTTAAGATTTAGGATTTTTAAAGAATTTTCCTATGTGTAACTATGTAAAATTTTGATCGCCCATAGTGGTCCCTCTCTACCAAGGGTGGGGGTGTCATCCTTTGAACAAATTTAAATCAACACTACCTGAGGATGCTTCTACATAAAAATGACTGATCATGGCTTTGTTGTTCTTGAGAAGAAGATTTTGAAAGATTTTTTCCTATATACATGTAACCCATGTAAAAACTTTGATTGCCCATTGTAGCCCCACCCAATCCCCAGGGGTCTTGATTTGAACAATCTTGAAACTACACTACCTGTGGGTGCCTCCATATAAATATGACTGATCATGGCTTTGCTGATCTTGAGGAGAAGACTTTTGCAGATTTTTTCCTATTGATACCCATGTATTACTTTGATTACCCGTAATGGTCACACCATATCCCCAGGGTCATGATTTGAACAAACTTGAATCTACATTATTTATGAATGCGTCCATATAAATATGACCAATCGTGGCTTTGAAGATTTTTTCCTATATACTCCAAAGTAAAGTTTTGTTTGCCCATAGTGGCTCCACTCTACCCCAGAGGTCATGATTTGAACGAATTTGAATTAGACTACTTGAGGATGCTTCCATATAAATCTGTTTAATCATGGTTTTACTATTCTTGAGAAGAAGACTTTAAAAGATTGTTCCTATCAATAACAATCTAAAATTTTGATCGCTAATAGTGGCCCCATCCTACCTCCGGGGGTCATTGAACAAATTTGAGTCTACACTGCGTTAGGAAGCATTCACATAAGTTTCTTTTGTCCGACCCAGTGGTTCTTGAAAAGATTTTTAAATGACCCCACCAAATTTTTACTTTTTCTTAGGTATTATATTGAAGCGTGGCCCTTCATTCGAACAAATCTAAATCTCCTTCAGGACTCTAATTGGCGGCTAATTTAGTCTCCATGGCGCATAACATTTTTGATTGGCGCCTAAATATTTTCCATAAGTCGCCAAATTGGCGAGCATTTTGAATTGGCTTGGCGATCGTCGAATTCCGGAATTTTTACATTTTTACTGAAAAAGCAAAAAGAAACTTAAAAGAAGAGGAAATTATTTAAAATTATTTAAGCAATGGAAATATCGTGTTTTCTTAGTCACGTCCTGGGTCCTTATATTGATTACTATTAACTTTTTAAGTTGGTGCCTTAAAAAAATTGCCTGGGCGACTAAAAATTTGCATTGGCGACTGAAATTTTTAGATAAGGCGCCAGCTGGCGCCTAAATTTTAGAGGCCTAAGGATACTCTGTGCCAAGTTTGGTTGAAACTGGCAAAGTGGTTCTGGAGAAGAAGAAGATGAAATTGTAAAAAAAAGTTTACGACGACAACAACGACAACTACGACAACGGACAAATTTAATAAGAAAAGGTCACTTGAGCCTTTGGCTCAGGTGATCTAATAATAAACCGAAGTGAGAATGGACTAAAACACTCCAGTCTGTCGCATTTAAAGGGGGCTGGACACAGTTGCATGGTTTACATTTCAAATTTCTATGTTTATTCAAAAAAAATAAATTCAGTTTTATGAATTGAGTTTACATGAATATTCTTAGAATTCGTTTAAAACGACATTCCTGTTTTCATCATGTCAAGCATCTATGTTTTTAAACAGGACACGAGCTCTTTTAATGTTCATGTTTACGTTTTACAGGGTGTGATCAATTTGTCTGCTCTGCACACATCACTGAATACGGACTGACAGTACTGGTGAGTTAGTTTTGCTTTTTTCAAATTTCTACTCCAAATTTTTTTGGACTATAGTTTTAATATTTTTCATTAACACACAATTTCTACTGTTTTCTTAATTATCAAGGATAAAATTTACTTCGTAAATGTGCCATAAAATGTGTCAGTAAAGCACTTCCCGAAATTCGTAGTTTTAATAATCTCAAAAGATAAAAGAAGTTTCTTAACACGTTTATATGATATTTCGGAGTGAAATACTCATGACATGTAAATTATGATATAATACTGAATTTGTAAAAAAAAAAAAAATAACTTTAAATCTGTATCCAGGCTGTTAAATCTGTGTCCATACCTAAAGCTAATTTAGGTATAATAGAAATATTTTTCCTGTTGAAAAACCCTTTGTTGAAGATGGATTGAAATTTGAATTGAAGAAACCACTAATTTAAGGAATGAATTTAATAGCTACCCATTTTATACGCTATGAACTGGGTTGGGGCAGTTTACTCTTTATAAACCGCGAAGCGGTTTATAAAAAAGCGTAAACTGTTCCAACCCAGTTTATACCGTATAAATTGGGTAGCTATTAATTTCATTCCTTATAATTTAATTTTCATTCATTTGATGTAAGAAAAAAAGTTGATGTCCTTAAAAAATGACTTCAATTTGTACAAAATTTGAATGTAACGTCAGGCGGAACGATAAGTTTTTAACGCAAGTCATTGTGACGTAGGCAACCCATTTTATACGATATAAAGTAAAGTTTTTATCCAATCAAATAAAGTGTTACAATCAGAATTAAAATATATGACCATAAATTCAAAGTATGAAAGTATACTTGAATTTAATATATAGGCAATATATTTTACATGTAGATGCATGTTGTATGAAGATTGTTGAAGCAATTTGTCATCAGCAAATTACTCAAGTAAAGTATTCTGATCAATTGTTGCCCGGCGTCCGTCCATCCGTAAACTTTAAATAATTTCGTCTTTTTCTCTAGAAGCTCTTGACCAATTTCAATCAAACGTGCAACAAAGCAATTTACAATGAATATTTTGAAAGTGATGCATTTATGAAATAGTTAAGTGGGATACTGAGATAGAAGGCATATTTTATTAAAAAATAATGGAATTTCTTCACAAGAACTACTGAGTAAGAAAAGTCAAAATTTAAGTTTAAACTTCCTTTATAAGTATAGATTCGAAAATGTTGAAACATGGTCAGGAAATTAGAGTGGGGCCATAATAAGGGATGAAAGTTTTGTATGGAAAAATCATCTCAAGAACAACACGTACATGATATGTCATAATATTTATTTAGTATTTAAGCATCCTCAGTTAGTGCAGATTCAAAATTTTTCAAATCATCACATTTTTACATGGAGATATATAGGGGAAACGTTTATTCTCAAGAACAGCAATTAAAGTCATGAAATGCCATACTGATATGCAGACATCCTCAGAAAGTACAGATTAAAATTCAGAAAGTACAGATTAAAATTCAAATCATGGCCCTCAGAGGTTGTAGGTAGACAACAGGGAATCAGAATTTTACATGGGAATAACGTGGGAATAACGATATACTGGAAAAAAAAATCTTTAAATGTCTCAAAAATCAACTGGATCATGGTTATTCATATTAATATAACATGCAAGCATCCCAGTATGATGCAGATTGAAGTTTGTTCAATCCTAGTCCCTATAGATAGGACTAAGACTAAAAAGGGATACAGAGTTTTACAGGGAAATATGAAGAAAAATATAATCAAGAGTAGCAGGGCCACACTAGATCATATTCTTCTACAAATATTCACAAGTTATTGCACTGAAGTGTTTTTTAAGCAAAGCATTCCAATATTATGTCGATTGTGTCGATTCAAATTTAGTTAAGTCATGACCCCTTGCAGCTACCGTATGGCCACAATATCGGATCAAATTTTGCATGGGTATAAGTATTGTAAACATCTTTTAAAAGTCATTAAAACAACAGAACGAAGGTTAACTCAGGTGAGAGGCCCGTTTACTTTTTGATTTGTTAAGGACTTGTTTAATACAAATCGGCAAAAGAATAGATTTAATGTTTTATGAATGATACTATTATATAGGAAACGCTCAAGCCCCTATAAAAGAAATCAAAATAGTCTTTGAAAAGGTGAGATTTTAAAGCTATAAAAGTACTGCACCAGGTGGATTCGAACAACGACTCTAAAAAAAACCCTCGGTATTCAAAGTCTGCAGTTATACCGACTGTGTTATTCTGACTATGATAATAGAAGATATAAATGTAAAACCAAGTTATCTAAAACATGTTTCCTTATTTTTTGTAGGATTTTTGTGAATTTCAACCCTAGAGCAGGGGTGCCCTTAAAAATATCCTATCTTAAATTAGTCCTTACATCACAACCTATCAAGTAAACATAATTCTATTTAGGGGGAGCCTGCCCCGAAGGACTTAAGTTCTAGACCAAAATTCACGGAAAATCGATACTTTAACGGGGACTAAGCTCTTTTGGCCAACTTTGGAGTTTAATTTTGAAGTTGCAAATAATAAATTTTAGGTTCAAAATGCAAATTTGAAACAATTTAGATATATTCGGTAGAAAAAAAAATGAACATTGATTTAAATGTTCAAAGGTTCAAAATAAAAATTTGAAAAAATTTGACATATATACGGAGAAATCAATGAACATTGATTTTTAAATGTGACTTTTTCCGGGAAATTGTTCTCTTCTATAGGTTTATTCCTTTGAAATACTTTATACATCCTTTAATTTCTTTATAAACATGTCAGGGCTGATTTTACTTTAGTTTTTGTGTCTTATCATCATTACAGTCTTCTTCAGCGCTTCAAAGCTGTTTTTCCAGTACAGCCATACCGGGTACTGAGGACCATGAACAGGAGACTGTGCATACATGCCGTTCAGGTTTGATCTGAGGCACCAGCCGTACCACCAGGCTCCTCGATATACCTCAGCACAGTTTTCATTATCTTCACTTGTGTCATTATCCTGATCGTTTGTGCTGAATCTCATTCCACTGTGATAAGCCAAACTGTCACCTTTAAAAGAGTATTGCTTACATTAAAGTTTAATGCATAAAATTAAAAAAAAAAAAAAGAATAATTGTAACTCAGTTATCAAGTCTGATAGTGTCCTTGGGCTGCACTTTTGTGGACAGCATCGAAAAATTGAGTCATCCTGTCACCTGTAATAGGATTTTAATGACATCTACTATATAAACAGGGAATTTTTTGCCCTCCTTTTATTTTCCTTTCTTTGTCCTAGTCAGAAGTGAGCAAATTTTAAACTGAGCGAATTCCTGAAAGACAGTCTTATACATTTATTGACTAGGTTCGAGAGCAACATGCGTTTTGTCGGACCCAAGAACCAAATTGTTTGCCTGAGACTGTTAGGCCTCAAGCAAACAGTTTGGATCGAGGGTCGATAAAACCATTTTGCCCAAGAACACAGTCAATAAATGTTTTTGTGATACCTTTTATTTTTTAGCATAAATGCATCTTGTGCTGGCTTCCGTGATGTAAATTTTATTTACCAGCACTGTTGTTAAACTCTGTCAATTCCGGTACTGTGGATATCACCAAATGCAAATGAGATTTAGCTGATCCCGCCCATTGTGTGATGGAAGCTGTCCAATATCTCATCGACAGATCCAATATCTCAATCTGCAGTCAAACATCGATTTTTTTATGACTGCTCTATAAAACATTGAAAATGTTAGATATTTTTTTAGTATAGATTTATAAAGGAACACATTTTTAAAGGTGGAACAATATCTGTTAAGGACAACTGTGTCTGTGCGAATTTAAAACGGAGCAAAACTGTTTGAAAGTGTGAAAGGATGAAATTAGCACGGGGCGAAAATAAACCTGTAAACAGTAATTGATTTTCGTTGGTAAAAGGGCAGAAAATGTGCGAAGTCAAATATAATGTGAAGTATACAGGTGTGCTGAAGTTTCCAATAACTCAGGATACTTCGAAAACTTAGTTTGGCTCATTTTACTTGGAGCCCTGTAGGACTTTTACTATAATAAAATACTTTGCCTTTAAACCAAATCCAGTATGTTATCTGAACTTAAAAGGATTTTATTACTATCCCAAGCTTATGACAAACTTAGTAGAGATTTATCATAAACAATACATATTCTTTTTAAAAGTATTTTCTCTAATACACAATTCATATCTTGATCATGCACTACTCACTCGCTGTCCCGCTGTATCCAGACACTGTTATATTGTATTTATCGTTTTCATCTCCGATGTAAAAGATCGCATATTCTGCATAAGCCTGTTTATGGCACGCCGATTGCTTCAAAATTATTTTCTGCACAACGATCACGATTTTATACACGAGCTTGATGAAAAATATACACGAGTAAAATAAAACTGCACGTATCGGTAAAAATTGCACATTGTTTGAAAGATTTTAACACAAACATAACGAAAAATACACGAATCCGAAATTTTTTACACGATTAAGGGGTATAAAATGCACAAACGTAAAATCAAAAACTGCACGAGCAGAGGAAACTAAAAATTACACAAACAATTTTACTGCGCATACAGCTGCGCATATCATTATTATGCAAATAGAAAATTCATTGTGTTCTTGGTTTTCTGTGCTCTTTACTTCTTCATGAATGCTGGATGTAATCGAGAGAAATGGCGTTGACGATGATATGCATGTTTGTTTGTTTCTTTATTTCTTTGCTAAAACTCGATGCGATTTCTAACTAATGCAAATCGAACGAATGAAATGTTTTCTTGTGTACTGTGTGAAAAAATTTAAAAGTTGTTCGGAGATATTATATTTTTCATATATTGACCGAGATCCTAGCCAAAATATGGAGGTATTATATGATGCCCGACATAAATTGTGACAAGAAAGGAGTCGCATGTTTGTGTTATAGTGCGGGGAAAAAGTACCATTGCATATAATGCACTCGACTCCGAACTAAAAGTAATACGCTCTATGGCCTTTTAAAATTCTCTAACATAAATTCAACTTTAACGGAAAGTACTTGTATAAAATAAAATTAACACATGCGTAATAAAACGATTAATAAAGTGGATTCTTCATGAAAATGATGGCAGAATTATTGCTGATTATAATCATTAAATTGTAGAATTTATTTTGGTACTTCTCATTTGTACTAATTATGAATTCATTTGGGCAATTTTTTTTTCATTTAGGAATAGGAAATTATTCAGTTGGCTGGATATATCTTTGATTTTCAAAAAGATTAAAAGTGGGGATTACCTGACCATAGATATACACAGTATGTTTTTTAAAGTCAAACATAAAAAAATTATTTTATTTCTAATTATACATGTACGAGGGTTGTTAGAAAAGTTCGCGGACAAGTTCTATTGTGAGCGCGATATTTGTATGAAATCAGTAAAACTCTGCAGGTAAAAACTATACGTATTTTCCAATTTACGTATATGCAAAAATTTGGTGTTTTCCGATGATCTATAAAAAATAAACAGCGTAATTATTTAGATAAAATATGCTTCACGGAGCATGTTACTTTTTCGCACTTTTACATTTCAGAGACATAATTTTGAAATTAAAAATTGCACTGTTGTAGCGCATAAAGATTTATGATATTTCACCTCTCGCTAAGATATTTAAGAAACGTCATTTGGCGAAATTTTGAATTAAATTGGAGGAGTTGTGACTATTTTATCACTAATTATAGATGATCAATGCGTAAAAACAAAGCCAAGAAATGGTAACGTCATTGAACGTCTTGGAGCACCAAGCTATTAAAAATATGTGTGCAGACAGGGAAATGCCCGAAAGAGACCAAAATGTTTTTAAATGTTGTTGGGGATGGCTTACACGTATCTAGTACGAAAGTGTTCAAGTGGTAGCAACTTTGTAAGAATTAATGGAAGGATGGGCATTTTTGATTATCAACTCCTGCGATACCCCAATATCCTGCTCATCGCATGGACATTGCGCCAATGGATTTTGCATTGTTTCTCATATCTGATCGCTGAACTGCGTAGACATTGTTTTAAAGATCTCACTAATATCCGATACACCACAAAAGACATTAAAAAATATATAACATGTCTTGGTATACTTATTTAATTTTTTAAGTCAGAAAAGGACAGGAAAAGTCTATAGATATGAAAGATATTTACAACTGTGAAAAATCTTCACAGGTCTGGAATCAGGTTGTCACGTCACCTACCGTCATAAAACGTCAAGTGATTGCTCCGTGAATCCGATGACCGCGCAGTAAAAATCGAAGTATATTTTCAAAATGTTAGTAAATGGACATGATCTTTTACATACTAATAAACAAAAGATAAGAATTCAATTAGACATACGTCATTCTTCAAAGTTTACAATATATTTTCCTTAAATCAAGGTGTCCGCGAACTTTTCTAACAACCCTCGTATCTTGGGTTAAGTTATAAAATATGAGGATATCAATTATGGTTGGATATCTGTAGCCTACACTGTTATGAATTCCGTCCATGATTTCGCATATTTTCAGTCATAAACTACGGTACTCACAAGACATTCCTAAGGGTAAGCGTTACCCTCATTCGATTACTTAATAAATGTTTTCACCTTAAATAAAAAGGAGCAGATAAAGGGAAAATACATATATTCTATGTGCTTTATGTACATGCGGTTTTGTGTCTTGTTACTTAAAATTTGTCCAAATGAAATAAGAAAACTCTACTCAAATAATCCTGGCACCGGTAAAACATATCATTAGTGGCGGATCTGGTTCGTGGATTGATTGAGTCGCAACATCTGAATCTATGTATTTATTAAAGTTTCAAATCGTTGGACCATAATGACACATTGGAAATTTTAAAACATAGTGAGTTACTAAATACATCTTCGTACAATGTTACAAATAAGAAAATGGGAATGGATATTATAATAAATAGAAAGAACATAGCACGTGTTTTATCACTCTTGATAAATGCAAATAAATCATGTTCTTCATGGATCTCGAGGTTTGACAAATATTTTCCAAGATAACAAATTCTCTTTACATTTCAATTCGTGTACATAAAATTTTAATTATTTTCCGAACACAATTTTTTGTAATAACACTTTTTTACCCAAATCTATAGTCATTATAAAAAGAACATAACGGTATAACATTATAAAATGAAAATAATCTTCAATAACATTCAAGGAACATATTTGATACACGATCCACTTTTTAAAAGATTATTCATGTGCATATCTAACATTTTTGAAAATTCAGATTATGAGTTAAAAAGTCTAATCTATGCAATTTTGTATTTTGTACGTATACATGTACAAGTAATTAAAAAGTTTGCTTTATAGCAATATTGTACATGTGTATCAATGGCATCAACCAGGGCTTGTTTTACTTCGAGCATGACTACGAATAAATATAAGAAGTTAGAAGTTAGAAACCTTAAGAAATCTTTGTTTTATTACCGTGTGCAAATTTATTATTGTCAAAATCTGCATTGAAAATAAATATGCATGTGTAGCATGTGTAGCCAAGTCCCAGCTAATTAAGTTCATCTTGTATGTCTTCTTGAATTTGGCCTTACAATATCGTTACAGTTCAGTTGAATTGTAATCCAGATTTCGATAGACTACTATATGTACCCTTAAATTCTTAAAAAATATTGCAGGCACCAAGCATCAGGAGGGGCCCCCTCTTTTTTCCAAACATAACTTACTTCTATTGTAAATGTCCACTGAAAAGCTGGTTGCCCCCCCCCCCCTCCCCTTTGTTGTAGGATAAATCAAAGTAATTTGGTATTATGATGTGTTTCGAAAAGAAAGTGGAAGGTGGACCCCCTCCCCCCCTCCCCACGAAATAGGATTTTCGAGTTTGGACACTTTACCTTTTTTTTTTTTTGCTTGTCAATGTTTTTTTCAGGTAGATTATGGCTCCCCCCCCCCAACTTTCAAAACGATACTACTTGCCTGTACTTAATAATTTTTAAATTTTCTTAACTCCTTTATATGCATTTTAACTATTCAAAATAGACTACCGCCGGTACATTAAAAACAACATTAATAAAGCTTTAATTCACATATGTAAAACGACTTTATAATTTTTCTACATTTTCATGGAGTTTTATGAAATCACCACATGTTGCTCAAAAGTTAAGACTACATGTACTACTTTGTTACATACATATATCAAAAATTGAGATATGCGTTTCAATATTAATATTTAAGTTGCACTATTATTTACTCGATTTTCTTTACTGTTGACTTCCAAAACGTTTTCGGTCAAATTCCACAACCCAGATGATCGCAACATTGCTTCAAAGTCTTTGTATGAATTGCTAGTAATCTTTAATCAAAAGGTATTATTGGTGTGTCAAAGAGCTATAAATCGATTAGCGTACAGGTGTTTTTCGTTCCAGAACCATGCAGCAGGGAGAGATCTCTGTATGAAAAGGTCACGCATGCACATCCTTGATTATTACCAAAAGTACACACAGTGGGTGGTGGAGGAGAATAGTGTGATTTCTTGTTAACTGTCCTGTATTATATCACATGTTGTTTTTATTTATTTTTATTTAGGCTTATATGTCATTGTTTTAAACTTTCAAAAGAAATTTCTATATAGAGGAATGACATACTTAAAAAAAAACAATTAAACACACAACTGGTAATATGCATCCCCCTTTTTTACGTTATCTATACATGTATTCTGTCTAGAATGCTTTATTCGGGGGTGTTCATATACTACAAATTTAAGATTGTGTGCCAGTCAATTTATCTACATAATATACGTTGTACATATTCTTGAGAGTCTAGCGGTATTTTAAAAGAAACTTTTTTTTAAAAAGAATACTTGTTACTCCCCCTTTTGTATTTATAATATGTTTCAAGCATCCAAGTCACATTGAGCCGTTCTCTAATGAATATTAATGAAATGTGCGCAATGAGGATGCGTAGCATATTATGTCGATGTTGTATTCTCACTCGTGCAGTTTTCGTTTTTACGTTTGTGTAATTTCCTCACTATATCGTGAAAATATTTTGTTGATTGTGCAGTTTTTCTATAGTTTATGTAAATTTTAATAACTTCGTGTATATTTTCCTCACTTTGTGTAAGTTTTTACTTACTCGTGTAATTTTGTTTAAGGTCGTGCAGAAAATAATTTTGAAGCAATCGGCGTGCCATACCTGTTCTCCGTTAAATCTCCTTAGGTCTACTCGGAGCTCTTGCTTTTGATCCCTTGTTAAAGCATGGATTGCATCATTTCCTTAATTGTTTAGATATTCAATATATAAATACATATACAATGTACACAAATGTCAATTGGATGATTAGTATCTTTAAAGGATCTCGTAGATGTTAAAGTTTTTCGTGGTACTCTATTTGTGTATCTGGGTTTCTTTAAAATTAAACTGAATTAAAGTTGAAATTAAAGCAGCAGCTTTGGGAAAGAATTTATAACTATCTTTTATTTTTGGTAACATTTGCAACCACTTTGTGGAAATCCTAAATCCACGCACAAAAGTTTCTCGTTTACCAAATTGTATTGAAATTGGATGATAACAATAGAAATATCATTTTGCAAGATACTACTTCTTCTTTGAAAGTGAAAACTTTAATTAACATAAAAAATAAAACATTTTAGTTGATTTCCAGTTATAACAGATTTATATATATAATTGTGAAAACATTAAAGGGAATGAAAACACAGAGCTGATGATTAATTGATGATAAATTTTATCTGTTCCTATCGAAAGCAGGAACTAGAATGTTGTATTTCATTATTCATTCCCAGTGAACTCGGAATAAAAAAAAAACTACAGAATCTACCACGTCTGTTCATATACATTTAGATGTTTAGCGAAGATAGACTTTAATGGCATACTAATGACGAAAAAAATGATTGTAGCTTTTCAATCCTCAGACTTCTCATATCTATGTAATGATATTCCATAATAACCTGCAAACGGTCTCAATGTCTCTTAACCGATTTAGTTCGCAAAGACTTCATGTGCATTCACATTTTAAACCTAGGCATGCTACTGACCAAAAAGGTTTATACATGTAATACTGTTTCAACAGTTTAGTTTAAAGTAAGTATTTAGCAAATTCTCTATTCATTATAATGACCTTGATTGCAAGCAAGAACTATTATTTGGTCGACCTTTGACTGAAAGATTTCAAACCAGCTACTAGGCAATGTTTAAAGAAGATTTAAAGAGTATATTTCATTTAATTGCCCTGTATCTCATCCCTGTATATACAATGTTTTTGATTGAAAATTGAAAGTGAACAGGAAAAAAGGAATACACAGGTATACCTATCCAGTAGTTTTTAGAGGCATTCCCAAAGACCGTGTTTATATTCTTTCCATGTCCTGAAAAAATCAACATCGCCATCTTCTCGTTTCTGAATTACCTATAAACAATATTCACTGACTTAGTATAAAGTGTCTTGTCATAGATATGAAAACAAGATGTGTTTGTGAAACACTGATGCCCCCGTATGGCAGCTTATGGCGAAGGTGAAAGTTTCTCAAATGCAAGTCAAAATCCAGGCCAAAAGATTAAAAAAGATAAATTTGAAAGCCCTAGCTGCATCTGTTCAAAAGTTATGGCGAAGGTTAAAGTTTTTTAAAAGTAAGTAAAACATCAAGGTCAAGGTCAAAGTTGTTGGTATCCAAAGGAAGGTCTTGTCACAAGGATTACATATGTGAAGTAAAAAAGCCCTAGCACCAACCATTCAAAAATTATGGCCAAGGTTAAAGATTTTCAAAAGTAGAACAAACTCCTATGTCAAGGTCAAAGGGTCAAAGTGGTTGGTATCCAAAGGAAGGTGATGTCACAAGGATTTAATACATATGTGAAGTATGAAAGCCCTAGCATCGACCATTCAAAAGTTATGGCCAAGGTTAAAGTTTTCAAAAGTAGGTCAAACTCCTAGGTCATGGTCAAAAGGTCAAAGTGGTTGCTATCCAGAGGAAGGTCTTGTCACAAGGATTACATATGTGAAGTATGAAAGCCCTAGCTCTAACCGTTTAAAAGTTATGGCCAAGGTTAAAGTTTTTTAAAAGTAGGTCAAACTCCTAGGTCAAGGTCAAAGGGTCAAAGAGGTTGATATCCAGAGGATGGTCTTGTCACAAGGAATACACATGTGAAGTTTGAAACCCCAAGCACCAACTGTTCAAAAGTTATGGCCAAGGTTAAAGTTTTTCAAAAGTAGGTCAAACTCCAAGGTCAAGGTCAAAAAGTCAAAGTTTTTGGTGTCCAAAGGAAGGCCTTGTCACAAAGAATACACATGTGATGTTTGAAACCCCAAGCACCAACTGTTCAGAAGTTATGGCCAAGGTTAAAGTCTCATAAAATTTTGCAAAAGTAGTTCTAACTCCAAGGTCAAGGTCAAAAGGTCAAATATGATGGTACCCAAAGAAAGGTCTTGTCACAAGGAATACATATGTGAAATATGAAAGTCATAGCTCCAACCAATAAAAAGTTATGGGCAAGGTTAAAGTTGACAGCAGACAGACAGACAAACAGATAAACAGACAAACAGACAGACAAAAACAATATTCCCCCGGGATCTTTCGATCCGGGGTATAAAAATATTATCCACTACATTGCTCTCTCCTGGGTCATCTTGACAGACTAGGATTATTTTCTGAGTTTGAGAACTATTTGATGATATAAAGGGCATAGGAATATGTTTGAGTCTTATAATTTTGATCATAGAGGGTTTATGTCTCTCAGTTAATTCCATACTCAAGAGCATGCTCTACGTACGAGCAACGAGGTAAGTCATTGACAAACAAGTTGATGATACAAGAATATCAACAGTCTCGTTTAAAGTCACCAATTTTACAAGGTCTATGGTCGATACAATGACCTTGTCAGCAAAGACAATCTATCATTAAGTCAAATGCTGACTGACGTTTTCATAGTAATTGCTCACACCTTCATGTCACCTGATCCCACCTCTGATGTTTTAGAAGTCCTTGTTTTCTCTGCTCCTGATTTGTATTGTTTAAATGGAGCTAGAATACTTTTCGTTATCTCCATATATTTCATATTTCATTATGTTTGAGTATTTAGTTGAAATAAAATAAAATATTTTAAACTAAGCAGTTAAGAAGTCACAAAAACATTGTAAAACATGGTGCATTTTGTTATAATTAAAATTTACAAGGTGTCTTCATGACATTATAATTCACAAAATTAAGCCAAGAAAGAAATATTATTGGCAAACAACTGAAGAAAAATAGATTATCCTTATTTCAAATATAACAAGAGATGTTTGTAAAACACTCCCCCCCCCCCCCCCCCGCCCAATAATTGGATTTTTTCCAAGGGGTATAACTCTGTCAAAAATTGCTCGATCATACCCAAGCCAAAACTTGACTTAGATGTTTTTATGATAAATCTGTATACCAAATTTCATTTCAGTATATTCAACCTCAGTGAAGAAAATGAACGGAAATTGCAAATAATTGGAATGTTCCTAAGTCCAAGGGGTACAACTCTGTCAAAATTGTTCGATCGTACCCAACACAGAACATGACCCAGATATTTTTATGATAAATCTGTATACCGAATATCATTTCAGTATGTGCAACCTCTGTGAAGAAAATGAACTGAAACCGTTGGTGGACCGACAGAAAGACAGACAGACCAACCGACAGACAGACAGCAGCAAAGCAATATACCCTCCCTTATTTGAAGGGAGGCATAAAAAATGAATTATCACAATGATTATATATATATATATATATATATATATATATATATATATATATATATATATATATATATATATATATATATATATATATATCATTCTGATAATTCATTTTGATTTCAACACATCTTTTTCCTTGGAAAACGGAAGAAAGAAACCTAATTTTGCCTGTACGTCGTTTTTGTTTACTGCTCATGACAGGCAAAATATTTCCCCTTGGATACCATTTCAATATTGCTGTTGAAATACTTAACAACAGGCATTCAAAAGCTACGAAAGTATGCGATGAGATAATGGTTCTATTTTGTTTATACAAATATTCATGATTAATGGAGAATAACATTTTCTTCTAAATCTCAAAAATGATATATGAAATAGATATTAGTTCTACACCATAAAATATAATATATATATATATATATATATATATATATATATATATATATATATATATATATATATATATATATATATATATATATATATATATATATATATATATAATATAACTTACGATATAATGACCAGTATTTTGTGCTCTTGCTTGTAATATGTATTGAAGTAAAAATTACCTTTCGAAATAGTAGTGAAAAGATTTAGAAACCGAAATTTACTATTTTATAGACTTACCTTGTAAATTTTGGATTGTAATCACTAAATATCAACGAAAAAGAAGAGGGTCACAGCTTAAAAAAATATGGAAAATCAATTTGTTGAAAGAAAACCTCGAGCTGGAACATTTCTTCATCATAATGTCGCCGCGGCTGTTTCACCTTGAATTCAATGCCGTACAAACACACGTCGTTTAGGGATTTTTCAATACATGACCCATTCAAAAATATCTTTTGAAAACGTCGTTTATTTATCTTTTAAAAGAAATAATATTCAACTTATTTTTAGATGATGAACATATTTGTAAAGATACACGTTCTCCATAACTACAATACACTTGGTCATAACCAGAAATAAAAAGTCACAACAAAAAAGCTATAACAAATAAGTCATAACAAGTACATGTAAGTGTCCCTCCAGGACTTCTATGTATTTGGCCCTTTTCTTAGTTCAAAGGTGACTTATTATGTTAAGTTAATGTATCGATGAATTTAATTTAAGAAAATTACACAGAGGGGTTTCAGTCCTATATTACCTAAAGCTATATCTAGAGGATTTTGCTATGTAAATGAAAATAAAACGAAGTAATTTGGGTATGCAAGAATGTTGAAAGTATGTTTTCCTAATTTTAAAGAATGAGGTGTGTTTTTATTGTTATCATAGGGGAAATAATGCTTTTCAACATTGTAGGACAAATGAATAAGGTGAAGATAAACAGTGATCGATCAGCTGTATGAGTTAAATTGCATAATGGGTTACTAGGAATACTGCGGCACTTTTACACTTGAAAACGACCAAATTTTCTACTAACACAGTTATTTTATGCATTTCACAGATGAAAAATAAAGTTTCTATTATTATCTACTATTTCACTGCTCACATTTACAAACAATTGTTAAATAAACGTAGAATTCTAGTTTTCTTTACCTCATTATATGAGGTAATTTATCTGTATTTCGGGATACAACTGTTAGAAGGATTCACTGGCTCAAGACAAAAGACAAAGGTGATTAAGAATAAAGTAGGGATCAGGTGCCATTGAGGGGTAAGTATCTCCTGTCGACCGGTCAAGTATAACCTGAGCTTTTGTTATTGCTCAAAAATGAATTAATCTATTTTTAAACCGAGATGATAATAATCACATTATTAATTAAAAAAAATAATGATTGTAAATCTTGAAAAATTAATTTTACCTTTGCAATTTATTAGTTTACATTTAATCTCATACAGCACAGTCTCGAAAAGAAAATACAAAGAGCATAAACTATAAAGGATGTCCCATGCTCTCATTAGGATTTTCCGTGTTACATGCAAAAAGTGAGGGTCCAACCAGCATCTAAAAGATTTTACTATAGCAAAATACTATACTTAGAAAAAAGTGTTCTATGGGCCTGATATACAAAATTAAAACAATAGCATAAAAGTATAAATATCATAACACATGCATTGTAGTTTGGCGATTGGAAACTTTCCACTACATCATTGATCTTTTATCGGTAAGCTCTGAGAAATTATTCGCTGAACTGTGAAGCTAGACCATGCACGACAACAAATGAAGAGTACTATAAATGACTTTAAAGGTAATCGCGCTGCTATCAACGAACAGTTATCAGATCTTTAAAGAGATGCTGATGTTGTCAATGATGAAACATTCAAAAAAGCCAACAAATGCCTGACTGGCATACAAAAACAACGGATGACAGAGGGAACATCTTGCCCCATTAAACAAGGAATTAATCTCAAAAAAACAGATCTTCAAATAATTTTATCTTTTCAAGAGACTGTATATTCGTATGAAATACCATAGCAATTCACTTTGTACCGCGAGGACTTGGGTTTCATTATCAACTTAAGGGGGCCGACTGGGGTTTTCATTGCGCAGTACTTCGCGCAGCATAGTAATATAAAGCGTAATATAAAGTAATATAAAGTCTTTTAAAGCAACTATTTTTACATAATTTATAAAAATTAACAAATATAAGAAATCTCAGGTTAAAAAATCGAATTACGTTTTTAAATAACTGATTTTTTAAACGATTTTTCAAATGATGGGTAGATAGACGTCGGAGTAGTGTGTTTTTGACGTTATGAATAACCGAAGTTCTTTAAGAGGAGTCATTAATTATGCCATAAAATAAAAAGTATAAAATAGATGCTCTTGAAATTTTGAACATAGGAAATTGAAAATCTCTCAATCATTTTTTCATTATTTTTTATGTAAATCTGTGGCATCAGTCATGTTTTGTAGTCCTCAATAAAAACAGGAAAATATCATGAATTTTGAGATGCCCCCTCTGGAAACCAGACGGTAGAACTGTGTGTTTCTTGCATGAAATGTACAATATAGTATTACTCATCAAATAATATAATTTGAGCAAAAAGTCTATATATAGTAGCATTTGTATAATTTGCTCCGAAGTGCGAAAAAGGGTGTTTTCCAATATAATCCTATAGTAAATGTACCTGTATTTTGAGATGGTCCCTAAAAATAAACAAACGGTAGATTTTCACTAAACTTGGCATGTATACCGAAGTCAATGTAAGGTACATTGGTATAAAATTAAGAAGTTTCTCTATAGTAGTTTTCACGCAATAAAACCCCAGTCGGCTCCCTTAAAACAGACTTGTTTGAGATCAACACTGACGAAATGGCATGACCTACGCCTGTCTCACTCACGTGCGGGTGCATGCGATGTGTGAAATCACTGATATAATTGAAAAAGCTCTAGTGTCCCTATTTTTTTATTAAATGCTTTTTAACTCAGAATATGAATATATCTTAGTAGATAATATTCACTAGATGATATTGTTAAATAATCATGAAAGAGCGGGCATGCTCTGTTTTGCTAAAACCAAAATCTCAATATCTTTCTTGTTTTTTGATGAACTACTTTGAAATTTAAATATAACCATACATTAAGAGGTTCAATATGATAAATTTGAGATATGGTGAAAACACGTTCATGCATGTGCGGTGCAATCTGATTGGCTTAAACTCTAGATAGCCGTAACTTTCTTAGTTTCCAACAAATCGGGATGGAATTAAGAATATAGATAGGTATAATGGGTTCCTACTTTATGCTACTATCAAAATTGAAAGCAAGAACATGCATGCACGTTTGCTGCATTCTGATTGGCTAATACTTATAGGGCTGTATCTTTCACAGTTTTCAATGAAAATCTTAGAGATTTCACACTTAAGTATTTTTTGTGAGTCTCTTTAGGAGAAATATATCTGAAATATCTAGAAAACATGAGCATGCATGTGCGCTGAAATCTGATTGGCTAATACTCAAAGGACGTTGATTTTCGATACAGTACTTTTGAAAATAAAGTGTAGAAATATTTTAAAAAAAAAAAAAAGAATTACCCAGTTTAATGAAGCATGTAAGGAAAAGTGCCTATAGGGAAGTGGGGGAGCGTTTGGGGAACATCTCTAACCGTTCCCGTTACAATTAGCACTAATTTATGTAGTAATATCCCGCTTTCACCTGCATATGGTGTTTTCATCTCCCAACTTATTCGATTCTGAACATGCTCCGAGTACTATAAATGTTTAAAAGGAGGCAGGCTTCTGGCAGATAAGTTGATGTTACATGGATTTCAACTATGGCTGATACCAGTTGATACTTTTTTATAAAGTTATAAAAGGCTATTTACCTTAATACTTGTATGACTTGATAGAACCTTATCGTTCATCAATTCACTCCCATAACCTTAGAACCAATGATGCATAATTCAAAATTCCTCAAAGAACTACATCATACATGGAAAGTGTCCTTCCATCAACATATAAACAGTGGAATAACTTATCAGACTACATATATATTAGAAATGCTTCTGGAATATCTTTATTCAAGAGTCTTTTGAATTCTTAGTTTTGTTAAAAATGTAATTAATGAACTTTTTCATTTTGGTATTAGAAAGGACAACATTATTTATTATACCTCATTATAATTATTCTATACAACGCGTTTTCTGATTGGTTCTAGATTATCACGTGACAGGGCCATAAAACTTCATATTTCCCTGTCGGCGTCATACTTTTTATCATTATCCAAACTCTTCGGAGACCTAGTGCATTTTCCCGCAATAGTTATCGTTCGTTGAACGACAACCCCCAAGAGTAGTTTTGATGTCACAATAGCCAGGTTCACATCACAAATCTGTAGGCCTAAATTGTTTCCGTAACACTACGTTAAAATTGAAAGTGAATTTAAGAGCTGTGCCGAATTTGAAGTTTATGTTTATTTTTAAAGCTTTTGCTTGTTTCGGTATAATAAACAATTTATTGGATGAATGTTCGGGAGACATGAAGATTTATTCAGCCAAAAAATATCATATTCCCCTCGGGCGAAGTCCTCGGGGAATATGATTTTTCTTGGCTGAATAAATCTTCACATTTCCCTCACGACCATGCAATAAATGTATTATTCATTATTTGTTTGAACACCGTCATGTGTGTAACTTTTGTCAGTATTTCCAAACCGCTACTCCTTTGTATTTTTGTTCTATTTTTTTCTTGTTTCTTTTCTACAATGTTTGGTTAATGTTTGTTTAATTAGTATTATATCTGTATAGTGTGTAATTACCTTGACTTTGTTGTAGGGAGAGAGCTAAAACAGGCTTTTCCTGCTGCCCAATCCCATTCACTTTGTGAATAAAATTATTTATAAATTAAATTTCAATAAGGGTTGGCGGGGAAAATACTAGTGGTAGTTCTTCCCGTTCCCGTTCCGGTAAATACTACACATTTGCTCCAAACTGGGAAATATTGAAAAATAAAGGGAAATACAAAGTTAAAGTTTTCTCATTTCTTTAATTTATTCAATCTTATACAAAAATTCAGAACTGAAGTAAACATATAAACAAGTAGATGATAATGATGAATAATATTGAATGTCTCAAACTTCAGTTTAACATATTCAGGGTGTATCAGACTCCAGGGGCCCGTCTTACAAAAGAACTTACGACTAAGACCAAAATTTAATTCTGCTTATAACTTTTTAATTTACATTAAACAGAAAATCGTTTTAATATTTTTAAAAGGTATATAGAAAGATACTTTTACGCCAGAAAGTTTAAACAGAATCATTAATTTTGCAAAATATTACAGTCAACTGAAGTGTTTGGTCTTAAACGTAAGTTCTTTTGTAAAATGGGCCCCAGGTCCCCTAAGGCCAAGATTTTTTAATAAAATGATTTTCGGGAGCGCCGAGTGCAATTTTTACTAAAAGCAAATAAAAATAAAAGTCTGCGTTGTTGATTATATTTTTAAATTTCCCGCCGATCGTCAATGCAAGTGCACTAAGTAAATAAAATAATGTGCAAATAAGTCGGCAATTCTGATTAGTTGCTTTATTGAAAGCCATTTATATCACCCAATCAGTTTACGTTTGTTATCAACTGTTTTGGAAGTGTATAAACCGTGCAAACATGGATGCAGAAATGTCAAAATTTACAAAAGTTGAAAATACTTTGTCATTATACATGATAGTTGTTCCAAGTCAACCATAGCTAACAGGAAAAGCAATTAGAGTATGTCCGATGACGAAGTTAAGTGGGAAATTAAAGAAATGATCAACACGATTTTACTAGAGGATATTTTCACAGGACTGTCATTTTCGCCGTGGGCACCGTATACAGAAGTTCTCTTTTACAATTTTGATACCTTTGATGAACGTGATAAAAGAATGGAAATCGAATACAGATGATTTATATTTAACTGTATCTAACTTGCATGTATATCCAAGAAACGTTTTCAAACTTGTAACATTTTAAAAAGATGGTATGCAACACTGTTCAGACTGGAAATTTATTGGTATTTTGTTGTGTGTTAAACTGTTTTAGAATAGATATAAAAAGACACTGCGAACGAAACGATATTTAATGTGTTAATACTTTCAAGCTTTCGGAAGCTTGTTAATATTTATACACATATGCTGTAAATACAGGTTTAGATTATGATTCTGGGTTTTATAGTATAGTCATATTCTCTATAGTTATAACAATATTTTCCATTTTTGATTTGTTGGTTCATGATTTTTTCAGTACTTTGAGCATAGTGAGGTTCTCTTTATAAACTTTTTTTTTTTCTTTGGTCATCTTGTGGTGGTCATGATGAATATCTTCATAAGAACTTCCTTAGATTTCCCCTATTTCTCACAAGGGTTTAATAGTGTACTTTTAATTTTTGTCTTGCAGTTGTCATATTTAAAGTTCCATATTGTATATAGAGCATTTTTGTTAAAAATAATTTAAAACAAAAAAATCAGGCACTTTTTCCAATTTTAGTTTTACTTTTTTAGTCGACTGCGTAAAATATAGAATTCTATTTTTATTTATCCCCCCCCCCCCGACCTAATTTTTTTTTAAATTCCCTCTTAAATCATTTAATTAAAAAATTGTTGGCCTAAGAATAAGAATTCTGTAGCAGAACATGTTTCCCTAGCTGTATTTTAAGAACAACGAAATTGAAGTTTTCTAATTCAACTTTCTTTTCAGTTTTGTAAAATTATTAAGTTTATTATCATAAATCCAAGAACAAAATCAACTTGTTTAATCCGTGTTTAAACACTGTAGTTATTAGAATCAATCATGCTGTTTTAACAAATTTGCGCTCCTGTTTTTGAGAGATAATTACCTTGGGTAGAACTGAAAGACCTCTTCTCAGGTCTGATATTTTCATTATATTTTACATTTTACAATTTTCTTAGACCTTCTTTAGTTATGTATATATATAAAAAATACAAATGGGATCTTTGGGTTGATTTCATGGACATTTATAGACTACATCTGAATCATGCATGAAACAAATTACATTCATGACTGTTATATGATACATATTTATAATGATTATATAAAATTGAATTACTAGGAAACCAGAAATATTTAAATCAGGAAGTGATACCAGGTGGATATCTTATCCATTAAGGTGTTTTACATGTCTATACCCCGACAAATCTGATTAAAATTATGAAATATGTAGCTAATTTAATTTCCCAGTACTTCTCGAGAAATACATGTAATTCCCGGGAATTACCAGTATTTCCCACTGTCTTTGGAAATATGAGTATTTCGCGGTTTTTTGTCTACCCTGATTTCAACAACCTTGTTTTAAGTCAGCATTTCGTAAATTCTATGGTTCTTTTAAAGACTTTGTTAGCAAATATCATTGGGACGTATTTTGGCTGACGTGTTTCATACCAATTGTTAGGCTTTTGTTTTTAGACTGAACTTGACTACGGAATGTTCCGTCCACCTGAAAATACATAGGACTCACAGCGGCTGTGACTGGTCAACAGGGGATGCTTACTCCTCCTAGGCACCTGATCCCACCTCTGGAATTTCCAGCAGAAAAAAATCAGGGATCCGTTTTTATGTCCTCTTTATAGATTTGTATTGTTTATAGATTTTTTTTGATCATGCACTGTTTGTTATCTTCACCTTTTTCATTTTCACCTTACCATCTAATATTTACATTCATTGTATATTTCTTTATGAAATCCATTGGAAATCTTCAACATTCAATATCCTGTAACACACACGGAACCTTGTCACTACATATTAGAGTATACAGTAGGAACTACATGTACATGTATTTTCAATACTCCAGGAACACCAAAATGTATATTGTTTTGGTTCAATTTAATTAAAACCAATTACCCTATTAAATTATTGTAAAAATATAACAGTTATGCTTTTAAAAGTAATTTCTTATTTTTCCCTCGCAATATTCTTTACATTATTTAACTTTCCGCGTCACAGCGGTTCTTATGTCTTTAAGCACACCAGTTCTGAAAGGCGCTAAATCCATAATAAAGATTAACGAAATAAAACAATTACGAAGAGAGAAAATTAGAGATTATACATATAAGCATTGAATTCTTAATTTTGGATGTCGTCGATCCTATAACAGCACATGTCCGTGCTGACAAATTCTCATACCGCGCTAAGGCGCGGTATTGAATTTGTCGGCACGGCACGTTCTGTTAATGGATCGGCGACATCCAAAAATAAGAATTCAACGCTTAAATGCAGACATCGTCACAGATTCTCAGTTTTTCTTATCTGATATTGTAAACAAAGAATATTCTAATTCATCTGCTGTTTTTTTTTTAATCTTAACAAACTTGTTTTCTCCCCAATTTATAAATTGCCAACTGACATTCAACATGACGCGGAAGAAGTTTACATCAAAGCTATTGAAATAACTTTGATCACAATATAAAAACTCTTTTTGTTGTTCATTTAATAATGTTGCTAATTTAACTTCAGAAATAAACAGTCATTAAATGTGTTTCCATATTTTATCAAACTATTTTATAGTAAGTTCATGATGTCAGTGGGTAAAGCTATGGAAATTAATATTGAGTATTTTAATTCTATTGTAATTGACACCATATTCGATTCAAATTATATACACTGTATAAATGCAAATATAAGGAATCACTGTCTAGTTTGTTGGGTGTGCCAGGTCATCAACGATAGTTGGGAAATTGGGATAATTTATGCATTTATGATAATAATTACTAATAATTAATCATAATATTTTGCTTTATGTGTTTTCAACTATTGTTCATTACCTGGCATACCCAACAGACTAGACGACATTCTTTAAATACTTACAAGAGATTGATTTTTAAAATATTATTTGAAAAGTATATCACATAGAAATTTCAACACTACTTTCATTGAAAAGCTAAAATATGAAAATCATTATAAAGATTAATTACACTTTATCAACTTATGTTCAGGAACAAGTATGACTTTATTTACTTAAAAAAATCATAGAATGAGTAATAAATGGTACTGTGTGAGAAGTAAATCTGATCGAACACTTCTACTTTAAAAAGAAACTAATTATTTAAATTCATTTTAAATAAGTCAGACCTGAATTTACTTTATTTTTTTGTGTCTAATCATCATTACAGTCTTCTTGAGCGCTTCATAACTATTCATCCAGAACCTCCATACCGGGTACCTAGGACCAATTACAGCCGTCTGCGCATACTCGCCGTTCAGATTTGATTTGAGACACCAACGGTACCACCAAGCTCCTCGATACCGTATGGCACAGTCTTCATCATTTTCACTTGCATCATTATCCTGATCTTTTGTGCTGAATCTCATACCATTGTGATAAGCCAAACTGTCATCTGTAAAAGAGTACTGATTACATTTAAAGGCAGAGATTTTAAGCACCGCCTTCAAAAATACCTGGTCTGTGTACCCCTGTCAATCAAGTGCGTTAAGGTACATCATTGGGTGCTAGAACTTGATTGACATTTACTTACTAGTCCCTGTGTATACCCTGTACACCTTGTTTGACACTCATGGTGTCCTTCAAATTAACTTTTGATTCTTTGATGTTTACCACACATGGTATAAACAAAAGAGAAACTGTATTACTATGGAATTTTTAACTTGATAATATATATACATACACACCTTTAACATTTGAAATAATTATGATATTCTTTATGATAATATATATCAAAATTTGGTATAACTTTTTTTTCAAAGCTCAACAAATACTTTGAATAATAATATTTTTTAATGGGCGGGGATACTTTGACACATATTCAATTACAAATTAATAAAAATTATTGAGATTAAACTTTATTTACAACGTTTTATTTCTATTTAAAAATCATCTCAAATTACTAACACAGGTAAAGTTTGACTTCTTGGGTACTCTACTGTGTAATAAATCACTTCCTGTGTATAGGGATTAGGAGACAAACAACCGCAGGTAGACTGCTAGCCCTCAGGGCATTCACACCTGTACAAAATAAGCCCCTCCCTCACCTGGAATTTACCACCCGGTAAAAAATCTCTGCCTTTAAGTTTAATGCTTACAATAATCAAAGTACTTAGTAGGACAGGGAGCAAGGCTCATTCATAGAGCACTGACCACTACCGTTTCACATACAACATTCATGATATAACTGCTTTATAAAAATATAAAACAAATATTATTTGGCGATATATCAATAATGCATTTAAAAGGTCCTTAAAACACGAGAAAAGCAAGTTTTTAATAATCTCTGTATAACACTGTATAACCCACATTTGATTATCTGGAACACCATTTTCCATATTATTTTATGCGATATTTTTAACTTACAATTCGCAATACTATTGTCATCTGTGATTATTTTTCCTTTAATTATGTTTTAATTTTAAATTTAAAATTGCTAAATATTGCAACATCCACCAAATAAGGTTGGACGCTTGTCATGCTTACAAGTGCGCATTTACTATGTCCATATGTAAAATACATGTACACTGACACTTATGTTTCATCATCCAGCAGCGATGATACAGGAGTTAAACTGAAGTTCATTATATTTGCATTTTAATTTTCAATTTCTTAAAGATCTATATTTTACACACAGAGTTTAGTTTTATATCATAATTCAACTACTTACGTGTATTTGTTGTAGCACTGGGATTTTGCAAAATTATACATATACATGTATGCTATGAAATAAATTCTAAATATACTCTTAAATGTAATAAACTTAAATGAATTAATTTTCTCTTTAAAAATAAGGTTTCTTTAAAGTATGAAAAAAAGTGTATCCAGCGTTATACGTTCTGTTTACAAATTCCATTTTATATATAATGTATAAATAATTCAACGAATTTCTAGTAAATCATTTCAAATATAACTCGTAAGTTAAGCAGAAAAATACAAAGCCTGCCAAAATAAACTCATGTATGCTTATATTTTGTCGGTCTCTAGTTAATCATAAAATTAGTACACCTCGAACACATGCTAATGTATTCATAGTATTCGTACGCTTGATAGATGCAGACTCTCTGCCTTCTCATTCATATAATACAATGACCTACATAGCTGTAATGGCGAAGCCTGGATTTCACAATGAAGTATACAATTTTATTTAATCGATATAATGTATATATTGAAAGTCTCTGTCACGAAAATCTTTTAAGAGTATCTATACAGACTATGCTTGAAGACTTTAGCTAAACTATAACAATGTTCTGAATCTAAAAAGTAAAATTCTGTATTTAAACAAGAGGCCCAGGGGCCACCTGAGCACTCTGGCTAGGAAAAAAAGGAATCAGTTCAGTCTTGAAAAGTTTAAATATAAAACTGGTTGGGGGGGGGGGGGAGGTGTTATTTACCTAACTTGAATCTAAACTTCATAGGGATGCTTTGAATTAATACGACAAATTATGGCTTTGCTGTTCTTAAGAAGAAAATTTTGATTGATATATCCTTTGTATTCCTTTATATGATCCCCTGTTATGGCCCCTCTATTCTCCAGGGGATCATGATTTGTACAAATTTGAATCTACATTACCTGATGATGCTTCCATTTAAATATGACTAATAGCTTTGCTGTTCTTGAGAAGAAAATTTTCAAAGATGTTCCCTATATATTCCTGTGTAAAACTTTGATCATCCATTGTGGCCCCACCCTACCCCTGGGGGTCATGATTTGAACAAACTTGAATCTACACTACCTGAGGATGCTTCCATATAAATATGACCAATCATGGCTTTGCTGTTCTTGAGAAGAAGATTTTTAAAGATTTTTCCTATATATTCCTATGTAAAACTTTGATCGCTCATTGTGGCCCCACTCTTCACCCGGGGGTCATGGTTTGAACAAACTTGAATCTACACTACCTGAGGATGCTTCCATATAAGTTTAATATTTTCAAGCACAGTGGTCTTTGAGAAGAAGATTTTTAAATGATGCCATTAATTTTTCATGAATTCATAATTATCTCCCCTTAGAAGAAGGCGTGGCCCTTTATTTGAACAAACTTGATTCCCCTTTACCCAAGGATACTTTGTGGCAAGTTTGGTTGAAAATGGCCCATTGGTTTTAAAGAAGAAGATGAAAATGTGAAAAGTTTACGACAACCACGACGACAACGACAACGACGACAGACAACGGACAAATTTCAATCAGAAAAGCTCACTTGAGCCTTCGGCTCAGGTGAGCTAACAAGGCGAGAATGCAGTGTTAGGAAGATTCATTCTTTAAAATGTGTAACCCATCTTCATCAACATGAATTATATGAGAACGGGAACTGATCTAATTTGAAAAGCGTAATGTTTATATTGGGGGTTGTTGGGTAACCATCCGGCGATTTATCCGCACAGATCGGCGATCCCGTAAACTGGGCCATAGCTTACACTATGAAGCCCGGCTAAAAAATGAATTATTGTTAAGTTATCAACACTTAGTTGTCCTTGATATGCACTTTTTTGGAAAGTATCGAAGAAATGAGTTATTCTGCCACTGTAATAGGGTTTAATAACATTTAAGTGATATTCATTGTTAAAATAGCAGAAAATATTTCAAATGTGCACAGTGAAATATTATGTGACGTATACAGGAGTGTAGAAGTTCCAAGTTCCCATTATCTCAGGATACTCAGAACACTAAGTTTGGTTTATTGTACTTGAAACCCTGCAGGGACATTGACTCTTATTAAATCAAGTAGGAACCTTTACTATAACGGAATAAAATACTTTGCTCTTACAGCATACCCAGTATGTTATCTGAGCTTAAAGTCCTTTAGTACAGGGTGTTTCAACAAACATGACCCAACTTTGGGTGTCTATATTTTTGCACAATAATAATATTTACAAAATAGGAGCTGTTGTTTATAGAATGTTCAATATATATTTTGATATAAACACAATGTACTATAACGTCATCATTGTTTATTTTAAGTTTTACGTCATCAAAGTCAGCTGGTTAGGTTTTTTTTAATGGATGATAGAAGAGATCTCTGTATTTATATTGTTATAGCCCCCGTTCACACATAGACGCCGCTTCTACTACGATCAAAGCGTGGCCGAAAACGTGGCCGATCGTGACAAATCGCAGGAGAAACATAGTGGAGTCGTCATAAGCGCAGTATGATCGCGGTAGGCTCTTCATGATCGGAGAGCTCTACGCTCTCGACACGCTTATTTTGAACATGCTCAAATAAAGCGTAGCGGGATCGTGGCCAACAAGAATCGGGGTAAAGTCGTAAAAAGAGCGTAGTAGAAGTGGCGTAATCGTACAAGCAGCACGGAAGCATCGTGGAGAGATCTTCGTGATCTTCATGTTCGTAGTAAAAGCGCAGTAAAAGCGTAGTACAGTCGGGAACTTATCAAGTACGTTCCTACAACGCTCCCACGTTCTTACTACGTTCCCACTACCATGTAAATCGCACTAAAAGCGTAATACAGTCATAATATGATCGGCACCACCGTAGCGATATCGTCGTACAGTCATCTAGGTCTGCGTAGCGTCATAGTACGATCTTGAATGTCGTAGCGGAAGCGTAGCGTAAACGCACTAAACGCAGCCGCTGGTCGGCAACGGTACGCGTTACATCGCAGTAGAAGCGTGTTAGCAGCGCGTTTGACGTAGGGACATCGTAGTACGGTCTTAATGAAGACCATAATTTGCCAAATTGCTCGATTTAGACGCCGATCGGCTCCGATCCGCCCCGATCCAAAACTTTTTCAGTTCGTGGCTTGATCGGGATGATCGTCGTAAAGTCGCAGTTCTGTGTGAACGAGGGGGGGGGGGGGAGTCAGTACTATGCACACGGGAAATCCCTATATTCTAGTAAATAGGATTTTGAGAAAGAAGTACCAAGAGGAGAAGCATATTTCTGGGAAACACATTTTTGAAATGGGATCCAAATGTGAGCAATATGGGACGACTTAAGAAACAAAATTTGTCTGCGATTAAAACATTCGGCAGCCATTTGGAACACATAATAAAATGACGTTATATCGAAAACTGCCCCCAAGGTCCATATTTCAAAAGTCCCTGTCTAAAGAATAAATCATCCAGTTTTATTTAAACTTTCATATTGATATTTGATTGATTGTTGTTTAACGTCCCTCTCAAGAATTTTTCACTCATATGGAGACGTCACCACTTGTCGGTGGAGAGTTACAAATTCTGACCTATACTCGGCACTTACGGCCATTGAGCAGTGAGGGATCTTTTTCGTGCCAGCACCTACTGCGACACGGGACCTCGGTTTATACGGTCTCATCCGAAGGACCGGTCTCCACGTCCCACAGTGGGATTCGAACCCGCGACGTAAGGATCAACTCCTTACTCTGCGACTCTAGAGCAGACGCTCTAACCACTGCGCCACGCGGGCGACTCATATTGATGAAATTGTATGGTTAAATTCTTTTCATTTTTTTTAATTTTATTTTCATAACACTATATGAAAACAGCAAAGTTTGGAAATGTTTGCTTAAACACCCTGTACTATTCCAAGCTTATGACAAACTGAGATAGAGATTTATCATAACACAATACATATTCTTTTTAAAAGTATCCTCTCTTATACACAATTCATATCTTTATTATGCACTACTCACTCGCTGTCCCGCTGTATCCAGATACTGTTATAGTGTATTTATTGTTTTCATCTCCGATGTAAAATGTAGTATATTTCGCATAACCCTGTTCTCCGTTATATCTTCTTAGGTCCACTCGGAGCTCTTGGTTTTGATCCCGTGTTAAAGCATGGATTGCATCATTCCCTTAATTGGTTTAAATATTTAGTATATAAATACATATACATATACACAAAAATTCTATTGGATGATTAGCATCTTTAAAGGCTCTCATAGATTTTATTTTTTCGTTTCTGTCTATTTGTTTGCCTAGGTTTCTTTAAAATTGAGTTATATTGAAACTTTGGCAGTAGCTTTGGGAAAGAATTTCTCATCATCTTTCATTTTCGGTAATATTAGCAACTACTTTCCCTGAAATCCTAAATCGACGCACAGAAGTTTCTCGGGTACCAAACTGTATCGAAATTGGATAGTAACAATGGGAATATCATTTTGCAAGATACTTTTTTTTACTTTAAAAGTGAAAACTTTCATCAATATAAATATAGACGGTTTTCGTTTATTTCCATTTATAAATGAAATATAGCATGCATAATTCAGAAATCATCAATGGGAATGAAAATACAGAGCTGATGATTAACTGGTGATAAATTTTATCTGTTCCTGTCAAAAGCAGGAAGTAATTTGCTATTAATATTTCATTATTTATTCCCAGTAAACTCGGAATAAAAGAAACAACAGAATATGCCACGCCTGTGCATGTAAATTAAAATGTTTACTGAAGATAGACTTTAAAGGGACTGGGACACAGATATTGAAGTTAATATTTTCTGTAATTTTCTAACTAAATAATATCATTACTTATATGTTGTTAGAGCATTTCACAACGAAATACATTAAAAGCGTGTTCAGAAACTTTTTTTTTATTTGGAAATTATTAAAACAACGAAATTCGAGACGAGTTTGACACATATCCTTGCACTTTCACAAAGTAAACTTTATCCTTAAAACTTAAGAAAAGTAGAAATTTTGTTGTGTATTCATGAAAAATATTAAACCTATAACCCAGAAAGTTCACAGTATAAATGCAAGAAAACAAAACCAATTCATCAGTATTGTCAGTCCGTGTTCAGTGATGTGTGCAGACTAAACAAATGAACACACCCGCTAAAACGTAAACACTAACAATAGCAGAGCTCCTGTCCTGTTTATAAACAGGAGGTGTTTGACGTGATGTTATGAAGAATATCGTCATTATTGAATTCTTAGAATATTCATGTAAGTTCAATGTAAATCACATACGGTACCAATTTTGATGCACCAGATGCGCATTTCGACAAATTATGTCTCTTTAGTGATGCTTAAGCCGAAACGTTGGAAATCCAAATTCAAATCATTAAACTGAAGTTTCTTTTAAAGTACAAAATTGTTAACAATGCAACTATGTCCAGGTCTTTTTTATGGCATACTAAATAATGGAGGAAATGTCTTCAGCTTTCCAATCCACAAAACTCTTATATCTGTGTAAAGATATTCCATAATAACCTACAACGGTCTCAATGTCTCTTAACCGATTTAGTACGCAAAGTCTTCATGTACTTTCAATTTTTAATTTTTAAAGTTAGCATTTGGCAAATTCTCTGTTCCTTATACATGTAATGATATTGATTGTTAGCACAAGCTATCATTTGGTAGAGCTTTGACTGATAGATTTCAAACAAGCTGCTAAGCAATGTGTCAAAGGAGTATATTTATTTAATTGCCCTGTATTGAATCCCTTTAAATACTATCTTTTTTATCGAATATTGAAAGTTATCAGAAAAAAGGAATACACAGGAATACCTATCCAGTAGTTTTTAGAGGCATTCCCAAATCCGTGTTTGTACTCTTTCCATGTCCTGAAAAAATCAACATCGCCATCTTCTCGTTTCTGAATTACCTATAAACAATATTCAGTGACTTATCAGAAAGCGTCTTGAACATACAACTTGTCAAAGGGATTATGTTTAGTTTCTTTGTTTGTTTTCTGCCCCTGGGCACAGTAAAATACAAAATAGCTAATTTGAATTAAAATGAAGGGTTTCACCCTACTAGATATTTCGTGGATGCCATAATTGCCTCGTATTCAGGTTTAATGATGGTTTTTCGTAGCGGTTTCCAGCAAAATATCTAACACGACTTAGTTAAATGCTGGTAAAACCAGACATGTTGCATGTCACAATCAGTAATAGATGGAATGAGATCGTTTGAAAAATTTTGTTTTTATGATGAAGATTGCTTACACCAACTGCCACAGTATTTTTAAAAAAAATATATAAAGATTTCTTATAAAAGGGCAATGAATAGAGCACAGGGTATTTATCTAAAAAATAGATATACTACTCACCGTCCAACCACCTTCATCTGTCGTCATGTCACAGAAGACCTCTCTTCTGGTGTCGGCGTAAATGATATATATGCCATCCTGGCCTTTCCTGCTGGGGTTTCTTTTCAAAATCTCCGAACAATCCTTGTATATTTTTTCTATTTAATGTTTAAATAAATCAAATCATTAATCATCCCACTTAACTTACTATTGCAATTTTATATTACATTTTGTAAAACGTATCATCTCTTGATTTCCTATCAACTTCTCTATATGTCAGCGCACCTGTGCATACACGTGATTTGAAATTCTAAGATCAATTATTCTCATTACAAGCATTTTACCCTTCAATTCCTTTTTTTTTTTTTTACAAAACATCATATGAATCTTATCGACACTTCCCCTCTATGAAAACCCCATCTTCGGAAGCCTTCGTTAGTATTCCTTTAGGTGTTCAAAACAAAAAAAAATTGCTGAAGAATAAGAAAAGCACTTGTTAACTTTCTATATACACTCAAAAAGTGTTTTCTTCACTATAATGTTAGCTTCTCTTGTGCTTTTTTGAATATACAGTAGATATATATATATATATATATATATATATATATATATATATATATATATATATATATATATATATATATATATATATATATATATATATAGCACATTTTACAACAACTCTTAAACTAACATAACTGCCCTAAGTGAAGAAATATTAATACAGAAAGCACAAAGAAATTCACTTTTATAAGGATACCCACTTCCGCCCCAGCCCGGGGTTGAACTCTCGACCTACGGAATCTGTCTCCTAGCAGTGCAGGAACAGCGCGCTAGACCGCTCGGCTATCTAGGCAAGTCAAAAAACTTGCTTTCGATGCCGATGGAATTCTCGCGGCGCTGTCCTACACTACATGGTCATTGAGAATGGAAGTGAGATACAGTTATTTGGACATTAGTTTTATTAGAGGGTCGTTACCAATACACGTTGTAATGAAATTAATTTTTATTTATAAAGCACATTTTACAACAACTCTTAAACTAACATAACTGCCCTAAGTGAAGAAATATTAATACAGAAAGCACAAAGAAATTCACTTTTATAAGGATACCCACTTCCGCCCCAGCCCGGGGTTGAACTCTCGACCTACGGAATCTGTCTCCTAGCAGTGCATTTAATTCACAGGAAAAGGTTACAAAGTGTAATTTAAAGACATCAAATCTTCTTTCTCAAGCAAATAAAACAAACAAGGACGAAGATTCTCTTAATAAGATATATTTATATTTATATAATATAACAAACATATTTCAATTAAGTGAACAAAGTAAAATAGAAGCTTGTAAAATAAGGATCGGAGGGAAAAAAATCGATAAATTAAACATGAGAATCTCAACAAAAGTTGTAATTCAGCTAACCAAATTTTAGAATCAACACTTTCGGAAATATGCTGAAATAATTATTTTTACCTTCCAAAACAGGTGAACAGTTACCACGAATACAGATTTCATCCTCGGTGCATGAATGGTTTAAACAATCACCAACAAGATGCTGAAAATATATCAACTTAATGTCGTAATTCGATTTATATGTAACTCAATTCATTTTTATTAAAATGTTTCAAGATTTCTTTTTTACCTGTGGAAAATTTCCCAGGTCAACATGAATGATTCCGTCTTCTGACATTAGACGACTGACATTCTCGATGGCAAATCTTGTGTTTAGACGGCATGTCTTTTCTTTTTGTATCCAATCCACTGACCAACATAACGTAAACTTGTAACAAACCATCATGCACATTCCAATGTCAGCATTGATCAAAAGGCTAAAACCAGGCACTGAGGAATTTTCATAATTGCTTTTAATCAAAGTTTTTGAGTCGAAGCACTGAGAGAAGCAAGTATGCAACAGAAACAGGACTTGTCCGATGAGGTACAAACTGACCGTACTGGGAACTGTTGAAAGCCCCATTACGACAATTTTTTCTTTTTAAATGTTAGAGCGATCAACATTTATTGTCATGGATTCTTACCTAATAAATAACTGATCTGGTCTTTTAAACGTCTTTAATGTATATTTCAATCGTTAAGTACGTCTGTTAATAATTGATAAGGTCTCGTGTGATAAAATCATCAATTATTCAGTAAGTTATATTACCTCGTTTTAATTTAAAAATTGGTAAATTTAAAACCTTAATTGTTCTTGTTTCCAGGAAAATACTGAATCAGGAAACTAGGCACGGCCTTTCCGTATGGTTGCAACAGCCACATAAATAATGTAGGGTATCTTTTAAGCCCAAATTGTGCCAATGTGAATGTGATGGAGCTTACTACAAGTCCTAGAGGCAGGCGTAGTCATACTTGATGTATCTGTTGATTCACTTTTGCTTTATGTCAATAAACAATTAGACTTTCGTCACATTCGCACTAAACTTTACCCGGTTCCCGTGAAATTTAAAATGGAATAATTGAAGAAGCTAAAGCAAGTCCATACTTTGATTCATCAACTGCAGAATACAATCTAGCTTAGTGATTATGGATGTTGCCAAGCACAAGCTCATTAAGCCACCACGTGTTTCATAAGAGAATTCTGACTCAGCCCGTCGGTTCCTTAAACTTAAATTTGCCAACAAAGGAATAGATGCTATGTACCATTCTTAATCACAAAAATGTTCAATCTTGCATTACACTTTATTTTAAGTTGAAGTCTACACCCTGAATTTCCTAAAGATATTTCCAAACCGTTGCTTCCAAACTTTTCAATTATAAACAATCCTTACAGTGGCCAGATATTGAACATCAAAAACAAAATTCTCTTAAAGTCATATATGGCGTATTTTTTATAAGTTCAGACTAACTAAAATTACAAAGATCTTTCTATTTGTTTTGATACTTTATACAAAGATAGGACTTTCCTGTAAATTACACAATTTAAATCAATCATGTTTCAAAGATATTAGAAATTTAAAACAATAACCGATTTATTTACCGACTCCGCATTTAAATAACAGACACAGTTTAAAGTTAATAATAACTATGGAAAGTAACGTTATTCAAGGTCAAAATCGATAAAAAATTTAATTTGAACGCAAACAACATATATCATGTTTATTTACAACTGCTTTTTAAAAATAAAAATGGAACTCGGATATTTTTGTATCTTGTGATTGGTCATGAACAGAACTACTTTGTTAAAAATCACTCTGATTCTACACGTGACACAAGTACTCTGAAATTGATATTAAAATGATGCTGGATTTCCTCATTGACAACATTTATATACTTTGGAGACCGTGTGTTCCAGCAACCTGTTGGAATTCCGATGGACACTAATAATGTTCTTCATTAGCCGACCTGCTTTTTATATTCCTATGAATCAGAATTTAGTCTGAAACTTCTACATAAGGAGAAGAAAACGCTTGTTGTGGCCAACTCGACATTTAGGTATATCGACAACGTTTATCAGTCATATGTCGACTCGAAATATACCAATGAATTCAAATAATAGACAATACAGAGTCTGTCATATCTTATCTTTATTTGGATGTTTTACTGACTACGATAAGGTCCAACTAACAACTAAATTGCAAGACAAACGAAATAACCTGCTTATCCATCGTCAAATGTCCTTATTTATGTACTTATATTCCGCTATCACCTGCATATGCTGTGAACGCCTCCCAACCTATATGATACCCAATAGCATGCTCTGAACACGATCAATTTTTAAACAGCTGGTCGTATTTTGACTGACATATTTCATACCTATTGTTAAGTCTTTACACTAAATGTGACTACGGAATGATCAATGCATAGGGCTCACGGCCGGTGTGACTGGTCAACAGAGAATGCTTTTTCCTCCTAGGCACCTGATCCCACCTCTAGATCACTGTTCATTATCTTCACCTTTTTTTTTTATCCCAAATAAATGAATTTCTCAAGAAAGATGTAAAGTTCCTTTTCCACCTTTGTCTCGAAAACACGCAGAAGAAATATTTAATTTGATGTTAAGTATGAACATGACATATATAGAAGAAAATTCCTAAACGAAAAATGAAAAAAATGATTGAGGAAAGATGGAGCTTACTGAAGAGCTACGCACGCTAACTTTCGATTCCCGCCTACATTTTACACCCATTTAATTCAATACCTTTTTCACCCATTTAATTCAATACTAATGGCAATTTGGCCATAAAATCTTTGTTGAATGCAAAGAAGAGTTGATTAATTGATTGATTGGTAATTGATTGATAATTTTAATACTAGTGTTAAATAGTTAAATACTCTTAATTCCAGCTCCTTTCATAAGGGGTTAGACGATCTTCCATTGGAATCGGACTTGAAAGCATCCTCATGTTTTAAAATATTCTTGGATATGGATAAATGTTCCTTCAATCTTTTCTTATGTATTACCTTAAAAATTATGTAATTGATAAAATACATTGTTTAAATTGTAAACCCCTTCGAAATTGATGAAAAAATGAGCATTTTTGTCGTTTTTTGTCTGTAAACATATGCCCCCCCCCCCCGCCCCCAGTGAAACACAAAAAGTATTTGTATGAATTTGTGAAGTAACAATCCATATTACCTATAAAAATGAATTTTTGTTTCACAAGGGGGAAAGATGTTTTAAAAATATTTTCCGTTTTCCGTTGATTTCTATAGTGAAAAACAGTTTTACCAAAATTATAGAGTTCTCTCTCTTTTTTTCCCAAATAAGTAATGTTTTATGAAAATTTATATAAATAGCTTTATAAATTTGAAAAAATCATTCAAATGTGTTAACTTTTGAAAATTGACTTGGAGGTAGGCGGGAAAACAATACTATCGTTCGCAGTTCTTTCTTTAATCCATTTTTTTTTAAAAATTGAAATATGGCAATAATTGAATTTTGCCAAAAATAAGGATTTATGAGAGAAATTTATGCTTCCCATAATATAAGAAAACCCATAGGCCTCTTTTTGTTTTGTTTTGTTTTGTTTTTTTTTTTCTTCAAAAAATCTTTATATATTGATACCTCTATCTACTTTGGTTTTTGCCCTAAAATTCCTTCCATTCAGTAATCTGCGTTACTTTATAAAATATTAAAATAAACAAAATATTGTGTCTCATCTATCAAAATCTATCATTATAGAATGTACAGACGTCCTTATGGCGTTTCTCTACGACACTCACTTTGAATCTGATGATATATAAGATTCAAGCAAAAGGAATGAAGTTAGAAATAACCTTGTGCAAAGTTCATATAATTTTAATACTACAACTCAAAACAAGACGGTTTGTAGCAAATTGACAGTCAAGATTATTTATAAAAAGAAGCACGTGAGCGGTAAAAAGATACGCAGATGAACTGCTTTGAGTGCCGAAAAGTAACGTCATAACGACGTCGGTAACATTCTTGCCGTGCGGCGATTAAAAAAAAAACTTACGTTGTGTTTTATTTTTAAAAGACTTTTACATAATCGAATGAAATTTCACAGAAAAAATCCAAATCAATATAAGTATGTCAAACTTTGCTGATAACATTTGATTATTAAATATTTTATAGAGTTGTGACATTACGCTTGGGTCAACCTTCGTATCTTACAAGTTTTCCTGAGATTGGCGAGCATCACTTGTCAAGCCCGTTCGTGTGTAAAGCATGTCTCATGTGAATTTTACGCGCGTTATGATGCTATTTTTACTTTGTCTACGATTCCTGTTGAGACGACCTTGTATAATCTGACTGCTGACAAATGACTGACAGTTCATTTTTTGAAATCTTATTAATACCCATGCTTAATATATGCACTAACTTTAAAAGGTGCAAATGCGGCCATTTAAAAAATGCTTTGTTGTACCTTTATATTGCATGATGTTCATTATTTTCCAAATTATTATTTGAAATTATTTACTGCGTTTACCATGGATTCCTAAAAAAGCTTTCAGCTTACCTTTATCAGTTGAAATTTATCTTTGTTTTATTCTTATTTATTTATAGAGTAGTTGGCAGAAAAAAATCCATTGACAACAATTAAAAGTTTTAACTGATGCGTAAACATTTCACAATTATTTCCTTGGTGATAGATCCATCAAGATATGAAAAGTATCATCTGCATATTGTTAAAATTTCTTCTCTTGCCCCTCAATTGTTTTATACTTGAACGAATATTGAATTAAATTCCAAGAATATCAAAATATTTGAAAAAGATATATCAAGTGAAATCAAATCATCTTTCCTTCAGTCTATTAGGGGAAATTGCTATACATGGTTTGAATTAGCTTCATTTGGTAATCCTTCGTAAAAGATTTGATCCTCTTTTAAAATCAAACTGAGGGTCGAAAAATTAAAGTTGAAGCTTTTTGATAATTGAACTTCCTTCAAGGAATTGTATCGAATGCTTTTTGAAAGTCTTCACTTTTTTCATCCCATCGCTTTTTAAAGAATGTATTAAAGAATTATGAATCCTTTGTATCCGGTTTGATCTTTGTTAATTGATTTTTCTAAATTATCCTTCGTTTAACAATGCAAGCTGATGCTATTTCAAAAAGCACAATAAAATACTAAAAGGCTTCCGAAAGTCTCATAATTTTCTTCCCTTTATTTAAATACAAATTGTAAATATCATTTATGGCAGTAAATAGTTTTATGCTGACGAATGACTTAATATTGCAAGTTGTTTGTCATGTTTGTGTTTTGTTCAACATATATATTTGTTCATGTAGTAATTTAGTTGTACATGTAAGCCCTTACAAGGGCCTCTGCATTTTTCCCCACTGGGAGCCTCAGGGACATTGCTACAATCTGATTGATTGAGAGTTAGCGTCACTTCGTAAAATTTGTGGAGAGAAGTAGACAGAATTTTTAAAGAGCAGGCCGAGAGAGATTTTTTTTTAAACCCTCCCACCTCCCCCATTTTTTATGGCAAAGAACATTTGAGTTTGGCGCCTTTGGACCTCACCTTCTGCCACTTACAATGATTTTTCTAGTCATGTCTGTTTGCATACAAATATAATATTTCGGAATATTGTAATTTTAATGTATTATAATACCACTTATTGTGTTTGCAATTGGTTATAGTTATCAAACTTCTAAGATACATGTTCGTAAGTTTAGACCGGTACATTTTGCTATTGCATGTAATTTTAACTTGGATTCAACCGGTGTTTTGCTTGTCAAATTTTGGTTTTTGTATATACTAGCTTGAAATCTTCAAGCCTTAATAAACAACAATTTCAACACATTACATGTGTTAAGTTATAGTTTTCTAGGTTAATGTTCATTTAATTTATGCTAGAAGGAGGAAGTATAAAACAGATTATTTAAGCAATTTTACTGTCCGTTCATGCTTACATGTATATGCATCCTCGCAATGCCAGGGGTCCTGAGTCAACACGTTGCCGCTGGACCCCTGTCATACTTCATTCAATATTTTAGGGCTTGCTTCTCTGATTGAGAAGCACCAATCAAATTAAAGCTTTCATAAATATTAGATAAGGATTCAGTTGTCACCTCAAATGCACGTGTTATAAGAATACAAAAGTTGTTTATCATAGAATGGCTTAATGTGATTGGCTGAAAGATAAGAAAAACAATCAAGATTTATAATTTTTCGGAAAGACGTCGCTTCAGTCAGCCCACAAAATATCGAATTAAATATGCCAGGGGTCCAACGGCAACGTGTTGACTCAGGACCCCTGGCATTACGAGGATGGCTTATATGATAAAAAACAAAAACTTTCCAGAAAAACTCATATTTAAAGTTTTATTAAGTGATAGAGTGAGTTTTTAAATTTTATCTTTTTTGTTATAGATATCAAGAACTTAAAAGTTCGTGTTTGCTCCTTTAAGGCTTTTCAATTCCTCTTTAATTAGTTAAGAATCTTATGTATTTTTTTATCTCTCTGTCTAACGCATTATTCGAGCATCACATCATCCACTTAAGAGTTAAGTCAATTCAACTTTCTCTTTGGCAGCGCACTAGTGTACATGTGCATAAGCATGATTTGAAATTCGAAAAGTAATCATTCTCAATACGAAAAACAAATATGTACACTAACGATGCTCTTGATTCAAGAATTTGGATTTTACAATATTTACTTGTGATAAGATCTTCGAAAATGCCTTGAAGTACAGGCAAAAAGTCAAGCTATTTTTTCATTAACTTATCAATATATAATTAAGTTATATTGTATGTTTGCATCTACTTTAAATAGAGATGTTGTAAATACTTTTTTTCTTTTTCAGGTGAACAACTGATGAGGCTTTAAATATTTGTTTAATGTTTTGAGACAGATTAATTTTAGAATCAATTAGTCTACGTTTTACTCCGCCTACCTCACCAGCATATAGGGTTCACGGCAGGTGTGACCGGTCGACAGGGATTCTTACTTGCTAGGCATCCAATTCTAGCTCAGGAATTTTCAGGGGTCCGTGTTTATACTCTGTTCACAAATTTGTATTGTTTGCAGGTTTTCTTTTTTTAGATCGATCACTGTTTGTTATCTTCAACTATTTCATTGATTTGATTTTACCTATATAACTTTTATTTTATTTGAATTGACAAGGTGGTTTCTTTCCTTAAAGTAATTGTGAATGAGATTTGGATGAATTCATCAGTTAAGAACAAGTCTCAATAAGGCTTATCTGTGGTCCCCGGTTACTCGTCAAATTTCGAACATTTATTAAAATTTTTAAAAATTAAATTTTATTATTAACTGATTTCTTTTTTATTTGAATCTTCATCTAAAAATGTCAAACAATAGATATAGGCAGCATACGAAGCTGCGTGTTGAAGATAGGGTCCTTTGATTTTCATGAATATCAAAAGAAATCAGTGACAGGACAGGTGCATACTTCAAAGCTTTCGTAAACACTGAGCACAGGTTTGTTCAGAGTCGAGTTTGAAATATAATGTGTACCGGGGTATATTATATGTGTAAAGGTTGAGTGAAAATATCTTTGTTGAACAACCTTGTGCTCTATGTTTTCTAAATAAAAGTATTGTGATTTTGAATCTCTTCGCTGACCTCATTTACATGCGAATAACCTCTTTGTGACCTGGTTAGAATCATAACAAGCCACGTGGATTAGTATCGTTACGGGTAAATGCCCCCAGTAAACGTGCTAGTTCTCAGTTGAAACGTACTCAGTTTTGTATCGATCAGTATGGACTTGTTTGGTTCATCTTGTTAAAGCTTTTATTGCCAAAATTTTGTAAATAGAAAATTGTATTTGTAGTTGATTGTGAATCTTGAACATAAAATTCGTCTCTGAAAGAAAAATATCATACCAAGATCTTCTTTTTATAGTATCTAATCTAAATGTCTCCGCCCATTTCCATGTAATAGAGAAACCGTAGTCTGATCGGGAAAAAATGTTCCGGCATTTTTAGTGCAATAGGTGTTAAAAATTGGCTTGTATTTATTTGATATATTTTATTTACGTTCAAATTAAAATTTTCACCGATTTTCAGTTTGAATAATCTCACGTTTCTAAATTGACTTTGTCTGTTATATTATTTAAATGTAGAGTCGGTGAAGAAATCGGTTATTGTTTTAAATTTTTAATATCTTTGAAACGCGATTGATTTAAATTGTGTAATTTACAGGAAATTCCTATCTTTATATAAATTAATGAAATAAACATAAAGATCTTTGGTTACTTGAACTTATCCAAAAATACACCATATATGACTTTAACTATTATGCTTTTGGACCAAATTAAATTCACATTTTTGAAAGAAATGTATTGCTGTAAAAAGAATGGAAACAAAAGACATGATAAATACATGAGTTGTTAAATTCAAGATAGATTTTTATTACATGATTGATATTTTACTTTGTTGTACTTAGATGTTCCCTTCTTATGCACGAATAAAGCCTTAATACGGAAAAAAACCATGAGTTATTTCAGAGAACAAATTAGAAATTGACGCTAAAATTCCTTCCAAATATATTTTTTCATCCTTGGCAAGTTTTCAACAAGGGAATTCTTTATTAGACCCCAAATTATTCACTAATAATCTCACGAACATAAAGACATCACCATGGGACAGTAACTTTTTTTAAGTCTAAAGGCATGGGACAAGTTTGTTTTTTTTTTCAATATGAAAGCCATGGGACATGTACTTTTTTTAATGAGAAATTTGTTTTGTACCGGTCCCACCATTGTGACAAATTTTGCCTGGTCCCTAAGGATCAACTCCTTACTTTGCGACTCTAGAGCAGACGCTCTAACCACTGCGCCACGCGGGCGACGCAACCACAATTGAAGTAACATTAAATTTCATTATAATTATATTAAAATACCTAATTAAAGACTAATAATTATGTTGATAGACTTTCTAATGAGAATATGGTTATGCTTGATCAAAGAAAGAGAACAGATCAAAAATGTATCTTTCATTTTATAACAAGATAATATTTTTCTATTGAAACGAACACTATTTTAGAGTTTTCAAAGTTTATAAAAAAAATTTTAATGCAACCATAAAAATGGCCTTCACTTTATACTGTAGTTTTCCAATAATTTCCATGCTCCAAAGCTGACTTCTAAGTTACACTATCTCTTTTATTTAGACCAGCTTGGGCATTTTGAAGCCTTTTCGATGCGAAAAAGATGGACAGCATTAGAACGGAGGTTAAAATGCCGAAAAAAAAATCTACAAAACGACGCAATCGTGCACGAGTAAGAGAAACACCAACATAGAGTTGACGCGCTCACAAACCAAAATTGCGCAATCGATTTCCTTCAGTATTGGGGTGAATGTAACGATAATGATAGCCTATTGTTTTGATAGCAGTTTTAGGGTAATGAGATAGTGATTATACAGGTGGCAGGATGAATAGCCTGATCTTGACGCGGCGCTCTTACGCGTCAACGTCATCGTCACGGTTTTTTTGGAAACCTTTCCAGGCCCTCTTTGACGACGGGTTAGACGTTTTATGGTGAAAAAAATTCACAACAAGCTGCACAGCAACCTGTTGTTGCCTTTGTCATTACTTAGACAATGCAATAGCCAGACCCCATGGAACTTCCGTCAACCGTACGATGATTGCAAGAAATGCACATCATCTTTAAATATCGAAAAAACGATGTGTACAACTTAAGTGCAGCAAGTAGTACTACGAGATGTGTTGAAAAACGTCGTCATCAATATGCACGTATTTTCGGCTTTTTTAACACTTTCCCTACATGACGTCATACATTTCACGGTTGAATAATTCTGAACACTGATTTAGTGCACAGAAACATAGATATCCCTCTAATCACAATCATAATTTTAGGTTATGCAGGGCTCTAATTGGCGACCAATTAAGTCGCCATGGCGCCTAAAATTTTTGATTGGAGCCTAAAAATTTTCCATAAGGCGCCAAATTGGCGACCATTTTAAATTGACTTGGCAATTGTCGGATTCAGGATTTCCTGAAATTTTAACATTTTTTACAATTTTTTGAAAAAGCGAAAAGAAATTTATAAGAAAAGGAAATTATTTTAAGCAATGGACATGTCATGTTTTCTTAGTCAGATCATTGTTCCCTATATTGATTATATTAACTTTTGGTGCCTTAAAAATGGCCTGGCGACTAAAAAAATGCATTGGCGACTAAATTTTTTGATAAGGCGCAAGCTGACGCCTAAATTTTAGAGGCCACTTAGAGGCCTGATTATGCAGTAAAAAAAATCTTTATTATCAGTAGAGTTTATTCCATATAGACAAAAAGGCTGTAGCCTACACATCATTTTACCCAATTTGTAAAAATTTAATATTTGTACTGCAGTATGGTTGAAAATGGGGTAAGGGGAAATGACCATAACACGAAACAATTATTTCGTTTCTTGTTAGATGCGAAAAAAAAATGTCCTCAGAAAATTGCATTTTAGTTATTCAACAATGATACAAAAATTCTTCAAGGAATATATTTTTGCTTTATTAGGAGAGACGTAAAACAAAGTATTCAAAAAAGACGTTTCCACATTACGTAAGCACTGTAAATGGAATGAATTGTACAGGATTAAAATTTCTTAGTATTGTTAAGTGGTCATGACAATTCCATTTTCATAATTGCTAAAAATATGTATAGATTACAATATTGACTGGTCAAAGGACAATAATGGATGTCTTTCAACTTCACATTAAATTTCTACGACAAACAATTACTTAGGTCAGAATACATGTGTAAAAATGTAATATAAAAGCAAACCAAAATAAAACCTTTTTTTCATTTTCATTACATAAAATTGCACCACTCTGGTCTTTTCCTGTATTTTTCCGTGGGTACCCCCACCCTTCCCCCTCATGAGCAGTGAACCTTCTTCGCGTCTGTTAAAGTCTTCAACTTCACATTAGCCTACACATGAACGGAAAGGAATATACGCCACTGATTATGTAACCCTGCGTGTCATTTTACTTTCAGTATATTTAAAATTATGCATATACTTTTGTACTGAGTCAATGTTCTAAACTCAGATCTTAAGTTCTGAAACAGAATGGCTACATATCAGTATCTGCTCCTCCTTGATTCATTTATATAATTTGCATACATTAACGGCAAGTTTTATTACATCCATTGAATTGTGTTGTAAAATAAACACATACTAGCTAGTATCAAGAATAGAATTTAGACTGTACATATTACGACCTTAGAATCTAATAGGACAACGTCGATGTGTCGTCCTCAAAACAAAGTTGGGAGGGGGATTTGCCAAAATAATCGGACAAGCAAAAAAATAAATTATCAAATAAATAATTTTTTTTAATTAAAATATTTTTTTTAAAACCCTTAACCAGATCCTGGATTTGCCAGTGCTCAATCTTACAGCAACAAGAAGTGTGTAAGTGTGTGTATTGGGGGATCAGTATCTAAGTGAAAATTTACTTAAGCAAAATACTATACTCAGAAAAAAGTGGAGGGCCGTCTTCCTCCGTGTTCTACGGGCTTGAAGTGTGTATTGCTTAAAGCAGCTGATAATTTCGATTTTTATAGCTAAATTAGGCTATTCCACGGACCTCCCTACAAAATTTACACTCTGTGATTTAACGGAAAAAGCAATGAAATAGACAACTGATTTTGCAAGTTTACATTGATAAAAAAAATTAATAATATATGTTACAAACAAATTTATAAATGATCAAAGGATATTTTTTATCTAACGAAAGCTCAAGTCGTCTGCATTTCATTGCAATCGATACACAGTTGACCGTCTGGTGTTAAATGGAACAGCATATATTTAAACAATATTCTTTAATGAAAGACATATTTTAATAAATATATCATTTTTTAAATAAAATAACACGATACCTACATAGTTATTCTCTGTATCTATCATATAATTGCGACATAGTGAACTAATTCGTTTCTTTATACAGGAAACGATAAGCAGTATTTTCAAGCTGTTAACAGAATAGAAATAAAATTCTTGCTGTCGTCAATGATGCAGGATAACCTCTTAGGTTTCGGAAATTTATTTGAAATATAAAATCCTCGCTGAGGCCTCGGCTTTTATATTTTAAAACAACATTTCTCAACCTCGGAGGTTATCCTGCAACATTCACGAAATCGCGAACTTTATTTCTTAAATTAATGGAATGTTGTCTAAAATTCCATGTACAATATTTCATGCTTTTAAAATAATTTATAAATCACAATTTATAAATCACTGATGAAAGCAGTCTAATTTGGCTCTTAACTAAATCAATTAAGAATTAGGATCGAATTTTTACTCACAATGCATTGCAAAGTACAATCCTTGAATGCTTGTATTATTCTTATCAGTTCCTTTTTACTATAATTATTAAGAATAAATTTGACTTATGAAATTCTGAGGTCCATGTATAAATCAAAACACGAACTGCATCTATTTAAATGTTGCACGAATTTAAACTTGCACGAATGAGAATTTTTTAAACACTTACAGTAAAAAAAGTATAATCCTTAGTTTTAAATATTAGTGATTAATTAAGTCGTGAAAATGGTATTTATTATATAAATATTATACTATGATATTAGGGATTAGTCATCACTTAATGAGCATTCAGACTCATCGTCTGAATCTTCGCCTGACATTTTGACAAGCAAGGCTTTCACAAGTTTTTCGTCTTTTAGGTACATTTTCAAAAATAATTCATCAAATAAAATTGAAAATGGAAAATCTTTCACAACCGCTCCATGGTTTAGTAACTTCAGTGCAATAGAAGCAATACGGTTTGATGTGAAGATTTCGTCATCATCTTCCTCGGCTGAACTTGTATGTAAATCTTTAGCTTTGTGTCTTCTAAGGAAAACTTTATGATGAAGAAGATGAAATAAGGGAGTCCACGATTGATTGTCTCTCAAATTTACGTTAGCCCCGTTGTTCAAAAGGATGTCGAGTGTGGGTTCGTCTAAAAAATGACATGTATAATGCAATGGTGCAAAGCCAGAATCATCTGTTGTGTTAATATCTGCTCCATATTCAACGAGCAAGGAAACCGTCTCATGTTGTTGCTCAAGACATGCATAATGTAAAGCAGAACGAGAGTTTTCATCCTTGGCAGTAACACAAGCTCCATGGTCTAAAAGGAATTTTGTGCATTCGCAGCTGCGCTGGACAACACCCATAAGGGCTGTCAATCCATTATCGTCTTGCACATTAAGATCAGAGCCATAATTGACTAAAATTGAGACAATGTCAAGTAAATCATAATCTTTGACCCCAGGACAAAAACGAAACCAAAAATCATCTATTGTTTGTAGATCATGCAGCAGGTAAGGAAGTCTATCCACAACGTTAGGATGATACCAGATACATTGAAGGAGAACAGTTTTTCCGTTGTCAAAAGTCATATTAATATCAGCGCCATTTTTGATCAAAATAGTCATGCCATCTTTGAATGAGGACCATGTTGTAATAGACAGCGGGGAACATATTCCATTAAATGAGTAGTTGACATCAGCACCTGATTTAATCAGTAGAGAAATCAAATCTTTACTTTTACTGCAACAAGCGCCAATAAGAGGCGAAGGTTGCAATGAATGCTTTGAGTTTATATCAGCCCCATGATTTATTAACAGCTCTACGCAATTAAGATTGTCTCTGTAACACGCTGTGTATAACGGAGATATATCATTATGATCACACATATTAACATTTCCCTTAAGATCAATGAATAGTTTCAGTATTTCTATTTGACCTATATTTGAAGCCCACCATATTGGTGTTCGCCCATGATTATCCTGTTGATTGATTTTGATGCCTTTTTCTGTTAGTAGAGCAACAACATCATATTTTTCACTTCGTATCGCAGCCCAAAGGGGAGATTTGCCTTCCTTATTTGTATTATGAACATTTGCACCTTTATCAAGCAAACACGAAACAATCGATGGGTGACCTTTGTAACATGCCCACCAGAGTGCTGTCCACCCCTTATGTTCATACTCATCCTGAAAACAATCTTCAGTGATTGGAAAATTAAAAAAGTATAAGGAACACATCTCTTCCAAATTTGCGCCATTAGCCAGCAAAACTTTTACTATTTGATCATGCCCATTATTACAACTTTCGGCTAGAGGAGTGTTTCCATATTTGTCTGTGAAGTTGACATCTGCCCCACTCTCAATCAATAAGTTCACTATGTCAATATAGCCAAATCTACAGGCTGCAGTTAAAGGGGTCACTGATTGATTATCGAAATGAACAAAGGAGTTTACATCATATTGACAGCAAATTCTTTTGTTGAGAAGAAACTCCAAAATGTCTTTCTTCCCTCCTATGCAGGGTATCGTAATAAAGTTTAATCCCTCTAGAAGACAACAGTGGTTTAAATGCCTATCGCAATCGCACAATTGTTTGCATAAAAAACATCTAAATTCTGAATTGAAATCAGGACCAAGTAGTTTTATACATAACTTCACCATGTCTAAATTTCCGCTGCTTAGGGATAAAAGGAAAGCTGATGCTTTACTTTGAAGTAGCTCATTCTTTAACCTGGATTCAGAAGCTTCTAAGCAAAGAACAAAGAAATTAGTCCATCCAGCACCAATTAACCAGTGCAAAAAACTACTTTCATTTATCTCTAGAAGTAGTTTCGCCGATACGTTTTCGTAAAAATTTGGCATACTACCGCCGTTGGCAATCGCTATTACTTTAAAAAAGTCAATCGATCCCAAATCTTTGAAGTCCAATGTTTTTCTTTCTTCTCTCTGAAATTTTAAAAAGTTGACAAATCTCATATTTCCAATTTTATTTCGTGTGTGCAAAACTGAATGAAGCTTTCCATTTGATTTTAACTTGTGAAATAAAAGTTCTTCCAGTCGATCATCAGGAAAGCAAGGATTGAAAAGAATATCATGAATTTTCCCTTCAAATTGGCCTGCAATTCTTTCACAAAAGGCATCTTTATGTTGGTTATCGAGCATGATAAAGTATTCACTCTCGTTTCCAGATATTTTTTCTCGGTTTCTGAGTCTTGAGTCAAGTATCCAAATGGGAGCAAATTCTATCAAAATGTGAAGAGATTCCTTTGCAAAGTGACATGCTATGATTTCCGTTAACGTAGAATGTAATAATTTATATGTATCACCTTCATTTGAAATAAAGACGTTCGTCATTCCATCCAAAGCTTGTTTTATTCTTTTTCTTGATGCACCTTGACCCAGACAGCAATCTTCGAAGACGATCTCAAATATTTTATCAATTTTATCATCTTTTCCTTTCAGCAAATGCAAAGGCTGAAGTCCTTTTTCGAAGAAGATGCATAACACTAGAGCGCAATATTCGTAAGGTGATGGATGCTGTCTAAGAAGATCTAGCTCTAGAAAATATTCTTGATAGGGAAATTTAAGAAATTGCTTTGGGTTTTTCATAAAAGCTTTATTGGTTGAAATGAGTTTGCATAACAATGGGAAACAGTCGTACAAGTTAAGAATATCTTCCTCGTACTGAAAATCGACATTTGTGTGGGATTTGTAAATTGCTTTTTTCTCCTGTGATGTCAACGAATATTCTTTGGAATTAATGTTTATTTCTTTGCAATGATCAGGTTGAAAGAGTTCAATGTCTTTGTAATGGTTTATGTTACTTACTGAAAGTCTACAGGACACCAGTAACCGCACGTCATTGGTTTTTGATAAACAACGTATTATATCATCTTCATATCGTTTCCATTCTTTTGCTAAATGGAAATCAATGCTCTTTTCACCACAAGGATCATCTATAACAAAGATTTGGTCTGTGTTTTCACTGAAATACTGAAGTATTTCATTTGGAAGTTTAATAGGCACAATGATATAACCTTTGGTTTGCATGTTTAATGCAATGTGATGCACAATTGCAGACTTTCCAGCTCCAGAGTTTCCAACAACAGATACACATTTTTTGGATTCTATTAGATAACTAACTTCTGTGGAAGCTCGAGTTTCATGAAATTTAGCGTCATCTGCTAACCATATATCTAATATATCTTGAATTTGTTCTAAAATGAAAATGTAAGAGTATATAAAAATATAAAGTATGAAAATGTTTACAAACGTATACTTATTTGTATTGAACAAAATATAATCATAAAACATTATACCCATTCATGATTACCTTTAATATTTTGAGGAATGGTTTCTTGCAACTGAGCTCTCAGTTGTCTTATTTCTAGCATTATCTCTCTGTCTTTCTCCACGAATACAGAGGTCTTTAATGCTGTAGTTTCAAGCAGTTGTGCCTCTCCTCCTAATCTTCCAATGGCCTGTTTACAACAATACGATGTTAATGTTAACTTGCATGAAAATTTAGGACACAAAGGAAACAAGCATTCTTTGAATGAATATCAGTTTTGCTGGTTTGTGTAGTGATTAGATAAAAAAATAATTACACTTTCAATATCTGCCCAGTAGTCATTAAAGTCTGCTTCTGATAGTTTTGCATTGTTTGAATGAGCTACAAGGTTCCTGTAATGCTTTATTCTTGCAAGGTCTGCTCCCACACTGTTGTCTGTTTGTAAAGGCAACTTGTCAAACCTAGTGATAGGGGCAGCAACATTCGTCATATACCGTAGAAGTAGGATCAGCAACGTGATGTCGAATTGCCTTGAGTTTACATATCCTGAGGAAAGAATCCTTAAGTTTATCAGTGTCAAGAAATATATATTTCATAGATAAACATAAAATATTAATAAATATTAATTATTTCTTTTGACATTCATTGGTTCTTTTATTTTTTTCCTTGCAAAATAGTAAAATGAAGAAATTAGTTTTAGTTCTTTTATGTTTAAATGTATTAACGTATTGCCATTTATTCGAATTGTTTATCCGGAAATATACAAGAGAATCAAAATTGCTGAAAATGTATAACGTGATTTGTCAATATCAATTCTCATATGTCTTTTATCACTGCATTTTGATACGTCTACTTCCGAATAAATCTACTTTAGTTGTTCTCTATTAAAACATCTTGAAAATAATATCTTGTGAAACTAAATTTTTATTGTTTAAAGAAGCCTTGTATCGTCAAATAAATAAATGAAATGTATTTTTCAATAAATATAAACAACAGAAAGTTGTGGGTCGACATTATATGCAACAGATATTTTTTTTTTTTTTTTTTTTTTTTTTTACAAAAGTAAACCTATTTCGACTTCTGAAGTACATTACCTGAAGACGGATACATTGCCTTCCATTGCTGAGCAGATATGATTCTCCTCCTCAGAGCTGCTGAAAGGGCGCCTTTATTCACTTCGAGATCTGTCATTAACTGTAACGGCGGGTGACGGGAATCAAAGTACGTTCTCACTGCTATTGGCGCTCTTCTTAAAATCAGAAACGTAAACCGACAGAAATTCATTTCCTCAGGACGAAGAAGAGGAGACATAGAAATACTTTGTGGATGAGTCGCAGTTGTGTTTACTGTGTGTCTCGGGTTTGTTGACTTTGCGAGTGTATTATTCAACAAGTTTGGCGAAGCTGTTCCAGCAATCGTACCTGATGAGGTAACCACTAAAGAAGACGAATTATTTTCTTGTGCCTTAGTTAATGTTGAATGCAATGTTTCACTGGCTGAATCTACCAATGATTCCGAAATACTTGTTGAACAAACATGATTTGTGTCAGAGAACGTAGGTATGGTTGTAACTTCTGTGTTGATAACTTCAGGAACATTTTGTAAAATTGTGTCATCACACGTTTTATTTTCTTCTTTCAATGCAGTTATACCAAAATTGAGATTTGGTTTGCTTGTTATGAAATTTGATGACGTTTGTTGCGTCGTCATGACAGGATATAGCAGTGTTGTTGTTGCTGTTATTGATTGTATTGAATCGTACTGATAGCTTGATGCTGAGTCTATTTCTGGGGAATTGATTTTCTCACAAGTTGGAACTAAAAGACTGGCCTGAGAAAATGGAAGCGGGGCATCCGAACCAGTTCTTGAATATATAATTGAAATTGATTTTGTGGGTTCCCATGGAACGTCAGATTGGTGACATTTTTCTACATTTTCCACACATCCTTTTATACTTCGTTCCGATGTTTGACATGAAGATTTCTCTGATGAACTTTGCATGCAACCCTGGATGAATAAATTAAAACAAAAATAATTTAATTATTTATATAAATAAATAAATATGAATTTACACAGATATTTATTTTTAAAATTTAAATTTTAGATTATAATATAAAATCGTCGATATTTGTCTATTTTACAAAGACAAAGGATGTGATGATATATTTCAAATCGACAGGGGATTTTTTCTCCTTCTTGACATCTGATCCCACCTTTGATGCCCTGTTTCAAATTTGTATTGTTTCAATGGACATTTGACCTTTATTACTGTTCATTATCTTCATATTTCATGAATAAGAATTGTATAAAAATTATATCAAATGTGTTAGTTTTGATCAAATACCCATCCGCTGGTGAAAGTAAAACATACAAATACTCAACTCTGTATTAAGGTGCCAATTCCAAGGAGTAAATTGATAAAACCTATAATTTCTCTTGATTCAATGTCTTAAATATACATTTTTGACAGCATAATATCATACTTACGTAGATTTCATCAGGCACTTAAATTAACACGGCCAAGGTCTGTAATGCGAACTGTTAATAATAAACTTACCATAGAAATGTAAAGTGTAAGTGTAACCTTGAATATAAAATATTCTTCACCAGGAAAAATCACGATCTCGTTTGAGCTGGAACAGAGAAATAAAACAAGAAGATTAATCGAATCAAGGACCTTATCAATAAATTCAATAATATTACGTAATCGCTGATAACCGCGCAGGGCATTGAATAAATATCCCTTCTTCCTAACTTCCTAACTACAAAACAATTCCTATGATCAATTGTGTAAGCCAGGTCCCTTATAGTTAAATAATCTAAAAACAAAACGTGCATTATGTATGATTGAATTGGATAACGTCAGCATGAGTATGAATGGTTGCATAATGAAATGAAAACTGTGAAAATAACAAACAGTAATCAATCTCTAAAAATAAACACACATTATAAATTTGTAAATAGGGCATAAAACACGGACCCCGGAAATTCCAGAGGTGGGATTAGGGGCCTACGAAAAGCAAGCGTCCTCTGTTGACAGGTAAAATCCGTCGTTAGCCTTTGTATTGATCAGGTAGACGAAACATTCCGTATTCAATAAATTAGTATAAAAACAAAGGCCTAACAATTGATATGAAACACGTCAGCCAAAATACGACCCAATGATAGGTTATATTTGTGAACAAGGTAATTAGTAATTAAAACGGCCATAGAATTTACGAATTGCTGACTTTAAACGAGGTTGTTGAAAACAAAGAAAACACGTCGTAAAATGCATAAGAAAGTGGAAAACGACAACATATGGAACATATCTATTGTACTGTGTCATGTATGTTAAATGTGTACCTTTATTTAATAACTTTGAGTCATACGGTCCATCAGTGTAGACAATAATTATTACCACATAAAGATAGTTCACATGGAGTTGGACAATATAGTGTCAATTTGACGGCACTTCAACACCAATATCTACATTATGTACATGCATATACTAGTATTTGTATTTAAGCACTGATTTAATTAATTACTTTAATATATCTGTGTATTGTTGCCGATGCGAATATATATGCCAGATAAGAGACAACATGTTGGGTCATGTTGAAATAAGCTTAGGGTCAATATTGAAATAATATTATTCATTAAATAACGTATAAAAGACCAAAAATAGTCCGACATTGGTCCAACATTCATTAATTAAAAGTAAAATAAAGTATGCCAACCAGTATTCTACTAGCGTAGGTCCATTCTGCTAGTTTTTCCCAGGTACTAATCATGTTATTGCTATTATGTCAATGAACTCACAGCTGGTCATTTACTTTTAACCAACAGTTATTCTGAGATATTTTATTGAATAAATTTTTGTTTGTTTAACGTCCCTTAGAGACCTTTTCACTTATTCTGAGTCACCACCACTTGCCGGTAGAGAGTTGTAAATTTAGACCTATAGTTTGCACTAACTGGCTTTAAGCAGTGAGGGTTCTTTTTTCGTACCAGGGCCTGCTGGCATGCAACTACCCAATTTTTATGCAGATTGAAGTTTGTTAAAATCCTGGCCCCCATAGATAGGACAAAGATGGAGCTAAAAAAGGGATACAGAGTTTTACAGGGAAATATGAAGAATTACATAATCAACAGTAGCAGGGCCTCTCTAAATCATACACCTATACAATTATTCACAGGCTATTGCATTGAAGTGTTTTTTTTTAAATGATGGACCCTAGAGTAAAGATGGGTTTAAATCTTGAATAAAATTTTACAAAATGCATATACTGGTATACAATGAGAAAATCTTCCTCAGAACAGCAAGGTCATGCTAGTCATATTGATACAGAGGCATCCTCATGCTGTGTTAATTCAAATTTAGTTAGGTCATGACCCTTAGAGCTATGATATGGCCACAATATCGTTCCAAAATTTTTCCTGGGAATAAATATTGAAAATAAATCTTTAAAAAATCTTCTTAAAAACAGCAGGACCAAGGTTACTATGGCGGGTGTTTTGGCACATGGACATCTTGTTTTGATAAGGACCTTTTAAATAACTTAATTATTTGACAGGGGTAAATCATAGATAATAATGATCAAAGATATAACGGAATGCGTCACTACTATATGTTTGGTGCTGTATCATTTAAATCGTCTTTAGATAAAAAGGATGAGGATGAATGATTAAAAAATATTTGAATCTGCATTGATAACTAAATAATTTATTTAATAGAAAACTTTTTGACACGACAGTTATAAAATCTATTAAACAAAAAACCAGAAAAAAAATTTAAACACAATCTTAAGATTTCAAACATAGCATCAAAACAATTGAAATTAGTATACTGAGGCTACAAAGATGTGACAATTTTAGTGACAAAATATATTTTTCAACTTGATTTCTCTTTTCACAAAGTTTATTATAGTAAAATAAACTTGGTAAGCAAGAACTAAATCAATATGATCTACTAGAAGACACAAAGGAAACTAGGGCCAAATGTAACTAGTACTAATTGTCACAGAGACCGTTAAAGATGATCCCCAAACACTCCACTGCTCCTTTGAAGTGTCCCATTTCCTACAATCTTCAATAAACCAGACAATAATTTCGTATGATAAAATTTCTCCAAGGTCTCTACTTTTTTCAAAACGATCAAAACGTAGATACAGTCATATGAGTATTATTAGCGTATTGGATTTCTATTGACTTGAAAGCACGTGTTTTATCTAATCTATTGTTATCTCATAATAGTCGCCCGCGTGGCGCAGTAGTTAAGGCGTTTCCTCTCGAGTCGTGGAGTTAGGAGTTGATTCTTACGTCGCGGGTTCGAATCCCACTGCGGGACGTGGAGACCAGTCCTTCGGATGAGGCCGTATAAACCGAGGTCCCGTGTCGCAGTAGGTGCTGGTACGAAAAAAATCTCTCACTGCTAAATGGCCCTGAGTGCCGAGCATAGGTATAAATTTGCAGCCCTCTGCAGGCAAATGGTAGCATCTCAATATCAGTGAAAAATTCACGAAAGGGACGTGAAACAAAACAAACAGTTATCTCATAATAAAGGACTATAATAAAATTGAAAAAATTCAATGAAAACTTCAAATGTTACAGCAGTCGAAATAATTACTAATCATTCAACAAATATGCATGCATGTGCTTGTATTTATTACTGATGATTCCATGATATACACATGGAAGGACGCATTTTATGTGCCATAACTTTGAATTTTGTCTTGTCTCTTTGAATCACTAGACTGAAGCTAGCAGCCAATAACAGCAGCCATTAAGCCCGTAGAAGCTAGCAGCCACTAAGGAAATTCATCAAAGGACTGAGAGTACTCTGACGCAATACTGTTTAATGCCTCATTTTCGACAATTTATAATTAATAATTAGATAATTAATGCAACACTTAATTATTATTTAATAATTCAAACACTTGGAGGCAGTTAAGCTCACCTGCATAAGGAAAATTATGCGGTTTCACAATAAACAAACAAACAAACAAAAAGAAGAAAATGTCACCATCTTTGACCGCTTAAGAATAAAACAGCATTGGATAGGTTAAGTACTTCCGGGAGAATCCCTTTTAGGCTCTTTAACGGGTCTCAGGAACATGATGGTGCCAAAAGGCTAACCTGAAATTTGCTTACTCCTAATATTTACATTGATAAGGGTTTGAAGGTAATTTAATCTATTTTAAGTTATGATCCTTGAAGTGTGCTTCGAACAATTACTGGCTCAAGGTAAAAGGGTCCACAGGGCTATTATATACGGCCATAAAATTTAGGCTGAAGTGGTACCACCAAGTGGTGCCAAGGGCGGGTTACGTATTTCAAGCAGCTATTATACCTCTTATCTTATAAGTGTGCTTTAAATCATTACTGTGCAAGATAGAAGATTTCTAGGACTATCTTTCCCGCAATCGGTTTGAGGCTGTAACGGCACCACCAAGTGGTGCCAACGGTGGGGAACATCTTTCATGCTTTCATTTTTCAACCATTATTGACCACTAGAACAAACTAACACTAAATTGGAAAAAAGTTAAGGGCCTTAGGGAGTATCCTTTGTCAACTTTTTGACAGATTCCAATGACTAGAAAAGGCCAGTTAGGTAACCTGAACTTTGTTGTTTTTCACATTGTCTATTGATATACGGTTTAAAAGTCAGATGTTATACCCCTTATCTTTGAAGTGTGCTTCAAATCATTACTGGGGCAAGGTAGAGGGCCCCTAGGACTATCATTTCCCGCTATCAGAATGTTGCTGTAGTGGTACCACCAAGTGGTGCCATGGGTGGGGCACGTATTTCAAGCATTCATTTTGAATGCATCTTTGGCTACTAGAACAAAGTAACACTAGTGAAAGGTTAAGGACCTTAGGGAGAACCACTTGCCAGGTTTTGGAAGTGTCCCTAGGAAAGGAAGGGGCCAGTTAGCTAACCTGAACTTTGTTGTTTTTCACTTTGTGTTTTAATGTACGGGTTAAAGGTCAGTCATTATACCCCCTATCTTTGAAGTGTGCTTCAAATCATTACTGGAACAAGGTAGAGGGCCCCTAGGATTATCATTTCCAGCTATCAGAATGTTGCTGTAGTGGTACCACCAAGTGGTGCCATGGGTGCGGCACGTATTTCAAGCATTCATTTTGAAAGCATCTTTGCCTACTAGAACAAAGTAACACTAGTGAAAGGTTAAGGACCTTAGGGAGAACCACTTGCCAGGTTTTGGAAGTGTCCCTAGGAAAGGAAGGGGCCAGTAAGCTAACCTGAAATTTGTTGTTTTTCACTTTGTGTTTTAATATACGGGTTAAAGGTCAGCTATTATACCTCTTTTCTTTGAAGTGTGCTTCAAATCATTACTGGAACAAGGTAGAGGGCCCCTAGGACTATCATTTCCAGCTATCAGAATGTTGCTGTAGTGGTATCACCAAGTGGTACCATGGGTGGGGCACGTATTTCAAGCATTCATTTTGAAAGCATCTTTGGCTACTAGAACAAAGTAACACTAGTGAAAGGTTGAGGACCTTAGAGAGAACAACTTTCCAGGTTTCTGAAGGGTCCCGACAAAGAGAAAGGGCCAGTAAGCTAACCTGAAATTTGTTGTTTTTCGTTTGTGTTTTAATATACGGGTTAAAGGTCAGCTATTATACCCCTTATCTTTGAAGTGTGCTTCAAATCATTATTGGGGCAAGGTAGAGGGCCCCTAGGACTATCATTTCCTGCTATCAAAATGTTGCTGTAGTGGTACCACCAAGTGGTGCCACGGGTGGGGCACGTATTTCAAGCATTCATTTTGAAAGCATCTTTGGTTACTAGAACAAAGTAACACTAGTGAAAGGTTAAGGACCTTAGGGAGAACCACTTGCCAGGTTTTGGAAGGGTCCCGGGGAAGTAAAAGGGCCAGTAAGCTAACCTGAACTTTGTTGTTTTTCACTTTGTGTTTTAATATACGGGTTAAAGGTCAGCTATTATACCCCTTTTCTTTGAAGTGTGCTTCAAATCATTACTAGGGCAAGGTAGAGGGCCCCTAGGACTATCATTTCCCGCTATCAGAATGTTGCTGTAGTGGTACCACCAAGTGGTGCCATGGGTGGGGCACGTATTTCAAGCATTCATTTTGAATGCATCTTTGCCTATTAGAACAAAGTAACACTAGTGAAAGGTTAAGGACCTTAGGGAGAACCACTTGCCAGGTTATCCAAAAGTCCCTTGGAAAAGAAGGGGCCAGTTAGCTAACCTGAACTTTGTTGTTTTTCACTTTGTGTTTTAATGTACGGGTTAAAGGTCAGCAATTATACCCCTATCTTTGAAGTGTGCTTCAAATCATTACTGGGGCAAGGTAGAGGGCCCCTAGGACTATCATTTCCCGCTATCAGAATGTTGCTGTAGTGGTACCACCAAGTGGTGCCATGGGTGGGGCACGTATTTCAAGCATTCATTTTGAATGCATCTTTGCCTACTAGAACAAAGTAACACTAGTGAAAGGTTAAGGACCTTAGAGAGAACAACTTGCCAGGTTTCTGAAGGGTCCCGACAAAGAGAAAGGGCCAGTAAGCTAACCTTAAATTTGTTGTTTTTCGTTTGTGTTTTAATATACGGGTTAAAGGTCAGCTATTATACCCCTTATCTTTGAAATGTGCTTCAAATCGTTATTGGGGCAAGGTAGAGGGCCCCTAGGACTATCATTTCCTGCTATCAAAATGTTGCTGTAGTGGTACCACCAAGTGGTGCCATGGGTGGGGCACGTATTTCAAGCATTCATTTTGAAAGCATCTTTGGTTACTAGAACAAAGTAACACTAGTGAAAGGTTAAGGACCTTAGGGAGAATCACTTGCCAGGTTTTCGAAGGGTCCCGGGGAAGTAAAAGGGCCAGTAAGCTAACCTGAACTTTGTTGTTTTTCACATTGTGTTTTAATATACGGGTTAAAGGTCAGCTATTATACCCCTTTTCTTTGAAGTGTGCTTCAAATCATTACTAGGGCAAGGTAGAGGGCTCCTAGGACTATCATTTCCCGCTATCAGAATGTTGCTGTAGTGGTACCACCAAGTGGTGCCACGGGTGGGGCACGTATTTCAAGCATTCATTTTGAATGCATCTTTGCCTACTAGAACAAAGTAACACTAGTGAAAGGTTAAGGACCTTAGGGAGAACCACTTGCCAGGTTTTCCAAAAGTCCCTTGGAAAAGAAGGGGCCAGTAAGCTAACCTGAACTTTGTTGTTTTTCACTTTGTGTTTTAATATACGGGTTAAAGGTCAGCTATTATACCCCTTAACTTTGAAGTGTGCTTCAAATCATTACTAGGGCAAGGTAGAGGGCCCCTAGGACTATCATTTCCAGCTATCAGAATGTTGCTGTAGTGGTACCACCAAGTGGTGCCATGGGTGGGGGCGTAATTCAAATTTTCATTTTCAAATCACCTTAGGCCCCTAGAAGAAACTAATACTGGTTGAGGATCATTGGAAACTTTCGGGTTCTCTCGGACTTGATGGGGGCCAGTTCAAATTTGTCGTTTATTTACATTGAATATTGAAACACGGATAAAGATCAGTTATTATTTTTTGAAAGTGGATATGCATCATACCTTAGTAGGGTATAGGAGGTGGCGTATCGGGCTATCATTTGCCGATCTCAGATTAAGACTTTAGGGGAACCACCTTGTTGTGCTTTGGTTGAAAGCCCTTTTTGAAGTATTTATTTTTCGCAATATTTGAACACCATAAGAAACCAACACAAGGGAAAGGTAAGGGATCATAGGGAGTATTCCTTTTCAGTTTTTGGAGGGTCTTTAAGATTGGACATTGTCAATATTCTGATAGAAACTTTATTTTTTTTTCTTGTTCAGTTTTTTAGAAAATTTAGGATTCGTCTATTATCCCATTATTTTTGAAGTGTGCATGAAAGTTATGTTTTAAGAGAGTCTTTGAGACAATCATCTCATCCAAACATTGTCACATTTTAACATTACATTTTGAGATGAGGTTGTTCATTTACTCAGGTGACATTATTGCTATATGTTTTCGTCTGTTGTCATTTGTCGTCCATCGTATGTTATATTTAAACATATTCAGCTTTTTCTATGTGACCTTTATATCAATTTTAATCAATTTTCGTATATAGCATCTGTGAGTAAAAGGAGAGGAAAGTTGTGAATTTCATGTTCCTGGCTCTTTTGAGCCGAGTTATGCCAAAGACAAGATGTAGTTACGATATCGACAGATTATTTTTTCTTAGTTTGCTACAATATTTCTTTTTTCTTGTTCGTATGTTACAATACTCAATATTTACAAAGTTTTTCTTACTGTACGTATCCACGATATCGCATTGATATTGAATCATGATTATTCAATGGATGTTGGTTACCTCCCTCAATGTTATATTACCTGAATGCTATCATTTTCATAGTGTCGATATCATTTCGATGTCGATTCATGTCTGCTCAAGCATTTCAAACTGCTGTCCTTGCCATTGTGCATGTATGTCTTTGTTTAAATACTTTAAATTTAGGAAGATTGTACTTGCTATCGATATTGTCGATATCGACGATATCGTATGGATATCAAATCATTTTCGACATCATTCTTGTGGCTGTATTTCTTTATGCAACAGTTATGAGTACGTTCTTTCTGATTATTAAGTTTGTCGTAATGTCGATCTCGTACCGATATTGAACTATGATTCCGCAAACCATAATATTTTTACCAACGCTCACCCTTACACAAAACCTAACCCTAACCCCAACCTCCTTAAAAATAAAAACAACCCTTGCCCTTTATTTGTCATCCTTAATTTTATTTAGATATTTATACCTAGCTGCAATAATGTAACCCTCTCCGATTTTTTGGGGGGGAGACGGCTACAACTCCTTAGGATCTCCGTAATGGTGCAAGTGCGGGAGTAATTCATTACCGCACAGTTTTTGGTTAAAATTATCAAAAAGTGGGTATTTTAATATCATATGTTAACTGAACTCATAAAATGTAGTTATGCAAGACATGAATTGGTCCAAAAATATAACGAACAATTCGTAGATCGGTTTATTTTTCGTGTATGTCAACATCATAACTTGAATTTGTCCGCCATGTTTACTGACTTTGATCGATTTTATTTTGGAACAACCAATGAGAATTCTAGATCTACGGGAGCGGATCTATATTGGATTTCCCTTATTTTAAGCATAAATATTACGGTTTATGAAAAAATATCACATGGAATGCTTTTATTTATCGATGTTTAGTGATACCAAACAACACAAACATTTATCAACACCGACATTTACTTTATCAAGTAATTCTAAATATAAAGCGCAAGTCTCAGTACATCACGCGAGAACTGTCATGGCTGCTGAAGAGAACGACTGGTAAAACGCAGATTTACTTTACTTGGTTTTCGCGTATAATGGGCTATGTTGTTGATAGTGAATAAAAATTCTTATTGGAAGTAAGTTAAATGCAAAAACAGTTTATTTTGCCTGCAGACGCCCGTATCAAAAATATAAATTTGCACCATTATGGAGATGCAGTGGAATTGTAGCCCTCTCCTGAGAATATCATGTTAAGAAAAATCGGAGAGGACTACATTATCGCAGCTAATTTATACCAAATAATGAATGCACATTGACATCATACTTGCGACCTTCTATAAATATGTTTCTTCCTCAATTTGGAAATAAATTGTACAGATCTGTATCGATATCGATGATATTGTCGATAGCAACGGTGTCGAAATAAAACTAAGTTTAATATTTATCCAGTATTTCCAATTCCATAGTAATGATCAGGATCGATAGCATTACAATATCGATGTTATATTGTCGATATCGACATAGAATTTGTTGGAACCTGAGGGGTGGGGTTCAAACTATCAAATTTAATGTAACTTTTAAAAGTCTTATTTACTCCTAGACATCAAGCAGTCAGACTTTAAGTATTTATAAGATATGAGAATTGCGAACAGTCAAAGCAAACAATACAAAATTGTTAGCAGAGCCACAAGGACCTCTGAAAACAGAGGAGGGACCAGGTACCTTAAATGAGTGAGCATCCCCTGTTGTCCGGTCACATCCGTTGTTTGCTCTTTGTCATTATCGTGAAACTGGAGAATTCAGTAGACAATTCAATGTAAAAGTAACGGACTTAACGAGAGATTGTAGTTGCAATCATAGCCCTTGTTTCAACCATAGAATTTGCAAAATATTGTGTGTAAACGAGATTCTTTATATCCTTGTATAATCAACTTATTCTTTAAATGCTTGCTTATTTTTTTTCCAATAAGCAATGATACCTCAAAAGCAAACTGTGAAATTCTTGGTCCTTAGATTTGGAATTTTGATGTAAGAGTTGGGCTTTATAGATCATATAGGTAAAGTAATATTCTTTAAAGTCTTCTTCTCTCAGCTGTATATTTAGGAGACAAACTAAATGCACAGAAATGATAAGCAAGTGTGCCTCTTCCAAAATTTTGAATTAAGGCCTTTTGGTCGTGGTTATTTTGTTAAGGTGGGGCTTTATTGGTCATACATGTATAGTGAAATTGCTTCAATTCTTTGAAAATCTTCTCTGTTCCTGTGTATTGAGCAGACAAACTAAGTGCATGGTTATGAAAAGAAACAAGGAAGGGTGACCTTTCCAAAATTCTGAAACTGGTCCAATGGATCAAGTGTTCTGGTTCTGAGCAGGGTACCATTGATCTTATGAGTAAACTGATAGAAGTCAGTTTCTTTTGTTTATTCAGTTATGATAATTAATCACTGTAAATACTGAAATTGATAGATCAATAAAAATTAAAAAAAAAATTAATGTATACTCAACAAAAAAGTAACAGGTATGGAATTAAGTCCACAATTATTTTTTAATACAAGAGTTTTGTTTTTAGGAATAATATTTATGTGGCTGTCGTACATACTGCTTTTTATTTGCACAAGTTCGATTACCGAGTAACCGAAACCATGTGCACATTTACAATATCCCCCTCCCAAAATGAGAAACGCTGTCAAAGGTCAAGTGAAAGAAATTTTGTGTAAAACTTTAATTTTCAACAAGAGGCCCATGGGCCACAACGCTCACCTGAGTAACTTTGGCCTTGCTGTTTTTCACCTGATCCCCCATCCCCTGTAGTACTTATTGTGGCCCCGCCCTACCCCCAGGGGTCATGATTTGAACAATTAGAATCTACACTACCCCAGGATGCTTCCACATATTTTTTCAGCTTTTCTGGCCCAGTCGTTCTTGAGAAGAAGATTTTAAAGTTTTTTTTCTGCATATTTCAATGTAAAACTTGGATTCCCTATTGTGGCCCCGCCCTACCCCCAGGGGTCATGATTTGAACAATTAGAATCTACACTATCCCAGGATGCTTCCACATAAATTTCAGCTTTTCTGGCCCAGTGGTTCTTGAGAAGAAGATTTTTTAATCACCCCACCCAATTTTTGTCTTTTCTTGATTATCTCCCCTTTGAAGGGGACTTGGCCCTTCATTTTAACATTTTAAACTCCCCTAACCCAAGGATTCTTTGTACCAGGTTAGGCTAAAATTGGCCCAGTGGTTCTTGAGAAGAAATTGAAAATGTGAAAAGTTTACAGACGGACGGACGACGGACAACGGGTGATCCGAAAAGCTCACTTGAGCTTTCAGCTCAGGTGAGCTAAAAATTACTTTAGACTTTGAAATTTGACAATTGCTGACCTTAACTAATGACAGCATACCGCAGAGGCGACATATGGATGTACAGCACAACGGTTGTGCCAAAGGCATGTTGCAATTGGGTATGCTTAACGTCAACTGGTTCGACAGTTAAACGTCAGCCAAAGCGTATCAAGGAGGTAAAGGGAAAGGTCCCAGAACACAGGAGAGGGGGGGGGGGTGCAACAAAGACTGAAGTGACAGGCCAAAAAGTACGACAGCCCGTCAGCAGTGTGAAATTTGCTCTTGGCAAAACGCATCGGTTCATGTCTGCCGAAATCTTGAATAGAAAGTATAGGAATGATCATGGGTTGCAAAAACCCACTCAGACGTTAAGAAATAGGATACCTGCAGCAAAGAGCTAGTTTCATTTTTTGCATAAAATGGCCCTGTCCTTATATCAATTAATTGACTATCACCTTCTGTCCCATTTCATATATCAAAATAGAGTAGAGACTTAGTGCTTTCATTTCCTATAATAAAATTTCTTTTTGAGAATTCAGGTACTGGTAAACAGGCTTTGAGAAAATGCAATGTTCTTGAATTTTGCAGAAAACATGCGTATTTGACTACCTTCAGCAAAGAATTAAAATATGAGCACAGCTCACGATCCAAAAATTAAAACATGTTTTGTGATCTTCAGAAACCGATCGTTCATTATGTAATTGCATATTTTGGATCAGAGGTTGTGCTCTATATGAAATATTGAAATAATACCTCAATTTTTGGCCATTTTTATGGGGTTTTTTTTACTGAATATGGGAAACATGACGCATTTTATGACGTCATAATGCATTGACTAGAGAGAAAATTACGTCATGTTCAATAGATACACAGTCAAGGATCCAAGTTATAAATACTGCATTTCAAAACCAAAACTGAGCAATTTCTATTTTTTAGAAATTCTCAGGGCTAAAAAGGGCCCTAAGTGGCTCTGGCTCTTTGCATGTTTACAAGCCAGCATATCCGTCCATGTTTGACTGTAATATCTCGCAATGCTTGTCTTGAGTTAGTAATAACCATGAACATTGGCAATTACGAGACCGATTCTGTTCACATATGAATCATATAATTTATCTATTTCTTTTTTCACTTCTGGATTATTGAATACAGAAGGATAAATGGTTCTCATATTGCGCCTCAATCTTTTAATGCGCGATTTTAACATACATCTGATACATTTAATCCATTCTGACAAAGTGTCAAGGTGTTCTTTTTCATATCTGGCCCATCGCCTGGCGTAATCCTCTACAGAATCCATAATATTTAAGAAATTTCGACGCCAGTTGAAGGATCGGGATTCCCTATATTTAGGACCTTTTAAAATTAATTATCTAAGGTCCTCATTATTAACTATATTTACGTCACCAGTAATAACGTGTCCTGCAGGACTATTTATAGGGTGAAGAAGAACATGAACACGATGGAGGATTATGTTTCAGATATTCGATATCCAGGTCCTGTACAGTTTTCTTGTAATGTTGTTACCCTATTCCGTCCGTCTGTCTGTCACATTTGCTTCTTCCTCAAACTCCTCTTATATTTTACGCAGTAACCAATCAGTCTTTTGGAATATGATAGGCGGTGTCCTGAAGGTTTGCAATAAGGTTTTGAAATTTTTAATTTTACCCTTATCACCTGCATATGGTGTTTATGTCTCTCAGTTGATTCGATACGCAAGAGCATGCTCTACGTATGAACAATTTCTAAAACGAGGCAAGCTATTGACAAACAAGTTGACGAAACAAGGGTATCAACAGTGTCGTTTGAAGTCATCTTTTCGCAAGTTTTTAGGTCGATACAATGACCTTGTCAGCACATACAACCTATTATTGAGTCAAATGCTGACTGATGTTTCTCATACTAATTGTTATGATATTATTTATACACTGAACTGTCTGCGGATTTATCTGGTTTTTGTTTCCCGATCATGACAAGGAGCAGACGACGGATGTGACCGGTCGGGAGAGGATGCTTACTCCTCCATGGCACCTGAGCCCACCTCTAATTTTTGAGGTCCGCGTTTGCTCTGCTTCAAATTTGTATCGTTTCATTGGACTTCTGAGATTGAATACCGTTTTATCTTCATATTTCATTCTACTAAAACCTCGTTCTCAGAACTCCTCTTACATTTAAAATAGTATCCTAATCATCTTTTGGAACATGATTAGTGGTGTCCTGTATATGAGCATTCAGGTTTCTGAATTTTCATTTTTACCCTGGGGTCAAATGGAGGTAAAAATGCAAAAAATTCCTGGTTCCTAGAACTCCTCTTACATTTTACACAGTAGCCTAATCATCTTATGGAAGATGATTGATGGTGTCCCGTAGATGTGCAATAAGGTTTTGGAATTTTCATTTTTACCCTTAGGGTCATATGGGGTCGAAAAATGACCTTTTATACAAAAAGCCCCTGGTTCCCAGAACCCCTCTTACATTTTTAGCTCACCTGAGCCGAAGGCTCAAGTGAACGTTTCTGATCAAAATTTGTCCGTTGTCTGTCGTCGTTGTAGTTGGCGTTGTCGTAAACTTTTCACATTTTCACATTTTCATCTTCTTCTCCAGAACTACTGGACCAAATTCAATCAAACTTGGCACAAAGTATCCTTGGGTGAAGGGGTTTAATGGCATTATTGAAAAATCTTCTTCTCAAGAACCAATGGGCCAGGAAAAATGAAACTCATATGGAATTAGTGTCAGATAGTGTAGATTGAAGTTTGTTCAAATCATGAACCCCGGGGGTAGGGTGGGGCCACAATGGACAATCAAAGTTTAACAGAGAAGTATATAGGAAATATCTTCTTCTCAAGAACAGCAAAGCTATAATTGGTCAAATATATTTGGAAGCATCTGCAGGTGGTATAGATTCAAATTTGTTCAAATCATGACCCCCGGAGGTAGGGTGGGGCCACAATGGAAGATCAAAGTTTTCATAAAGTATATAGGAAAAATCTTCAAAAATCTTCTTCTCAAGAACAGCAAAGCTATGATTGGTCAAAATTATGTGGAAGCATCTTCAGGTGGTGTAGATTCAAGTTTGTTCAAATCATGACCCCCGGGTAAGGGTGGGGCCACAATGAACGATCAAAGTTTTACATAGGAATATATAGGAAAAATCTTTTGTCATATATATATGGAAGCATCCTCAGATAGTGTAGATTCAAGTTTATTCACATCATGACCTCCAGCAGTAGGGTGGGGCCACAATAAAAGTTCAAACTTGTAGAGAAAAAAGTCACAGTCAAAAAATTATGTAAGCATCCTGAGTTAGTGTAGATCTTAATTTGTTCAAATCATATCCCCACTCCCTTTTAGGGGTAGGTTGGGACCACTTATGCATTTAAGCTTTTCAATACTAAACTGATTTTTGCTTTTTTCCTAGCCACAGTGCTCAAGTGAGCGATGTGGCCGCTGGGCCTCTTGTACACAGTAACCTAATCATCTTATGAAAAATGGAGGGTGGTGTCCTGTAGATGTGCAATAATGTTTTGGAGTTTTCATTTGCACCCTGGGGGTCAAATAGGGATTCATGAATCCACCTATAACATGTATAAATTCAAGGTTGTCTCGAATCATCGGATATCTCAAACTTTAATAGTGGCCCCATCTAGTTTGAGATAATGAGGTTTGACTGTATCTACCTTACTAACCATGACAACACTGTTCAACTAAATCTCTTTAAAGAAGATTAACAGAATAATGTATCTTAGTATAATCTACTTGTACAGTCTCATTCAAATAAGATAAAACGGTAGGAGGAGTAGTGCTTTGTAAAAACAATTTTGATTCCACAATATGTAATGAAGCTATCGCAATAAGTTTCCATTGCTCTTGCCAAGTGGGTCTTGAAAAGTTTGTATTTCTTATACGTTCCATTATAAAACTTTAATTGCCTCTTATGGCCCCACCCTATCCCTGAGGGTCATGTGTGGACAAATTAAATCTACACTATGTTATGAAGCTTTCAAATAAATCAAACTTTTCTGACTCAGTGGTTCTTGAGAATAAGACTTTTGAAATTTTCAGTCATCTTATATCTCCTTAAAATGAGCTTTACCCTTATTTGAACAAACTTAAATCCCCTTTACCCAAGGAAACTTTTAGGCAATTTTGTTTAAACTGGTCCAGCAGTTCTTGAGAAGATAATATTGTAAAAATTTTACGCCAAAGACAACAACAACAACAGAGATTATAATCAGAAATAAAAGTTTATTTGATCCGTCAGATCAAATGAGCTAAAAATAAAGGCTGGTGGTGGTTGGGGTGGGGGTGGGGTGGAACACTTGCCTAACAAAATACTCAATATAAAGCTGTTCCCAAAATTTTGCATTCATAGGGTGAGTTTATGTTAGCAAACTTTTCCAAAGTGCCATGATATTTGGTTCTTGTCGAAGGGAGGGACCAAATCAACGTGAGGGAATGGTTTAACAACATACAAAATATAACGTTTTACAATAGAAATTAACCCTTTGTTTCTCAATATATTTTATCACACCTCTAGTGTGTTTCTTGTTATTTTGATTAGAATAATGATGATTAATTGCTGCCTAGTCCAATTTTGTACAGGCCCATATAGTAATTATGGTATTTGTACCCTGTTTACCCGTTTACAGGTCTGCAACAAGTCTGGTGAGGGTCTATGTGAGTAATTTTCGAACATAATTTGGTTCATTTTTGCATACTCAAAATATGAAAACAGTCATGTATTTTGTAATGGATTTAAGCCTTGAACTCAGTTGTAGTTTTCTTTGTGACCTGGATGGAAGGAAAAATGAACAAGAAATTTATTTGCAGAGGTTTTCTATAAACTTGACAACCATCCTAGAAAATAAATGTTTCATCCAGGGAGGGCAAACGAGAGAAAAAAAAAACCCTGGACAAGAATTGTACACAAAGAGTTTACTGACTTTGACCTTTCATCTATAAAAATTAGAAAGAACGTTTACTCTAGACAAGTATATATTTATGCAAAGAGATTTTCTTACCTTCACCTTTCATCTAGAAAATTGGCTCAATGTCACCGCAAACCCTCTACCCGAGAGGACTCTAAGTATAAAGTATGAGCTCAAAAGAGCCAAGCGGGGAGAAAAGATGCTCTGAACAAGGATTTTACACAAGGAGGTTTTCTTTACCTTGACATTTGTTTGAAAAAAATGGCTCAAGTCCTTGAACACCCTTCGCCAATGGATACTCTGTGAGTAAAGTTTGAGCCAGGTAAGGCCAAGGAGAGAGAAGACATACTCTGAACAAAGTTTTTCTAATGCAAAGCTAGTTGAGTTGATCTTTCATCTAAAAAATTGATTCAAGGTCACTGCATACCCCCTACCCAAGGACGATCTATTGTTTGAAAGAGTTAAATATCAGCAATTATCAACCTTGCCTTTGAATAGTGCATTCAACCAAGACTGAGGCAAAATAGGGCTATCGTTTCCCATTGTCACATTTGGGTTGTAAGGGTGCCATTAAGTAGTGTTAAGGTTTGGGACCAAATTGTTAGCAATTTTCTCTTTGTCATCTTTGGACAACATTTAAAATAGCACTCCTATGGGTAAGTATTCTTATTTAGTATATCTTGTCAACTTTTTGAGGGATCTCCGGCTCTCTGGCCCTGGAAGGGACCAGTAGACTAAACCAAACTTTTTTTACATTGCATTGTGAGATGAAGTTAAAGAAAGACTACTACCTCCTTTACCTTTGAAGTGTAAAAACAACAAAGTTCAGGTTAGCTTACTGGCCCTTTTCCTTCAACAGGACACTTCCAAAACCTGGCAAGTGGTTTTCCCTAAGGTCCTTAACCTTTCACTAGTGTTACTTTGTTCTAGTAGCCAAAGATGCTTTCAATATGAATGCTTGAAATACGTGCCCCACTCATGGCACCACTTGGTGGTACCACTACAGCAACATTCTGATAGCAGGAAATGATAGTCCTAGGGGCCCTCTACCTTGCCCCAGTAATGATTTGAAGCACACTTCAAAGATAAAGGGTATATTAACTGACCTTTAACCCGTATATTAAAACACAAAGTGAAAAACAACAAAGTTCAGGTTAGCTAACTGGCCCCTTCTTTTCCCAGGGACACTTCCAAAACCTGGCAAGTGGTTTTCCCTAAGGTCCTTAACCTTTCACTAGTGTTACTTTGTTCTAGTAGCCAAAGATGCTTTCAATATGAATGCTTGAAATACGTGCCCCACCCATGGCACCACTTGGTGGTACCACTACAGCAACATTTTGATAGCGGGAAATGATAGTCCTAGGGGCTCTCTACCTTGCCCCAATAATGATTTGAAGCACACTTCAATGATAAGGGGTATAATAGCTGACCTTTAACCAGTATATTAAAACACAAACGAAAAACAACAAATTTCAGGTTAGCTTACTGGCCCTTTCTCTTTGTCGGGACCCTTCAGAAACCTGGAAAGTTGTTCTCTCTAAGGTCCTCAACCTTTCACTAGTGTTACTTTGTTCTAGTAGCCAAAGATGCTTTCAAAATGAATGCTTGAAATACGTGCCCCACCCATGGCACCACTTGGTGATACCACTACAGCAACATTCTGATAGCGGGAAATGATAGTCCTAGGGGCCCTCTACCTTGTCCCAGTAATAATTTGAAGCACACTTCAACATTAAGGGGGTATAATAGCTGACCTTTAACCCGTATATTAAAACACAATGTGAAAAACAACAAAGTTCGGGTTAGCTTACTGGCCTCTTAACTTCCCCGGGACCCTTCAAAAACTTGGAAAATGATTCTCCTTGAGGTCCTTAACCTTTCACTAGTGTTACTTTGTTCTAGTAACCAAAGATGCTTTCAAAATGAATGCTTGAAATACGTCCCCCACTCATGGCACCACTTGGTGGTACCACTACAGCAACATTCTGATAGCGGGAAATGATAGTCCTAAGGGCCCTCTACCTTGTCCGAGTAATGATTTGAAGCACACTTCAAAGATAAGGGGTATAATAGCTGACCTTTAACCCGTATATTAAAAAACAAATGAAAAACAACAAAGTTCAGGTTAGCTTACTGGCCCTTTTTCTTTTTCAGGACCCTTCAGAAACCTGGCAAACTGTTCTCCCTAAGGTCCTCAACCTTTCACTAGTGTTACTTTGTTCTAGTAGCCAAAGATGCTTTCAAAATGAATGCTTGAAATACGTGCCCCACTCATGGCACCACTTGGTGGTACCACTACAGCAACATTCTGATAGCGGGAAATGATAGTCCTAGGGGCCCTCTACCTTGTCCCAGTAATGATTTGAAGCACACTTCAAAGATAAGGGGTATAACATCTGACTTTTAATCCGTATATCAATAGACAATGTGAAAAACAACAAAGTTCAGATTACCTAACTGGCCTTTTCTAGTCATTGGAACCTGTCAAAAAGTTGACAAAGGATACTCCCTAAGGCCCTTAACTTTTTTCCAATTTAGTGTTAGTTTGTTCTAGTGGTCAATAATGGTTGAAAAATGAAAGCATGAAAGATGTTCCCCACCGTTGGCACCACTTGGTGGTGCCGTTACAGCCTCAAACCGATTGCGGGAAAGATAGTCCTAGAAATCTTCTATCTTGCACAGTAATGATTTAAAGCACACTTATAAGATAAGAGGTATAATAGCTGCTTGAAATACGTAACCCGCCCTTGGCACCACTTGGTGGTACCACTTCAGCCTAAATTCTATGGCCGTATATAATAGCCCTGTGGACCCTTATACCTTGAGCCAGTAATTGTTCGAAGCACACTTCAAGGATCATAACTTAAAATAGATTAAATTACCTTCAAACCCTTATCAATGTAAATATTAGGAGTAAGCAAATTTCAGGTTAGCCTTTTGGCACCATCATGTTCCTGAGACCCGTAAAAGAGCCTAAAAGGGATTCTCCCGGAAGTACTTAACCTATCCAATGCTGTTTTATTCTTAAGCGGTCAAAGATGGTGACATTTTCTTCTTTTTGTTTGTTTGTTTGTTTGTTGTGAAACCGCATAATTTTCCTTATGCAGGTGAGCTTAACTGCCTCCAAGTGTTTGAATTATTAATTAATAATTAAGTGTTGCATTAATTATCTAATTATTAATTATAAATTGTCGAAAATGAGGCATTAAACAGTATTGCGTCAGAGTACTCTCAGTCCTTTGATGAATTTCCTTAGTGGCTGCTAGCTTCTACGGGCTTAATGGCTGCTGTTATTGGCTGCTAGCTTCAGTCTAGTGTTTTCTAGATCTCTCACATATAACGTTTGATAGTGTTGAATTTAAATAACATGTATTTCATTGATAAGAAAAGAACTTTTCCAAAAGCAAACCGGAATGGAACCTGAAAAATTATCGATTTGTTTGTTCAAAATGGCAATCTTGATATACAATAAGTAGATTCAGGACCATTAACTTTTGACAAAAACATCATTGTTTACGAACTTTATGGACAACCCTCGTATACTGTAATCACATAGGTATATTAAGTGTCTTAGCATATCACTCATAAGTAAGGAAATGCCGAGAAAATTGATACAATCCATAGAATTCGCCCGCGTGGCGCAGTGGTTGAGCGTATGCTCTAGAGTCGCGAAGTAAGGAGTTGATCCTTTCGTCGCGGGTTCGAATCCCACTGTGGAACGTGGAGACCGGTCCCTCGGATGAGACCATATAAACCGAGCAGTAGGTGCTGGCACGAAAAAGATCCCTCACTGCTCAATGGCCATAAGTGCCGAGTATAGGATAAAATTTGCAGCTCTCCACCGGCAAGTGGTGGCGTCTATATATGAGTGAAAAATTCTCGAGAGGGACGTCAAACAACATACAAACAAACAAACAATCAAGAAATTAAAGAAATCATTTCAGTATGTTCAGTTTGAAAATAAATTCATATTTCAAGTTTATCTATGTAGATCTACTGAAAATAGTTTTTCTCTGTTTGATACCACTAAACAAAATAGATTGTTTGAATCGAAGTTGTGTCATTTATTTACATTAAAATGACGATATCAACAATTAGAAGATGTCATAGAAATGAACTAAACAGATCCCAATAATGCAAAATCAGGAAAAAAATGAAATAGTTGTTTCACTACGTACGAGGGTCGTTAAATAAGTGATGCAAAATGTGATCTTAAAATAAGACAAGCACAAGAATCATTTCTTTATATTTTTAATCCCTCAAAGTATTCCCTGTTAACCTCTTCACATGTCTTAAGTCGTTGTACCCATGATCAGAACACCTCGTCATACTCCTTTTTAGAGATGCTCGAAAGACACTGATGAATAGCACTCTCCATCAGAAACTAAAATTTAAAGTCTTCCTTTGATTGTTTTCTTTAGATTTTAGAATAAAAAGATTTCACAATGAGATCTAGCGAATATGGAAGATGGCTAAGCTCTGTAAATGCTCCTTTTCCCAAAATTTCCTGTACATCTCTATGATTATTTGCAGCAGACTTGTCAGACACAAGAAAATAACCCCGTGAACCGGTATTTGGACACCCCTCACAGCTGAACTTTCCTCAATGCAATTATAACTACCGGACCTCTTGACTAAAGAGGAAACCTGTATAAGCCATATTGTAGCTCTGGCTTCACTTTGCAATAATAAAACGACAGCTTTCTCTTTAATTCCACTTTTTTATTAATATTGTTCTCCTGGTTGTAAAATATTCACCATTATTTTGACAGCCTTCACCCAAGTTTTTCATATCTTTTTGTTATAATGTTTATTTTTCAATAGACCATTTGCACACTTAACGAATGTTTTTTTCTGTAAGGAAATAAGGCACCCATATGATATAGAAATATTTTAAGATTCATATTTCGTTTGTCAGATCTCTAAAAACTGTGGCAATGAATTTTTTAATGTCTTTGCAATGTCTTTCAGTGTAAATCTAGTATTTACAGATATCATGTTGCTCAAGACATCGACACATTTTGGTATGGTGTCCCAACAGAGTTTGATCGACCAGTTCAACTGCGATCTTGTATCACTTCTTTTCCATTTTGGATTTCTAAATCTATTTGAACACTGGACAGCGTGAAAGGCTAGTCCTTCGAGATATCAAAACCAATTTTTTATATTTATCATCTCGGGTTTGAACATTGATTTTTCCGGGTTTTTTTAAATCATTAACAAGAGCTCTGTCCTGTCCACGATTCTCGTTGCTTAAAGGATTTATGAGAATGATCACTGTTCGTTTTTTTTAAAAAAAACCTTTTTTATCAGTTCTCAGCAGACTCGGTACTCGTGCGTCAAAAATTCCAGTCTGGGTATTGACAACCAGTCATATCAGACTCTGCATATGTTAATAGTACCAGACTGCGCATTAATCATGTCACATCAGACTCCTTATAACGAATTATACAAGATTCAGTTAAACACTCTGATTTTATCATCTAATGCAGTTATCGACCCATACATTTTTAATTTATATTTATTATTTTATTTCATATATTAATGTGAATATAAGGAATTCGCTGACTAGTTGTTTTTTTTTTTTTTTTTTTTTTTAATTTTAAATAATTAATCATAATTATATATTACGCTTTTCAACTATTGTTGATGACCTGGCATAGCCAACTAACTGGAAAGTAATTCCTTAAATATTTACAAGAGATATGATTTTTAAAATATTATCTGAAAAATATATCACATAGTGATAAATTACTTTTCTTTCAAGGATATCCACTCCTCGGTCAGGGAGGATAACTCTTAAAATCATTATTTGATTAAAAATTATCAAAAGGAAGCTTGAAATTGAAATCTTTTCTTGCAACAATTTTCATTTCATGCATGTCAATATGATTCAAGGTTCTTTGAAGTCTTAAAAAACTATTGTAAAAAGTTTACATTTTTACCCCTCGAAAGAACCAAAAAAAAAAAACATTTTTAGAGAAATTTAATTTCCTGTAAACTAAACTTATACATGTAGACGCTAACGCTTATTAGCATGAGATGATATCACATGTGATCTGTGATGTCTGGTTATGGTAGAACAAGCTTTTTGCATTATGTATTATATAATAATTAAAGTAATTAGAATAACTAAAACACTGTATAACTATGAAAAACATTCAATTTTCTCCTAATCCCTGGATTTCTACAGTTTTTTATCTTTAAATATATTTACTGATCAGAAAATGCATAACTGGTGCTTTTATTTGCATTTCCCGAAAATATATCTGAAATCAAATAATATTCCCTCAATAATATGATTCACTTTAACGATGAACTTTGAAGAAATACCATGGGTAAATGTACATTACTTTGTGAATTTAGAGACATTTTTGTAAGCAGTATCAATAACTTAACTGCTTATTTTAAGAACCTAAGATTGGAATACCTTAAAAACTAAAATATAAAAATCATTAAGAATGTGTCAAGATTAATTACACTCTACATGTATCAGTCTAGTTTCAGGAACAGGTATAACTTTAATTACTTTAAAAAAAATCAGATAAATCATGGTATGAATTTTGATACTGTGTGAGAAGTAATTGAGATCGGACACTACCACTTTAAAAAAAAACTAATATATTAAATTCATTATAAACATATCAGGGCTGATTTTACTTTAGTTTTTGTGTCTTATCATCATTACAGTCTTCTTCAGCGCTTCAAAGCTATTTTTCCAGTACAGCCATACCGGGTACTGAGGACCATGAACAGGAGACTGTGAATACTGGCCGTTCAGGTTTGATCTGAGGCACCAGCCGTACCACCAGGCTCCTCGATATACTTCAGCACAGTTTTCATCATCTTCACTTGTGTCATTATCCTGATCTTTTGTGCTGAATCTCATACCACTGTGATAAGCCAAACTGTCACCTTTAAAAGAGTATTGCTTACATTAAAGTTTAATGCATAAAATTTTTTTTAAAAAATGAATAATTGTAACTCAGTTATCAAATCTGATAGTGCCCTTGGTCTGCATCGAAAAGCATCGAAAAATTGAGTCATCCTGTCACCTGTAATAGGGTTTTAATGACATCTACTATAAACAGGGAAAATTTTTGCCCTCCTTTTATTTTCCTCTCTTTGCCTTAGTCAGAAGTGAGCAAATTTAAAACTGGGCGAATTCCTGAAAGACAGTCTTATACATTTATTGACTGGGTTCGAGGGCAACATGCGTTTTGTCGGACCCAAGAACCAAATTGTTTGCCTGAGGCTGTTAGGCCTCAAGCAAACAGTTTGGTTCGAGTGGTCGATAAAACGCATTTTGCCCGAGAATACAGTCAATAAATGTTTTGTTATACCTTTTATTTTTTTTAACATACATATATCTTGTGCTGGCTTCCGTGATGTAAATTTTATTTACCAGCACGCACTGTTGTTAAACTCGGTCAATTCCGGTCTTGTGGATATCACCGAATGCAAATGAGATTTAGCTGATCCCGCCCATTGTGTGACGGAAGCGGTCCAATATCTCATCGACAGATCCAATATCTCAATCTTCAGTCAAACATCGATTTTTTTATGACTGCTCTATAAAACATTGAAAATGTTAGACTTTTTTAGTATAGATTTATAAAGGAACACATTTTTAAAGGCGGAACAATATCTGTTAAGGACAACTATGTCTATGCGAATTTAAAACAGAACAAAATTGTTTGAAAGTGTGAAAGGATGAAATTAGCACGGGGCGAAAATAACCCTGTATACAGTAATTGATTTTCGTTGGTAAAATGGCAGAAAATGTGCGAAGTCAAATATAATGTGAAGTATACAATTGTGTTGAAGTTTCCAATAATCAGGATAATAAGAAAACTTAACTTGGCTCATTTTACTTGGAGCCCTGTAGGACTTTTACTATAATAAAATACTTTGCTTTTAAACTAAATCCAGTATGTTATCTGAACTTAAAAGGATTTTAGTACTATCCCAAGCTTATGATAAACTTAGTAGAGATTTATCATAAACAATACATATTCTTTTTAAAAGTATCCTCTCTAATACACAATTTATATCTTGATCATGCACTACTCACTCGCTGTCCCGCTGTATCCAGATACTGTTATATAGTATTTATCGTTTTCATCTCCGATGTAAAAGATGGCATATTCCGCATAAGCCTGTTCTCCGTTAAATCTCCTTAGGTCTACTCGGAGCTCTTGATTTTGATCCCTTGTTAAAGCATGGATTGCATCATTTCCTTAATTGTTTGGATATTCAATATATAAATACATATACAAAATTGTCAATTGGATGATTAGCATCTTTAAAGGATCTCGTAGATTTTAAAGTTTTTCGTGGTACTGTATTTGTGTATCTGGGTTTCTTTAAAATTAAATTGAATTAAAGTTGAAATTATAGCAGCAGCTTGGGGGAAGAATTTATAACCATCTTTTATTTTTGGTAACATTTGCAACCACTTTGTGGAAATCCTTAATCCACGCACAGAAGTTTCTCGTTTACTAAATTGTATTGAAATTTGATGATAACAATAGAAATATCATTTTGCAAGATACTTCTTTTTTCTTTAAAAGTGAAAACTTACATTTACATCAGAAATAGAATATTTTAGTTGGTTTCCAGTTACAACAGACTTATATATATATAATTGTGAAAACATTAAAGGGAATGAAGACACAGAGCTGATGATTAATTGATGATAAATTTTATCTGTTCCTATCGTAAGCAGGAACTAGAATGCTATATTTCATTATTCATTTCAAGTGAACTCAGAATAAAAAAAATTACAGAATCTACCACGTCTGTTCATATACATTTAGATGTTTACTGAAGATAGGCTTTAATGGCATACTAATGACGAAAGAAAGGATTTTAGATTTTCAATCCTCAGACTTCTCATATCTATGTAACGATATTCCATAATAACCTGCAGACGGTCTCAATGTCTCTTAACCGATTTAGTTCGCAAAGGCTTCATGTGCATTCAAATTTTAAACCTAGGCATGCTACTGACAAAAAAAAACTTTATAATACAGTGGGTTTCAACAGTTTACTTTAAAGTAGGTATTTAGCATTATAATGACCTTGATTGCAAACAAAAACTATTATCTGGTCGACCTTTGACTGAAAGATTTCAAACCAGCTGCTAGGTAATGTGTTAAAAAAGATTTAAAGAGTATATTTCATTTCATTGTCCTGTATCTAATCCCTGTATATACAATGTTTTTGATTGAAAATTGAAAGTTAACAAGAAAAAAGGAATACACAGGAATACCTATCCAGTAGTTTTTAGAGGCATTCCCAAATCCGTGTTTATATTCTTTCCATGTCCTGAAAAAATCAACATCGCCATCTTCTCGTTTCTGAATTACCTATAAACAATATTCACTGACTTAGTATAAAGTGTCTTATCATAGATATGAAAAAAATATTATCCACTAGATTGCTCTCTCCTGGGTCATCTTGACAGACTAGGATAATTTTCTGAGTTTGAGAACTATTTGATGATATAAAGGGTATAGGAATATGTTTGAGTCTTATAATTTTGAACATTTAAATATTTTATTGACAATTTGAACAAGGTCCAAAAAGCTTATCGTAAGTATGTTTTTTTTGTTCTTTGCCCGTGAGCACAGAAAAATACCAAATAGCAGACGAATTAAACTGAAGGCTTTCACCTAGCTGTCTCGTTTAAAGTCATCATTTCGTAAGTTCTATGGTCGATACAATGACCTTGTCAGCAAATACAATTTATCATTGAGTCAAATGCTGACTGACGTTTTTCATACTAATTGTTAGGCCATTATTTACACACTGAATTGTCGACGGATTTTTCCGTTATTTCCCGATCATGACAAGGAGCACACGGCGGGTGTGACCGGTCGGCAGGGGATGCTCACTCCTCCATGGCACCTGATCCCACCTCTGATGTTTGGAGGTCCGTGTTTGCTCTGCTCCTATTTTGTATTGTATAATGGACTTTTGAGCTTGAATACTGTTCGTTATCTCCATATATTTCACCTAGATGTTTTATAGATTGTCTCATCTTCAAGTTTGCTGGTGGTTTTCAAAAGCGGTGTTCCAGCAAGACATTTAACACGACCTTAGTTAAGGTACTGTTAAACCAGACATGTTGCATGTCACAATTAGCAATAGATGTAATAAGATCGTTTAAAACTATTTTGTTTTTATGATGAACATTGCTAACAGCAATTTCCACAGAATTTAAATATTGATAAATGAAAACAAATATAAACATTGGAGTACAGGGTATTCCTTAATAAATTAAAAAAAAAACACTCACCGTCCAACCACCTCCATCTGTCGTCATGTCACAGAAGACCTCTCTTCGGGTGTCGGCATAAATAATATATATGCCATCTTGGCCTTTCCTGCTGGAGTTTCTTTTCAAAATCTCCGAGCAGTCTTTGTATATTTTTTCTATGTAATTTTTAAATAAATATAATTATTAGTAATTCTACTTAAATGACTATTGTATTAGTGCATTGCAAGCTGCAAAATGTTTTATCTGTTGATTTCTTATCAACTTCGTGATATCAAAGTCTCGTTCAGTCAACATTTCGCACATTCTTCGGTCGATATAATAACCTTGTCAGCAAATACAAACTATCATTAAGTCGAATGTTGACAGACATTTTTCATACAAATTGTTGCACCATTATTTTCACTGAATTGTCTATGATTTTTTTCAGTTTTCCCGATTATGACAAGGAACACGCGGGCGGGTGTGACCGGTCGACAGGGGATTCTTAAACTTGCATGGCATCTTTGATGTTTTTCTTAGTGATCCGAGTGTGCTTTGCATCAAATTTTTTATTGTTTCAATGGATATTTGAGCTTGATAATTGCTCGTTATCTGCATATTTCATAACGAACATATTTGAATTAAGTAAACAAAGTACAATAGAAGCATACTCCTCCATGGCACCTAAACCCAAATCTGATAATTTGAGGTCCGTGTTTGCTCGGCTCCCAATTTGTATTGCTTCAATGGACTTTTGAGCTTGATTACACTATTCCAAAGGACTTTTGAGCTTAATTATTGTTCATTATCTCCATATTTTATTGTAAAATAGGAAAAGGATCGTAGAGAAAAAAAAGTCGTTTAATTGAAGATGAGAACTTCAACAACAATTGAAATTTATCCTACCGAATTTTAGAATCACTACGTGCAGAAATATGTAGAAAATAATTGTTTTACCTGCTAAAACAGGTAAACAGTTTCCACGAATACAGATGGCATCCTCGGTACATGAATAGTTTAGACAATCACCCACAAGATGCTGAAAATATAACATAATAAAGTCGTGATTCAATTCATATGTAATTCAATTCATTTTTACTAAAATTTTACAAGATTTATGTCTTACCTGTGGAAAATTTTTCCGGTCAACATGAATGATGCTGTCCTCTGTCATTAGAGGACTGACATTCTTGATAGGAAATCTTGTGTTAAGACGACATGTCTTTTCTTCTCGTATCCAATCTACTGACCGACATAACGTAAACTTGTAACAAACCATCATGCACATTCCCATGTCAGCATTGGTCAAAAGGTTAAAACCAGGCACTGAGGAATTTTCATAACTGCTTATTATCAAAGTTTTTGGGTCGAAGCACTGAGAGTAGCATGTCCGTAACAGAAACAGGACTTGGCCAATGAGGTACAAAGTGATCACATTAGAAACTGTTGCAGATAACATTGCAATAGTTTTTTCCCTTTTTAAATGACAGAGCGATCAAAATTTTTTGTCATGGGTACTCATCAAATAATCAACTGTTCTGGTTTTTTAAACTTCTTTGGTGTATATGTCTATCTTTAAGTATGTCTAATAAATATCTAATTAATGATTGATGAGGTCTCATGTGATGTGTTCATCGATTGTTCAGTACGTTTTATTATCGTTTTAATTTAAATGTGGTAAATTCAAAACGTTGGTCTTGCTTTCATAATAATAATGCACTTTTCAAGAAAGATATAAAGTTCGTTTTCCACCTTTGTCAAAAAAAAAAAAGAAAAAAGAAAAAAGGCAGAAGAAACGTTTAATTTGATGTTAAGTATTTATATTCATATATAAAAGAAAAATTTTAAACTAAGTACAAAATATAACGGGAATGATGTATCTTTCCAAAGTCTTTAATCTGAATTTTTTATTTATACATGGCAGTTATTGCATTTGCCTGAAAAAGGAATTTATGTAGAAATTTAATGCTTCTCAATTTATGAAAGTATTTGTAGGTTTCTCTTTGGGAGATTATCCAGTTGTTTTATTATAAATATTTTGCAAGTTGTCTAGAATTGGCGAGCATTACCAATCTACCACGTTTATGTGTTAAGAATTCTCATGTGAGTCTTAAGCACGTCACGATGCTATAATTTTAAGTTTTCTGTGACTCCTGTTGAGACGACCTTGTATGATCTGACCAGTGACAAATGACTGACAGCTCATTTTTTATCTAATTAATACCCGTCCTTGATATATGCATTCACTTTAAAAGGTGCAAATGCGGCCAATTTAAAACCAAAACTCTGTTGAACCTTTACAATGCAAGATGTACAGTTATTTTAGATAAATATTACATGTACTTGAAAACATTACTAATGCGTTTTCCCAAAATACTTGAGACACTTTTAGTTTACCTTTATCATTTAAGGACTAATGACCCTCTGCTCCAAATTTCACGAAATTTTTTTAAACTTCCCAACATTGATTTTCGTCAAGAGCTATAGCATCAAAATCAAATGAAAAATAGTATGAGGTATGAAGCGCTGCTTATTTTTTCAGAAATGATTTTTATGTCAGATCATAATATGAAGAAATTTTAACACAGAGATTAGGAAGAGTAATAATTTATTATCACAACATAAAATTAGAAATATGCGGTGTATATGAAAATAATATTTAGTGTCATACCTACTAAATTCATATTAGAAATCATAATGAAGCGCTGCTTCCTAAGTCAGAATATCACAATGTTATATGTAGTTGTAAGAAAACAATACATCTGTTAGCAAGAGTTATCTTTCTTATAAATATTTTTTCAGTGGGAAAAAAATGTAATACTAATAAAAATTCTACATTTGGTGCTTGATACATTAAACCATTTTTAAAATGATCGTTAAACAGATAGAACTTATTCAATTTTTAAGGGTTTTAAAACTGGATTTAAATGTTTTTTTGTCAAACATAATAAAACAATTTGAAAAGTACAGTCAAAGGAAATATGAGGTAATGTTTCCATCATATGTTTAGTTTGATCGAATTGACTGCTCAAAGGTCCCGATAATTAAACTCTGATAAAGTAAACTATGAGTAATACTAGGATATTTTACTTGGAAAGTTATCTCTCTTATCAGAGGGTCGGTCCCCCTTAAAATGTATTTTATGTTTTATTCTTATTTATTTCTAGCGTATATTGGCAGAAAAAAACATTGACAATTTTTTGGAGTTTGATTTTACGTAAAAGTTTTTCAAAATGATTTTTTTCCTTGGTAATAGATCCATCTGCGAATGAGAGGTATCATCGCCATATTGTCAAAGTTTGTACCCTTATCCCTCAATTATTATACACTTTGGTTGTATCAAATTAAATTCCAAGAATATCAGCACATAGGAAAAGGAGATATCAAGTGAAATCGAATTATCTTTCCTTCAGTCTCTTTAGGGACATTGCTTTAAATGGCCTGAAATAACCCCATTTGGTAATCCTTCGTAAAAGATTTGATCCTCTTTTAAAATCAAACTGAGGATCCAAAATGAAAAAAAAGCAACTCCTTATGCTTAAACTTCCACAACAGGATTGTATCGAATGGTTTTTGAAAGTCTTCACTTTCTTCATCCCATCGTTTTCTGAAGAATGTATTAAATGATTATCAATCATTTGTATCTAGTTTGATCTCTGTTAATTTTTTAAAACTATCCTTCGTTTGACAATTCATATGCTATTTCATAAACCACATTTAAAGACTAAAAGAATGCAATTTTTCAGTTTTGTCAGAAAATAAAAACTTCAGAGTTCGTGTTTGGCTTTTTCAAGGCTTACTTAGTTCAATAATATTTCATGAATATTTTCTTTTACCTTTTCCATTTTCTACAGATTTTTATTTAAAATATACCCATTTGTCTCCTATAACATGAACATGTTCCTTTCCAATTTTGATCTTTAATCGATAACCCATATAGGTACTTGAAAATGACAACATATTTTGTTTGAATATTTGCTATTTTTCTCCTGCTTAGTTGTAGAGAAACTGTCATTTCTCTGACAATTTTACTGTAAGTAATACTTTAGAACTATGCAGTGTTTTATTTCCATTTTAAATGAAAGTTATTTATATATGTCCTTTTTATGGTGTCCCGATAGAGCCATTTGCAAAAGTGTAACAATTCCTCACACGTCATCAAGCTAAAGCAACTTGAAACAACATCCGACAAGCTAACGCAAAACACGGCGTCAGGCTAACACTTTAACTCAACAAGTTTTCCGCATCATATCGATTTTAAATTTTGTATTCAGCCCAGGACCAGTATATGAGTTTTGGTGTTTTGTAGTTGGCGAGTAATTCTTATGCAGGTAAACGACAATAAAATAAAAATCATCTGTTATCTTACTGATTTGATATGATTAATAATTTTCCAAAGAGCAGAATATTTGACAAGAAATGTGGAATGTAAAGTTTTACTTCTATTTTTTGTAACTAAAAGTTTCTAGCAACAAGCACGCTCAACCTTAATCCAAATTTTTATAAGATTCATTAATTCTAAACATTTTTTATTATATAAACGTTTACTGAATAATGTGTTTATCCACAACGACTTTTTGAAATCTTTTGTTCTCGCCTTCTCGGGCCGTTTACGTCGCCTTAGGCGGTTTGGGGGGGGGGGGGAGGGAGGGGGGAGGTAGGGTACTGTCGCATTTCCTCATACAAAACATCTTTCAGTTTCTCTGTTTCTATAACTAGGGGTCTTTTCGTTAATTCTACGGCCAAGAAAGTTCCACAAGACTAGTGTTCAAGTGAGTTCATGTCTGTGGACATTGTGACGTGTAATCATCGTGTAATCAGTCAATGACATCATGGCAAAGATACTCTTTGACTTTTCAATCATTATGAGGTCTGATGATGTGTTCCATAAGTACAGGCTTCTGGGCCATAAAACTTAGACGAGCTCATTTTTGATCTCAGTATCACTTTTACCAAAGGAATTGAAAAAGGTGAAACTGAGATCAAAAGTGAGCTCATCTAAGTTTCATGGCCCCAGAGCCAGGTCTTCATAACAATTGGTGGTCATCAAAACAGCAGGCGATGTTTTGCATCGCTTGTTAAAAAAATATCGACGGGATAATTTCGTAATGTCGACACTTTGAGGGGTAATACGGAAATGTATGGGGTCCTTGAGGTTAACTCCTCACCCTCAACGATTTTTTCAAGGACCGCTATATTTCCGTATTTCTCCTCTAAATGTCTACATAACTATTAATACCAGAACCAGATATTGATTACACGTCACAACAGATTTGGTATAACAAGTTATACCTGAACCAAGTATTGATTGCAAGTCACAACAGACTCGGTATATCCAGTGATACTATAGGTTTTCATCATAATTAACAGTAAAATCAGACAAGGCGTACGTAGATAACCGCAGATCTAATATAACTGATCTCGTCATAGCCGTCTTAGCTTGGTATCTCCACAAATAGGAGACAGTATCAGCCATTCAGATAGACTCTCTCTCTCTCTCTCTCTCTCTCTCTCTCTCTCTCTCTCTCTCTCTCTCTCTATATATATATATATATATATATATATATATATATATATATATATATATATATATATATATATGCATATACATCTCCTTCAGGTAAAAGTGTGACAGAAGTACCATGTGCACCGGACTTCGTGAAATGGTACATCACACGTACCAACATAGTTAGAAGAGAGACAGTTAACACACTGCATTTGTTATGAGGGGAAAAACTTTCCTTATTAACAAGAGACATAATATCATGTATGAGAATCATTTCACATAGCAATGTCAACATAGATTCTTTTTTTTAGAACTGTAATGTGAAAATCATTAAGGCACAAAATATGAATTTTCAAACTAAGAAAAATACAAAGAAAACATTGAATGGTTAATGATACTGAATGAGAAGGTAATCACATAAAGATGTTTGTAAAGAGTTTTAACATGTTAAATTCATTATTAACATGCCGAGACTAATTATACATTAGTTTTTGTGTCTTATCATAATCACAGTCTTCTGTAGCGCCTCAAATGTATTTTTCCAGTACAGCCATGTCGGGTATTTTGGACCAATCACAGGAGACAGCGCATACTCTCCGTTCAGATTTGATTTGTGACACCAGTTGTACCACCAGCCTCCCCGGTATTCTATAGCACAACTCCCTTCTACTGCATTGTCATTCTTCTGATCATATGTGCTGAATCTCATACCATTGTGATAAGCCAAACTGTCACCTGAAACAGAGTATTGGCTTCATTTAACTTGATTAGTGTGAGTTTGAAATTGGTTTTTCAAAAATCAAATGGCATGGAATATCACGAAGACAAAATGTAAGCTAATGAAAACCGACCATAGAAAATCAAAGATGAATTCCTCTGAACTAAATTGTTATGTATCAAATTGATTAAAGATGTTGAATCTGAAAAAAAAATTATTTAGGAGTACACATTTATCATTCATTGCGCTATAACTGCCATATTGATTCAGTTTGTAAAACTTTGACATATAAATTATCTATCTTACACACAAGAAAGATATTCAAAAATGCATAGATTCTGTCTTTAAATTGTATGCCCTGTTCACATAAAGAGTTTAATTCGAATTAAACGTAAGTTTCTGCGAATCAAATTTGTATTGCGTTCACATGGAGAAATTTAAGCGAATACTTTGTATCGCGATTATCTCACAGTTATCTAACTTAATGACGCTCTTTTGCGGCGAAGTCGAGGAAACTCTAAATCTCGCGAGATTTCCGGGGCATGAATTACTTACGCTAGTGACAATCAAATGATTCGAACAATTAATATGCCGACTATGTATTGCAAAGGTTTGAACTTCAAATAGTAGGTTGTTTAATTTGGAATGTTTAAATTTTTTATCAGCTTCCAAAAGTAACGATAATCAGAAAGATATGGTTGAATTTAATTAGTAGAGTCGGCTTGCTGAAAAAGTATCACTGAATAAAATTGTAACACATAAGGACTAGGTTCTCTTTAAATTTATAAGCGTGTTTCAGCGAATGTTCCGCAAGATATTTCACCAGGCCCCAAGACCATAAACTGAGTACAGACTTAAGTCAAAATTTCAAATCAATATAATTTTTGGAATAATTTTGATAATGAAACAAAATTTTCAACATTCGTAGGGATTCTTGTATTATTAAAACTTTCAAATTTTTATGCACATATGTTGAGTAGAACTCAAGATACTCAAAATCAAAATTTTGACTTAAATCTATTATCAGTTAATGGTCTTGAGGCCTGGACTTCTTTCATATCTGCCCTTTAAAAATCCACAATGCTTGATCTCGCGTTGTATGCAATAGCAATGTGCCCCCAGGAAAGAATTCCATTAAGTTAAGTAATCGCGTTATCAAGAATTAGTTTAATTCGAATTAGTTTACTGCGCATTAAATTACTTCGCATTAGCTCCGTGTGAACGCTAAGCGAAGCTTGTTCGAATTAAATTCTGACACATGCGTAATGACAGAATTAAGTCAAATGCCACATGTGGGTGGTCAGATATAAGTACTTGTATTATTTTTTGAGTGGAAAACTATAAAAAATTATGTTAATCACTAAAATGCGTACAGACGCTATGACATTAGGTCAAATGGATCCGTCATGCATAAGATGACGTGATTTGCAAATGATGTCATAATAGCCTTATTGAATAGCCCTACTATAGAAATAAAATTTAATTCGCATTAGTTAATTTCGCATCAGTTGTCATGTGAACGCAATTTAATTCGCATTAGTTTACTTCGCATTAATTTACTGCAAATTAAACTCTCCATGTGAACAGGACAATAGTTTAACTACGTAAGTGTATTTGCGGCAGTGCACCAGGTGCTGGCAATGGAGCTTGGGTATACAGAAAATAAAGATTGAATAGCCCTACTATAGAAATAAAATTTAATTCGCATTAGTTAATTTCGCATCAGTTGTCGTGTGAACGCAATTTTATTCGCATTAGTTTACTTCGCATTAATTTACTGCAAATTAAACTCTCCATGTGAACAGGACAATAGTTTAACTACGTAAGTGTATTTGCGGCAGTGCACCAGGTGCTGGCAATGGAGCTTGGGTATACAGAAAATAAAGATTGAATAGCCCTACTATAGAAATAAAATTTAATTCGCATTAGTTAATTTCGCATCAGTTGTCGTGTGAACGCAATTTTATTCGCATTAGTTTACTTCGCATTAATTTACTGCAAATTAAACTCTCCATGTGAACAGGACAATAGTTTAACTACGTAAGTGTATTTGCGGCAGTGCACCAGGTGCTGGCAATGGAGCTTGGGTATACAGATTGTTACAGTGACCCTTTTGAATAAAATGCGAAATCATAACTACAAGCAACATTTGAAACAAAATATCAAATATTGTTAACAATCTTTGCAGAGAAAATTTCTACAAATGAAATGTATAAGTACCTACTGTCTCTTTTTACTAGATAATTTAAAGGATATAATATTTATAATTAATATCTTTTAAACTTGAATACTATCCAAGGTATATGACAAACCAAGCTAGAAAATTCTAATATTATCTTGATTACACTACTCACTCGCCGTCCCGCTGTATCCAGATACTGTTATAGTGTATTTATTGTTTTCATCTCCGATGTAAAATGTGGTATATTTCGCATAAGCCTGTTCTCCGTTATATCTCTTTAGGTATACTCGAAGCTCTTGGTTTTGATCCCTTGTTAAAGCACGGACTGCATCGTTCCCTTAGTAAAAAAAAATGAAAGTTTTATATAAATATACTGGGGGAATCCTAACATTTTTTCCCAGAAAAAATTCTGATTACATTAAGGTGACCGAATTTCAATATAATACATGTACAAAAATGGGAAAGGGATCTTTCAATGAATATTTTCAAGGTAAATTAGTATAGTAAAGCTATGATTAGTAAAACTATGATTGGAAAAAACTTGGTGAGGCCAGGGACAGCATTGAAACTAAAAATTATTAATATTTGGTTACCAAATTACAACAGATTTAAATACAATTCTGAAATGATAAAAAGGAATAAAAGAATAGAGCTGATGATTAATGGATAATACAATTTATCTGTTCTTGCCTTCAGAGGAAGTAGAAGGCTACATTTCATATTTATTTCCAATGAACCCAGAGTAAAAGATACTAGACAGAATCTTTCACATCTGTTTTTTATTTAGATGTTTCCTGAAGATAAGATTTAACTGCATACTAAATGACAAACGGAATGATTTTCCTATCCTCAAACTCCTAGTATCGATGCAGCAATAGTCCATAAGCACCTGCATACACTCTCAATGTCCCCAAATCGATTTAGTACGCAAGAGCTTGTTCCATGGTTGTTGTTTTTTTGTTGTTTTTTTTTTTTTTTTTTTTTTTTTTTTTTTTTTTTTGTTTGTTTTTTTTTTTGAACAGAGGCAGTTTATAGTCTCGTTTAAAAAGATGGCATTTTGTAGATTATCTGTTTCTTATAAACTTGCTTGCAAGCACAAACATTAGGTGGAAGTTTGTCTTAAATATTTCATACCAATTGTTAAGAAATATTTGCAGAACGTATTTCATTTTCTGTGTCTAATACCTGTATTCATTCTGTTTTGATTAAAACATAATCGTTTTACCAAAAAAGAGCAACATATACCTACATGTATCCAGTAGTTTTTAGAGGCATTCCCAAATCCATGTTTATAATCTTTCCACGTCCTGTAAAAATCGACATCGCCATCTTCTCGTTTCTGAATCACCTATAAGCAACACCATGTCTGTTTATAAAGCTTCTTGTCATAGATGTGATTAAAAGATTATCCACGATGATCTAAAGGGGCATGAAAATATGTCTGGTATTCTTGTTTTTTGTTGAACATGCGGTATCTTAATGACAATGTGTGATAAGGATTAAACACAAGTTCCAAAAAACTTTCAAATTACACATTAGAATTAAACTAAAAGGCTTCACCCTAAGTGTTCTTTAGGTACCATATTTACCTTGTCTACAGGTACAGTAAGGGCTTTTCGGTAGCGATTATCTACCAATCGCGACCCCAGTTAAGGTGCTGATGTAACCAGAAATGTTTCATGTCACCATCAGCAAACATTATGAGTTCATTCATTAAAATTTGATAATGTTGTTCCATGATGACTATTGCAACAGTTATTGCTACAAAATTCCAACAGTGATAAACAACTTTCTAATAAAGGGGCATTTTATTAGTACAATGTATTCATGCAAAAATTAAACACTACTCACCGTCCAACCTCCTTCATCTGTCGTCATGTCACAGAAGACCTCTCTTCGGGTGTCGGCGTAAATAACATATACGCCATCTTGGCCTCTTTTGCTAGAGGCTCTTTTCAAAATCGCTGAACAATCCTTGTATATTTTTTCTGTTTAATGTTTAAATAAGTCAAATTATTTATCTCTCTGCCTAACGTATCATTCGAGCATCACATCATCCACTTAAAAGTTAAAAGGTTTTTATCATGTCATCTAAATTTCTTTAAAATGAAGCACAATTATCATGATTGAATATATTCTTGAAACATATAATTACCATTTTATTATTAAATAATTTTGAAAACGGTTGTGATTAAGCAATAAAACGCTCATGATATAGGGTCCTCGAAGTAAAAATCTCCACATTAGATAGGGGACAAGTTGTACTGAAAGGTCACAGTGTCAATGGTCAATTAGAACTCGTAAAGCTTATCGTAAGAAAAAATATATCGAATAGATTATGACGTTAAATAAATATACTACACAATATGGTTGTGGCAAATTTTGACATGACGATTTTTTTGGTAGTGGACGTTCAATTTTTTATGTATGAATGCCTAGCAGAGATAAATAACCAAGAAATTTTGCTGACAAGTAGAGAGGACAGCGAAGACGAAGCGTTGACAATTTGGGACTTCAAATAAATAGAACGAATTACTACAGTTTGATTACGTAAATGTTTATAAATATTTGTGGTCAAATTCTCCTTCATTCGCTTTATTTATAAATTATATATCAATAAATCCTGTATATCTTCTAGCTATTACAGCAGTGAATATCATGTCCTAGAGATGACACTTTTCAATGCCACTGTACGCCATTACGAATTTCAGAACATTCCTACAGTAAGAGTCCGTGCGTCTTTTCTTTTTTAAAAAAAAATGCATGTTGCATGGTTATTTTTTATTTATTTATTTATTTATTTATTTATTTTTTTGGTTTTGTTTTAAAAAGCACCATTTCCTTAAAATATTTTATTAGTACAAAAACAAATCGTGGTCAGGCATAAACGATCGTTCTGAATGGGGAAAAAACCTCGCATTTGCAAAAAAGGGCCCCCTTTCACCTCCCAACCAAGTCTAGGAAATGTGATAAAATCTTCCTAAATCATTTCCTGTAAATATATGTGCATTCAAACTCCGCAAATTATACCTTACTAGCTGTCAATAATCCAATCATCATTTATTTATTATCTAACAGGTTTAATAGACGCAACAAATGAGCCGTTTTGTAAACACAATACTAATAAAACACATATTTTCGTGGGGTCAAATTTTCGAGGTTTGAGGAAAAAAATGGTTTTTGGGGGATCTGATTTCGTGGATGAAGAAATGTTGCGTACTTTTATATGGAATTTTACATTTCGTTGAGGACATGATTACGTTGATCTCTTCATACCTCAAAAACAACGAAAATTAAACCCCACGAAAATTAGTGATTTTTCTGTAATTACTTCGCTTGACCAAGATTGACACCTATGATGTCAAAGCAATTGCGCGTAACATTGGCGATCAAAATAATTATGCATACATTGACTGATATCAATGCTTATATTCCCAATTACTTCTTATTACTTCTTATTCAATTAATTATTCAATTAATTAGTAAATTTACAAGAACCAAAATTTACAACAAAGCAAGAGTAATTTGAAGACATTCTATCTTCTTTCTAAAGCAAATAACAGAAGAAATTGAGTGAGAACGAAAATTATTTAAAATTACTTTTCTGTGGGATCAGATTTTTGTGGTTTGAGAACAAAATATCTTTTCGTGGGAATGTGATTCGTTACCTTTCATAGAGGACATGAATTCTCTGGTAACTTCAAGTTAACTTCAAAATTAACCCCTCCCGAAATTTAGGATTTCACACTATATCCATGAAGCATAAAACATACATGAAATAAACATAACACATCCGAAGCTTGCAGAACAGGGAAATAATCGTGAAAGGAATGTGAACTTCAACAAAAAGTGAAATCAAGCATATTAAATTTTAAAATTAACTTAAAATATATTTTTTTAAAAATTATCACCTGCAGAAATTTGTTACCTTTTAAAACAGGTACACAGTTACCACTAATACAGATGGCATCCTCGGTACATGAATGATTTAAACAATCACCCAAAAGATGCTGAAAATAAATCAACTCAAGTCGTGAATTGTTAAAATATCTTTCAATTCTTACTTAAATGTTTCATGATTTTTCTAACCTTTGGGAAATTTTCCCGGTAAACACGAATGATTCGGTCTTCGAACATTAGACGACTGACATTTTTGATGTCAAATCTTGTGTTAAGATGGCATTTCTTTTCTTCTCGTATCCAATCTACTGACCGACATAATGTAAACTTGTAACAAACCATCATGCACATTCCCATGTTAGCATTGGTTAAAAGGTTAAAACCAGGCACTGAGGAATTTCCATAATTGCTAATGATCAAAATTTTTGCGTCGAAGCACTGAGAGTAGCATGTCCGTAACAGAAACAGGACTTGTCCAATGAGGTACAAACTGATCACATTAGGAACTGTTGCAGATCCCATTGCAATGGTTTTGAAAAAATGAAAGAGCGAACAAAGTTTATTGTCGGAAGGTTCTAATAGAATAATCAACTGTTTTGTTTTCCCTAACTTCTGTGATATAGATATTTATCTATTATTAAGCTCTGCCTATTTATGATTAATGAGATCTCACATTTTTCATTGATTTTTCAAGGATATTTTTTTTTATCTTTTTTATACGAATGGTTTTGCTGAATTAAAAACTTTTTGCTTCCAAAACGATAAAGAACATTTCGAGAACTCTATAAAGTACATGTTCAAACTTCTTTGTAGAGAAAAAACAATTCATTTAATCTTAAAGTATATAGAAAACACTTACTGTGGCCTTCAACACGACATTTAGATATATTGACAACGTATTATCAATTAACAATAGCTAAAACATTGCTGTGACTTCATGCCTTTCTTCTTGCTGTCTAAAAATTTACCTGTCGCCGTCCGATAATAATAATTTGCAGTCCAATAATATATTATCGGACGGCAGTGATAACAAAATCGGACAGTAGTTAAAAAAACAACAACAACTTGAGTGAAATCAAGGTTTAATATGTTCAGAAACCAAAGAAAAAAAATTAGGGAGAAAAAATTCAGGGAAAGCGAACGCTAGGAAATTAAATTGTTAAAAATAGCAAATCCAAGAAGAAACTGGAATTTAAACCTTCCTCAAAAGTAACACTTTCCATTCCTTTTTTTTTTTCTTTTTTTTTTTCTTTCTTTTTTTTCCAAAGCGTTTTCGATACTGCACTGTGAATAAGCCAATTTAAATCCATTTCTAATAAAGAACCAGTCTGCGAGTCTCTTCATTTAACGAGGTTTGTTCGCCAATGACTGCACTTTTAAAACCCAAGATTTTCATTATATCATCCAATCAAAATTTTAGATAAAAATCCGCATTTTTACTTTAAATGCATTTTGAAGATATCATCCAACACTGTATCTGTACCAATGTCAAACGCACTTAATAAAAAAAATATTCCGAATCATAAAAATCCTTCATCACCTGACCACTGTCCATAGTTCCTGCTAAGCCAAACGACTGCCATTGAATGAACGAAACAAAAGAGTTCACTCACTAATTTTACTGTCTAAAGGGGAAAAAAACTTTCTTTTTTCTTTTGTCTACTTATTAGATGGTTTCGGGTAGAAAACTATTGATGCCTGAACTCCTATTGTGTAATTATCGGACTCCTCCAGGTAACTTTTGGACATTTAAATAGCAATGTTTTAAGTAAGATATATGCCTCATACAATTCTATATGTAAAATTATCAGACTGTTTTTGGCCCTAACGGGCCTCAAACAGTCTGATAATTTTACATATAGAACAGTATTCGGCATATATCCATTACTTACTTCCAGTCATATGTCGTTCATATATCCCAGAGCCTTAAATAAAAAATACCACAGAGTCTGAGACATTGGTTTCATATTGGGATATTTTACTAGAGAAGACCTTTATGGTAACCTAGCAACCAAGTTTATGATAAACGTGATAACTTAAACTTTTCATTCGCAACTTTCCTTACTTATGTAGCAATATACCCATATCATCTGCATATGGGGTTTATGTCTCTCAGTTGATTCGATACGTAAAGAGCATGCTCTACGTGCAAACAATATCTAAAACGAGGCAAGCTATTGAAAAGTCCATGAAACAAGAATATCAACAGGCTCGTTAAAAGTCATCATATCGCAAGTTCTATGGTCGAAACATGATCTTGTCGGCAAATACAATCTATCATTATGTCAAATGCTGACTCCGTTTTTCATATTAATTGTAATTGTCTATGGATTTTTCCGTTTTTGCCGATCATGACAAGGAGCACACGGCAGGTATGACCGGTTGGCAGGGAATGATCACTCCTCCATGGCACCTGATCCCACCTCTAATGTGTAAGAGGTCCGTGTTTGCTCTGCTCCTGATTTGTATTGTTTAAATGGACCTTTGAGCTTGAATACTCGATTTTTAATGAAATGGATGATTCCCGTTAGAGTTCCCTCCACTTATCTTTGTTTGCGAAATTCCCTTATGCTTTTGAGTCATGGCACTGTACCAAGTTCTGTTGAAATACAAATCTTTTTTTGGAAAATACGAAGCAGGCACGCATGATAGTAAAATATTTTCATTATCTATTTCTGATGAAAAATGAAGATACCGAAGAATGCCAAGCAGATTTCGACTTCCTTTGAACGGTTTTTAAACATCGTTGGTTTAAAACATCGTTACGCAAAACATTCCTTTCTTTTTATCTAAATTGAAAAAAAAAATGATCAAATTAGGGGAACCCTTGCTCAAAACATCCCACGAACATGATCGCCAGGTTCCTCCTCTCACATCTTTTTTTCCACAGACATATGGCTGAAATACTGCCCACTTTGTGTAAAACAACACATTCTTACTGTACCGTAAAATTCAATTAAATTAATAAAAAAAATATAAGCATCATGACCGAATTAATATTACCTGTAATCAAGCCCCAGGGTCATAAATCAGTCTTAGACTCATATTAAGTCAAAATTTGTATTTTTACCTAGATTTTGAATAATAGAAAACAAAAAATATTGAAATGTAATATTTTTTTCCCCTCTCAGATATTGTTTTTAATATTCAAGTATCATATTACAATAAATATTCATTCAGTGAAAGACTGAAAATTTTATTTAATCTAAGACTGCCGCATGATTCTGGGGCCACGCAGGGACATAAAACATTCATGTATGAATTTAATTTATCTCGATTTTTTTTTTTTTTTTTTTTTTTTTTTTTTTTTTTTTTTTACAAATGTCGTAGCAATGATTCTCTACCCATTCCAATCGCAGCTGCTTGGAAATACTTGTGCAAGTTGTCCCTAAAAATGTCAGGGAACCAATCAATGAAATATGAAGATAACGAATAGTATTCAATCTCGAAGGTCCAATGAAACGATACAAATTTGGAGCAGAGCAAACACGGACCTCAAAATTTAGAGGTGGGATCAGGTGCCACGGAGGAGTGAGCACCCCCTGCCGACCGGTCACACCCGCCGCGTGCTCCTTGTCATGATCGAAAAAAAAAACGGAAACATTCGTCTGCTAATAAATAAACAAATTCTTTTGAACATTTAGAGACATTTGATTCGTACAGTATGAAACATATATGTCATTGAGAAACTATCGAGTATTTAGAAAAAATCCTTTATTGATTTATACACATGTGAAATATGAAAGCCCTAACACAAACTGTTCAAAATTTATGGCCACGGTTAAAGTTTTTCTAAAGTAGGTCAAACTCCAAGGTCAAAAGGTCAAAACAAATGTGCTCAAGGAAAAGTCTTGTCACAAGGAATACACATGTGAAATATGAAAGCCCCAGCACCAACATCTCAAAAGTTATGGCCAAGGTTAAAGTTTTTCAAAAGTAGGTCAAACTCCACGGTAAAAATAAATGATTCCCAAGGGAAGAGCTTGTACAAGGAATACACGTGAAATATGAAAGCTATAGCTCCAACAAATCAAAAGTTATGGGCAAGGTTAAAGTTTTTGCGGAGAAACAGATAAACAGAGAGACAGTGAAAAGCTTTATGCCACTAAAATCTTCGATTACGGGAGCATAAAAAATTACTTTGAATATACTCCAGCTGGAATGGTACTAGTATTAAATTCCATGTTCCCTGTAAACCTTATTTATAACATGCCTAGTTGCATTTAGGCTGTTTTATGTAAAAGACAGAGCAACTAAGTATTTAAAAAAGTTAAATATCAATCATGAATATTAGAACTATGATACATATTAAAATTCATCATAACTTTCCCTTTTATCTTTGTTTAGCAGCATTACATGACTTTCAAAAATATGCATAATTTGGCAGCAAAATTCTATTATGTTGACAACGTCTTTATGTTTCATGTTACTGGAACGTTATTATGCTCATATTTTCTTGGTGATATATAGATCTCTGCACTACTGGACGAAAAAAGTGCTGAGAATCCCAAATTTTACTGATAATGTTTGATAATTACTGATACTGTGCTGTTCTTGCTGATAAATACTGATATTTACTGTTATTCTTACTGTTGTATCTGATAATTTTAGTTGTTTCTGATAAATACTGATAATTACTGTCGTCTTTACTGTTGAGTCTGATAAATACTGATAAATACTGTCGATGTGCTGTCGATGCTGAGATTTACTGATAATTACTGTGGTCATTGTTCTTGAGCTGAGAAGGTGATAAAAAACTTGAGTGATGATTAATTATTTCAAAGAAAGTATTTTATCAACAAAATTCATTACAATTTACTTACTAGTTAAATTCTAAATGAAAAAGTCACATGAATTATTTGTTTTCACGTTTCATTTATTTATTTTTATTTTATTATTTATTTTTTTTACATCTTAATGTTAAAATTAGATCATAAATGTTTATGTTTTCCTTTATCTTTATATTTCTCCTTTGTTGTCAATATCTGAAGGGGGCGGGGGCGGGGGGGGGGGGGAGTGTTCATGCAGTTGTTACTCTACCTATGCAGGTACTTTTTAAAACAATTTTTTAATTCACAAAGGTTTTTTTAAAAAAAATCCCATCTCATATTTTTTCCGCGTGTACTTAATTTGTACTGTCGTTAAAAATTTTAGGAAGCATCTTCAATACAGTTAATGATTGCAATTAAATTTATATTTTCATATAGAGAACCTGAATATTTGACTAGTAACATGGGTTCCGTCTGCTCTCTTAGTTGAGACCCCCCCCCCCTTTACAAACCATTCTCCTTTTAACAAGGCAGTATTAAATATTTCTCACAAAAAATCTACTCATATAACATATACTATGCCCTTTAATGAAGAATGTGACAGGTTCAAATAATAATTTTTTTAATATCATTTTGTGGTATCAAGCTATATATCTTTCGTTGTTTTTTTTAACAACAAGCCACCAAGAGATAGAAATCTTATGCAGTGTGATTCTCATTCAATGAAATACGGAGATCTTTCTTCGTTAGTACGATGTGCGTAATTACTGGTAACAGCTAGATCAATTTAAAAAAAAAATAATAATAACCTGCTTATACGCGGTCAGTCAGTTAAAAAACGAAATAAAACAAAACTTGAAATTACTCGGTTGTTCTTAAAACACTGTGTAAAATATTCACATGTCCACCACGTGTAGAAGTTTCTACTTTCGTTTTGAGAATCGGGTCAAATATTAGTACACGTTGTATTTCTTACGATACGCATTTAGTAACATTAGTAAAATTAGAAATAACCTTGTACAGAGAGTATAATATTTGTTGTCCATTTCTCTTTTTGCGAGACCAATATACTCAAAGTACACGCGACATGATTCAATTAGTTATTCAGACTGTAGCAGAAAAAAAGGGGGGATGACAGAATGTTAACTAAGCTGATAGGCGCAAGGTTGATTCTTTAGTTTTAAGTTCCGTAAGTTATACATGTAATAATTACTAAATATCTTTAATATACATGAATAAATTATTTTAGAGAATCAAGAAACAATACAAAATTCAGCTATTATAATAACATTTATTCATGAGTGCGATCAGCATGTTACTATTATATTCCGATAATTCATAACAGATTTTTTTTCTCGGCTTCAGCGATTTTCTGAACTGTGAACAGCTGATGCTAATATCATTACACAAATTGCTAAATCACTAAACCATCTTTAAAAAAAAAAATCTTGTATAAATTTTGCATAATTATTTATTAGATAAACAAAGTCGAACTCTTCCTTATCATTTTCTCGTCTCCGTTTTACAGGCCCATAAACACTGTTAACAGTGTGGATTCAAATGAATTTACATGTAGCATCCTCCCGCTGGATATTCTTTAAACTTTATCTCAAGAAATGTACGTAAAACTAGCAAATGAAATTAAATACTGAGCAAAGATCGACGTGAATTAAAATAAATCTATTTTATTTTAACATGTTTAAGTTACTTCACTTAATTAATAAGTTTGTACAACATATATAAACTTCATTTCTCTCTCTCTCTCTCTCTCTCTCTCTCTCTCTCTCTCTCTCTCTCTCTCTCTCTTTTTAAATTTTGTACTGTGTCCTATATTGCTAAACATTTTTCTATCAATTTAATTTGTCAATCAAATCGATAACAAGTATTAAATTTTTTGTGCATTCATAAAGATTGTTCCTGCTCCAAGTAGCAGGTACATGTACATGTACAGTGCAGGTTCATTTGTTTATTATTAACACCGGTGGCCCCAGACGTATTCTCTTTAGAGAAGTGGACAGGCTTTCGCCTACATCCACTTCTCTTCGCAAGCCTTCATGTTTTGAGTCTGGAAAACGTGTAAATCTCGAACCGGTGACGGTCTACACTTCAACTGATATTTCGTCTAAAAGACGTCCGAATGTACGTAATAGACGTGTTGTCTTAACAATTTTAACATAAATACACACAACTGTCACAAGAAAACTGACCTTTAAGTTCTGTTAATCCATTTTCACAAGTTCTCCATCCCGGATTTAAACTAATGTTTATCTACCACAGCTTATTAGAAAAAATTGAAAATTTTAAGTCGGATAATTTGGAAAATTGGCGAAGACGTATTTTAATGTTCAAAAAAAGTTTTGGACAATTCACTTTTGATTTAGCATATTATTCAAAATTAATATTATTACCTTTACTTATTTTTACTATTTTAGTACAATTTAAATGTAAATTTGAGCTTAAAAATTACTTCATTACTTCCTCACTGACAATACTAAAAAATATTTTCTTTTATTTTTAAACGATATTAACTCTACCTTTCCCGAGAAATGAAAAAAAGATTTAAAACAAAGATCAAAAGAATTTGAACGAAACTTGAGGAAATACTGTCTCGTTAGTTTAAACAGAGTAGACGATTTCTCTCGTTTCATTATTATTTTGTAAAAATAGTTTCCATTTTTATCCGAATTAGAGATTTTTGAATACTTCAAGAGTTACTTGCACATAATTTAAATCCGGGATGGAGAACTTGTGAAAATGGATTAACAATACTTAAAGGTCAGTTTTCTTGTGACAATTGTGTGTATTTATGTTAATAATATAACACGTCTATTACGTACATTCAGACGTATTTTAGACGAAATGTCAGTTGAAGTGTAGACCGTCACCGGTTCGAGATTTACACGTTTTCCAGAATCCAAACATGAAGGCTTGCGAAGAGAAGTGGATGTAGGCGAAAGCCTGTCCACTTCTCTAAAGAGAATAGCCCCAGACGCAGAACAATAGGTAATTAGTGCCCATTGTTACGCTGACCACTACAACTTACATGGAATATACATGTTGTACCCGGTTCTGCCCCAGTGCCTAAGACATGTACACAATAAAGCCAAATCACGGGTTGATCTTTGATTTCTGATCAATTTAAACGTGTATTCCATTCAGATCTGTGACCTTACAATATTAAAATCGATCAAATTAATAATCCATTATTTACATTTAGTAGGTCCCATTTCTTATTTTCCATTCCATAAAAATTAAATTAAATGAATGAGATTTTTAAAACTTATTGAATAAAAATGTTTTATGTGGTGACTTGTAAAACTGTAAGAGACCAACATCAAAATTACATGTACACGTGTATACCATTGCACTTACACTATAATTCTGACAAATAATTTTTGATCAGTCCCCATCTGCCGGTTGCACATGTATAAACACATGTAGCAGAGTTATATTCTGGGACGATCTACGGATGCTTGCATTACGTATTCCTAAAAAAATAAATAAATAAATAAATAAAAAATGTGCCTCCAGACTGAACATATTCACCCCTTTTTTTCATCTCTCAATTTATTAAAAAAAAAAACCAATAAAATTTATCAGTTTCGGGCAGATTTTCAGGGGAAAAAGATCGAAAGACCGAACATTAAAAAAAAAATAATAAAAAACTATGCATATCTTTGGGGAAGAATTTAAAAAAAAAAAAAAAAAAAAAAAAAAAAAGCTATCATGTAAGGCCATCTTTAAAAAGAAAATGATTGTTTGTCCTCTCTTGACCGAGTGAAAAAAAAGTCCGAATCAAATTTTTCCTATTCTGCTGGAATTTTTTTTTATCCCGGTTTTAGCCCACCCATTAATAATTATTTCCACTTCAGTATTTTTAAATGAAAAAATTCACCAACCTCCTTACCCAAATTTCTTGAGTCGGGCAATCAATCCTTTTTTTTTTTTTTTTTTTAATTTTTTTTTAAAGCCTTAATGTTTTAGCATTACAGTGACTTATGTTAAAATGAAATCTTCATGCAAAAGGAAAATTCCATTTATTCTGGTTACAGACATACATGTACTATTTTCATAGATTCTTGGAAAACATTTGCCTTTACGCTGACAATTTTATTTAATGGTTAACTTTAATTATAATTGTCAAGATTTTCACAACCGTATTATAATTGAGACCAGTATCATATTTTTGTCATAAGCAGTAAATATAAAGAAACGTGAATATGTTGTTGGGAAAATTAAATAAAAAAAAAGAAAGTAATGATTGAAGAAGGTTTTAACAACCCAAAGCTCTATTTTAGCACCTTCTCGCTCAAAAACAAGGACCACAGTAATTATCAGTAAATCTCAGCATCGACAGCACATCAACAGTATTTATCAGTATTTATCAGACTCAACAGTAAAGACGACAGTAATTATCAGTATTTATCAGAAACAACTAAAATTATCAGTTACAACAGTAAGAATAACAGTAAATATCAGTATTTATCAGCAAGAACAGCACAGTATCAGTAATTATCAAACATTATCAGTAAATTTTGGGATTCTCAGCACTTTTTTCGTCCAGTAGTGCTGAGATAAAAGAGAAATGAGCATTATATTGTTAGAGCTTATACTCTTCATCATAAATTGTTACACATTTGAACTACATGTATTTCCATTTGAAATTCTAAGAATTGACCAAAAAGAGATGAAATTTGGTCATCTTTCTTCAACCCCTTTAGGGTCATTGCTATAAATAGTTTATTTTGTAAATCAAATGATTTGTTTCCTTCTTGGGAAAATTTGTTCAATTTTTGTTTAAACTGAGGTCCAAAAATTAAAAATATCAAACGTTTGATAATAAAACTTCCACTAGATTGTATCAAGTTTTCACTATTTTCCTTTCATTGCATTCTAAATAATGCATTAAAACTATAATCTCCTAGGAATCTATCCTTTATAAATGTCTGTTAAAGGATTTTTCTTACTTTACTTTCGATTATCCATGCGTCCTGATTCTTTTTTATAATCCATACTACATAGTAGACAACCAAATTTTCAAATTTATTTTAGCTTTTCTGCATTCTGGATGCATATTATGATACCATTTTATTTGTATAATGTAGTAAACTGAAGTTATATTTTTCGCTTTTTAAATTAAAGTACCAATATCCATCCCAAAAAAATCACATGTTGTCAGGACCTGGACTTTTCATTTTTTAATCGGTTTTAGGAAATAAAAGACTTCAGAGTTTGTTGTTGGTGCTTTAAGGTTGATTGAGTTATCTTTACTCAGTTCAAGAATCTAAGTGTTTTGGTCTATTATGAATATTTAATTTGTAGACATTGTCCTATTTCAATACAGATTTTCAAAAAAAAAAAGTTTGTCTCCTTAACCGACTGATCATGCGGAGTGTACTATTTCTTTTTCAAATGCGAAATACGTATATTTGTCCTTTCAGTTTTAGTACGTCGAGGTTCAACTTGGAGGTAATTATCCTTTTTATAATGTAAAGACTGCATCATGTATTATTTTATTATACCTCTATATCTTTATTAGACCTCTACTGATATTTTCCTATATAAATTATATCGTTAAATTTAAATAATTCCCCAGAAATCGCTGCGAATGGACTCATTCCCTTTTGCATTAGTCAAGTGAGTTAATCCTTGCTTCGAAATCTAATTCCATATCCGTAATCAATTAGATTTTACTTCTGTATCAGTAAAAAAAATCAATTAAAACGTATATATCATTGGCGGAGTTAGCCAATTCCATTCCCCTCCACCAGGAATAATACCTTTGGCTTCGCTTCGTAAAATAATCCTGGCCTCAGGAAACTGGAATCTTGCTAACGTCCTCATTGATATACTTAAACCATATAATATATCATTTATATTATATTGCATCTACACCTATGTGTTATTTACCGTCCACTCCATCACAGAAAAACAGCATAAAGAACACCATTTTCTTTGAGAAATCGACACCGTACATACCTAGTGTTGTACTCCTACAAAGTGATGTTTAAAACATGGTGACCTAAACTTTCATCTTGAGAACTTGAATGACTCAGACACTGCAAAGTTCCTCGGGATCTTAGATAAACATGGACAATCTCAACAAAATCAGAATCCAACACGTGATCACACCCTATGTTGTATAGTCCCAGGCACCTGAAGCATGGATCCCCCCCCCCCAACTAACTAATAAAATACTGATATAAGGAGACTTCATGTGATTTATCCGTCAATTTGATCTGTATGTCGTTTTGTGCAATTGGTTTGTACTTTTGTTAAGGGTTTAGAAATTGGCCACATACGGTCCAATAAAAATACACAAGGTAAGAAAATAAAAATTATAAACAAACAGGGGGTTCCCCGCTTCGAGGCTGATTTCCAAGGTACTAACAGTGTTATCTGTCTTATTTTTGCAACCACTCTGTCGGGGAGATGTTCTCCTACTCGTCTCTTTAATCTAAACCCCATCTAAACCCCACCCTGTTTTATATGCTGTAATCAGACGATTTATGAGACTAGCACATAAAATTTTCTCTACTGACAGCCTAGGAAGAGGTGTGATATGTTACGCTTTATCTGACTGGTCAAATGATTTAAGCTGTATTCCGTCGAAGTGTTGTTTCTGAGGTACTGATGTAAAATATCCCAAAATTCTGCATCGAGAGTGATACATCCCCCTCCCCGGTTGTTTGGATTAAAGAAACAAACAAGTAGCATTCAAAATGTAATTTATTTTTCCATATAAAAAATATTATGCTTGTAAACTATTATAAATTTATTGATCACATCACCTATATATATATATATATATATATATATATATATATATATATATATATATATATATATATATATATATATATATATATATATATATATATATATATATATATATATATATATATAATTATGTTTATTACACTTTCAATAGTGAAATACTGTAATGTATTTATTGAATTAAAGTGATTTTTTATCACAGAGTGAAGAATAAAAGTAGTGCGTCAAAAAACTCGAGATTTTCCTTTGTTGTAAAAAAAAAAATACTCCCTAACCTGTTAGAAGATAGAGTAAATAAACCATCTTGGCAGATACTTAAACTACCACAGTTTCTCCAAATATGCTGTTGAAATCCATTTTTACAATATTTCAATCTCACAATCACTAAGCTTTGTGTCTATCCGGATTTAAAAAAATCAATTAAAATTGCTGGTCATATAGCCCGATGATTTTCCTTTTTTATGGATTTCACTATAAGATTGTGACCTTTTCTGTCATTTACACTAAAAATATTATTAGTTATCCGCTGTCCAATCAAGGGTGTTCAGGGATTTACCCCGGGTTGTATTCCATACACCCTTCGGCCTCTGGGTGTATGGAATACAACCCAGGGTAAATCCCCGTACACCCTTGATTTGACCTGGATAACAAATTTATTTCATATGTACTCAAATAAATTCTTTTTAAAACAAGTGTTTCAAGCTATCGATAAGATTTACTACGTCCTACAATGCACCATGACGTCATATTATTTGCTTTTTATCATAGAGAAACTATGCATTTTGACGTCACGTTTTTTATTGCCGGCTCAAGTCGGTATCCGGAAATTTGCACCCGACTTTGTAACCAATCAAGGCTCGTGTTACAAGCTACATAGGAAATAATAGTATTTAAGTCCTAGCGCTAAATTCGTCCATCTTCTTAAGCAAAGCCTCGATAAGTTTTCTATCGTCCAAGACGTTTGCCAGTAGGAGTGAATTACATTCACATGCACATACCCTCGGGTCAGCCCCATGGTCTAGTAGTTTCAAAGTGATTGCAACCAGACTATCTGATCTTGGTTTCTTCTTATCATATACATTAAAATCATTATCCTTTTTACTGCCTTTATTCATTCTATATGCTTCAAGGTAAAGAAAACGAAGTAAAGGAGTAAATCCCATGTTGTCAATCACGTTAATGTCAACTCCGTTTTTTAAAAGAATGTCGAGTGTCTTTTCATCTAAAAGTTCGCATGACAAATGTAATGGCGTAAATCCATATTTATCTTTTGCGTTTATGTTTGCTCCGTATTCTATCAACAATGAAATTGTTGCATGGTTCTGACTAAAACATGCAAAATGTAAAGCGGACCGCGAATCTTTATCCTGAAAATTAACATTAGCTCCACACTCTAACAGAATTTTTGTGCACTCTCTATGGTATTGGGCAGCACCCATAAGTGCTGTTGATCCATTTTCATTTTGACAATCCAGATCAGCTCCGTATTTGATTAAAAGAGACACAAGAGCAGGAAAGTTATCAGACCTATCAGGATCGAAATTAAAGCATAAATCGTCTTCTGCGCTTATATCATGTAACCTGTAACGGAGTTTTTTAGCAACATCATAAGTATTCCATATACATTGAATGAGTACAGTTTGTCCCTTATTCAACTTCATGTTGATTTTTGCTCCGTTTTCTATCAAGATAGTCATTCCACTCTGGAATGAAGACCATGTTGCAATAGAGAGAGGAGAGCATATTCCTTCAAATGTATTGTTAACATCTGCACCAGATCTAATGAGTAGGGAAACCAACTCAATGTCTTTTATGCAGCAAGCACCAATTAAGGGCGAAGGTTGCAAAGAATCATTTGCATTAATTTTCGCGCCGTGTTTTATCAACAGCTCTGCGGTATTAAAATGGTTCCTGTAACATGCTGTGTATAATGGGGATATGCCATTATTGTCGAAGATGTTGACGTTTCCTTTCAGATCGAGAAAGAGTTTAAGAGTTTCTTGCTGACCTACATTTGAAGCCCACCATATTGGCGTTCTTCCATTCTTATCTTTTTCATTTACATTGAAGCCTTTTTTCATGAGTAAAGCAACCACCTCATAATTTTTACTCTGTATTGCAGCCCAGAGAGGAGTTTTACCTGCTTTATTTGTATTGTGAATATTTGCACCTTTATCAAGCAGATACGAGACAATTGTTAAGTGACCTCCATAACACGCCCACCAAAGTGCTGACCAACCCTCCTCTTCCAATTCATCTTCAAATATGTCTAGAATAAAATGGCTATCAAACATGTTTGAACAACATCTATCTTCCAAATCCGCACCATTCTCCACCAAAACTTGCACAACTTCGTTGTATCCTTTTTCACAGCTTACAACAAGAGGGGTATTACCATTTTTGTCTTTCATATTCAAAAGTGCTCCATTCTTCATCAACAAGTTTATAATATCAGTATGACCAATTCTACAGGCTGCAATAAGAGGTGTCACTGACTGGTTTTGGTAATAACTTAACTTGTTTAAGTCATGCATGTCGCAAACTCCTTCAGTGAGGAGAAACTCTAAAATGTCTTTCTTCCCTTTCAAACACGGCACAGTTACAAAATTAAGGCTCTCTAAAGGACAATTATGTCTTAGATGTTTAGTTGAATCACATGTTTGTTTACATAGGAAACAGGTATATGTCGAATTGAAATCAGGACCAAACAGTTTAAAACACAATTTCACCATATGTAAATTCCCACTAAGTAATGACAAAAGAAAAGCCGAGTTTTTACTTATAAATAGCTCATCCCTTAACGCCGTGTCGGCAACTTCTAAAGAGCGAATCAAGAAATTAGTCCATCCCGCACCAACTAACCACAATAAAAAGTTATTTTCGTTAATTTCAAGAAGTTGTTTTGCCGATACATTTTTGTAAAAATTTGGCATGTCACCGTTATAGACAGCTATTATTGTCAGGTTACGAACCGGTATCCAATTTTTCTCATGGGGTATTTCGAGTTCCTGTACTTCTTCTTCTGCTGATTCCTGTTTTTTCAATTCTTTTTTGTATTCTATATAATCCATGATTCTTGTATTTCCGATACAACTTCGTTTCTGCAAAATGTTATTTAATTTTCCATTTGACTTCAATCCATTGAATAAAAGTGTTTCTATTTCATCATCAGGAAAGCAAAGATTAAACAGTAAATCATGAACATCTGTTTCTTCCGTAGAATCCTCATTATCTGAACAGATGGTTTCTGATTCCAAACGATGTAATATTCTTTCAGCAAGAGCAGGTTTACAAAGTGAATTTAAGAAGATAAAGTATTCAGTCTCATCCTTATCTTTAACTGACATGCAACTTGGATTTCTAAGTCTAGCGTCCAATATCCACATAGGAGCAAATTTTATCAAGAGATGAAGAGATTCCTTTGCAAAGTGACAAGCTATAATTTCTGTCAATGTGGCATGCAGAAATTTATAAGTATCACCCTCCTTTTTTATAAAGGAATTTGTCAATGCTTCCAAAGCTAGTTTTATTCTTTTTCTGGAAGTACCTTGTTCTAGACAGCACTCGTCGTAAACTTCATCGAATATTTTATCGATCTTCTCATCATTCCCTTTTTGTAAGTGTGAAACTTGAATTCCGTTGTCAAAGAAGATGCATAACACAAGAGCACAGTATTCGTACGGCGTCGGATGGTGTCTCAGAACATCTAGTTCAAGAAAGTACTCTTTATATGGAAATTTCAGAAAACGTTTTATGTTTTTCTTAAAATTCTTATTGGTTGAAATGAGTTTGCATAATAAAGGAAAGCAATCATGCAAGTCCAGAATATATTTGTTCAATTGAAATTCATCCCGAGTGTGGGATTTAAAGATTGCCATCTTTTCTTCTCTCGTGAATGAAAATTTCTCAGAAACTAGATTGACCACTTCGCCCTCTGTTTCCCCAAACAGTTTAATGTCTCTGTAATGATGCGTACGACTAATTGAAAGTCTACATGAAACCAGTATTCGAGTTTTATCGTTTTTTGATAGGGAACGCATTATATCTTCTTCATATCTTTTCCATTCGTTTGCTAAATGAATGTCTAAGCACTTCTCGCCACATGGATCATCTATGACAAATATTTGGTCGGTATGTGCGTCGAAATATTGTAGAAACTCGCTCGGAACTTTTATTGGCAGGACGACATAATTATACTTCTGCATTTTTAATGCAATGTGATGTACAATGGCAGATTTTCCAGCTCCAGCATTTCCAACAATAGATACACATTTTTCGGATTGAATTAACATTTCAGCTTCTTTACATGCTCGGGTTTCATAAAATTTAGTGTCATCTTCTGACCATATATTTAGCTTGTCACCGATTTGCTCTAAAATGATTGAAAAATCATTAGATGGTACTTATATGTATTTTAGCCCTCATTTTAAAAATGATTTTTTTTTTTGAATGAATATTTTTGTGATTCCGGAGTTAGGTAAATTCACTACATTTCAGTAGGTCTTTTAATTATTGTATTAAATAACGGACGGTCATTGTAATCTGCTTTAATGATCATACTGGGTTTTTTTTTTTAGTTAAATACATCATTGAATAAAAGATAAAAATGAATGGAATTTTTTTTAAAATTTAGTTAAGCACATGTACAGTTTATATATATATATATATATATATATATATATATATATATATATATATATATATATATACCTTTGACATTTGGTGGAATAGTTTCTTGATACTGGGCTCTTAACTGGTTTATTTCTAACAAAAGCTCCCTATCTTTTTCCTCAATAAGAGATTCCTTCAAAGACTTAGCTTCTAGCAGTTGAGATTCACCACCTAATCTTCCTATAACCTGTTCAAAAGAAAAGTGATTTTTAAAATCTCCTGTACAAATCAATCACATTATTGGCTCATGAATTACGTACTCTTTCAATTTCTGCCCAATAGTCATTGAAGTCTTTTTCTGTCAGTTTTGCATTGTTTGAATGAGATACAAGGTTTCTGTAATGCTTTATTCTGGCAAGGTCTGCTCCAACACTGTCATCTTTCTGTAAAGGCAGCTTGTCAAAACCCGTTGCAGGAGCAGGGACATTCGTCATATACCGTAGAAGGAGGATCAGCAATGTGACGTCGAATTGCCTTGAGTTTACATATCCTGAAAAAAAGAATCCCTCAGTTTATTAGTGTCAAGAAATATATATTTTATAGATAAACAAAAAATATAAATTATAAATATTAATAATTTTGTTTGACATGCATTGGTCTTTTTTTTCCTTGCAAAATAGCAAAATAAAGAACATAGTTTTAGTCCTTTTATGTTGAAATGTATTCACGTAATGCTATTTATTTCTAATAATTCAATAAGGTCTCTAATTATGTCAATAATAAGGACACATTGTTACTTTTGTTTTTAAATTATTGTGCACCCTTTTATACCTGAGGGTGGGTACAGGGTCTTCCACTGTTGAGAGGAGATAATTCTTCCCTTCAGAGCTGAAAGGACATCTTTTTTGACGGCAAGATCTGTCATTAACTGTAACGGTGGGTGACGGGAATCAAAGTACGTTCTTACTGCTTTAGGCGCTCTTCTTAGAATCAGAAACGTGAATCGAAAGAAATTCATTTCCACAGGAGGAATAATGAAACGTTTGGGAAAGAGTTGTGGATGGATGTAGTTTTGTGTTACTTTTGTGTTAACTGTGTGTTCTGAGTGTTTCGTAGCAGTAGTATACGTTGGAATAGATATGTCAGTGTCTGAGTAAGTCGACACCGAACAGTCTGTACTGGATATTCCTTGTGATACTGTTAACTTGGGTGTATGTTTATCTTGTGATTGTGATGCATAGGACGACGTTGCCTTGAATTCCTTTGTGGTCATAATTGACGTCATTTCACTGGATTCTGAATCAACCACGGTACTCTGACTTGTTCTCACTAAAAATGTTTTATCACAGCTTTGGTTTTCTGACATAATATCTGCACTGTTTGACGGGAAAATAAGTGAATCTTGTCGTGTAGATGGAAATAATGACTGTGCTGTTATTGTTGTTGATTGTGGAAGTTGAGAGATTACCATATACCCTGAACAGGCAATGGCTGTGTTTTGTGATGATGTTAATTGCTTTGAGCTTGTCAACTGGTGTTCTAAGGTGTTCTCTGTAAAAAGATAATTGATGAAACATGTTATTTCTAAACGTTACTTTTTGTTCCAGCAAAAATAAAACAATGCTATATCTTTACAAAAAGAGGTAAAGATTTCTTATAAAAAGTACGTCTCCTCATTACCTTCTAAAAGATGTACATGGCCGGGGGGGGGGGGGGCGCGGGGGGGGGGGGGGGCGTGCCCCCACCAATAATTTTGCCGATATATAGAATACTATAGAAAACATAACTATTATATGCTTGTGCCCCCTCAATAAAAAAGTCTGATGACCCTTTTTTTTTTTTTTTTTGCTTGTCAAGGAATTTTGGTAGTTGATTGTGCCGCCCCCCCCCCCACCCCCCCCCCCCACTGAAAATGTATAGTTGTGTCCCCTCAAAGTGAAATTGCGTCCTACTGGCCTGATGTAACCCTTGTTGTTTGATAATTCATTCTTCAAACTGTTTTCAGAGATTGGAATGCCCGATGTACGTCTTGTGTATATCAATGATATAGAATGATATGGTGCTATGGATTGATAACAAGTATGTTCATTGAACGGCGCAGAATCTGCATCGTTTAAAGACGATTTATGACACAATTTTATTTCTGGAGTATGTGAGGAGTTCTCTGATTCTCTACTCACTGATTCTCTTTTTTCATTAGTCTCCATTTGGTCAAATCTTTTCTTTTTTTTTTTTTTTTTAAAAATACTCTTTTGTCAGTTGTGTTTATTTTAAAACGTTTGATATAAATCTGTGATTTATTCTTGGTCAAGTGTTTCGTTTCTTACATAAATAAATCTTGTTTCAGAATGTGATTAGCGCCGACGGAAGAAAAATGCGCTTGTATAGAAATTTGAATAAAAGCTAATATAGCTTCATGTGTTTTTCTATTGGCATTAGATAAATTCTGAAC